>NC_060140.1:893418180-894067680 GCF_021461385.2 Schistocerca piceifrons
ACTAATTAATTTGGGGAAACCAGTAAAACGAAATAAAAATATATTTTCATCCGACGACTGAATATTTATTCTGAAATATATAGTACATCTGCTGAAAATTACAACCATGAATAACATGACAAGAGAGGACTTAATTTAAAGCTCTATACCATTCTTGAAAAAGGGGTTCAATAAGAAAATAGCAATATAAAATGAAAACGAATATCAAATCGACTCCTCCCAACCAGGTAGAATCGGGCCAGTAATAGTTTACAATGATAGTTTACAGTGTCTGGCCCCTGGCCACAGGCAAAAGGTGACATTGCAATTAACTTTTGTAATTACCTGAAGGACAAGAAACTAGAGGACAAATTCCTGTTTATATAATGGCACTTACATTGGCACTCAACTAAATACTGATATACCACCACTCCCATCACCAACCAGTCACTAGTGTCAACCATCTACAGGACTGCCTATGCAAATTTCTCAATACAACTTTCTGGGTAATATGGCATATAAAACGGATCACTTCTGGGCATAATAACAACATAATCTTTGATACAAAGGCATCGGCAAAAATAGTCACGCTCACAGCATAATAACAAGATCAGCTTCTATACAATGATACATACAAAATCAATCACGCTCACGGCATATAAAAAACAAAATAAATATGGCTCTCTTTTTTAGAGAAAACATCCAACCACCCACCATGCCACAACATAATAACAGTGACATCGCCACACTATACCCAGGAACCTTTAGTAATACTGATCACCCGGTATACTCAATGCACAGTCTGTAGTCTTCTCGTTACACTAAGTTGTATCACTCGTCCGACCAAATTACTGCTGTGGCTCAATAAAAGCAACCAGTTATTCCTCCTCTTGTAATTTGGAAGTTCGTGCCTGCACCTCCACTGGAATCGCCATCCTTGCGCGCGGGACAAGACACCAACCGCCCCACCGTGTCGTTTGCTTGCACTCATCGGATACGGGCCACACTGACCTCTGGTGAGAGCACTGACAGATCCCTGGCTTACCAGTTTAAAGAAGACTTCCTGTTCTAGGTTCTTCACAAGCTGACTGCAATCGTCGACAGCCCCTTCCGGCTTGCACCCAGCTGCTCTAGCGTCAGACACAGGCATGGGTAATGCGTCAATTCAGGGCCTCAAGCAGCCAAGCATAACACTGCCCACAGGCGAAGCAAATGTGCCGTTTGCTCGACACAGCATAATCTCCACCAACATCCCCTCACCCTCTCACCCCCCACAACGAAACTCCTGCCTCATCTCACGATAAGCAGGCCGTTGTGGCCGAGCGGTTCTAGGCGCTTCAGTCCCGATCCGCGCTGCTGCTGCGGTCGCAGGTTCGAATTCTGCCTTGAGCATGGATGTGTGTGATGTCCTTAGGTTAGTTAGGTTTAAGTAGTTCTAAGTTCTGGGGGACTGATGACCTCAGATGTTAAGTCCCATAGTGCTCAGAGCCATTTGAACCATTTTTTTTTTGTTAAGTCCCATAGTGTTTAGAGCCAATTGAACTTCTCACAACAGCTGACAGAAGGAGGCACCACAAACCGTAATACAGTAAATTATATCAATAACTTGTAGCAACATTCAACGTCGCACACAAAACAACACTTTAATGGGCCATACGCTGGTTTATGTTCAGAGACATGCGCCCTGCATTTCCTTGCTGCAGAAAGATTCCTGGTTATAACAGTGACCTGGATCACAAAAAGAACAATCTAAAAGGATCCTGGAAATAATGCCATTTCTTGCCCGTCAGCTTGCAAATTTTGGAAATTTATGGTAAGTTCCTATGGGCCTAAACCGCTGAGGTCATCGGTCTCTAGGTTTACTCACTACTACTTAATCTAACGTAAACTAACTTACTCTAAGGACATCACCCACACATATGCCCGAGGGAGGACTCGAACCTCCGGCGGGGGGAGCCGCGCGAACCGTGGCAAGGCGCCTGAGACCGAGCGACTACCCCGTGCGGCCCGTCAGCTTGGCCTCCGTTGTTCTTAGCTTCCTGAATTTTATAATATAGCTTTTTGGAATGGGGGATCCATCAGTCTTTTTACTGGTTTGATGCAGCCCACCACGAATTCCTCTCCTCTACCGTCCTTTCATCTCAGACTAGCACTTGCTGCCTAAGTCCTCAACTGTTTGCTGTATTTAGTCCTATCTCTTCCTCTACAGCTCTTACCCTCCACAGCTTACTCTAATTCTGTGGAAGTTATCCCGTGATGCATCGTGCCCATTTTTCTTATCAATTATTTATATATATTCCATCTTTCCCCAATTTTCTCGAGAATCTTATCAGTCCACCTAATTTTCAACGTTCGTCTGTAGCACCACATCTCAAATCCTGCGACTCTTTTGTGTTCTGGTTTTCCCACAATCCACGCCTCACTTCCATACAACGCTATGCTCCAGAGGTACAATCCCAGAAATGTCCTCCTCAAATTAATATTATCTTTGATACTAGCACACTTCTCTTGGCCTGGAATGCCCATTTTATCAGTGCTTGTCTGCTTTTTACGTCATTCTTGCTATGTCCGCCATGGGTTATTTTGATATGTAGGTAACAGAGTTCCTTAACTTCATCTACTTTGTCATCACCACTTCTAATATTAAGTTTCTCGTTCTTCTGTTTCCTGCTACTTCTCATTACTTTCGTCTTTCTTTGATTTGCTCTCAATAGATATCCCGCACTCACTGGGCTGTCCATTCTTTTCAACATATGCTTTAATTCTCCTTCATTTTCAATAAGGATAGTTCTATCGTCAGCGAATCTTATCATTCATATACATTTGCATTGAATTTTAATCCAACTCTTAAACCAGTCTTTTATTCCCATCAGTCCCTCTTCGATGAACAGATTAAACAGTAGGGGCGAAACTCTGCATTCCTATCTTCTACCCATTTCTAATCCGAGCACTTCGTTTTTGGTCTTCCACCCATATTATTCCCTCTTGGTTCTTGTACAAATTGTAGTGTATACTATCATTCTTCCCCTATAGCTTACCCACATGCCGTTTGACATTCTGGAACGCTTTTCCCATGTTGACAAATCCTATGAAAGTGACTTGATTTTTCTTCAGTCTTGCTTCCATTATCGACCTCAATGTTAGACTGCCTCTCTGGAGCCTTTACCTCTCCTAAAGACAAAATAACCGTCATCTAATACATAATAAATCTTTTTTTCCATTCTTCTGTGTATTATTCTTGTCAGCAACTTGGATACATGAGACGTTAAGCAGACTGTGCAATAGTTCTCGCACGTATCTGCCCTTACAGTCTTCCGAATTGTGTGCACGGTTTTTTTCTCATTTTTCAGGGTACGTTGGCAGTCTGATACATTCTACACACCAATGTGAATACTCCTTTTGCTATTACTTCCCCCAACAATTTTAGAAATTCCAGTGGAATATTATCTATCCCTTCTCCTTATGCAGACCCAATTGGATTCGAGAGCCTTTCCTGCTCGTAAGTCTGAGCTTCTTGCTAACAGGTCGCCACTATACTTTTCCTGGCATTACGACCCCTCCTCCCTATCTCCTAAGGAGATATCTTGCTGGACAACAAATCCTCGACCGACCACAAGTTAGCCACAGCGTAGTTAGTTCGAAAGTCTGTTAATTCCCGTACTGCGGCCACAATCGAGTCGAAAGTCATTTCACGTGAATCGCCTAATTAGAAATATCAGCTCCGCCAGTGCACTACAGTTTTATATCTTGTGTACTCGATATTACTGCCACCTGCATAAGTACATATTGCTGCCCCTTGACTTGTCACCTCAGTGTAATATAGAATCTAAAACGGGTGAGGTTTCGCACCCTGAATTACAACATTGTAACACATGTTTATGCAATGTGTTAGGAAATAGAAGTCAACAAGCAATATAGAAGGTTACCTTAATCGTACGTACTAATACCCACAACTACTACAGAAATCACGTTGCTTCAAGTGGAAGTGATATAGGCCTTCGTCTGGATGTTACGCAAACCACACGACAGTTGTGCGTGTTGTGTGACCTAATATGACGCCTACGGTCGTTATGCTGAAACAACCGACTTAAAAGACTGCTTAGTCACTAAGGCCATAAGGATTTTCGCAGTGACACCAGCTGTCCGTCTGTTACCATTGTGATGGTAGCCTACCCGGTAAACGGGTCTACATTGAATATACTCTTCGAGTAGAACAATGAAGAATTTACGCATGTTCATCGAATCTGAAGTGCTTCAGCTGGATGTCATTGATGGATGATGAACATTTTGAGCACATACTATTTTACACTGATAATCAAATGAATAAAATGTTAACGCTGGAATTTTTTTACACACTAAAAAGAAATATTAAATACCACTATTTTGAACCGTACATCCAATGTGTCTGTAGGTAACATTCCCAGGATTATAATGCTACAGACTGCCACCATATCTGTTGCCACAGCATGCAAGAATCATCTACCCAACCACATCTACAAATGTGATATCTAAATTAACATTAACAGTAATTTATCGTAAATCGCTTGAGTAACCATATGACCGGAAAAAAGCGCAGGTCATTCCCGTTTTTAAGAAAGGCGTAAGACAGATCCACACAATTATAGAACTACATCGTTGACGTCAATCTGTTGTAGAATTATGGGACATGTTCTATGCTCAATAATTATGATGTTCTTGGAAAATGAACAGCTCCTCTATAAAAATCAACATGGATTCCGCAAAGAGTTCCTGCGAAACTCAGCTCGCTCTGTTACTCCATGAGATCCACAGCGCAGTGGACAACGGCGCTCGGGCTGATGCCGTGGTCCTTGATTTCAGTAAGGCATTTGACACCGTCCTGCATTGCCGTTTAATGAACAAAATACTAGCTTACGGAGTATCGGAGCAGACCTGCGATCGGATTCAAGACTTTCTTGCAGACAGAACTCAACTCGTCGCTCTTAACGGAACTAAATCGACAGATGTAAAGGTAATATCTGGAGCACCACAGGGAAGTGTGATAGGACCGTTGCTGTTTACAATATATATAAATGATCTAGTAGAAAGCGGCGGATGCTCTTTAAGGCCATACAGAGATGATACAGTTGTTTATACCAAAGTAGCAACGCCAGAAGATAGTAAGAATTTGCAGAACGACCTGCAGAGAACTAATGAATGATGCAGACTCTGGCAGTTGACACTGAACGTAAATATATGTATCATATTGTGCATACATAGGAAAAGAAATCCACTACTGTACAGCTGCACTATTGATGAAAAACAGCTGTAGACAGCGTCTGCCGTAAAATATCCACGCATAACTATCCAGAGCGATCTTAAGTGGAATCAAAATATAAAACAGAAAGTGGGAAAAGCGGACACCAGACTCAGATTCATCGGAAGAATCTTAAGGAAATGTAACTCATCCACGAAAGAAGTGTCTAATAAGGCGCTTGTTCGCCCGATTCTTGAGTATTGTTCACCTATCTGGAATCCCTATCAGGTAGGACTGATAGAAGAGGTAGAGAATATCCAACCAAGAGCATCTCGTTCCATCACGGGATTGTTTAGCTGGTGAGAGAGCGTTACGGAGCTGCTAAACAAACTCCACTGTCAAACGTTACAGGAGAGGCGTTGTGCAACACGGAGAGATTTATTATTGGAATTTCGGGACAGCACTTTTCAGGAGGATTCAGACAACATATTACTTGCTCCAATATACATCTTGCGTATTGACCAAGAGGAGAAAATTCGAGAAAGTAGAGCCAATACAGAGGCTTACCAGCAATCATTCTTTCCATGCACTATTAGCTAGTGGATAAGAGTTGGAGGGATCAGATGGTGGCACCGAAAGTAGCCTCCTTCACACACCATTAGGTGGCTTGCGGAGTATGATGTAGACGTAGATGTAGAAAAGTTTCCTTAGAACATCAAAGGTACGTAATAGCACTGCTGAAAATACCGGGGTGCAACTTTGTAGGGATAAGACTTCCCTTCCCATTGGTTGGAAAAGAGTTTCTGAACCTCAGCCACCAGGACATAACGAGGAGTGGATGACCTGGAAACCGTTGATTAGGCGGAGATCAGGAGTGGGTAGATCAGGTTTTAATCTGGCAAGATTGAAGTTCAGTACAGAAAACAATATCAGGTATGATTGTGGGGAAGTCCAGACTGTCCAGCACATGCTTCAGTGCCGATTGTGTCCAGCCTCCTGTATTGCAGAAAACCTCCACCAAGCGACATAAAATGGTCTGCAAGTGGCCAAATTTTGGTCAAATACTGTATGACATGGGAACTGTGCACCTATAAATGTTTCTGACACGAAAATAGCAATGTATTCCGTTGGTGTGGTTTGTTAATGTATGTAAAGTCTGTAAACTTCCCCTTTCATTGGATAAGTATCTAGACATATTATACTGTTACACCAATGGAATATCGCAACTACTATCTTCTCTATAGTTACATACAAGCATTTATAGTGAATATATCCATAGTGGCTGCGAAAATGGGTACAGTAGTTAAAACTGTGATTGTGATAGTAATTCTTTAGAAACTGTATTGCACACAACGCACACTATTTACAAATATGAGACTGGGGAAAAGCACAACATCGACACGATTCGCTAGTCAAAATATCATCTTGAATCAATAGTCGATAATCGAGGGACATCAGAATTGCTTATGGAGATCTTCAAGGGCTTAGTAACACATATTGGTGTCTCAGCAACTGTCCCAAAAATTCTAAATGCAGCTGCTGTTCTGCAAACGATCAGACCACAGAATATCGTCCAGTTCCCCTGATACAAGGCATAGCAAGAAGTAGTACCAAAGTGGGTGACAGACTAACGACACGCTTCTTGTCAGTAACTTGCCTTTATCATTATAGAGGAGATAAATCAGTACACCTGCAGCTTTAATCAGTGTAATACGAGCATCAGTTAAACGAGATCATAGAATGCCCTTAATTCATTTCAGGCACAGATAACACACAACATATACCATACGATGCTCTCAGAGAGGCACAACTCTCAAGACTGAAACAGAAAGCTATGATACCTCCAGTACTTCCATCGTCATTCATTCACACACACACACACACACACACACACACACATATATATATATATATATATATATATATATATATATATATATATATATATATATATATATATTTTAACATGGAAAGGAAAAGTGGTGTACAGTGATTCCTAACCACAACGATGTGCATAAAGCCCAGATCTCTCCACAGTTTTGTAGTGTCAGACCTTCAGCCATGGTTGATGACGGACATTTCGTGGGGTACAGAAGCGTCATTTGATAGCTTAAACGGTGTTGTTAGAGAGGAGTAAATTTTAAGGGGATACTTGTATTCTTTTTTGTATTTCAAAATCACGTTCAGAACATAACATTGCGCTCGAGAGTAACACACATGGCCATATACCGGATTATCACAGAGTGTATGTTTCCAGATAGTATAGAAGACGTATTATGAAACGCATTAAACGTTTTGTTAGAGAAGAGTAAATTTTTAGGGGGATACATATACTACTTTTTGTATTTAAAATATATATATATATATATATATATATATATATATATATATATATATATGTGTGTATGTGTGTGAAGTGATTTTGAAATACAAAAAGTAGTATATGTATCCCCCTAAAAATTTACTCTTCTCTAACAAAACGTTTACTGCGTTTCATAATACGTCTTCTATACTATCTGGAAACATACACTCTGTGATAATCCGGTATATGGCCATGTGTGTTACTCTCGAGCGCAATGTTATGTTCTGAACGTGATTTTGAAATACAAAAAAGAATACAAGTATCCCCTTAAAATTTACTCCTCTCTAGCAACACCGTTTAAGCTATCAAATGACGCTTCTGTACCCCACGAAATGTCCGTCATCAACCATGGCTGAAGGTCTGACACTACAAAACTGTGGAGAGATCTGGGCTTTACGCACATCGTTGTGGTTAGGAATCACTGTACACCACTTTTCCTTTCCATGTTAAAATCTGTTCATTCCTTCCACAACCAGTCTTATATCAGTGATAGGAAGCTCAACAACTCGCAGCACAAATACTTTTCGTTTGCCTTTGGCAACTATTACGCCATTTGAAGCCCACAACGTGACTTATATCCCCAGGTGTTCCAGCATGAGGGTTGTGTGGTGTTTGGTGGCCCTGGAGCAGCTGGTGGTGGTGGCCCACGGAAAAGACGACCGCCTGCCGGGGGAGAGCCGACCCAGTTCCCAGAGGGTCGACATCACGGTCTACCAGGACAACGAGGGGTGAGTCACCCACCTCCTTCCTCGCTACTAGTCTAAGCTACACATACTTCTGCTGCACAGCCGATCTCGATGACTATTGATACTCAGTTTGCTGTACATGTCACACCCGTCTTCCACAGTGAAGAATCATTTCCTCTGGTTTCTGGATTTCAAGTGACTAAACAGTAGCACAATCAGTTAGCGAGTTAATAAGGCAGATGTAAATCTTGAAAGATACAGGTGAAGGCGATGGAGCACTGCCAGATAATTGTGTCTTTTGTGAATCTAGTAGAGTACAAACTGTGTATATTTCTTCAGGTAGTGTGGCTCACAGAGAGCAAATTAACCTGAACGATATTTATTCAGTTTTTGAGAGTAAGAGCACTTAGCGACTTCCAATGAACTTTAATTGTAATTTGAGGCATTTATGAAACCTATTTCACTCTGCCGCCCCCCCCCCCCCCACCCACGACAAGATATTAAAAGAAAAAAACTTTACCCCTTACTACATTATCGTTGTTCATGCGGTAACATTTCCGCATCAGATGTCTTGTTTTAATTCATTACTCATTTACTATTACCTCTGTATACATATCTATATAACTGAATATGCCTGCAAAGTTATATCATTATACGATAAATGGTTTAGGAAATTTAACGTCACAGACATCGAGACTGGTGAATAAATGGCTATTGTTTTTAACGGATTGCAAATTATCCAGAATATACTCATATTCAGGATTCTATAATGAGAGCACTTAGTTGCCCATACGCTTCATGTAAACATGTAGCACATTAACATATTTGTAAAGTTATCACACGTTTGAAGATGCTCTGTACACGGGAGCTCGAGTCATTAAAGAATTGTGTGAGAGGGGTTTGCTGGTAGTTAAGGAATTCATAACAATTTACATGAGAAAGCATGTCCTACTACTGTGGGTCGCATGAAACATTTAAACACTATTTTGTATCACTAGAGTAAAGTCGTACGGCATGATTCGTAAGGGGCGTCGAAAGGCAGCTTCAAGCCACCTAATTGGAAAGGTTTTCCCCGTCGTTCATGCCCGTTGGCGTCTTCCCTTTGCAAAGCGTGAGAGTCATGTATTTAAATGTACACTCCTGGAAATTGAAATAAGAACACCGTGAATTCATTGTCCCAGGAAGGGGAAACTTTATTGACACATTCCTGGGGTCAGATACATCACATGATCACACTGACAGAACCACAGGCACATAGACACAGGCAACAGAGCATGCACAATGTCGGCACTAGTACAGTGTATATCCACCTTTCGCAGCAATGCAGGCTGCTATTCTCCCATGGAGACGATCGTAGAGATGCTGGATGTAGTCCTGTGGAACGGCTTGCCATGCCATTTCCACCTGGCGCCTCAGTTGGACCAGCGTTCGTGCTGGACGTGCAGACCGCGTGAGACGACGCTTCATCCAGTCCCAAACATGCTCAATGGGGGACAGATCCGGAGATCTTGCTGGCCAGGGTAGTTGACTTACACCTTCTAGAGCACGTTGGGTGGCGCGGGATACATGCGGACGTGCATTGTCCTGTTGGAACAGCAAGTTCCCTTGCCGGTCTAGGAATGGTAGAACGATGGGTTCGATGACGGTTTGGATGTACCGTGCACAATTCGGTGTCCCCTCGACGATCACCAGTGGTGTACGGCCAGTGTAGGAGATCGCTCCCCACACCATGATGCCGTGTGTTGGCCCTGTGTGCCTCGGTCGTATGCAGTCCTGATTGTGGCGCTCACCTGCACGGCGCCAAACACGCATACGACCATCATTGGCACCAAGGCAGAAGCGACTCTCATCGCTGAAGACGACACGTCTCCATTCGTCCCTCCATTCACGCCTGTCGCGACACCACTGGAGGCGGGCTGCACGATGTTGGGGCGTGAGCGGAAGACGGCCTAACGGTGTGCGGGACCGTAGCCCAGCTTCATGGAGACGGTTGCGAATGGTCCTCGCCGATACACCAGGAGCAACAGTGTCCCTAATTTGCTGGGAAGTGGCGGTGCGGTCCCCTACGGCACTGCGTAGGATCCTACGGTCTTGGCGTGCATCCGTGCGTCGCTGCGGTCCGGTCCCAGGTCGACGGGCACGTGCACCTTCCGCCGACCACTGGCGACAACATCGATGTACTGTGGAGACCTCACGCCCCACGTGTTGAGCAATTCGGCGGTACGTCCACCCGGCCTCCCGCATGCCCACTATACGCCCTCGCTCAAAGTCCGTCAACTGCACATACGGTTCACGTCCACGCTGTCGCGGCATGCTACCAGTGTTAAAGACTGCGATGGAGCTCCGTATGCCACGGCAAACTGGCTGACACTGACGGCGGCGGTGCACAAATGCTGCGCAGCTAGCGCCATTCGACGGCCAACACCGCGGTTCCTGGTGTGTCCGCTGTGCCGTGCGTGTGATCATTGCTTGTACAGCCCTCTCGCAGTGTCCGGAGCAAGTATGGTGGGTCTGACACACCGGTGTCAATGTGTTCTTTTTTCCATTTCCAGGAGTGTATTTCGTAAGTGTAGATGACTGTAATGAGTGTATGTGTGGTCTGGTGTCATGTTTATTGAGTCATAATGAGAGAAGGGAGTGCTCTCGAAAAGCACCTAGGCAGCCGCTAAGGTTGAGACATTGTGGAGAGGTTCGGAATTTAATCTAGGACAATGTCGCAAAGAGTGGTGATTAGGAACGTTACGCAACTACCTCTCCTTCCCTTTACTCTAAAGGTAAAGGGAAAGCAGGAAACAGCACACGGCATTCACCTATGCAAGCTTTGCCGTTAACCATAGTTCATTAATTTCGGTGATGTGACGGGAACCTGTGTGTTCCAGGAGCCAAGGCCGTTGGCACTGTAGTATTTACCTGGGATCCGTCTCGTAACTTTTGTATGTCACCACTATATTTAGTCAGAATTGGAGCAAGCACTAAACATCGCCGAGTTTCTCAAGAAATTCACTAGTTACCATTCACTGTATTATATCTTATTTATGTTCATCGTCACCGTAACATTAAACAACGGGATTTCCACAGATCCAGCAGAAAGGTTCGTAGTGTTATTTAAATAAATTGCACTTCATTTCTGCTAAATGGCTATAACACATGTCAGATGGGCAACGTTTTCACTAATAGATGTTTAAAAGGAGAAAAACTTACATAACAGGATGAACAGAAATTTCATAACTTGGCTTGATCAAGTTTTAAACACTGTCTAAAAATTCACAGATCAGAGTAAAAAATTAGAGTGTGATCTACATCTCCTTCTACCACAAATGTCAGCATCATAGTTGCTGTTACTTGTGTAATGACTACCGAGCCAATTTGGTACACTAGTGCTTCTCTCGTCGTTTCGCTTTGTCAATACCATATCGAAACAACGTTTCTTCCTCTTACAAGTTTTAACACGAGATTTTACAGTATAAGCTACAGGCCACAAACCGATATATCGATAACTAGTTCGTTATTGATGACATAATTCTACTGGCGTCACTGGAAATAATGGACACACTTCGCTCTTGATTCATTCTATTGTTATTACACCAATAATGAATCTCCCATATTTTAGAAATAATCATAGTTTACCTGGCATAACATGATCAAATATCACATATGATGCTTCAACAGCTACACTGAAAGTAAAGGAATTTTCTGAATCATTGACTTGAATCTAGGCATCTCACCAAATTTCATCCCATTCAAATAGTAGAAGAATAGTACAGCACTGAACAGCCGCCAGAAATGCACCAGCAATGCCATACTTGACGATCAATACTGCACGAAGTATAAACACGAAATTCTAAAAACTGCTTCATCATTATGTCAAGTCCTCAGGTTTGATATACATAAAATTAAAATATGAAGAGATTGATTAGGGACGAGAGGAGGGCAGAGAAAAGTAAGAGATATGGTGAAAATACCAGGAAAGGAAAGTTAGAGCAAGTTCGAATTGATGAAGAAATGAGAGCAAGTGATGAAAGTGATAAGAGAAGTTAGCTCTTTGTCATGCACCCAACAGCAGATAATGTTTGTTTCCTTGTGTTTGTCACTCACTGCTTTAACGACTGTTGTGTTGGCTGCCCTGGCAGGGAGCGCAGCTTCACCTTCGAGGGCCAGACGAGCGTGACGGTAGAGGTGGTGCGTGACACGGCGCAGCTGGTGCTGCACGCCGCAGTCAACGTCTCCTCCCTCACAGTTCGGTGCCAAGGCGGCGACGTCATCGCCTCCAGCTACGAGCAGCCTCAAGACGGCCGGGACTTCTTGGTGGTGTCGCTACAAGAGCAGGTGAGAGATCATAAAATTTCTGCAGCAGAGTTCATCCACATTCTACGCCAGAATAAATTCTTGGTAGCCGCATATCTGAACTGCTACGAAAGAAGTGAGACCATCACACAGGAAGGTAGTATGTATCATCATTTAATAGTGTAAACAAATGTGGACATTGAGGAACTTATATTAAGAAACACAAATTTTTCTCCAGTTCCAATTAAAAAATATTCTAGACTTTTAGCTCAAAATAATAAGAAAGACAACAGTTGATATATTCTATTTCTTCCGTTTACCTTCAGGGAAATATTCACTGAAAAGGTACATTTAATTGAGTTTCATAAAGTGTGTACATTGACTCTCTGAATTAGCTGTTTCTGCATTTTACTCTTTGCTCTCACAAATTTTTAATTCCACTAGCTCATATTATGTACACTACTGGCCATTAAAACTGCTCCAACAAGAAGAAATGCAGATGATAAACGGGTATTCATTGGACAAATATATTACACTAGAACTGACATGTGATTACATTTTCTTGCAATTTGGATGCACAGATCCTGTGAAATCAATACCCAGAACAACCACCTCTGGCCGTAATAACGGCCTTGATATGCCTGGGCATTGAGTCAAACTGAACTTGGATGGCGTGTACAGGTACAGCTGTCTATGCAGCTTCAACACGATACCACAGTTCATCAAGAGTAGTGACTGGCGTATTGTGACGAGCCAGTTGCTAGGCCACCATTGACCAGACGTTTTCAACTGGTGTGAGATCTGGAGAATGTGCTGGCCAGGGCAGCAGTCGAACATTTTCTGTATCCAGAAAGGCCCATACAGGACCTGCAACAAGCGGTCGTGCATTATCCTGCTGAAATGTCGGATTTCGCAGGGATCGAATGAAGGGTAGAGCCACGGGTCGTAACACATCTGAAATCGGTTGGAAACTTTCCTCATGTCACCACATTGTAGGTGTCGCCAACCTTGTGTGAATGCTCTGAAAAGCTAATCATTTGCATATCATAGCATCTTCTTCCTGTCGGTTAAATTTCGAGTCTGTAGCACGTCATCTTCGTGGTGTAGCAACTTTAATGGCCAGTAGTGTAGTTTATCAGATATTATTAGAATTCCAGTTGCAAATCTACAAATAACTGTCGAACAGACAGTTTTACAATGTTCATTTGTTTCTGACACATATTTTAAAAAGTATATTTTTTGGCTAAAAGGTAATGGAGGATGAAGAGAGAGCTGGTTAGAGACAAAATAGTGGTGGTTACGATTATAATGTTACGGGTTGCATACTCCACAAATCAAGTAATTGACGCTAGATCAGGGGTAACGGGTTCCACCGTTCTCGCTGCAGTTAATCGAACATGACGAGCCAGAGCTGTAGCGCTGCGGTCGCTTCGTACTCGTCGACACGTTCTCTCTTACTCAAGCATGCTGGAGCGTAAGGCTAGTTGTGACTTGTTGTTAGCACAGAAGATGAGTACACAATAGTACTGCTGTAATGTAGCAGTGACAAGGCGAAATGACCGAATTCTGGGGTCAGATAGCCATTAATGAAGATGTGTTCTATAAGACTAGAGGGGGTGCGACGAAAATTACCTGTTGCAAAAGACACAGTTGCAGATCCGTTCCACTAGAGGAGGAGTGATATCTGGAATAAGTTCAGATGAAAAGCATACAAATTTCGTCCAGTGCAAACAAAATTGTTCTATTCTTTATTCCACCTCCACCATGAGAAAACAATTGCGCTGTGACAAACGGAAACTGGGCGCAAAGCAAAGTCACTCTTATAGCCCTGTGACAAAAAAGCTCGCTATTTCTGTATTCATTTGCTCGTGGCAACTTGCGTTTGTGGGCTAACGGCGAATTATGAGGCTTATAATTCATTTCTATAATTTATTTTAATAATCAATGATCATTCTGTGACTGTACGTAATCCTCATGTCATGTTTTCTGATACTGTCGTTTAAGACTCGTTAACACCTGGAAAGTCTTCATCTGCCAATGTAATCGTTAGACAATTTCGGAATAGGTATTAAATATTAAATTTGCAGTAGTCTTCGAAAAAGTTTTATATATATTAATGTTTGTATAAACAGAACTATATTTACTGCTCACCGAACGGTCATTATACTGGTATATACCAAACGTCATGCCCAATGGTTGGTTTTGCCATTTAAGGCAAGACGGACGTTTTGTGACATTTCAACTTGCTCTTGAGAATGCTTTCAGAGCCGAAATCATGACTGTATGAAATAAATGAATAGTAATTTACAGTTCAATGGTGGAAATTTATTTCAAAACGGTTTTGTATGTAGCGGGAGTGGCGCGAGTCCGCCGTTATACCTGCGATCTCGTGTACTTACTGTCCTTCGTAAGCGAATCGAGTGAACTTGTGCCCAGCAACAGACGCAGATGATGTGTGGGCTTTGGAAACGGTTCACGAGTCTGGTCTACGGACCCACGGGGACAGCGAGTTCCGAGATGGCTTCACAGGATACGCTGACGAGTTTAAAGCGAGTTTCTAATCTCTAATGGTTGAGTTACTTCGTTTCTAAACTTCGTTACTAAATGAAGGGAATAAAAACATTTGAGTCGTTCACCGAGAGAACAGACCAGCTAGTGGAAGTGATTTGTGTAGTTAGATGTAATCAAATTCTTTCTCCCACAATTTTCCAGTTGAACTAACATCTATCCTCAGTACCTAACAAAGCGTACCATGGTGCTGCTTCGTGGCTCATTCACGTCTCCATGTTGCAGGTAGCAGAGGGCAGCCTTTTGGTGCTGGACATCGTCTTCAGTGCCAACATCGGCGACAGGGAGCCCGGCTTCTCTCGCTATGACTATCAGGGGCGGGACGACCAAGCGTGAGTATCGTACAGGTCACAGTGCTGTCACCATCAGACACACATTGTGAGACACTACTCTTGATCCTTAGAAACCGCAATAACCTCTAACGCTATTTGCCAGCTACAAAATGTCCTCATGCAATCTATTTTCTAACACTACCCAAATGCATGTTTAGATACTTGTTCGATGTGTACACATTTGGTTGTTGTAGACGAGCAATAATTGGAGACTTGTCTAACTTGGAGGCCATAGGATAGTCAGGTAGAGAGGGTACTAGCAGCTATATCAACGATTGCTGTTATTTTAGTTGAGTAGCAGCGTGCGAGCTGGTGACAACTCGTAGAAATCAGTGGTCACTAATAAAACCTTACATGTATTCTCATATATACTGCATCCTTACTAATTTCAGCTACATGTAAAGTGATACGGTGGTTCTAGTGCACACTTTTCAAAGATACGTTTATTCCTCTCACAACATATGTCAAGGCCAGTTGATAAAGCTTTCATAGCCCTGTACAGTTCTTGTACAAAAGTTTTCTAGTTGTATTTGTTCCAACCAATTCCTTCAAACAAGTTTCTGTTTTGCTCTTAGCTAAATATGTTAATCTACTTTCTTTTCTAAGGAGTTGACTATTATTTGTTACTCATTATTAGCATGCTTCAACTAATAATAATTATTGAGACTACCATTTCATTTGAAGCATAGTAGTGATAGGATGGGTTGATATTGTGCATGTTGCCTTACTGGCAACTACAGGCGGAGAGTGGGGCGGAGGGGGGAGGGGGGAGGGAGAATTGCAGGGGGAAATGCAGTCGTACTATCCGGAGACATGTGTTATCAGTTCAATCAACACTTCATTCTCTTGTCCACAGTGTACGAAAAATCTCGCCTTCAATCTGTCCTCAGACATTATGGATATTACACATCCTAACTCGGACATAAAGTGATACGTTCCTTTGGCTATATCCCCAGCACTTCCTTATGAAATCGTGTTATGTTCAAATATAGCAATACATTATTATCATTACTTGGAGCTTGTAATACATAAATCAATGAAGAACGGTGAAATCTCCCCACCAGAAAAAACTCACAAAATGCTTCAGACATTTTTAAAAAGCAGGAATTTTTTCTCGGTGTTTATTCATCAATAGAAACTGTTCACAGTAGGAAGTTTGCGCTTTGTGCTTTTCAGTATGACGTGTACCAGGACGAATTTGTTATTCGGTATGATTGCGACGTGTAATGTTGTCTTTCATTTCTCACTCTTCACTGTAGCATTTATGGGCAGTAACACAACTTTATCAGGGAAGAAGGTGACATAGAGTACCAATGGCAAGATTAAAAACGATACACTGCAGAGAATAGTTATCTAACCCGACAGAGCACATTATCAGATACTTTGTAAGTAGGCTGTTTATGTTTTCTTATTGGCAACGTTACGTAGCGCCCTGTACGAAAATCACTGGCTATGCTGTGTGCAGTCTCTGGCTAGTTTGCATTGTTGTCTGCCATTGTAGTGTTGGGCAGCGGCAGCTGGATGTGAACAGCGCGCAGCGTTGCGCAGTTGGAGGTGAGCCGCCAGCAGTGGTGGATGTGGAGAGAGAAATGGCGGAGTTTTGATATTTGTAAGAATGGATGTTATGAACTCCTATATATATTATGACTTGTGATGATATTAAGGTAAATACATTGTTTGTTCTCTATTAATATCTTTCATTTGCTAACTATCCCTATCAGAAGTTAGTGCCTTCCATAGTTTGAATCTTTTATTTAGCTGGCAGTAGTGGCGCTCGCTGTATTGCAGTAGTTCCAGTAACGAAGATTTTTGTGAGGTAAGTGATTTGTGAAACGTACAGGTTAATGTTAGTCAGGGCCATTCTTTTGTAGGGATTTTTGAAAGTCAGATTGCGTTGCGCTAAAAATATTGTGTGTCAGGTTAAGCACAGTCCAGTATAATTGTTCAAAAGGGGACGTTTCAACTTTCTCAATCGAATTTCTATGTCCTTTTGTCATGATCGTGGCAGCTTCTGATTGGAATCTCCTTCCAATGAAATATGAGTGGTGCTTGTCGAAAATTCAGCTATAAGATTTGGTAATAGGACAACTCCTATAGATGCTAGACAGTTGATTGCGTTCCCAGTACTTGATCTCCACTCATACGTTGCAGAGTTCGTTGTAAATCGTATGTCACTGAGTTTTCTTTTTGGGTTTTCTGATTCATTTCTCTTATAGTTCCACACATTTGCTGTAACCGTGCCTCTTAGAGACTAACTTTCATTTTTGTTCATCTTTTGTAGCTGTTGAAATACATCTTCTGCAGCCGTCGCTCACCTTCTTTCCAGGAAACTTACACCTAGTGTTACGTTTAAGTAAAAGGGTGTCTGCTTTGATTTCACTCTGTTTGTTTGATTATGATGCTGCCCCCCTTTTGTAGTTGGTTAATTGGTTCTACTGAACGATGAAATGAGTAAAATACAGGGTGGTCCACTGATCGTGACCTAGCCAAATATCTCACGAAATAAGTGTCAAACGAAAAAACTACAAAGAACGAAACTTGTCTAGCTTGAAGGGGGAAACCAGATGGCAAAGTGGTTGGCCCGCTAGATGGCGCTGCCATAGGTCAAACGGATATCAATTGCGTTTTTTTAAAAATAGGAACGCCCATTTTTTATTACATATTCGTGTAGTACGTAAAGAAATATGAAAGTTTTAGTTGGGCCACTTTTTTCGCTTTGTGATAGATGGCCCTGTAATAGTCACAAACGTGTAAGTACGTGGTATCACGTAACATTCCGCCAGTGCGGACGGTATTTGCCTCGTGATACATTACCCGTGTTGAAATGGACCGTTTATCAATAGCGGAAAAGGTCCATATCGTGTTGATGTATGGCTATTGTGATCAAAATGCCCAACGGGCGTGTGCTATGTATGCTGCTCGGTATCCTGGACGACATCATCCAAGTGTCCGGACCGTTCGCCGGATCGTTACGTTATTTTAGGAAACAGGAAGTGTTTAGCCACATGTGAAATGTCAAACACGGCTGTAACAAATGATGATTCCCAAGTAGGTGTTTTAGCTGCTGTCGCCACTAATCCGCCCATCAGTAGCAGACAAATTGCGCAAGAACCGGGAATCTCAAAAACGTCGGTGTTGAGAATGCTACATCAACATCGACTGCACCTGTACCATATTTCCATCCACCAGGAATTGAACGTCGTGTACAGTTCTGCCACTGGGCACAAGAGAAATTGCGGGACGATGACAGATTTTCTGCACGCGTCCTATTAAGCGACGAGGCGTCATTCACCAACAGCGGTAACGTAAACCGGCATAATATGCACTATTGGGCAACGGAAAATCCACGATGGCTGCGACAAATGGGACACCAGCGACCTTGGCGGGTTAACGTATGGTTCGGCATTATGGGAGGAAGGATAATTAGCCCCCATTTTATCGATGGCAATCTAAATGGTGCAATGCATGCTGATTTCCTACGTAATGTTCTACCGATGTTACTACAAGATGTTTCACTGCACGACAGAACGGCGATGTACTTCCAACATGATGGATGTCCGGCACATAGCTCGCGTGCGGTTGAAGCGGCATTGAACAGCATATTTTATGATGGTTGGATTGGTCGTCGAAGCACCATACCATGGCCCGCACGTTCACCGGATATGACGTCCCAGGATTTCTTTCTGTGGGGTAAGTTGAAGGATATTTGCTAACGTGAACCACCGACAACGCCTGACAACATGCGTCAGCGCATTTTCAACGCATGTGCGAACATTACGGAAGGCGAACTACTCGCTGTTGAGAGGAATGTCGTTACACGTATTGCCAAATGCATTGAGATTGACGGACATCTTTTTGAGCATTTATTGCATTAATGTGGTATTTACAGGTAATCACGCTGTAACAGCATGCGTTCTGTGAAATGATAAGTTCACAAAGGTACATGTATCACATTGGAACAACCGAAATAAAATGTTCAAGCGTACCCACGTTCTGTATTTTAATTTAAAAAACCTACCTGTTACCAGCCGTTCGTCTGAAATTGTGAGCCATCTATCACAAAGCGAAAAAAGTGGTCCAACTAAAACATTCATATTTCTTTACGTACTACACGAATATGTAATAAAAAATGGGGGTTCCTATTTTTAAAAAAACGCAGTTGATATCCGTTTGACCTATGGCAGCGCCATCTAGCGGGCCAACCATAGCGCCATCTGGTTTCCCCTTCAAGCTAGACAAGTTTCGTTCTTTCATTTGACGCTTATTTCGTGAGATATTTGGCCCGGTCACTATCAATGGACCATCCTGTATATACGCAGCGCGCTACAACGTAACTGTCACGCTATGCTCTTCTGTTCACAGGGCCGTACATGCGGCGCAGTTCATGCCGAACTACGCGCGGCGAGCACTGCCGTGCTACGACGAACCAGCACTGAAGGCGCGCCACCAGTTCAACATGCGACTGCGGCCCAGAACTTACCAGGGCTACAGGTCCAATGCTCGGAGCAGCTACGATGGTGAGTAAGCAAAAGTGATGGCCTCCCACTATCACATGTGCGCTATGTAGTTTGAGTGTGACTTAATAGTATACAGTCAGCAAGAAGCATCAATGCAAATATTTCACTTTCCACGACAGCAGTTTCGTGGATACTGATGGCCGACATTTAAATAAAGGGTGTGCATGCAAAGAAAGGGAGAAACTGATAAATATTTTGCTGTCGTAAGGTCCACTGAAGGAACCAAAACAAGTACTGGCATTCGAAGACCTTTCTCTCATTCAATGCGTTTAATATCTCGAACAGGGTGACCTAGCGCTTGACAGCCAGAATGGATTCCGAAAACATTGCGCTTGAGATACTCAACTGGGGCTTTTCACATGTGACATTCAGAATTCAAGGTTCAAGGCAGTCATGTTGCAGCAATATTTCTTGACTTACAAAACTCATTCGTCTCACAATCAGTGGCATATTAACAATTATTAACAAAAATACGATCGTATGCTGGATCAACCTAAATTTGTGAAAAATGATGATTCCGTTTTAGAAAGGTCACAGCATGTAATCTTGGATGTAGATTTAACTGCAGGCGTGGCCCATGGAAATATGTTGGGACCGAAGCCGTCATGTTGCACATTAATGAGCTTGCAGACAACAGTTACCTAATACGTTTTACGGATGATACACTTGATAAGATTTCAAAGTGGTGAGAATGTTGGCCACGCACATCGCAATGCTTATGAGAGTATAGATGTAGATGTACACAACGTTCTGTCAGCTGCTTAGTAATGGTGTAGCATTTTAAATATATGTACTTCCAGAATCTCACAGAATGTGACGCGGAGCACTTGTCATTTGCAGATTGGACGCTGAGGGTTTCCGTGGCTACTACTTCGAACAGACGCCCCCGATCAGCGCCTACCAGCTGTCCTGGGAACTGCACGACATGGTTGGTAGGGTGTCGTCTGCGGACGTCAGCACTGTCGTCTGGCAAGTGACCTCCAGAAGCGACCAGAACGGTTTCGCGAGCTACATGGGACCTCCTTCTGTGGAAGCTATGGAGCAGCTGCTGGGCGTGCCCCTTTCATATTATGATACCAACAAGATGGATCATATGGCCGTACCTGGATATATAGAGGAAAGCACGTAAGGACAACATCAATCTTGTCTAAAGCACGGGCAGTGCAGACAATAATTTGACATACCTACTGAGCCAACTCTCATGGCAGACACATTTCTGCATCCTTTGTATTTGAAATGATAGGTTCTACTGGTTACGACGATATGAATAATTAATTTACTTCGATTCAGGAAGTCCTTTCTAAATGTTCTTTATAAAACTCACAGCTTTGCAAGTTACTACTGCCCCCTCTTGGTTAGACTACTAAAACTTCATGCATGCACTTATCGTGAGTGTCGCTAATACTCCATTTACTGTTTAATGTTCTAAGAGAAGTTTTAAGTTAGTATTTATCTCCATGTGGCGTCAGAGTCTAGGAGAAAATTACAGGTAAAAAACACCACCATATTAAAATTCATGAAGACAGTTTATCTTAATAACTAAAGCATTTTATTGTGCTTTAACTTTGACCTTTTTATTTCGACGAATTCTTATCACATGGTGTGATTACAGCAGGACTTGTTCACAAAAATAAAAGATACAGTTTTTCCTCACAGGAGATACAAAACAAAATACATTCTACATGTGCAGTATAAGTTCTTAGTGGTCATAGCCTGACTGACACAACACTGAGAGATAACGAGGAGTGAGTGTTTTGGCGCACGTTTCGATGTGTATGTAAAATAGTATTGCTTCCAGAATAATCTAGAAATTTCAGTACGTCATATTAGTAAGTCGTACAATTTCTTTTGTTGAGGTAATAACAAAATGAAGAGAAAATATATATTTTATAGCTGCTAAATTCTTAGAAATATAAAGGAAATAAAAGGTATTAGTATAGTTACGAAAATAAATTCAGCAACTTTAAAAGTTTCCCACTTTAAAATGTTTGTTTATATTTAGTTTTACACCAAGATAGTTCCTATCTGTACTTTAAGTCTCTTTCTGAAGTATAATGAAGATTCTTACAAGGAACCTCTTGAGTGCGAGGTTGCAGAAGGCCAATGTTGTTTGCGGCATTCGACACCCTACATATTGTCTACCATGCCACAATAATAATGGCTGGTAATGGTACTAGGCACCTTAACTGGAGGTAGCCATTGGTGAGCATAGCATGAGGCTGCAGAGCGTGGCTGAACTGCTTATTCTACGAATAACTCACAGTGCTAGCGGAGTTGATACAATGCAGAGCAATGGCAAAGATAAACGAAGCCGCCATTGCATTATTTGTGCCACATCAGTTGCCAAAGCAACCCAAGGAATTTCGCAGACTTATGAAGTTTTAACGCTTCTGCAACTTGAGTCAGTGCAATGTGGTGCCGTATACGCTCGAAAGTGCGGACAGTGTGGATGAGGAGTTCAAATGTTCAAATTTGTGCCGAGGTCATCGATCCCTAGACTTACAATACACACACCCATGCCCGAGGCAGGACTCGAACCTCCGGCGGGAGGGGCGTCGTAATTCGTGACATGGCGCTCTAAACTTCGCGGCCATTCCGCGAGGCATATGAGAAGTACAACGATGGCGATCTGCACTTAACAAGTGAAAGTGATACTGAAAGGTGTCAAGCCACGTAGTTCATCATCCTTGTCGGACACGGAGCCACAAATCCTATTCCCAGTCGAACGTAGTACAGGCTAATCGTTGTCCTAGGAGAGAGTGGTAAACATAATTACGTACATGGGAGATCATGAACAGTTATGAACAGATTTCGAATAAGTACGCAGCAATATGACCATGTAGTGCATAAGGCTTAACCTCGATATTGTGGGGATCAGTGAAGTGAAATGGAAAGAAAGATTTCCAGTCAGGTGAGTATAGGGTAAAATAACAGCAGCAGGAGATTGTATAATGGGAGTAGGATTCGTTATGAACAGGAAGGTAGGGCAGAGGGTGAGTTAATGTGAACAGTTGAGTGATGGTGTGTTCTCATCAGAATCGACAGCAAACCAGTACCGACGACGATAGTTCAGGTATACATGCCGATGTCGCAAGTGGAAAATAAAGAGAGAGAGAAAGCATACACTGAGCAGCCAGAACATTACTACCACCGACCTACTATCGATATAAATACGTCCAGGCGGCGGCAGCGTCACCTGGCGATGAATGACTGCTATTCAGACACATGCACGACGCATGTAGCGTCAGTGAGTGTACTGTCCGTGTGCACAATGGGGAAGACGCGCCATGTGAGTTTGGCCAATGGCAGACTGTAAGGGCGTGGAGTCTCGGTACGACAATTTCGGAAATTGAGCGACTTGTTGGGTGTTCGCAGAGTGCTGTTGTGAGTGTCTTCAACACATGGCGAAACCAAACTGAAATCATGTCCAGACTTGAGGGGTTGGGCGATCACATATCATTAAGATATCAGACGTCGTAGCCTGAGCAGACTGGTAAAAGACTTTAATGCTGGGCGGAGTAAAGTGTGTCTGTACATGCAGTGCACCGATCACATCAAACGATAGGCCTCCTCAGCTGATGACCCATCCACATGCCAATGCTGACACCATGATATCGACAGTTACGACTGAAATGGCCACGTGACCATCGGCACTGGGCGTTGGCCCAGTGGCAGAGCGTTGCATGGTCTGATGATCCAGAGACTTTCTTCATCATGCCTATGGGAGGACGCGAACCCTTTGTCTTCCAGGGGAACAGCTCCATGACACCTGTATTGCAGGATTGAGGCTAACTGCTGGCGGCTCCATTATGCTCTGGAGGCATCCATGGTCCCAGTGTTGCTCGTGCAAGGCACCATGACGGCCAAGAAGTGTTGAACATGTCGATCATGTTTCCCAATGACAGTGACATGTTTCAGCTAGATAATCCGTCATGTCACAAGCGCAGGAGTGTCATGGTGTTGTTAGAGGATCATAGTGGCGGGTTTCAGTTAATTTGCTAGTCCCCCAACTCGCCAGATCTGAAACCGATCAAACAAATCTCGGATGTGTTGAACGTGGCGTTAGAGCTCATCTCCACCCTCTCCAGAATTTTCGGGAATTTGTGTGACTAGTGTGTGCAGATGTGGCGACAATTCCCTCCAGCAATCTACCAAGGCTTAATTGTTTCTATGCGACGACGCGTCGCCGATGTTATCCGTGGAAAAGATGGACATCCGGCTATTGGGTAGATGGTCATACTGTTCTGGATGATCAGTGTACGAGGATATTGAACGGGTAACTCATACGTAAATGGAGATGAAAATCTAATAGGCGTGGGGGACTGCAGTTGTAGGGAAGGAGTAGAAGAAAAGATTGCGGGACAATTGGGCTTGGCAGTTGGAGAATCGAAGCATTAGAAATGTGATGCTACAGACGAATGTTGAAAATAGGTGGATTGATAAGGTAACGAATGAGGAGATTCAATGCAGAATCGGAGAGAAAAGGAATATGCGAAAACAGTGGTGAGGAGAAGCGATAGGACGTCTGTTAAGACATCAGGGAATGACTTCCATAAAACTGGAGGGAGCTGTAGAGGGCAAAAAGTGTAGAGGAAGACAGAGACTGGAATACATCCAACAATAATTGGGGACGTAGGTTGCAAGTGGTACTCTGAGATGAAGAGGTTGGCACAGGAGAGGAATTCGTGAAGAGCTGCATCAAGCCAGTCAGAAGACTTAAGACTCAAAGAAAAAGTAGGAATGAGAGAGGAGTAAGACTAATTGAGTTATGCAATAAATATCAGTTAGTAATAGCGACTACTCTGTTCACGAAGCACAAGAGGAAGAAGTATACTGGGAAATGACAGGGAGACACTATAAGATTTCTGTTAGATTGCATCATGGTCAGGCAGAGATTCCGAAATCAGATACTGGAATGTAAGGCGTACACAGGAGCAGACATTGGTACAGATCATAATTTACATGTAGTTTAGAGTAGGCTGAAGTTTAAGAGACTAGTCAGGAAGAATCAGTGCTCAAAGAAGTGGGATATGCTTGAAGTTCTCTGAGGCTATAGACACTGCAGTAAGAAATACCTCAGTAAGGTTTTCAGTTGAGGTAGAATGGACATCTCTGAAAAGGAAAATCACAAATTTTGGGTAGACAAACGTTGGTACCAAGAAGGTATACGCGAAGAAATCATGGATAAGAGAAGAAATACTTCAGTTGATCGATGAAAGAGTACAAAAATGTTCAAGGAATTCCAGGAATACAGAAATACAACTCACTTAGGAATCAAATGAACAGAAAGTGAGCGGAAGCTAAAGGAAAACGGCACCATGAAAAATGTGGAGAAATTGAAAAAGAAATGATTTTCGGGAGGACACACTCGGCATATAGAAAAGTTAGAACAGGAAGGGTTGTAACATTAAGAGCGCCATGTGAATTCCACTGTTAAATGCAGAGGAGAGAGCTGGTAGTCGGAAAGAGTACATTGAAAGCCTCTATGAGCGAGAAGACTTGTCTGACAACGCTTGAGAAGTAGAAACAGGAGTCGATATAGAAGCGATAGGGGATCTACTATTACAATCAAAATTTAAAAGAGCTTTGGAACACTTAAGATCAAATGAGGAACAAGATTTCGATAACAGTCCATAAGAACTTCTAAAATTATTGCGGGAAGTGGCAACAAAACGAATGTTCACGTTGGTGTGTAGAATATATGAGTCTGGCAATGTACTATTTGACTTTCGGAAAACCATCATCCACACAATTCTGAAGACTGCAAGAACAAACAAGTGCGAGAATTATCGCACTATCAGCTTAAGCATCATGCACACAATTCTGAAGACTGCAAGAACAAACAAGTGCGAGAATTATCGCACTATCAACTTAACAGTTCATGTATCCGAGTTGCTGTCATGAATAATTTACAGAATGGAAAAGAAAATTGAAGATGTGTTAGATGACGATCACTTTGGTTTCAGGAAAGTTAAAGGTGCCACCAAAGGTGCGGTTAATAAATAATGGAAGCAAGACTAAAGAAAAATCAAAACACGTTCATAGTGTTCGACAACACGAAATGGTGCAAGTTATAAGAAATTCTGAAAAAAGTATGAGTAAGCCATAAGGAAAGACGGGTAGTAGAGTATATGTACAAGAACTAAGAGGGGAAGATAAGAGTGAAAGACCAAAAACGAAGTGGCCAGATTAAAAAGGGTGTAAGACAGGGACGTAGCCTTTGCCCCTCCTGCCCACTCTATACATAAAAAAAGCAACGATGTAAATAAAAGAAAGGTTCAATAGTGAAATTAAATTTAAAGATGAAAGGTTATCAATGACAAGATTTGCAGCTAACGTTGTTACTCTCAGTGTAGAAGAAGAATTACAGGACCTGCTGAATGGAATGAAAGGTCTAATGAGTACAGAATACGGGCTGAGAGAAAATCGAAGGAAGACGAAAGTATTGAGAAGTAGCAGAAAAGAGTACATCGAGAAACTTAACATCTGGATCGGTGATCACGAAGTTGATGAAGTTAAGGATCTCTGCTACCTAGGGAGTAAAATAACTCGTGACAAACGGAACAAGGAGGACGTAAAAATAGACTATCACTGGCAAATGGGACATTGTTGGCCACGAGAAGTCTAATAGCAGCACTTCGTTTAAAAAAGAAATTTCTGACAATATACGTTTGGAGCCCAACATTGTATTGCACGACCATTTCGGAAACGGCGCGACTTGCTGGGTGTTCGCGGAGTGCTGTGGTGAGTGTCTTCAACACATAGCGGAAACAAGCTGAAACCACATCCAGACGTGGGCGTTCACATCTCATGAAGATGTCGGACGTCGTAGCTTGAATTGTGAATCGTATTTGTTCCCGAAAGTATTAAATACGCAATTATCATTTCGTTATGACTTTCTACTGATTCTAGGACTGCTTTGTGTTAATTAAACCAATCCTATAGAAGTGGTACGTTGCATGATGTTGTGGTGATGTCTGCAGGGAGAGCAGTGTGCTGGTGGACGACGACTACACATCGGAGGCGACCAAGGAGCGAGTGCTGGGCGTCATCCAACGCGAGGCCGCCCACCAGTGGTTCGGGGGCCTGGTCAGCCCCAGCTGGTGGAACGACCTCTGGCTGACCGAGGGCTGCGCCTCCTACTTCCAGTGGATCGCCGCGGCTCTGGTGAGTTCCGAGTGCTCGCAGCACACGGCCTCCCACTGGCCACTGAGAGAGAGCCAGCGACAGTGTAACGTGCGGCCCGTGTTAACAGGTGCAGCCCTGGTGGCAGCTGCGAGAGGTATTCAAGTGGTTCAAATGGCTCTGAGCACTATGGGACTTAACAGCTATGGTCATCAGTCCCCTAGAACTTATAACTACTTAAACTGAACTAACCTAAGGACATCACACACATCAATGCCCGAGGCAGCATTCGAACCTGCGACCGTAGCAGTCGCGCGGTTCCGGACTGCGCGCCTAGAACCGCGAAACCACCGCGGCCGGCACGAGAGGTTTTCTCGTAGTGAACACAGTGCTGCAGGCCGCCATGCCAGCAGACGTTGCCCCCGGTAGCTACCCGCTCTCCAAGAGCCCCAACATCTCTGTTCGGCAGGCCTTTGACGAGTACTTCTACGAAAAAGATGAGATTCAGTCTAAGCAAGAGACCAACGCAAAACGAATACTGCTACGGCATTAGCAGCGACTACTGCCAACACCAGTCAGTCAACATCACATATCCGTTCATAGTGGTCAGATTGATCAGCTGGGTAGTGCACAGTTTTGTACATTGCGTGATACAGATCATATGTCTTACTTGTACAGTATTACAATCGAGGAGATAGCCATCTGGTTGTGAACAGTGGACCAGGTATTTTGACTCATGAATACTTGAATGTGGAAAGTAAAGAATAAATTCAATAAAATCGGGAATTAACAGGATCAGTGAAATGACATGGAAGGACTAGGTCCCTCTAACTAACTTCGTTAATCCTTGGGCATCAACATTTATTTATATATATTTTTTATAACAACAGGTCCCTTTGAAAAACATGTAGAGGAATAGAAGATAATTTGCCATTAAAGGCGTTTAAAATGAGACAGCCGGTAAATTTAGTAATAATAACCTCAAACCAATTCAAGAAATAAGACGTTAACAATAGTGACGTTTTTAAAACTTTTAGATCAAAATTTTTTAAATAAATCAGCCAGGTAAAGTAACTAACACACTTCTAGATAAATTTATTCACGGGAATTCATGTCTGAGACATTAAGCGGATCTCCAAAAAATATTAAGAAAGATAATGCACGGATTACCCAAAAGGCTTACACAAAAAAACACCATGAAACAGAACAAGAAAATAGTATGTATTAAATTTTAAAGAGAAAGTTTCTTGTGTGAAGCCAGTCAACCAAAGACCCCTTGGCCGACAGCAAAATTTCGTTTACAATGTGGTACCTCAAAACCAAGATTGGGATAGATTTAAGGGAAGCATATGAAAGGTGGACCCAAATATTTCGTCATTTGTTGTCTCATGTATCATACTTTATTACTTAACGACAATAGTATCATTACAATTTTAAAAAATACCTATTAAAAGAATCCGAATTCTCGCAGTCAAAGCGTGAACAGACTCAATTCATTAAAAACAAAATTTAACAATTATACCATTAAGGGCAGGGCTTGAAACCGGAAGTATTTAGATCCCAAAGACAAGAAAAAGTCGCAACAATTGGACGTGGCTGCAAGAGAGTTAAAAAAAAAAAAGGTTCAAATGGCTCTGAGCACTATGGGACTTAACTTCTAAGGTCATCAGTCCCCTAGAACTAAGAACTACTTAAACCTAACTAACCTAAGGACATCACACACATCCATGCCCGAGGCAGGATTACAACCTACGACCTTAGCGGTCGCGCGGTTCCAGACTGAAAAGCCTAGAACAGCTCTGCCTCTCCGGCCGGAAAGCGAGTTCATCAATCCGTTTTATCAATCAAATGAATTACAGTCCAGCCATTACTAACAATTTCCACACTTAAGTAACCGTTACACAGTTGGATAACATTCATCCAAATACAGGAAGGATCACAAGTCCCGCTACTGATTGTAGCTGTTGGAATGCCGCTTAGAAATACGCAAGTCTCAACAAAAAAAATTCCTTAAGCAATAAAAAACACGTTCCCTCAAAATAGACAAACTATGTTCAGAATGTATGTGCATTCCTAAGGGACCAAACTGCTGATGTCATCGGTCTCTAGACTTACACACTACTTAAGCTAGCAACAGCACACACATCAATGCCCGAGGGAGGACTCGAACCTCCGGCGGACAAATTGGAAAGGTAAAAAATTTAAATATAGATTCCACTGACACACTGCAATCGAACATTGAAAATGACCTTTAATAAATATACAATTGCACAAAATTCAAGATGAGCTGAGAGTAAATGCAACTGAAATGTACTTCTAACTGGAACAAACCAGTAGAAACGGAGACAATCCTTAATAAATACACAATTGACCCAACTCCAAGATGCACTTCCAACAGGTAAAAACCAGTAGAAACGTTGACAATAACCTTTAACAAATGTACAATTACCAAAAATTCGAAGAAGCTGAGAACCATGGCAGATGAATGTCACAGCCAAAGCCAGTGAGGAACGAGCAGCCAAGTTTCACAATACCTGAGATTAACTAATGACTGTGGACCAATGTAAGGTCAGACAGTTGATACTGATAAGTAACATGTCTTAAACGTAACGCACTGAGAAGAAGTAATAAGAGTGTAAGGTTTAAACGAGTAATTATAGAGGTATAATGTCTTTACTCATATGGGTATATGGACAATGGTACTTTTTTCTGAAGTTATCTGCCTTTGAAGTTGCAGGTAAATAATATCAAAACAGGTAACATTTCATTGATTGAAATAATTGAGATGCATGTTCCCTTTTCCCGTTGCAGCTCGTAGATATTCTGCTTTATGGCTGATCTAAGAAAATGCTCAAATGGTTCAAATGGCTGTAAGCACTATGGGACTTAACATCTGAGGTCATCAGGCCTCTAGTCTTAGAACTACTTAAACCTAACTAACCTAAGGACATCACACACATCCATGCCCGAGGCAGGATTCGAACCTGGGACTGTAGCAGCAGCGACTAGAACCGCTCGGCCACAGCTGCCGGCCTAAGAAAATGAACCTAGAGTTCACGATACGCTTTTTTCATTGACAACTGTCACTACTTCGACTACAAAACGATGGTTGTTAAGTGTTTCATTTCAGAAGATCAAATATTAGTCAGATAGTCCTGTGAGAGTGTACTACACCTCCTGGACCTAGATAACGTGACCTCCCATTCCAGTCATCCGTTATTATCTCTCCAGTGACGAAGGTCGAAATGTAAGGTAGACGCAGCTTTGACATTTCTGATCCGTTGATTTTCTCCTAATTTGTATCTCTGTTGCAGGTGCATCGATTGTCTGGATGATAGAGAATATAATGGGATCAGAACCATTCTACAGAGCCCTCAACAAGTGCCTCACACAGAAGTATGTATTATTTGTCAGAATTCAAAAGATAACCTTTTACTTGCAGACTCTATTAAATAAAGCTTTTAGCTGTTAATGTTTACTTTCTGCCAATCATTCACTGAAATTTTCTGTTCAGTAGATATATCTGGAATAACAATACGCAAAATATTCAATTTTGATAGCCTCTTCTAAAATACTACGTCACAGTTTTGTTTGCTTGTTAGTAGAGCTCTTTTATCCTTGCAAATGTAGGCACGTTTGTTAGAATGTAAAATATGTTTCATAGGTATGTGGAAGCCACTGCTCAGAATTAATGGAGTAGTGGTTATTTGGTCCTAATACCTCACTTCTGCACAGTAGACCTATAATTTTATTGTCAATGAATAGACATGATACTGTTCTGTATTGTCAAAAATACATTAAGTAATATTGATAGAGGTCGTCTATCTCACAATATTGGGACATTGCTCAATTTACTTGTTGATAAGACAAGGAGAATTATCTCAAATGGAGTGAACATTTCAGTTTATTGTTAAAAAATATTAAAATAAACACATTTTAGCTTTATTTTATCGTCTGTACATGACAGAACTAATCGCTTTCCCCTAGCATATACATGGACATATGGGAGGATCTGCTCTTGGCTGCCCTGGACTCAGAGTCACCTGCATCTTCCCTGCCAGAGGGCAGCTCCCTGTCCTCTGTGGTGCAGCCGTGGCTCATCTCCGTCTCCAGGAACTACTCTGACGAATCAGCTGTCATATCACAGGTGCTTTGACTTCCCCACCTCCTACGGAGGTCTACTCAGCTGTCCCTGTGGTGGTCCATTGCAGCCCTCGTATCACCTCCCATGTGATTTTGCAGGCACCGTACCTGTCACAAGTGGACGCCGTGTGGCCAGTGTCCATCAGCTACACATCCCGCTCTGAGGCGAACTACTCGGCGACCCCCTCACGGCTCTGGCTACTGGACTCTGAGCTAGTGGTGCCGGGTGTAGCTCAGCCAGATGACTGGCTACTTCTCAACATGAATGTGACTGGTGAGTGTCTTGTACTCCCACCTCTTTAGTACATTGATACTGTTTATGCAATGTGCTAACTTTTGTCTGCATTATCTGAAGATTTCAGTCTGCATATTACATTGACAACTACACTGGTTGGTTATAAAGAGTACACATTGCTGTCATTAATTTCAGCCATTAGTCTCATGAACTGCGATGAATCTATTCGTCATGTCCTCTGCTGTAGTTATAGCTCCGCTGCTACGTATCTCACTCCTCAGAAGTTTTTCCAGATAGATCCTCCCACAATTGTACATGGAAGCTACACAATCTGTTCATTGGAATATTGTCCACCCTGCTGTTTGACTTCACCTGTGTCCTTATACTGCATATCCAGTAGAATCTGTACCATATTATATCATTTTCAGACTCATACTTAATTTCTTGTAGTTTTAATTTCATACAACTGTGATGAGAAATACTTTTCTCATAAAAATTATTTTTAGTGTAGGTAGAAATTCATTGTATTGGTGTTCTGTCACAGTGAAAGAGTTTTAGGAAATCAATCCCTTCTGTTTTTATACACTCTTCTTGGAAATTTAATCAGTGTGATCAGAAATCTGTACTGGGAAGCAAACTGCTGCGCATATTGTCCATCTTGCCTGCTCAAGACCATATTACTGAAGGTGAGAGGGACATAGGTCAACTCTATGAGGAAAATTTTTCATCTCCATCATTTGCAACATTACATGAAGCACATTGCAGATAATGAACTGAAAGTCTTGCTCTACAGTTATCATGTCATGATCGTTGATTCTACTACAGGCTGAATGATAGAACAAATCCAAATACAATCAAGAGACAATAGATACGATGATAGGATCTTAGGGAGGATCACAAGTGAGCGATCAGGTTATGGCTTAAGGATAAGTGGGAACAGGGGTGTGGATGATGCTTATCAAATATAAACACCATATCAAAAAGTAGTCAGGCCTACGAGACTTCAGTCTTATACTGTGCAACACTGCATCTAGCCTTGGTAATGGCCACTGTTCGGTGAGGAAGGAAGCCCACAAACTTCTTCAAGTATAGCACATCCAAATGAGACCACATATTGATAAATACATTCCATAGCGTTATCAAACTGCGGGGTTAATGATCATTGCATTTCATCTACTGTTTCAGAGATGTCAGGTATTTTGTATGGAATTAAAATCGGATGATCTGGAAGGCCAGGTAGTAAGCCAAAATTTTTGTCAAACCAGCAATGTCTGTTGTAGCCCTGTTGCAGTTGTAATATTATAAGATAGCAGTTTCCACAACATGCTTATATTTGTGAGTGTGGTTTGGTAAGTCAGGTAAATTTCAATGAAAAAATGGAACATTTTAATTGCGCCTTCGTGGTTGGTGAGCCTGATTGCTCCAAGGACCATATGAAGTATTTCAACAATGTACAGCATACAGTGCATTGTTGACTGCCAATGTTCTACTGTGATTCAAAGTGGGTAAAAGATTGTTTTACTAAACATTTTCACTTGAAGTGTTGGATTCTGCACAAATCAAAAAACAGAATTGGATAAATTTCTTGAGGATTCTGCACCATCACTGAAGAAAATTTACTTTTGGATTAATGAATTTAAATGTGGTCAGACAAGCACCAAAGACGAATGCTCTCCTGCCGTCGAAAGGAAACAATTGTCGAAATTCATAATATGGTAATGTAAGACGGCCGAATTAAATTTCATGAGAGTTCTATGACTGCAGGCTTCTCAAATGAGCGAGAGCATAACATTTTACACAGAGAATAGGCTGTGAATAAGCTGTGTACAAGGTGGGCGCTCCGATTGCTCACAGTCGACCAAAAGCGCAACTGGCACAACATTTCAACACAATGTATGGTGCTGTTTAATCACAGTCCGCAAGACGTTTTGCACCTATTTGTGACTGTTGATCAAACCTGAATCCATCTTTACAACTAGAGTCAAAACTTCTGTGAAAACAATGGATCAAGGCTGATGAAAGTGCAGCAAAGAGAGCACAGACCATTTCATCAGCTCATAAGGTCATGGTAATCTTTTTTTGGGATTCTCAAAGAATAACCCTCGTTGATTACTCAGAAAAAGACAGAGCCATAACTGGATCTTATTATGATTCGTTGTTGGATTGTTTGAAAATTGCGTTGGCTGAAGAAAGACCAATATTGGCACACAAAAAAGTGCTCTTTCACCAGGCAAATGCATCTTCCCACACATTAGCAATAGCAATGGTGAAATTGCTTGTCATTGGCTTTGTATTAGGTACTCCAACCTGAACAGAAACCTCGAGACCCCACTCCTCATTGGGCTGTCTGTGGCTTCGACACTTTGCATCATTTGAAAAAGAAGAAAATTCTCGACATGGTGGATCATAAAACACGCCTACAAAACAACAACAAGAAAAACAAGAATGATAAAAACAACACAAACCTACAGCAACAACAACTACTACTACTACCATTATTAATAATAGTAAATAAAAAGTATCCATAGGAAATACTACTGTTTTTCGACAGCAGGTGACTGCCTTTGTGTGTCGGAGTTTAGCAGTGTCCACTGTGTGCAGGCTACTACCGGGTGAACTACGACGAGCAGAACTGGGCGCTGCTGACAGCGCAGCTACTGCAGAACCCCTTTCTGGTGTCGGCGGTGGTGCGCGTGCAGCTGCTGGATGACGCGGCCAGCCTGGCAGGGGCGGGCCAGCTGCTGCCCGCCGGCACGGCCCTGCAGCTCGCCTCCTACCTGCGTCTCGAGTACGGCTACATCCCGTGGAGGGCCGTCCCTGGCGTCCTGTGGAACCTCGAGCTTCTTGTCGATGAAGACGTGGCGGAGGACTTCAGGGTGAGGCCTCGCAACCTGACATCACTAGCAGTCAATATATTCTCACTGCACTTACTGGTCTGTCAGTAAGTCTGGTTCCAGCAAATAATTTCTGTTCACACTTATGTTAGTGTTTGCTGTATGTGGTTTTCCAAGCACTACAACACTCTCCATTGTTTTAATCTGTATGAAACAAATGCCGGCAGGAGTTTGTGCTGTCCATGATCCAGCACGTGGCGATCCTGCTGCTCTACCAAGAGCAACCTGGAGAGGACCACACGACTCGCATTCTACGGGCCATCATTGTCAACATCGCCTGCAACTATGGTGAACCGTCGTGTCTCAGCTCCATGTATGAGCAGTTGCAACACTTCATGGCTGCCCCCGGCAACTCCAGTAGCCAGTGAGTGACCTGCTCAAAGTGCTTTGTCCTTTGTGTCACAATTGGAGTGCAGAGAATCTTGGCTAGTGCCTGAACTAATCCCATGATAGAGAACTCTCTCAACAAAGTACAGTTTCTACCTGAAAAATTCAATGTAGCTTTTGAACTACACGTAATTTAAAAGCTTATTGTTGAAGTAGAATGAAAGAAATTGATAGTCTGCGAAACTGTCACCTACATTTGGCTGCAGTAAAGGACGCATAATTTTATGTGCTCTGTTTCATATCGAAATCCATTCTTCCAATACATCCATCGTCAGTTACATAATAAGGCAACCTTTTTCAGTAAGACAATTTGCACTTCAAAAAGATGTCCATTACTTTGTAGCCTTAAACACTAATACGAATTTTTAGCTTTCTTTAAATCAGAAATAAGTTCCTACAGCTGTTATCCTAAACATTTCTTTTGGTAACTCTAATACCAATAAATAATCAATATTATAACGCACAAGTACACAAGTTCAACCATGGGATGTCACTTATTCATCAATGAAAATTGGTATTTACCTTTCAATACATACCTGCATTTCATAAGGTTCCTTAAGTTTACTTTATTGCATAACAGAAGGAACCAGCTGTGAATGACATCATATGCATCAAGTTACCTCTACCTGGACGTCACTGGAGTATCGTTTATATGCCACTGGATAGAGCTTCAAACGTAGTATAGGTACAGGACCAACTTACATGTAATTATATGAATGTGTGGTGTCTGTTATTTCGGACATGTCTGAAAGGACAGACACGACACATTCATATAATTTGATAGGCCTAGCTGGGCAAAGAATCCACCTTTTCAGTGCAAATGCACAAACACGTCCAACCTCCTGTGTGAGAATCTCGGGAAAGCGAATATGAAGGAAATGGTCAGGGGCAGCGGATAGGTGGTGCTCCATGGGAGCGTGGATAGGCCGTGAGGCGAGCCGAGATAGTCCATGCAATGGCTACAACACTGTGTCCCGGATGGCTCAGTGGTTACCCCACCTGCCTAGTAAGCAGGAAATCCTGGGTTCGAATCCTGGTCCAGTACGCATTTTCACTCGTCGTCACCGATTCTGCGTAATATGCCAGTGCAGATGACAGCAGTGATCGCTCCCCTTTCCTTTCCTTCTTCCTCTCCCCACCTTCAATTTATATGAAGGCCTTCAGCAACAATTATACATGGCATGTTCAATAGGTAATGCAACACGTTTTTTTGATTTTATGCAGTATTCGAATAGATCATATCATTCTCCATGTTTTTGTTACAAAACCCTATTTTTCTCTATTTTCTCTATTCCATGTGACAGCCTTACACCACCATACTGGCGGGGCAGTATGCCCGCATGGTACCACTCTACTTGCTGCATCAGTAACCTCCCCATCATCCACGTATGCCTTCCTGTGGCGTGCATCTTTCATTAGTCAAACAAATGGAAGTCAGAAAATGTGTAATCCAGGCTGTATGGTGGATGGAAGAACAGTCCAATGAAGTTTTGTGAGCTCCTCTCGGGTACAAAGCTTTGTGGTAGGCCTCACATTGTCATGGTGTCTGATTGTGATCCAGCATTTACCTCGAATAAGAGTGTCTGCCCTTTCTAACGATACTGGAGTCACAGCTGTGTACATCTGGCTGACATGCGGCAGATTGAACAGGTTCACGCGACTTTGTTGCAATGACGATAGACTTCTCATCGTTTGCTTATTTCCAGGTCGTAGACATTCTGCAAGTGCATATGAATATCTACAATGCTCTGGTTTTTCACCAACACAAACTTAATGACAGCTCTCTGCTTGGAATGCAAGTCTGTTACAGAGGCCATTTTGAAGGCTATGTATATCGCCACGACCTGTCGAAATTTCGTGAAACTATTGGGGCTGAAGTGGGAATATCCCACGATGTCCCACTACAAATCCCGCATTTCTTCTGTGGTGTCTAGGAAACCTGTTCACTGGGTTCGCTAGATACATCTACATATACATCTAAATCCATACTCCGCAAGCCACCTGACGTGTGTGGCGGAGGGTACCTTGAGTACCTCTATCGGTTCTCCCTTCTATTCTAGTCTCGTATTGTTCATAGAAAGAAAGATTGCCGGTATGCCTCTGTGTGGGCTCTAATCTCTCTGATTTTATCCTCATAGTCTCTTCGCGAAATATACGTAGGAGGGAGCAATATACTGCTTGACTCTTCGGTGAAGGTATGTTCTCGAAACTTCAACAAAAGCCCGTACCGAGCTACTGAGCGTCTCTCCTGCAGAGTCTTCCACTGGAGTTTATCTGTCAACTCCGTAACGCTTTCGCGATTACTAAATGATCCTGTAACGAAGCGCGCTGCTCTCCGTTGGATCTTCTCTATCTCTTCTATCGACCCTATCTGGTACGGATCCCACACTGCATAAACATTCAAACAAATCATATTAATGAGTTTTATTACAACATGAAAAGATACAATACTTTTGAGATTATATAGATGTGTCCCAAACAAAAGGCGACATACAAAATAATAAATCTTCTTCAGTATAAACAGTTCCAAGTCTGTGCTACATAGAGAGTACCAGCGAACTGAATAGAGTTGACACTGCTACTGTTGAACTGGCTGTCACCAGTCGGTCGCGGCGCTTATGTCCTCTTCGCACAGGGCCCGCTGGTGTTGCGTTGTCGTCCTGGAGGGAGGTCGGTCAGCGTGCGATTGGCTGACTTCTTATCACAGCCATCTCTTCTCTATCGTTCCCGACTGGGTGCCAGCACTTGACTTTACGCTGTACCATTTTGAACTGAAATTGGCCGAGAAAAAAATTGTGCTAAATTACTTATTGAACGTCCCTAGTACATTCCAATATTATGTGCTACACCACGCCTCCAACATGAGTATAGAAATTCGTTCTTCCATGTGAGACTTTCCAGTTACACCATCGTAACACGTACCACAGATCACAGATTTACCGAACATTCTATGTTATTATCGAAAAAAAAACAAAACGATCCGTATCAGAAATTGAGTCATACTGCGTCAAGAAGTTCAAGTTGTATCTTCAACTGCCTTACGTTTTTTCAGGGTGGGACCAGACTTGAAACGTGTCGTCTACTGCTACGGTGCCCAGCAAGGTGGAGAAAACGCGTACAGTTTCCTCATGGATCTGTACCAAACAACTGATATCGTCTCTGAGCTAAACGACATCATGCTGGGGGTCACCTGCTCACAGTTAGTGGATGGGCTACGGTAGGTACAATGTAATAACATTGTCTCTATGATGATAGGTGCTACTGATTTATCTTTCAACCCAGCTCCAGCAATATGCACTATAAGTATACATGGCACATATGCAATGGACTCAGAAAGCTTCTTGTACTTCAGTTGGTCTTAAAACATTCACTGCATGAATTTTTTCGAAATTACGTGCTGACCGCCACTGGAGCCAAGGGCGGCTTCCGGAGAGAGCACCTCCAGTGGCTGCTGGAGGGACTGCTGCAGCGCCGACACACCCTTGCATCCGCTCTCCAGTTTCTCAGCCGCGGCGCAAACCTTCTCTCCAGGTGGGTACAGCCGCCTTCTCCCTCAGCAGGCTCTCTGCGGCTCTCTCCAGAGAGACAAAATCAGCGCTGCAACACAATAACAAAAAATAATGATGAATAATAATAATGTGAGATGAACTTTGATGGTCACGCAAGAAATGTGCCTTTGTATTGGTAGTGCAGATAATCTAATTAAAGCTTTTTGTTAGGTCATCTGCTTCTATGTTTTCAGTCTGTATGGTTCAAAGTAGAAAGCTTTCCAAGCTGTCCAAAATCCAGGAACATCGAACACATACAGAGACATCCTTGGTGGTTATATAAATATAAATAATAAAGCATAATGAATAATATAACCAACACTGCCAGCGGACGAATAGATATCAACATCTATCTCTCAGTATCAATGAATATCCCCAATTTGCCTAGGTTGTACATTAGCACTCAAGTTTTGATCCATCCATCGCACTATTGACGAATATTAATTCACATAAACGACAGTGTGCATCTGTTCCTGTGATTCCTCCGACAAAATCCCAATATTGTCCAGCAGAGACATTAATTCATGTATCGAAAGGTTTATACTGACGTGACACTAAACTCCAAAATGTTGTCCTGGTCGACCCCTGCCTGACGTCACTGCTGCGTGTCTGCAGGCCAGATGAGAAGCAGGCAGCCAGGAAGTTGCTGAGGCAGGCCCCGCTGGAGATGCGCGACGAGCAGATGCTGGACAAGGTGAGTGGCGGGGAGGAGGCTGTGCTGCTCATGCACCCACTTATGTTTGCGATAGAGAGAATGTGGGAGCAATAGTTAACGATAGCATCACTAACGCCACACAAACACACACCACACACACACACACACACACACACACACACACACACACACACACACACACACACACAGGGTGGGGAGCAGAGAGTGAAAGATAAACAAATTGCTCCTATAAGGAAACATTAAACTAGGGACTTTTATGGAAAGATCAGGGGTCTTTATGCTGCAAATAACACATTAAAGGGCATCATTGCATTTCTACCCAGTATAATAATATAAAAATATTGTTGCAGTAGTCCAAATGCTAGTTAGTCTCAAGACATAATCACGGATTTCTATGAACATGCATCATACTCATATATATTTTGATAGTGTTGTAATTACATGTTCATGAGTGTGAATAAAGTTAACTCCAGAGGATACAAAAGTCCTAGCACTGGGTGAGAGGGGGATTACACTGGTTTGGGATATTATTACTTTTATTTAATGAGATTTAGATTCAATTTTTATATGTCATGTACCATACCATCAGTAATATGCAGAAATAAATGCAGTCATTTAGACATACATGGACATCATATAATCGTTTATTGAGATAAAGTGTTTCATCCCCCCTTTTCCGATGTACTCTTGCCGCACTGAGCCTTCACCTTATCCTCGTGACCTTCATCAGGCGCAGCAGGCAGTCGTCGCCCTGGAGGACGAGTCGCTGGCCGCAGCCGCACAGTGGAGCCGTGACGTCATCGCCAATGGAGCAGCCGCACGCCGCGATGCAGCTCGCTGGCTCAAGGGAAAACCATGGCGCCTCTGAAATGGGGGATGGTCTGAATCCCTGTATGCTGTGCTACCACAGTGACCAGACTGGAAAACTAGCAGAAAACAAAATGTAGCGAAATTTACACAGTAAAATGGTATCAAAATCTGGCTGAAATTTCTTTTGTGTATTTCCCTACCTAATTTACATAACTAAGTATGTGGTGATTACTCGATATATTAAGAAAACCGACTACAAAGACATATTGTCATATTAATCTCTACATATAAAAGGCAATAACCAGACTAACTGACTGACTTATCATCGCTCAGCCAACCCCTAAGGATAGAAACTTGAAATTTGCAGATGTTGTTGACCTTAAACTGTAGGCGTCATTTGAGAGAGATTTTCCGAAATTAAGGGTATGAAATAGGGGATTAAAATTTGTAAGAAAATATTTAGTTGTATTAAAAATCCTTCAAAGCTAAATCTATGATTATTGGATTTACCTTCTCGGTTAGATACAAATGGTTGAGAGTGTCTTGGAGATATCACCTTAGGAACGCCAAATTTATGAATAATTATAACCTTCGATTCCAGGTAACAGAATCGCTTTTTGGCCAGAAGTACATTCGCAAAAGACGATGCTTCTATGGCCCTCATTAGAGTGAAAAGTTTAGGTGTAGTAACAAAAAAATTTGAGCAGGTCATACAGTCTATGCGTGTGAAGCAGCAGGCGATAAGCTAGTAAATAATGTAGTGTAAAAGAGCAGTTAAAAATTCAGATGTTCAGAATAATGTCCTCTACCATAAACAGTTAAGTGCAGAGAATAGGGTACTTCCGATAGTACTGTGTAGTAGAGTTTATTCCTATTTCAGGGAGAGCGAGAAGAGTGATTGGTTAAATGCCTCTTTTCGTGTTGTAATTAATCTTGTGTTCACAGTCCGTGTTGTAACTATATGTAGAAGGGTATAGAAAATTTCTACATTTCACACATAAAACTGACTCCTGTAACTTTAGAAGTTGATTGCTAATGGAGAGTTAACGTCTATTTTCAAGCGTCTAACAGTTACGGTTTTCCAATATCTCTGTGAGGCTCTTCCATCGGTCAAATAAAACTGTGACGATTTCTGCTGGCCTTTTTTATCATTCAGTATCCCCTGTTCGGACGTTTTGTAATTAGTACTTTAAACTTCCGTATTGATTTAAGGTTGGCTGAATGACTGTTTTGTCAATTGATTGCATTCGGCTAGTATCATTTCAATGAACTGGAGTCTTCAAGCCGCATTCACTACGGCAGAGCCTAAGTGCCTATTCTGTTTCTTATGTTCATGAATTGTTACAGTCAGGCTACTGCAGATTTCTCCACATTTTATTCTAAAATTCTAATTCCCTTATACTTTTGGTGTAAACGCCACTCAAGCTAATTTCAGTCTCAGCTGCGCTATCAGTCACAAAATCACATAAAATAAACAAGGCATTTTATTTTATTTTATTGGCGGTGTTTGACGCGCCAATACATAAATTACATTGCAAATAGAGTAGATGTTACAAAAATTGTTTAGTAGGACGTGCAGAGGACACAAACTTGCTATTTGTACCAATATGCGTACATAACAATCTCTTAGAAAATCCGTCAAGACTGTTGTCGTCTCGTATGAACTATTTATGAAATCTTTAACGCATTTCCTTCCGATGCCAATAAAGAAGTAAAAATAGATAATATAAACATTAGTTTTAAAAGTTAAAAAACAACACCGGTCAATTTCCCATGACGTTAGATGTCGTCTGCTCCATGCCTAATCCGTGAACTACGGCTTTTGGGTGATTGTGTTGGACATTGCAGTCTTCACAGCCTCGGTGACGTCGTGTTTCTTCCCACAATTCATTCCATGAGTTATAATTCCAGCGATGTCGTCGAATAGATTGAAATTAGAGATAATGAAGTGCGCATTGTGTGTTGCGGTATTTGTGAGGAAGTCCAAGTACTCGATTCGTACGAGGCCACTGTAAGTTGGAATCCAGAGAAAGTTTCATGCCACAGCAACTGTACCACATAATGAGCAATTGTTACCCTTCTATACTGCTGAAACGTTTCGAGCTGGTAGTAGAAAAACGAATCTGCTGGAAACGGGATATCGTTTAGTCCAAGTAGACCGGCGAACTGGTGAGCGTACAGGAGAGCCACTGCCCCACAGGAAACTCACGCGTTCTGGGGGAAGGAGTACGATCGTCCTTTCTGAAGTTGAACTAAAGGTGGCACAAGTCACAATGTTGCGTGTAGCTGCTACATTTCTTCGAATATTTTATTAATATATGATCTTCCACTTTTTGGGTACCTGATGGATGTTGTACGAGCTGTGAAAAATATATTTCCAAGTCCTCATAAGTCTAGTGATGTTTTTAGTAAGGAAATGTTCTGTTAAGTATAAATTTCTTTTGCTTTACGTTTATGGTCACAAATTTTTGTCATCAGACTACCGGTTTCGGTCTATAATGGCCGTCTTCAGATCTACAGCAAAATATAGGAAAAAACGTAAATACACTAGGAGATTGTCTACAGCTTAAAACAAAACAGACCATAATAAAAAGTACTTTTTTTTTTGGTCCTCAGTCTACTGACTGGTTTGATGCGGCCCGCCACGAATTCCTTTCCTGTGCTAACCTCTACATCTCAGAGTAACACTTGCAACCTACGTCCTCAATTATTTGCTTGACGTATTCCAATCTCTGTCTTCCTCTACAGTTTTTGCCCACTACAGCTCCCTCTAGTACCATGGAAGTCATTCCCTCATGTCTTAGCAGATGTCCTATCATCCTGTCCCTTCTCCTTATCAGTGTTTTCCACATATTCCTTTCCTCTCCGATTCTGCGTAGAACCTACTCATTCCTTACCTTATCAGTCCACCTAATTTTCAACATTCGTCTATAGCACCACATCTCAAATTCTTCGATTCTCTTCTGTTCCCGGTTTTCCCACAGTCCATGTTTCACTACCATACAATGCTGTACTCCAGACGTACATCCTCAGAAATTTCTTCCTCAAATTAAGGCCGGTATTTGATATTAGTAGACTTCTCTTGGCCAGAAATGCCTTTTTTGCCATAGCGAGTCTGCTTTTGATGTCCCCCTTGCTACGTCCGTCATTGGTTATTTTACTGCCTAGGTAGCAGAATTCCTTAACTTCATTGACTTCGTGACCATCAATCCTGATGTTAATTTTCTCGCTGTTTTCATTTCTACTACTTCTCATTACCTTCGTCTTTCTCCGATTTACTCTGAAACCATACTGTGTACTCATTAGACTGTTCATTCCGTTCAGCAGATCATTTAATTCTTCTTCACTTTCACTCAGGATAGCAATGTCATCAGCGAATCGTATCATTGATATCCTTTCACCAAGTATTTTTATTCCAGTCCTGAACCTTTCTTTTATTTCCATCATTGCTTCCTCGATGTACAGATTGAAGAGTAGGGGCGAAAGGCTACAGCCTTGTCTTACACCCTTCTTAATACGAGCACTTCGTTCTTGATCGTCCACTCTTATTATTCCCTCTTGGTTGTTGTACATATTGTATATGACCCGTCTCTCCCTATAGCTTACCCCTACTTTTTTCAGAATCTCGAACAGCTTGCACCATTTTATATTGTCGAACGCTTTTTCCAGGTCGACAAATCCTATGAAAGTGTCTTGATTTTTCTTTAGCCTTACTTCCATTATTAGCCGTAACGTCAGAATTGCCTCTCTCGTCCCTTTACTTTTCCTAAAGCCAAACTGATCGTCACCTAGCGCATTCTCAATTTTCTTTTCCATTCTTCTGTATATTATTCTTGTAAGCAGCTTCGATACATGAGCTTTTAAGCTGATTGTGCGATAATTCTCGCACATGTCAGCTCTTGCCGTCTTCGGAATTGTATGGATGATGCTTTTCCGAAAGTCAGATGGTATGTCGCCAGACTCATATATTCTACACACCAACGTGAATAGTCGTTTTGTTGCCACTTCCTCCAATGATTTTAGAAATTCTGATGGAATGTTATCTATCCCTTCTGCCTTATTTGACCGTAAGTCCTCCAAAGCTCTTTTAAATTGCGATTCTAATACTGGATCCCCTATCTCTTCTAAATCGACTCCTGTTTCGTCTCTATCCCTCATAGAGGCTTTCAGTGTATTCTTTCCACCTATCTGCTCTCTCCTCTGCATTTAACAGTGGAATTCCCGTTGCACTCTTAATGTTACCACCGTTGCTTTTAATGTCACCAAAGGTTGTTTTGATTTTCCTGTATGCTGAGTCTGACCTTCCGACAGTCATATCTTTTTCGATGTCTTCACATTTTTCCTGCAGCCATTTCGTCTTAGCTTCCCTGCACTTACAATTTATTTCATTCCTCAGCGACTTGTTTTCTGTTCTCCTGATTTTCCCGGAACATGTTTGTACTTCCTCCTTTCATCAATCAACTGAAGTATTTCTTCTGTTACCCATGGTTTCTTCGCAGCTACCTTCTTTGTACCTATGTTTTCCTTCCCAACTTCTGTGATGGCCCTTTTTAGAGATGTCCATTCCTCTTCAACTGTACTGCCTACTGCGCTATTCCTTATTGCTGTATCTATAGCGTTAGAGAACTTCAAACGTATCTCGTCATTCCTTAGTACTTCCGTATCCCACTTCTTTGCGTATTGATTCTTCCTAACCAATGTCTTGAACTTCAGCCTACTCTTTATCACTACTATATTGTGATCTGAGTCTATATCTACTCCTGGGTACGCCTTACAATCCAGTATCTGATTTCGGAATCTCTGTCTGACCATGATGTAATCTAATTGAAATCTTCCCGTATCTCCCGGCCTTTTCCAAGTATACCTCCTCCTCTTGTGATTCTTGAGCAGGGTATTCGCTATTACTAACTGAAACTTGTTACAGAACTCAATTAGTCTTTCTCCTCTTTCATTCCTTGTCCCAAGCCCATATTCTCCTGTAACCTTTTATTCTACTCCTTCCCCTACAACTGCATTCCAGTCGCCCATGACTATTAGATTTTCGTCCCCCTTTACACACTGCATTACCCTTTCAATATCCTCATACACTTTCTCTATCTGTTCATCTTCAGCTTGCGACGTCGGCATGTATACCTGAACTATCGTTGCGATTAGAACAACCCGGTCATTGAACTGTTCACAGTAACACACCCTCTGCCCTACCTTCCTATCCATAACGAATCCTACACCTGTTATACCATTTTCTGCTGCTGTTGATATTACCCGATACTCATCTGACCAGAAATCCTTGTCTTCCTTCCACTTCACTGACCCCTACTTCAGCCTACAGAAGTTTTAAAAACATAATAAGAAGATAATAAATAATAAAAGCAGGCAATAAAAAAGGTAACTTTCAAATTGTAAAATGACGAAAAATTGTGGCAATTAAAGTATAAAACAAGAGTTGGCAACGATAATTAAAAAACACAGTAAGCAAAACAGGTACAATAATAGACAGGCAATTAAAAAACGTGGCGACAGTCTGGTTTCTGTTCACAAGAGATAAAAATTCACCCCAAGCAAGATGCCCAATACTTAACACTCACTTAAAATACTGCATTTAAAAGTTAGCACAGAAATGACACACCATACCCTAGGGCAGATAGGGGAGGGGGTGGACCCAGACAGATGAGGGGAAAGAAAGGGTGAGGAACCAATGGAGGGAGAGGACTCATAGGGGGTGGGGGCACAAGGTGGACACGAGAGGGAGTGTGGAAAGGCAGAGGAGCGGAATTCAAAAGGACTCGGCAGAGACAAGGGAGTCAAAGAGAGGGTAGGTGGTGAAAAGGGAAAAAAACAGAAAGGGAGGTCAGAGGGAAAGAGGGAACCCGGGAAAAGGATAGAGGTAGGGAGGGGGAGGTGAGGATCAGAGTTGATAGGAAGGATAAATGGAAGAAGAGAAAGCATCATTTGGGAGGGGGTGTTGACAGAAGCCACCTTGGAAAGGAGATAAAGGGTGTAGAGGTGGAGGGTAGGTCGGACATAGCGGTGAAGGCATGGCAGTAGTTGGGGGTTTGAGAGGAGAAGGGCAACCAGGGGATTGGGGGGGGGGGGGGTGGACGGGATCAAGCCTGCAGGAGGCGTAGTCAACTAGGATGTGTTCGATGAAAAGGAAGAGATGTGGCAAAGTAATCGGGTCATAGAGGATCTGTGTGGGGGATGGGAGGCATATACAGAAGGCGAGGCAGAGTGCAAGGCGCTCGAGGATCTGGAGGGACTAATAGAATTTGGGGGGGGGATTGGATATTCATGTGGGACTGGTATAACAGAGGATGGGATGGGGCAAGGAACTGTAGGTGTGGAGGATGGTAGATAGGTTCAACCCCCATGTGCGGCCAGAGAGAAGTGTAAGGAGATGGAGGCAGTTGTGGGCTTTGGATTGGAGAGGGTGGAGCTGAGAGGTCCAGAGTCAATGGTCAGTCCTAGGTAGGTGAGGGTGGGGAAGAGGCGGACAGGACTGGAGCAGATGGAAAGGGAAAAATGAAGGAGCCAGAAGGAGGGAGTGGAACAACCTATGACGATTGTCTGGGCCTTGGAATGATTGATTTTTAGGAGCCACTGGTTATACCATATGGCAAAAAGGTCAAGGTGATTTTGGAGAAGGCGTTGGGATCAATGAAGGGTATGAGCGAGGGCAAGGAAGGCGGTGTCATCAGCGTACTTCAGGAGGTGGACAGGATGGGGGTTGGGGCATATGTGCTGTGTACAGGAGCTAGAGGAAAGGGGGAGGACAGAGCCCTTGGGCGCACCTGCAGAGGGGTAGAAGGTGTGGAAATCGATGTTATGGACAGTGATGTAGGAGGGGCGGCAGGAGAGGAAGGAGGCAATCAGACAAACATAATTGATAGGAACAGCATAGGTCTGGAGTTTAATTATGCAGTCATGGCTGGGGGCAGTGTTGCATTTAGTGTGGAGTGTGAGGATAATGCCCTGTGTAGTGATGGGAGTGTTAAGTTGTGATGGTGGTGTGTGGCTCAAGTACTGGAAGCTGGGAGCAAGGGGAGGAGCAGAGGTATCTGTACATTTGATGACGTCAGTTAAGGGGAATAATTAAATTGGGGATCTTTTGGAATGGAAAAGACTTCAGATAGGTGGAAGGCGAAGTAGTTGGCCTTTCTGAGGTTGTCAGGAAAGTGATGGTCATCATGGAGGAGAGGGTATTGTGGGGCAGGATGGTTTCCAGTAAAGTGGTGGAAAGCAGACCAATACTCCATGCTCTACGCTCATAAGTAGCACACCATTCCTTGTACATTTCCACCACTCAGGTGTCACAGCACCAAGGTGCGCACCTGAAGATACACATATAAGAGCCCGAAAACGGTCGTGTGATAACAAAAAAACTTTACAACTGTAGCCGTATTTTCAACCTCTGGCTGGAAGAGTTTATTGGGAGCATGACGTTGAGTTGTGTGCATGTCTGTCGCCAGGCACGGCGTTTCTTCGCAGTAAGCATGTTGTGAATGTGTCATTGTAATTGCCAGTGGTGAGTGTGTTCCAGTCACAAGTGCGGAGGAAGGATCGGTAGAGGCGATGGGGCAGGGTTGGACAGTGAGGGTGGAGGGCCTTGGTAGGAATATGGGTGTCTACAGCGTCAGTCAAGGCATATGAAGGAAGGTAGCAGTATGGAAGATGTCATTGGGAGATTGGAGGGCAAGGTTGTGGCGTTTGATCTGGGTGTGTATGGAGTCATGGTAGGCATCCCGGTTGGCAGAGGAGTAATCGTGGAGAAGTTTAGGGGAATGTCAGACTGAGGCACAGGAAGGGATGGCGTCCCTCAGAGGTAGTGTGGAGGACAGGGACGTGGTCGCTGCCAATGAGGTCAAGGACTTCTGCAGTGAAGTGCCCAAGGAAGTAGGGAGAGGGTAGGATAACGTCAGCAGTGGTATTGAATTCGGGTCAGAGTTGGGTGGGGGGAGGGGAACCAAGTCTCCCTGGAGGGTGGTGATAAACCGATGCCACTGCTGGAGGTTGGTGGGAGCATGGCTGTGGATATTGAGGTTTGGAGCAATAACATAAGTGGAGAAGGTGCAGTCAATGTGGGCCAGGATATCGTACAGGATAGGGGTGTGAGGGCAGATGTGACAGTAAGGGTGGGGAAGAAAAGGCTGAAGGTGAGATGTTTGGTTGGATTGTTGAGGAGAGGTTGGAGCTGAACAGGGAGGTGTTATAGCAACGCTACCATGCACTAGGGGCTATGGGTTATAAGTGTGGTGGGGGGTGTAAGGGGCAGTGGAGGTGAATGGATGGGTTTGGAGGAAGCTTTCATTGAGTATGAAGGCATCCATGCTGTGTTGATTGAGGGTGTGCAGGCAGAAGTGTTTGGGGGTGGGCAGGGAGCATATATTATGGTAAAGGATACTGTAATGTTGTCACATCATGGTAGGGGAGATTAAGATGACGATGGTGAGGGGGGTGAAGGTGAAGTGGGCCTGGTTGTGGGAGTAGGTGGCTTAGGTGGTAAGGTGAAAGATGGAACAGGCAGCGAGGGCGATTTGGGAATGGGTGAGGGGGTGTTTGAAAGGGTGGATGTTTTGTAGGACTATGGTGATGAAGTGGATGATGTTCTCTGTAGTAGGAGGAGGGGGATGAAGTTGTGGGGGTGAATGGGAGCATCTACTGGATGGATGGGGACGGTGAGCTATGAGAAGGTGGGAGGAGTATTTGCTTTGCATTTATACAAGTAGGTAGAATGGGATTCGTTTCAGGTATTACAGAAGAGGATGGGGGGAGAGGCGAGGTTGGGGCTGTTCTTGAAGAAGTGTAAATCCTTGCAGTGGGGATAGGTAGGGGGACTCTTACAATCGGCAGTGACATGCAGATTATATTTAAGATATCGTTGGCAGTGATAGGATTCGAGGACGGAACAGGAGGGGCGAACTTTGTGGCGTCTGTTAGAGATGAACGCTACCTCTATAATGAGGCAATCCATGGAGGAGGAGGATCTGGTGAAGATCCTCATAAGGTAAATCGGCCTGGCATCATTAAAGATGCGACGGGCCGAGCGGATTTCAATGTTTGGGTGGGAACTGAGTTCGGCCAACACCTCAGCCTTCGTGACCATGGGACTAAGCCTCATGATCATGGCAGTGAAGGTCAGCGGACGCTGGCAAGGTTGAGGCTGTTGGGGGAGGAGGGGTTGTGGTAGGGGGTAAGGGTGGCTCATGAGCCAAAGTGAAAACATGGGATTTTTGAGATCATTGTGGAAGGATGCATTGGTGGACTTGATGAGGACCGAGTCCTTGCTAGGAATGACAAAGGAGATGGGGGCATTGGGGAAGTATTTATGGATGGCCAGGGTGAGGGTGCAGGTGTCGAGGAATTGATGGTCAGGATTTGAGAGGATGAATGTTTGGTCAAAGGAGATGTAGGGGGGATGAGGTCAAATCAATGTGGGTGAGTGTGTCGTGGGCACCAGGGGTCTCCTTTGTGGAGAGGGTGGGGCAGGGTCAACATTAGGGCGTTTGGTAGGTTTCTTGGATAGGACAGGGTGGGAAGGGGGCTGGAGGATGGATTGGGGGTAGGTGGCAGGGGCAGGTGATGCAGGGGGTGGGTTTGTGGGTGTAGCAGAGACTGTGGTGCAGTGTACTGAGATTTGTGCTGGCTGGGAGCCTGATGTAGGTGGTGCACAGACTGGTAGGAATCCTGGAGATGACGATGGGGTAGCAGCAAAGGGTGGGGGAGAGTCAGGTGAAGTGATGGCTGAAACCAGCACGGGAATAGGACAGACAGGAAAGGAAGCGCTAACAGGGATGGGGTCTGCCGATGAACTCCATGTGATGTTGTTGGAGCAGTGGAAGGGGAGGTGAAAATTATTGAAGTGGTAGAATGGGCCATGTTGGTGGTGAGTAAGTGGGAGGTAAAGATGGCAATGGTGGTGACAGCGATAGCAGTGTTGATTGCAACAGGGGCGAGAAAAGGCGGCGGCGGTGATGACAGCAGCAATGGTGGCAGCAGCAGTGGTGACAAGGTAGCCCTCAGTGAGGGGAAGGGGGGGGGGTATGACGGTTCAACCAGGGAGAGATGGCAGCCCTTATAGCAAGTGGTGAAGGTGGTCCGGCGAATCCCCTGGTCAGCAGCTGGAAGTGACAGCAACAGGGGAGACTCGGTATCCCAAGCGAGGGACGGTAGCGGTGGCAGCAAATGGGATGGGGCAGAGCCCCACCAGGGCGGTAACGGTGGCGGCGACAGTGGCGGCAGCAGGGGGCGCTACCAAAGGAGTCAACTGCACCCGGAGAACAGCCCAGGCAGCGTAATCCTCCGATTTGGAAGTGAGGGGATCCAACCCTAGAGGTACAGTAATATTTTTTTTCTTTGCTGTATTTAAAGTTCCCCATACAGGGCGGGCCAGCTGCAGCATATGCATTGCTCTTCAGCTGAAAGACATTACAGATAGACAGGAAGAGATTTAAAACAATATCATGAAGAAAAAGAACATAGAAACAAAAAAGGAGGAATGTAAGAGCAAAAAGTGTACAAAAAGCGGTGACTCGAAAACGGATGTAAAAATCTAAAAAAGTATTGTACACACAAAAACACCCACTGCAAGGATTAGAAGACGCCAAAAGAGCCAAGTGACGGACGGTGTAACACAGAACAATCATGGACTATATACAGGCCGAGCACACAATTAAAACCACATCACTGATGACACTATAGAACGGCACCAGACACAGCACTAATACAGCACACTTGATGAATAAAAACCTGGGAGGATCTGCCAGGGGAGGAACATGAGGGAGAAGGGAAAGGTGGCGAGAAAGAGGGGAGAGAAAGGTGGATGACGTGGGGGGCATGCTGAAGGGGGACCAGGGAGCAAAAGGACAGGTCTGCCATCAGTCCCGGCGTTTTTTTGCTATAATGAGGTTCCAGATGTGTCGCTATATTTGCCAGTGGCGTTGGAGTGTATCTCTGTCACGAGTGTGCAGGAAAGAGCCATAGAGGTGATGGGATTCGTGGAGGAGGACAGGCAGTGGAGGGAGAGTGGGATGGTGGGGGTGGATGGTTTAAGTAGGAACATGGGCCTCCATGGCGTCAGTAACGACCTTCTGATAGAAGGATGAGGCATGAACAGTGTCGTCAGGATGGCGATAGGTAAGAGGGTGGCTTTCGATATGGGTGGTGATGGATTCTCAGTAGGCATTCCAGTTGGTGCGATGGTAGTAATAGACTGCCTGGGGAGGGGGTGCAGGGTGGGGAGCCAGAGGGGGTTGATGAGCAGATGGCATGGTGAGAGGAATGGGGAGGTGGTTGCTACCTATGGGGTCAAGGATGTCAACAGCGATACCCCCAAGGTGGTTGGTGGAGACAATAAAAACATTGGGGGTGGTGTTACTTTCAGGATGGGTGTGCTGGGGAAAGGGAACAAGGTCACCTTGGATCGTGAGGAGGAACTGATGCCACCACCGAAGAGTGGCAGGGCAGCAGTTATGGATGTTGTCAGCGGGGTGAAGTCAATGTGGGAGATGAAGTCATAGAGAATAGGAGCATTGGAGCAGACATAGATGGTGGTGCAGGTGACAATCATGGAGGGGAAGAAGTCGCTGAGGATAAGGGGTGGGGTCACTGAGGAGGGGTTGTGGCCAGACGGGGATGTGCTTAAAGTGGCTGATAGTGACTCCACACTGTGCTTGAGGATCAGGAGCATTAGTTTGGTGGAGGATATAGGGAGAGGTGTGGATAGTATGGTGGGGCTGGAGAAAGGTTTCGTTCAGGAGGAAGGTGTCGACCTGCTGGTAGGAGAGGGTGTTCATGAGTAGGTATTTGTTGGTGTAAAAGGAGCAGATGTTCTGGAAGAGGATACGACACTTGTGCTGCGCCACGACAGTGAAGAGAGGGGAGGGAAGAGGCTTATATTAGGGTGTTGTGGTGGGTGAAGATGAGGAGGGCTTGGTTGTGTGAGTAAGTGGTGAAGATGTTGAGGTGAAAGATTAGCAACGAGGGAGATATGTCAGAGAATGTGGGGGCGTTGGAAAGGGTGAATGTTTAGGAGGACTATGGTGAGGAAACGGAATATGTCTTCAGCCATGGGGGTGGTTGGAAGGAGTTGTTGGGGTGCACACAGGGCTCAATGGGATGGACAGGGACAGCAAGCTCAGGGTTGGCAGAAGGGAGCTTAGCTTTACATTTGTGGGAGTAGGTGGGATGGGGCCATTGCAGGTGTTACTGGAAGGAAGGGTGGCGAGGCCAAGGGTGAGGAGCTGCTCAATGGAGGGGGTGCACTCCCAAAAGACCTGCATGAGACAGGTGGGACCGGAGGCATTGCAGATACGGCAGGCAGAGCGAATTTCCAGGTCGGGATGGGAGTTCAGTTCAGCCAACACCTAATCGCCCATCATCACCGGGCTGAGCTTGGTGATTTTAAAATTTAAAACGCTATCATAATCGACTCATTAAGAGGTATAACCATATCTTAAAAGTTTGATACAATAACACAAGTATAACAGTTATAAACTGTGTATTTTGTCTTGAAGTTGTGTAACTGACAGCTGGTGGATATGCGGAAGTTCATTATTTGAGAAGGCGAGCATTTAGCGACTTCCAATAAACTTTACACATAATTTCAAACCTTTACGACACTAGTTCTTGCCAACAGCCCAAGAACCTTCCACAAACACACACATACACAGAGACACGCACAAATACAAATTATGAAACGAGAAAAGTTTATTTCTTGCTGAATTTTCCCTGTTCATGCAGTAAAATTAAAGCGTCAGACATGAGGTTCTAATTTATTATTTCCTTACTACTGATTCTATTCGTAACATATACTTCTGGGACACATGACGTCATAGACATTCAGATGCGTGAGAAACTAACGTCTGTACAAAATGGTGCTCAGTAAAACTCCAACATCATGCATGACGTTTGAATTTATTGCTTTTTTACTAGTACCTCTACTCGCAATACAATATAGAGACGTTATCCACACCTATCGCTAAATGTACCTGCGAAATTCTATCATTGTACAACGCACAGTTCACGAAATATGACGTCATAAACATTGAGATGCGTGAAAACTAGCTTTTGCTTAAAAATGGAGGATTAAATTTATTATTTCTTTACTTCTAACTCTATTCGCAATATATTCTAAAGATTGTATATACCACTGAATTTTCCTTGGGTATAATTTCACTGTACGTCACATAGTTCAAGAGACATGACAACAAAAATGTTGAGATGCATGAAAAACTAGCGTTTGGATAAAATGGAACGTAAAAAATCAGCGTAGAAAGGGAGGATGAACAGCTTGCAACTTCCTAGAGACAGCATTACTCTACTACAACGATGGAACATCTGACGTGGACCGCACTCCTTGCAGACACTTCACACCTACTCAGACAACGCGGACATTGTTTCGCGTCTGCACATAGCGGCCATCACCCACCACACAAAGTCCGTAGTTAGTTTCTGGCATCTGTTGTCCGACTCTTTCCACAAATTCCAGTCCTGATCGTTGCACGCACAATAGTGGTCTCATTATGACAAGATTCTTTCTCTGAGCCAATGGTGAACGTTTTGCAAAATAATAAAATAAAGAGCTCATGGTAACAGCAACGATGGGATAAAAACCAACTGCACACCACTCACAATTCTGCCCACAAGAGCGTGCCTGAACAGGACTACAGTCAACTACGTCAACGACCTTAGCTAAACACTTAATAGAAAACCTAAGCTACAACTCCGACCAAACCGACTTAGCTTAAAGGAACGGTTGTTGTTGTTGTGGTCTTCAGCCCTGACACTGGTTTGATGTAGCTCTCCATGCTACTGTATCCTGTGCAAGCCTCTTCATCTCCCAGTACCTACTACAGCCTAAATTCTTCTGAATGTGCTTAGTGTATTCATCTCTTGGTCTCTCTCTACGATTTTTACCCTCCACGCTGCCCTCCAATACTAAATTGGTGATCCCTTGATGCCTCAGAACATGTCCTACCAACTGATCCCTTCTTATAGTCAAGTTGTGCCAGAAACTCCTCTTCTCCCCAATTCTGTTCAATACCTCCTCATTAGTTATGTGATCTACCCATTTAATCTTCAACATTCTTCTGTAGCACCACATTCCGAAAGCTTCTATTCTCTTCTTGTCTAAACTATTTATCGTCCATGTTTCACTTCCATACATGGCTACACTCCATACAAATACTTTCAGAAACGACTTCCTGACACTTAAATCAATACTCGATGTTAACAAATTTCTTTTCGTCAGAAACGGTTTGCTTGCCATTGCCAGTCTACATTTTATATCCTCTCTACTTCGACCATCATCAGTTATTTTTCTCCCCAAATAGCAAAACTCCTTTACTACTTTAAGTGTCTCATTTCCTAATCCAATTCCCGCAGCATCGCCCGACTTAATTCGACTACATTCCATTATCCTGGTTTTTGCTTCTGTTGATGTTCGTCTTATATCCTTCTTTCAAGACGCTGTCCATTCCGTTCAACTGCTCATCCAAGTCCTTTGCTGTCCATTTAGTAACTGGGTATCTGCATTTTGGATCAACGAACCGGCACATTATTGTAACACAGTCCTTTCAAACTAATAACTTAGATGAGTCAAGCAGAAATTCACACCAGAAGGTCCAGAGGGCACCAAGTCACAGAGCCGACTGATGATCGCCTCCAGCACGCACCTTTGTCCGCCAGAGAGGGCCCTCACGATACTGCATTGCGGCTAGCTGCAGATCAGCGAACCCAATCCGGCGCCAGCAAGCGACGCGCTAATCCAGGTCGCCGGAAAGATGCATATCCCGCTCAATACTACACTCTGGTCGCCGCGAGTGGACTCAGGGGAGATGTGAAGGTAATAAAGAGACTGAATAACCGCGAGAAAGATTTTACGAGCCGGCACGTGGATTATCAAAGTCTAAATATTGTAGGTTCTCTATAAAATCTGAAAAGGACCATACACAGACACAGTGTAGGTGGATTGAGGTTGCATGAAGTGAACTGGAAAGAAGGTAAAGAAGCTTGGTCAGATGAATACAGGGCAATATCAAGTGGAAGAACATACTATAATGAGAGTAGGGTTCATCACTATTAGGAAGGTATGACAGACACTAAGTCATTGTGAATACTTCAGTGATAGGCTTATTCTCATTAGAATCGACAACGAACCAACACCGCTAACAATAGTTCATTTATACATACCAACATTGCAAGCAAAAAAGAGACAGGAAATTTTGTGTGGATACTGAACATGTAATTCACAATGTAAAAGGAGGTGAAAATGTAGTAACCGTGAGTGATTCGAACGTTGTGGTCGAGAAAGTAATGGCATACAAGGGTGTGGGAGAATATGGGGTCAGTAGTAGGAATGAGAGAAGATATCTGTAACAAATTTTCAGCAAGTAAGAGTAAATTAAAGCTCATAAGGATTTATCTTTGAAACAGGCCAGAAAACATAGAATGATACCAGTTGGGTCACAACTCTGTGAGACAGATTTCAAAACCATATACTTTATTGTAAGGCGTACCCAGAGGCAGATACACTGTTCAAAATTTATTAATCACGAAGAGTAAACTGAAGCTTAAGAGAATCGCCAGGCAAAGTAAACAAGTGTGATACTGAAGTACTAAGGAATGATAAGTTGCATTTGCGGTATCCCAAGGCTGTCGCTACTACGATAACGAAGCCAGAGTAAACAATTTAGCTGAAGAGGAATGGACATCTCTAAAAAGACAAATCACCGATGTTTCCAAACAACTGAAGAACCAAAGAAACTGGTACACCTGCCTCATATCGTTTAGGGCCCCCGCGAGCACGCAAAAGTACAGCAACACGATGTGGCATTGATTCGACTACTTTCTGAAGTAGTGCTGGAGGGAACTGACACCATGAATCCTGCAGGGCTCTCCATAAACCCGCAAGAGTACGAGGGGTAGAGATGTCTTCTGAACAGCACGTTGCAAGGCATCCCAGATATGCTCAATAATGTTCATGTCTGAGGAGTTTGGTAACCAGCGGAAGTGTTTAAACTCAGAAGAGTTTTCCTGGAGACACTCTAGCAGTTCTGGACGTGTGGGGTGTCGTATTTTGCTGCTGGAATTGCCCAAGTCCGTCGAATTACACAATGGACATGAATGTATGCAGGTGATCAGACATGATACTTACGTGCGTCTCACCTCTCAGAGTCGTATCTAGACGTATCAGGGGGCCCATATCACTCCGACTGCACACGGCCACACCACTACAGGGCCTCCAACAGCTTGAACAGTTGCTGCTGACATGCAGGGTCCATAGATTCATGAGATTGTCCATCCGCTCCATCGTTAGCCTCTCGCACTTCCGTCAGTGACATGCTACAAGTTTAAAGTCGCATACCTACCCTAAAATAATTCTAAAAACCCGCTAAAAAATCTCTTTTCTTCAAAATTATCTTGTGCATTTAGAATGTTGCTTTGTTTCTTTTCATGGATAGCTATCTCGAATTCCTCTAGTAAATCAAGTTTCCTCCCTTTCTTTTCTACATGCAATATTTCTACGTTATCTTCTATGCTATTAAGGGGATGGACTGTTTCATATATATGGTTCGCAACAGCTGATTTGTCATAATTTCCTAAGCTGAACGCATCTTTATGTTCTTTATACCGGATCGCGGATGATCTTCCTGTCTGCCCTATATACACTCCTGGAAATTGAAATAAGAACACCGTGAATTCATTGTCCCAGGAAGGGGAAACTTTATTGACACATTCCTGGGGTCAGATACATCACATGATCACACTGACAGAACCACAGGCACATAGACACAGGCAACAGAGCATGCACAATGTCGGGACTAGTACATTGTATATCCACCTTTCGCAGCAATGCAGGCTGCTATTCTCCCATGGAGACGATCGTAGAGATGCTGGATGTAGTCCTGTGGAACGGCTTGCCATGCCATTTCCACCTGGCGCCTCAGTTGGACCAGCGTTCGTGCTGGACGTGCAGACCGCGTGAGACGACGCTTCATCCAGTCCCAAACATGCTCAATGGGGGACAGATCCGGAGATCTTGCTGGCCAGGGTAGTTGACTTACACCTTCTAGAGCACGTTGGGTGGCACGGGATACATGCGGACGTGCATTGTCCTGTTGGAACAGCAAGTTCCCTTGCCGGTCTAGGAATGGTAGAACGATGGGTTCGATGACGGTTTGAATGTACCGTGCACTATTCAGTGTCCCCTCGACGATCACCAGTGGTGTACGGCCAGTGTAGGAGATCGCTCCCCACACCATGATGCCGGGTGTTGGCCCTGTGTGCCTCGGTCGTATGCAGTCCTGATTGTGGCGCTCACCTGCACGGCGCCAAACACGCATACGACCATCATTGGCACCAAGGCAGAAGCGACTCTCATCGCTGAAGACGACACGTCTCCATTCGTCCCTCCATTCACGCCTGTCGCGACACCACTGGAGGCGGGCTGCACGATGTTGGAGCGTGAGCGGAAGACGGCCTAACGGTATGCGGGACCGTAGCCCAGCTTCATGGAGACGGTTGCGAATGGTCCTCGCCGATACCCCCAGGAGCAACAGTATCCCTAATTTGCTGGGAAGTGGCGGTGCGGTCCCCTACGGCACTGCGTAGGATCCTACGGTCTTGGCGTGCATCCGTGCGTCGCTGCGGTCCGGTCCCAGGTCGACGGGCACGTGCACCTTCCGCCGACCACTGGCGACAACATCGATGTACTGTGGAGACCTCACGCCCCACGTGTTGAGCAATTCGGCGGTACGTCCACCCGGCCTCCCGCATGCCCACTATACGCCCTTGCTCAAAGTCCGTCAACTGCACATACGGTTCACGTCCACGCTGTCGCGGCATGCTACCAGTGTTAAAGACTGCGATGGAGCTCCGTATGCCACGGCAAACTGGCTGACACTGATGGCGGCGGTGCACAAATGCTACGCAGCTAGCGCCATTCGACGGCCAACACCGCGGTTCCTGGTGTGTCCGCTGTGCCGTGCGTGTGATCATTGCTTGTACAGCCCTCTCGCAGTGTCCGGAGCAAGTATGGTGGGTCTGACACACCGGTGTCAATGTGTTCTTTTTTCCATTTCCAGGAGTGTATTTTGCGTCACAAGTTCTGCACTGTATCTTATAAGCTCCCGATCTTTCAAACTTATTTCTCTTCTCGCCAATATCGTGCTTAAGGCTATACCTCACTAGGTTATTAGTCTGAAAAGCTATTTTAACATCGTATGGCTTGAAAATATTTGCTATCTTTTGTGAGACTGTTCGGTAGTATGGCATCGTGATAATTTTCACTTTCTCTCCATCAGGTTTTTTCTTTTTGCGTTTATTACTTTTCCGTAACAGTTTTTTAACAATATCTATTCTGTAACCGTTATTCATCGCTATTCTCTTAATGGTATTAATTTCAGTCTCCCTATCTTTTTCGCTCATAGGTATATTGACTGCCCTATGCACGAGACTACGGAAAGCAGCTTCTTTATAAGCCTGCGAATGGCATGAATCATTCGTGATCACGGCATCAGTCGTAGTTTGTTTTCTATAAACGGAGAACACCTGTTTGTTTCCCTGCTTTTTTATATTCAGGTCCAGGAACTGTAAACAGTTGTCAGTTTCATACTCCACGGTAAATTCTATTTTATTATGTGCGTCGTTGAACTTTTTTACTATTTCCTCAATGTCCTCACGGGAACCATCGACAAGTAACAGAGTGTCGTCAACATAACGTTTGTAATAAACAATTTTATCCATAATGTTATTGTCAGAATTTAGAATTTTATCTTCAAGGTCGTTGATAAAAACGTCCGCCATAGTTCCTGAAATACTGGACACCATGGCTAACCCATCGTCCTGAATATAAAATTTGTTATTAAACGTAAAATAATTAAAAGTTGTAATGAGCTGTAGGAGTTCTATAAATTCAATTGTCTCTTGCGTTGAAATTTTACCGTACTTAAGGAAATTTCTCTTAATGATTTCTATAGTTTCGTTAACCGGAACACTGGAGTATAAGTTCTTAACATCCAACGAAACCAAACGGGAAGTGTCCGTGACTGGCGTATCTTTAATTTCACCTATCATGGTCATACTACCACGCACCGAATAGTTATTTTTATACACGTAAGTCTTTTTCAGAATTTGGTTCAACAATTTCGTCATTTTATATGCTGGACTATTTCGACCGTTAACAATCGGACGAACCGGATGCAGATCTTTATGTATCTTCACCTGTGATCTTAATTTGGGGGCCGTTGGATTCATGATAACGCCTCTTCTTTTTTCGGCTTCTGTCAGCACGAAGTGTGTGCGTTTAAGAACATTTTTTAGTTTAATTTGGAAACTGGCTGTTATGTCTTTCGGAATTTCCGTAATGTTATTTTATATGTTGAATAATTCGCACGCTGACACATGCTGATTGCCTACCATTGAAATCTGCAGCAATTTGAGGAGCGGTTGCACTTCTATAGCGTTGAACGATACTCGTCAGTCGTCTTTGGTCCCATTCTTGCAGGATCTTTTTCCGGCGGCAGCGACCTCGGAGATTTGATGTTTAATCGGATTCATGATATTCACGGCACACTCGGGAAATGGTCGTACGAGAAAACCCCTACTTCATAGCCACCTCGGAGATGTTGTGTCCCATAGCTCGTGCACCGACTGTAACACCGCGTTCAAACTCATTTAAATCTTGATAATCTGCCATTATAGCAGCAGTAATCGATCTAACATCTGTGCCAGGCACTTGTTGTCCTATATAGTCGTTGCCGACCGCCGCCCCGTATTCTGCCTGTTTACATATCTCTGTATTTGAATACGCATACCTATAACAGCTTCTTTGGCGCTTCAATGTAGATATAAGCAAAATAACTGCGAAGCTACTTCAAGTAAGAGACGAAATACTGCAGTTGATCGTCGAAAGAAGAAAATACAAAAACGTCCCAGAAAAGACAGAAATAGACGAATATAAGACAATCAGAAATAAATAGTAAGCGCAGACGGACTAAAGGGCAATGGTCGGCCTGGTGTAACGCTGTGTGTCTCCGATGTCAGTACACCTCTCGCGGGGTTTCTGATGCAAGCGCGATATTCACTTGCACTTAATCTGTCATTGTCAAAAGCACCGGAGATAACTAGTTTTGTTGTATTTGACCCGTACTTCTGGCATAAACACTTGAAGGCACACTCAAGTGGATCGAAAGTTTTTAACAGCAACTGAGCACTCTGTTATCTCGTATCGTTTTAAGTATCCATGACGCAAAATTCATTCTTTTAACACTTCGATATATTAAAAGCCTGACGAAATAAGCCAAGTATAAGTGTGGAGTATGATCTAATTTAGCACACAAGGCAGCATTTCCATCCACAAGGGAATTCAGTAAAAAGACTATAAAAAGAATGTGGAAAATTGAAAACAGATTGCAATTCTGTCTAAGGGCGCAGAGGATTATTGCAAAAAGGAAGTCAGTTATACGAAAGGTAGCAGCGTAAATGATGAAAAAGCGCTTACTGTTGTATGAATGATTATGGTTTCAGAATTTTGCAAAAAAATTGTATTATCTCTCAGCATTTACATCAGGAAACTTGTGGATATTAATACAGTCTCCCTAAACGACATGTCGGTTCACTGATAAGTAAATTGCAATGCGAAGTTAAAAAAATGTAAAAAATTCTTAGCACAATTGTCAACAAATACCATGGGTTAAATGGATGCTCACCTACTCTTAGTCCTTTGTCTTTACCACTAACGTCCACTTTTTCAGATACCACAGTGCTTTAACAGAGTCCAAACAAATTAAGCCAATTTTGCACATCAGAGAACCTGTATTTCGACAAACCTGCAAAATAGTTGCTCGTCCTCAAGATACAATGAAGGTAAGTAAGATTTAGTGCAAGAACTACTATCGTTATTAAATTTAAATTTTAGAAACAAGAAAGTGATAATGACAGATACTCCATACGAGGAGTAAAAAATAATGTATGCAGAGTTAAGCAGGATTGAGTCAAGTTGCTGTTACCTATGTCTGGCAGATTACAATAAATAGTTATTCTTGCCTACCTGTTTCTAGACTAATCGAAAATTACTATAAACCCAAGAGATTAAAACAATTATGCGTGTCGGTCGTTTTTATTTACTTTTTAGACGCATTTCGATAGCTTATACTCTCATCCTTACATGTTGGCTAGTGGATTACGTTATAACTTCAGTTGTTGGATGTTGTGAGTTTTCTTTTTTTAATTTCAGTTCGAAGATGTCACAGCAAAAATAGCCCCGTGCGTCGTTATAAATTTATAAATTATATAAATTTATATACTCATAATTAAATGGCACACAAGACAAATTATAATAATCATAATCATTAAAAGACATACAAGACGAAATGATATCGCACACATCTGTTTTCGGTCCATATAATGAAGAGAATGTATACTTCTAATGATTGTCAGAGTTCTTTCGCCAGAGCACCTTCGAATTAAGTTCAGAACAAACAAGTGGCTACATCCATCTGAAATTATAATGAAACTCACTGATCCACCTGAAGATGAAGGTGAGTCATCTAAACGCATCGTAAAAGTAGATAAAAATTGTTGTCGCAGATAGTTGTTTAAATTCATCTTTTATGTGATAAACATTGGCACTTTCAAAACAAAAAAAATAAACCCGATGTTTATCATGCATCGTTTAAATGTGGCCAGTCTCGGCTCGTTTCAGTCATATTTCTTGCCTTTTTTTCTTCGACTCCTGATGGTCTTTTGCTCGTAAGCTGTGTTTGTTACCAAGAAAGGCACTTCAACGAAATTATGACAGCAGGTACGACTGAAGGTGTCTGAAGCTCGCACGTTTTATCTCGTCTTTTTATGTCCCCTTCCGTTTCCTATTGATTAATTTAATTTTTATCTTAATTGGTTCCATGTCGTCTGCTTGGCACCATCATACTCTTATTATCCTTTTCGACCCTCTTCGTCATCTCACCTGTCCTTCTGCATAACCTCCGGCACATATTTCAGTCTTCAGAAAACATCTTGAGAAATAATAATTCAGAAGAAGTTGATGAAACAGATGTGAAGGAAGTAATGGATGACGCCAGAGCACGACGTAAATAGAAAACCAGGGAGAAGCATAAAATCCAGCCGTTTACAAGGGCAATAAAACAGTTTCAGGCAACTGTTTCAAAATAAGAAAGATCGTTTTGCACTATTTAGATTACTGAAACGCCTGCATTATAGACACAGAACGTTGCGATTTCTGAAACCTGCTGTGTAAGTCGTCGATCCTACTCCGTTCTCGTCCGACTCCTAACAGGTCGGAAATAGCTGTATGACTCACACTGTAGCGTAGGTTTTGGGAGGAAAGAGATTCGGGTTGTGCAGAAATGGGCTCAATTTTACAAAGAATTTATTAGACATAAAAAATTTCTTGACAATCGAAACTTGCATATAGTTGATAACGGCTACAAAGTGATCCTTTTAGAAGAATTTGAAATATATCAACATTCCCACTTAAATTCAAAATATTTGTTGCATGATCAAGTTGCATTGAAACATACACACTGTTTGGATCGCGTAACATCTCTTACAAAATGTGAAAATTAGTCCATTTCCTTTTATATTATAACTATGTACCATGTTTTTTAAATTTTCAGAATAAAAGTCTCTACACACCTTTGTTTTACTTTTTATATGTTTTATGTATGTTTCTCGCTGGTAGCTTGACATGTGAACAGATGTGACTCAGTTAATTGTAAAATGTCAATCTGCATTTATGATTATCACACACAATATGTTCATTTTTGGACATACCATGGAATTTTGTTTCTATGAAGAAGGTACTGACGGCTGCTAAACCAATACTAAATAAGTTTTTGTAGTACAGTTCTCATACTTTACGTGAGTGTATAGCTAAGGTATAAATATTTAAAATATTCTTAATTTTGTAGCCTTTCGAAGATCACAAATAAATTTGTTAAAATCACAAAAGTGAAATAAAAATATATTTGCGACTAACGACTGAATTTTTATTCTGAAATATATACTACAGTTGCTGAAAATTACAACTATGAATAAAATAACAAAAAACTTAATTTACAGCTATATACCATTCTTGAAAGAGGGTTTCAACAAGAAAACAACAGTATAAAACGAAAATAAAATTCAAGTCGAGCAGACAGAATCCAGCCAATAATAGTTTACAATGATTTTTAGAGGAAACATCCAACCAACCACTACGCCACCATAACACGCCACGTTATACCTAGGGATCTTTCGCTTTTAGTAATACTGATCATTCGGCACACTCAATGCGCAGTCTGTAGTCTTCTCGGTACACTGTGTTGTATCACTCGTCCTACCAAATTTCTGCTGTTGCTCACTAAAAGCACCCAGTTATCCCTCCTCTTGTAATCTGGAAGCTCCAGCCTGCGTCTTCACTGGAATCCGCCCGGGGCAAGACACAAACTGCCCCAATGTGACGTCTTCGTGCATAAATCGGGTATGGGCCAACTTACCGCTGGTGAGAGCACTGACAGATCCTTGGCTTACCAGTTTGAAGAAGACTTCCTGTTCTAAGTTCTTCAGCAACTGACTGCAATCGTCCACAGCCCATTCCAGCTTGGTCCCAGAGGCTCTCGCGTCAGTCACAGGCATAGGAAATGCGTCAATTCAGGGCTCCAAGCTGAAAAGCATAACTCTGGCCACAGGTGAAGCAAATGTGCCGTTTGCTCGACACAGCATAATCTCCACCCCCAGCCTCTCACTGCTCAACTAAATCACTACGTCCTCCCACCACAATAGCTGACTGAAGGAGACCCGAAAACCCATAGTACAATAAATTATACAAATAACTTGCGGCAACTTCCAACACCGCTCATATATCAACATGCTAATTCACTATATGCTGAATTACGTTGAGAGACATGCGGCCTGCATTTCCTTGCCACAGAAACATTCTTAGTTAAAACAGTGACTGGAATCACAAACTGAACAACCCCAAAGGCCCCTTAAAACAATGCAGCACCTTTTCCATCAGCTTGCCCTCCGTTCTTCTTAGCTTCTCGAATTTTCTATTGTAGTTTTTCTGTGGGGTGTCATCAGTCTTTTGACTGCCACGAGTTTCTCTCCTGATTCAACCTCTTCATCTCTAGTTATTCCTCTACAGTTTTTACCCTCTACAGCTCACTACAGTACCATGGAAATTATTCGCTCATAAATCCTATCCCTCCTTCTTGTCAGTGATTTCCATATATTCCTTTCCTCTCCAATTCTGCGGAGAATCTTACCAGACCACCTGATTTTCAACACCCTTCTATAGCACCACATCTCAAATGATTCCTTTCTTTCACATTCTGGATTTTCCACACACCCTTCTCACTGCTATAAAATGCTATGCTTCAAATGTACAATCTCAGAAAGTCCTCCGCATGTTTCATACCTGTAGGCCTCTCTTGGCCAGGAATGCCCCTTTTTCCAGTGCTTGTCTGCTTTTAATGCTTCTTCTGCTTCGTCCGCCATGGGTTATTTTGCTGCCTAGGTAGCAGAATTCCTTAACTTCATCTACTACGTGATCACCAATTCTAATGTTAAGTTTCTTGTTATTTGTTTCCTGCTACTTCTCATTACTTTCGTCTTTCTTCGATTTGCTCTCAACAGACATCCTGCACTCACTGGACTGTAAATTCTATTCCACACATCCTGTAATTCTCCATCATTTTCAATAAGGAGAGCAATATCATCAGCGAATCTTATCATTCATATACTTTCACCTTAAGTTTTAATCCCACTTTTGAACCTTCCTTTTATTTCCATCACTCTCTCTTCGATGTACAGACTGCATTGTAGGGACGAAAGACTACATTCCTGTCTTATACCCTTTTTAATCGGTGCACGTCGTTCTTGGTCTTCCACTCATGGTATTTCTTCTTGGTTTGTATGCTATCGTTCTTTCTCTTTAGCTTACCCCTATTTTTCTCAAAATTTTGAACATTTTACACCATATTACTTTCAACGCTTTTTCCAGGTTGACAAATCATATGAAAGGGTATTATAAATTTCAACGTCAGAACTGCCTCCCCGGTACCTTCACCTTTCCTAAAGCCAAAATGACTGCATCTAACACAACCCCAATTTTCTTTTCCATTCTTCTGTAAATTATTCTTGTCAGCAACTTGGATACGTGAGCTGTTAAGCTGATTGTAGGATAATTCTCGCATGTATCTGTCCTTTCAATCTTCGGAGCTGTGTGGATGGTAGTACGTCAGAGGTCTCATACATTCTATACACAAATGTGAATAGTCGTTTTGTTGTCACTTCCTCCAATAATTTTAGAAATTCAGATGGAACATTATCTACCTCTTCCCCTTAGGTAGATCTAGTCGGATTCGGACGTCTTCCGTGGTCGTAAGTCTGTGCTTCTTGCTGATAGGTCGCCACTATACTTTTTCGTGCATTACGACTCTTCTTCCCTGTCTCCTAAGGAGATTTGCTGGGCCCAAATCCTGGACTGACACAACTTAGCCATTGGGGAGTTAGTTCTAAACGCAAACTTAATACACCAATATATCCTTATGCATCTAATATGCAACTGTGTCAAAGGTATGCGTTAAAAATTCCAGAGTTTCGTCCAATGTAGTGTCGTCGGTGATGAGCAACCACACCCACTTTCACGTTATGTCTCACTCTTTCCACGAACAAGTTGTGGTGACAGAAGGCCGGATTCCCAATCCAAAAACGAACTCCTTACAGTCTCTGAAGGTAAATGTCGTGTCATTGTCAGAAACTCTCGACAAGGATCAAATGTACCGTTTACTCCCTTCATCGAGTATATCACAGTCTGTTTTGTCGCTGATCTAGTAGGGCACAACGAAGAGAACCTTGAGTAGGTACCTACGTACATCAGCGTGTGCTTGATTCTCACCCGCGATCTGGGTAACGGAAACGTAAGACACTGCTTAAGTGCTAGAAGTTAGTAACTGCAGTTGACGACTATTGCCTTCTGGTGTATACAGCAGCTCTGCACATCGTCTACAGGGGTAACAAGTGGTGTCACCCACTGGTCTGAAAATGGACTCCTGAGACTGAAACCAGTGACCACTGGCGAAATAAAACACCATTTGCAATCACGACTGATTATTTCCAACAGAATAATACAGATCGCTGCTGCCGGTAGCATGAATTCAAAACTTATTGACGTACACAATAGGCGTTTAATAAGTACTGAAACTCATTTTTTTCTCTCCAGTTTTGGTTGAAAATATGCGGAATTTGTTGTGGGGCATCTTGGAATAGTCCCGCTCGGCTCCTAAACTTTCATGAGGTGCCGACAGCTGGCGGTACTACATGTATCCTTCAAAGTGGCGTCTGTAACAGGGAAACGTTCCAAACAGAGATCTGTCACTGAGCTTCCTTTGGCGGCAAACCGTAGTATCGCAGATATTCATAGGTGTTTGCAGAATGTTTACAGAGACCTGGCAGTGAACAAAAGTGCGGTGAGCCTGTCATCATCTCAACAAAGTCGCGCGAATCTGTCCGATCTCCTGTGTGCTGGCCAGCCTCACCCAGCTGTGACTGATGCAATGTTGGAACGTGCGGACACTCTCACTGGAGCTGATTGACGGATCACAATCAAACACATCGCTGCCCCACTGGACGTCTCTACTGACAGTGCTGACACATTCGTCCACCAGTTTGGGTACTCAAAGGTGTGTGCCTTCTGGGGTCCTCGCAGCCTAACAGAACACCATAAAGAGCAATGAAGGACAATTTGTGCGGAACTGCTTGCTACACTCCTGGAAATGGAAAAAAGAACACATTGACACCGGTGTGTCAGACCCACCATACTTGCTCCGGACACTGCGAGAGGGCTGTACAAGCAATGATCACACGCACAGCACAGCGGACACACCAGGAACCGCGGTGTTGGCCGTCGAATGGCGCTAGCTGCGCAGCATTTGTGCACCGCCGCCGTCAGTGTCAGCCAGTTTGCCGTGGCATACGGAGCTCCATCGCAGTCTTTAACACTGGTAGCATGCCGCGACAGCGTGGACGTGAACCGTATGTGCAGTTGACGGACTTTGAGCGAGGGCGTATAGTGGGCATGCGGAAGGCGGGCTGGATGTACCACCGAATTGCTCTACACGTGGGGCGTGAGGTCTCCACAGTACATCGATGTTGTCGCCAGTGGTCGGCGGAAGGTGCACGTGCCCGTCGACCTGGGACCGGACCGCAGCGACGCACGGATGCACGCCAAGACCGTAGGATCCTACGCAGTGCCGTAGGGGACTGCACCGCCACTTCCCAGCAAATTAGGGACACTGTTGCTCCTGGGGTATCGGCGAGGACCATTCGCAACCGTCTCCATGAAGCTGGGCTACGGTACCGCACACCGTTAGGCCGTCTTCCGCTCACGCCCCAACATCTTGCAGCCCGCCTCCAGTGGTGTCACGACAGGCGTGAATGGAGGGACGAATGGAGACGCGCCGTCTTCAGCGATGAGAGTCGCTTCTGCCTTGGTGCCAATGATGGTCGTATGCGTGTTTGGCGCCGTGCAGGTGAGCGCCACAATCAGGACTGCATACGACCGAGGCACACAGGGCCAACACCCGGCATCATGGTGTGGGGAGCGATCTCCTACACTGGCCGTACACCACTGGTGATCGTCGAGGGGACACTGAATAGTACACGGTACATCCAAACCGTCATCGAACCCATCGTTCTACCATTCCTAGACCGGCAAGGGAACTTGCTGTTCCAACAGGACAATGCACGTCCGCATGTATCCCGTGCCACCCAACGTGCTCTAGAAGGTGTAAGTCAACTACTCTGGCCAGCAAGATCTCTGGATCTGTCCCCCATTGAGCATGTTTGGGACTGGATGAAGCGTCGTCTCACGCGGTCTGCACGTCCAGCACGAACGCTGGTCCAACTGAGGCGCCAGGTGGAAATGGCATGGCAAGCCGTTCCACAGGACTACATCCAGCATCTCTACGATTGTCTCCATGGGAGAATAGCAGCCTGCATTGCTGCGAAAGGTGGATATACACTGTACTAGTGCCGACATTGTGCATGCTCTGTTGCCTGTGTCTATGTGCCTGTGGTTCTGTCAGTGTGATCATGTGATGTATCTGACCCCAGGAATGTGTCAATAAAGTTTCCCCTTCCTGGGACAATGAATTCACGGTGTTCTTATTTCAATTTCCAGGAGTGTATTTACGAGGCTGGCCGTGACAATTTTTTATTGAGTATCATCGCGCGCTATGAAACGTACTTCATCACTTCAAATGGTAAGCAAAACGGCAGTCTGTGGATGGCGCCACACTCTGAAGAAAACGTTCAAAGCCACATCCACAGCCAGTAAAGTCATGGCGACAGTCTTCAGGGACTCTGAGGGGATCCTTTTGTTTGATGTCCTCCCTCAAGGCGCAACGATCAACTCAAAAGTGTATTCTGCTACCCTCAGGTAATTGAAGAAACGGCTTCAGCGTGATCGTCGTCACAAAAATACAAATTATTATTATTATTTATTATTATTGTATGCATCAATTACAGTAATACACTTTAAGCAAAACAAAGAAATATATATAAAAATGAACATGTGAAATTATATATAGTACACAAGTTTTAAAACGGCTCAGACTACACTCGGATGTTGATGGACTCGATCCAGCGGAGTGCCTAGTGGGATGCTTGTTGGAGCTTCTCAATGCCACCTGGGAAGCGTCTGACTGGACAGTCATTCACAATGTGGCTCATTGTATGGGTGTTACCACAGTCACACACACTGTCACTTGAAAAGCCCCACTTGTGCATGTTGTATTTACACTTACCCTCTTCGGTCTGATATCTGTTTAATTGCACCCACACATCCCTTTGTTGGTGGAAGCCTGGAATTGGAACTGTTGGACTGTCTACAAATCCTCGCACAAACGAAAAAATGGCTGACATCGAAATAAGTGTCCAAGGAATAGAAAAGCAACTGGAATCACTCAACAGATGAAAGTCCACTGGACCTGACGGGATACCAATTCGATTCTACACAGAGTACGCGAAAGAACTTGCCCCCCTTCTAACAGCCGTGTACCGCAAGTCTCTAGAGGAACGGAAGGTTCCAAATGATTGGAAAAGAGCACAGGTAGTCCCAGTCTTCAAGAAGGGTCGTCGAGCAGATGCGCAAAACTATAGACCTATATCTCTGACGTCGATCTGTTGTAGAATTTTAGAACATGTTTTTTGCTCGAGTATCATGTTGTTTTTGGAAACCCAGAATCTACTATGTAGGAATCAACATGGATTCCGGAAACAGCGATCGTGTGAGACCCAACTCGCTTTATTTGTTCATGAGACCCAGAAAATATTAGATACAGGCTCCCAGGTAGATGCTTTTTTCTTGACTTCCGGAAGGCGTTCGATTCAGTTCCGCACTGTCGCCTGATAAACAAAGTAAGAGCCTACGGAATATCAGACCAGCTGTGTGGCTGGATTGAAGAGTTTTTAGCAAACAGAACAAAGCATGTTGTTATCAATGGAGAGACGTCTACAGACGTTAAAGTAACCTCTGGCGTGCCACAGGGGAGTGTTATGGGACCATTGCTTTTCACAATATATATAAATGACCTAGTAGATAGTGTCGGAAGTCCCATGCGGCTTTTCGCGGATGATGCTGTAGTATACAGAGAAGTTGCAGCATTTGAAAATTGTAGCGAAATGCAGGAAGATCTGCAGCGGATAGGCACTTGGTGCAGGGAGTGGCAACTGACCCTTAACATAGACAAATGTAATATATTGCGAATACATAGAAAGAAGGATCCTTTATTGTATGATTATATGATAGCGGAACAAACACTGGTAGCAGTTACTTCTGTAAAATATCTGGGAGTATGCGTGCGGAACGATCATATAAAATTAATTGTTGGTAAAGCGGGTACCAGGTTGAGATTCATTGGGAGAGTCCTTAGAAAATGTAGTCCATCAACAAAGGAGGTGGCTTACAAAACACTCGTTTGACCTATACTTGAGTATTGCTCATCAGTGTGGGATCCGTACCAGATCGGGTTGACGGAGGAGATAGAGGAGATCCAAAGAAGAGCGGCGCGTTTCGTCACAGGGTTATTTGGTAACCGTGATAGCGTTACGGAAATGTTTAGCAAACTCAAGTGGCAGACTCTGCAAGAGAGGCGCTCTGCATCGCGGTGTAGCTTGCTCGCCAGGTTTCGAGAGGGTGCGTTTCTGGATGAGGTATCGAATATATTGCTTCCCCCTACTTATACCTCCCGAGGAGAGAGATTAGAGCGCGCACGGAGGCTTTCTGACAGTCGTTCTTCCCGCGAACCATACGCGACTGGAACAGGAAAGGGAGGTAATGACAGTGGCACGTAAAGTGCCCTCCGCCACACACCGTTGGGTGGCTAGTGGAGTATCAATGTAGATGTAGATGTAGATGTAGAAGTTCGTGTTTTCGGGTTCTTGTAGCTTGCCACTCACATTTCCACTCTGCATCCTGGTCGAATCCTGTGGATAGCATTTGGACTCCCATTTCATATGCTGGTCTTCTAGAAAAGTGAAAAGCAGATGGCATGCACTCTGTAACGTATTACCTCAGGGCTCTGTTCTTGCTCCAGTGATTTTCAACCTCTACACAGCTGAGCTGCCGAATTTGACCTACCGAAAATTTCAATATGCAGATGACCTGGCAATTTCATGTCAGAGTGAAGACCTTTCTGAATGTGAAGAACACCTAACGAACAGCCTTACTAAACTTTATGAGTATTTTGAGACATGGCGACTGAGACCACATGTTTCTAAAACCGAGGTAAGCCTGTTCCACCTCATTAATCGCCTTTCATCAGCAAAGATCAGTTCACAGTTCGGCCCTCTTGGCACAGTCAGATACAACGAAAGCCCAAAATACCTGGGAGTCACTCTAGAAAGAACTTTAACATACAAAAAACATCTTTCCAAGTTGGCCAAGAAGATACAATCACGAGTGAACCTTGTGAGAAAATACAAATGAACTTCTCTTTCTCCACGACAACGCAAGGGTTCACACAAGTCTGCGCACGGAAGAGGAGCTCACAAAACTTCACTGGACTGTTCTTCCTCATCCTCCCTACATTCCGAATCTCGCACCTTGCGGCTTCCATCTGTGTCACCCAATGAAGGATGCACTTCGTGGGAAGCAGTATGTGGATGATGGGGGAGGCTGGCTCCGACGTCGGCCAATAGAGTGGTACCGTGCCGCCATATAGGGCCTCCCAGTAAGTAGGCATAAGGCCGTCGCATTGAACGGAGATTATGTTAAGAAATAGGGTTTTGTTGCCAAAAGAGTGGGGAATAATATGGTGTATTGGAACCCTGAACAAAATCAATCTACTTTCAAAAGTAAAGTGTTGCATTACTTTTTGAACGCCCCTCGTAAAATCAATCACGCTTACAGTATAGAAACATCAAAATCAATATGCTTTTCACTTTTAGAGAAAACTTCCGCACATTCACCATTCCACCACACAATAACCATAACACGCCATACTGTAACCACATGGGTAGTATTACTGATCATTTGTTACACTCAGCGCACAGCCTGTACTCCTCACAGTACACAACGTTCCACCTCTCAGCCGGCCAAACTACTATTGTGGTCACTAAGAGCACCCACTTACTCCTTCCGTGGTAATCTGCAAGGCCCTGGCTACGCCTCCGCTGGAATGTCCGTCCTCTCCAGATGGCACATCTCGAGTGAGGTTCTAATGTAATGTTACACGATCTAGTGAGTAAAAGAGACCGATATAGAGACCATTTGTAAATCAACAGGCGTCAAAAATGTATGATTTAGGGATTTTCATATTAGAAAGACGTGCATTGTGTCCAAAAAACTATTTAAAGGCCGTTTTCATATTTCCCCTCATTACACCTGGTCAAGCATACGAACATCATAGATGCCTTTCGCACGAATACTAGAAGCAATGAATCCGATACTCAGGATCTTAAGCCTAACAAGGGAAAACGGGGAAAAAGATAATCATTGTTTCAACTGATACTACGTTAGACAGCTGCTGTGATTTGTTTAAAGAGAGAGCAGTAAGCAGGTACGTAGTCTGAGGTTGGTTAAGATCAAAATTAACTCGTCGAAGGTAAAAAAGGGATCAGAACATCAAGCAGATACCACAAACAGATGAGAGATGATGGTGAACAGGATTCCTCATAAGACTATGCACGGGAACGATTAGGAGACACTGGAGTGAATGAGAGACCAAACAGGAGATATGAACTGGATTTCTTTATTATTACATTTTCTGCCACGTGACGCATTTGTGCAAAATTACGATTAAGTCTGAGGAGCTGATATGTTTTGGGATATATTATTGAGCCGCGTCGGATTGTATCGACTTCTCTGCCGGCCGAAGTGGCCGTGCGGTTCTAGGCGCTGCAGTCTGGAACCGAGCGACCGCTACGGTCGCAGGTTCGAATCCTGCCTCGGGCATGGATGTGTGTGATGTCCTTAGGCTAGTTAGGTTTAATTAGTTCTAAGTTCTAGGCGACTGATGACCTCCGAAGTTAAGTCGCAGCCGGCCGGAGTGGCCGAGCGGTTAAATGCGCTACGGTCTGGAACCACACGACTGCTACGGTCGCAGGTTCGAATCCTGCCGCGGGCATGGATGTGTGTGATGTCCTTAGGTTAGTTAGGTTTAAGTAGTTCTAAGTTCTAGGGGACTTATGACCACAGCAGTTGAGTCCCATAGTGCTCAGAGCCATTTGAGTTAAGTCGCATAGTGCTCACAGCCATTTGCACCATTTGAACCATCGACTTCTCTTCCGGGCGACTTCTTCTGCTTCGTGTTTCCCCTGGTCGTCTGGAGGTTCTGCTGCCGCGACGCAGCGCTGGGAGGAAGTTGGCTCCGAGCTGAAGCGGTCGGGACTGGGGTTGGTCGATTGTGCGGGAAGTGACCAAAGCTCCATTCTGCGAGAGGATGACGGCTGCTGGTTTTCCATCGAAAGTGTGTTGCCGCTGCCGCCCATTGTGTTGCCGTCCGCCTAAGTGACCTCTTGGCAACAAGTTGTCAGTTGGTGGCCACAGGACTACATCCAGCATCTCTACGATCGTCTCCATGGGAGAATAGCAGCCTGCATTGCTGCGAAAGGTGGATATACACTGTACTAGTGCCGACATTGTGCATGCTCTGTTGCCTGTGTCTATGTGCCTGTGGTTCTGTCAGTGTGATCATGTGATGTATCTGACCCCAGGAATGTGTCAATAAAGTTTCCCCTTCCTGGGACAATGAATTTACGGTGTTCTTATTTCAATTTCCAGGAGTGTATTTTAAACCAAAGGTAAAGCCTCACCTAAGCCTTGTGCTGTTAAATCTCTGAGTAAGTTTCGTAATTAGAAATATGAACTGACTTTAATATTGGAAACCGACTGTCAAAATTCATAAAAGCACTTAGGATTATTTTCCTTTCAGAGAGAATCTCGCAGAAACTGAAATATTCTTTAGTATACGTAATAGCGTACTCAGCATCATTGAAACAGTCGAAGCCAGATGGGCAATCGACAGCATTAGTATTATTTTTAAATAAATGTCACGTCGAGAGAGAAGTATTTTTAAAAGGAAACATACGATATTTTCAGATAACAATATATTGTAACTTTGAAGTTCATAAAATAATACAGGCAGCGAGTTATACACACATCGACCCACAGGCGAGAGAGAATAACCAAGCGGAAAACAGACAACAAACAGGGGGAGCAACATGGATCTTATGTATACACACACATTAAAAAAAGTTTTGCATCACCCCTGTTCCCAGAACTCCTGAAGACAGATGTTGACTGTGGATATTGTATCACAGATACAGTCCCTTTGACTGTTCGGAGATGCCACTAAACCCGCCCAAAGATGTAAACAACCATGCATGAGCAGCGCCTATTAAACGGAGGGGGTCCGACAACCGATCACTTCCATTCATCCACCAGGAACGAGGTACACGGCTCGTGTTGTCTGTAGTTCAACCATGCCTAGACGGTCAATACCGCGGTTCGATCGCGTTCGCATTGTTACTTTGTGCCAGGAAGGGCTCTCAACAAGGGAAGTGTCCAGGCGTCTCGGAGTGAACCAAAGAGATGTTGTTCGGACATGGAGGAGATACAGAGAGACAGGAACTGTCGATAACATGCCTTGCTCAGGCCGCTCAAGGGCTACTACTGTACTGGATGACCGCTACCTACGGATTATGGTTCGGAGGAACCCTGACAGCAACTCCAACATGTTGAATAATACTTTTCGTGTAGCCACAGAACGTCGTGTTACGACTCAAACTGTGCGCAATAGGCTGCATGATGCGCAACTTCACTCCAGAGTCCACGGTGAGGTCCATCTTTGCAACCACGACACCATGCAGCGCGGTACAAATGGGCCCAATAACATGCCGAATGGACCGATCAGGATTGGCATCACGTTCTCTTCACCGACGAGTGTCGCATATGCCTTCAACCAGACAATCGTCGGAGACGTTTTGGACGCAACCCGATCAGGGTGAACACCTTAAACACACTGTCCAGCGAGTGCAACAAGGTGGAGGTTCCCTGCCGTTTTGAGGTGGTATTATGTGGGAACGACATGGAAGGCGCCGTAACGGCTGTACGATCCATGAATGCCATCCTCCGACCGATAGTGCAACCATATCGGCAGCATATAGGCGAAGCATTCATCTTCATGGATGACAATTCGCGCCCCCGTCGTGCACATCTTGTGAATGACTTCCTTCAGGATAACGACATCGCTCGACTAGAGGCCAGCATGCTCTCCAGACATGAACCATATCGAACACGTCTGAGATAGGTTGAAAAGGGCTATTTATGGACGAAGTGACCCATCAACCACTCTGAGGGATCTAAGCAAGCCGAATCGCCGTCGAGGAGTGGGACAATCTGGCCTAACAGTGCCTTGACGAACTTGTGGATAGGATGCCACGACGAATACAGTTATGCATCAATGCAAAAGGACATACTACTGGGTATTAGAGGTACCGGTGTGTACAGCAGTCTGGACCACCACCACTAAAGGTCTCGCTGTATGGTAGGACAACACGCAATGTGTGATTTCCATGAGCAATAAAAAGGGCGGAAATGATGTTTATGTTTATCTCTATTCCAATTTTCTGTACAGGTTCCGGATCTCTCGGAACTGAGGTGATGCAAAACTTTTTTTGACGTGTGTATATATTACACTTGTAGTTCCATGCTTTCGTGGAACTTACCGAAATATCGTATTCCTTATCTTTGAGATGAATGGATAATATTTACAATATTTGTCGCAGAATATTATACGACTCGACAAAATGACTCATAATACCTCAGGTATTATTTTCTCTGTTTACTTTACGCTCACGTCAGTTGACTAAATCGCGTCATACATTAGGTAGACTTCCAAGTGAGACCACAACGAGCGTTGGTTGGTCGGTTGGTCGTCTCAGCAGATGACGTGTATTGGGTGTTTTGGCCGCTTCTGGCCTCTGTGTGCCCCTGATTACTACCAGTACATCCCTATTGCTTCAGAGTGACTGGTTTTGGTATTGTTTGAGTTGCTTGTGGTATTGTTTTTTGTGGATCTGTGAAGGGGTCCAACTAATAGTAGTCCTACTGGGATGAACAGGCCAATTATTGCGCCGAGTTGTTAAACTTTTTTTTCAAACTGTGTTTGAGAATTACATCGGCCATCCAATGGGCTGTTCATTAGCCCTAGCCGTACAGGAAGATGGGTGTCATGTAGCGGATACTGTGAACATTCGTAAAATGCAGTTTTTGTATCCAGTGAAACTTTTGAATGAGCAGTGAATCTTAACGCTGGACAAGTACCGGATTTGTGTAGACAACATGTTTTAATTACCTTGGATTAATCTTGTGTTTAAATATTACCCTCTTGTTTAAATCTTCGTCAGTAAATATAATAGTTTTATTACAATCATCTTGGTTATTTCTTGGGCTTAACTGTTATAACCTTTTTTAATTTTTATCATTTAAAAATAATGAACAAATTTGTACAAGGTTAAAGTGGCGAATTATTCTTCTGCTTTGCTTGGTTACTGTGTAAGTTGATCTAACACTAATATCAGATTGACAGTTCTTCTGATCCAGGTACTAGTTGTCCGACTGGCCAACATGCTTTTCTGGTGTGCCTCACCAGTCGCCCAACTTGACGATGGGAGTGGAAGGGGGCACGTTTGTGGGCAGAGGCCGATAGTAGGACCTCATTGGGGTCGTCATTCCCTGCCGAGTTGTGGTTGTGGGTCGTCGGTCATTTAAGTTCTTACGCTTACTGCGACTCTCTGCCCCAGGGATCTTCCTAATTTTCCGTTTCTCGTTAAATTTGCACCTGCCTGCCTTCCCTCTCGGAATCAAGCCTTAGACGTTTGCTAATGGGAAGGTTTCAAGCAACGAGAGAGTTACTAAATTTAACCAAGTTAAACTCTAATGTAAGTATAGTTCACGACAGACACATGTAGGTCAGTTTTTTTTTTTTTTAGTTTTTCTAAAGGTGATATTTCTAAGCCTTTTGCGGCTTCGTATTGATCTTAACCTTCTTTTAATGATTGAAAACTTCAAGACAATTTCTAAGCATTCTGTCGCTTGGTAATTATTGATTTTAATCTTGTTGTAAGCTTTTCAAAGTAAACTCTAAGCCTTCTGGCGCTCTGTGATTATTGGTTGTTGTTAACTGGCTTTTCGCTTCATTCTATTGTAAAGGAAAACTTTAAAGGTTTTCACGACGTAAATCTAGATGTTGTCAACCACAAGTGGTGTTAAACTATGGGCTTGATCCATCCATGAATTTCTGGCGCCACTAATGAAAGAACATTTCACTCATATTGATGTTGGGAACAAAGTAAATAACCAGATATAATCAATCTTCAACAGGAAAAAATTATCAACTTATGAATCACAAAAAGTTATCTCTATTTCTGAACAATGTTGAAAATAATTAATGAGTAAAAACAAATGACACAAATAACAAATTTGTGTTATACATTTCAAATAGTATTTTGATGCTGCACTTCGAATATCAACCACCAAAATAAGATAATTAACTCGTATGTAGGCTCCAAATCAGGAACTGCAGGATTTCTGATCTTCAAGCATGGAGCGCAAGTGAAAACTGAATTAGAACATTCAGTAGGATTCACTTTTATTCATTACAACTTTTGTCCTACTACGAATCAGGCTGCTGATTCATGCCTGTTCAAGCATTAACAAAGTTGCGGGCCTCGTCTTAGGTGTTAAAGTGGAAGTAGCGTCTTTCCTCTTAAAATGATCATAAGTATTGAGTGATTTGGTTCTGACAGGGAATTAATGCGGTTTTCGTTACCACTCATGGGAAATTCTTATACCAGTTTATGAGTGGCTGAAAATACTCGTGGCTGTTACTACATCAATCACTGCTACTATCATAACACAGTTCAAAGTTAGAAAAGGGATAATATTACTTAATCGAAACATTTAATTTATAAGACCGCATTGTAAGTATCATCTCAACAGAAACACTAGAATAAACAATCAGATAATGGATTCAAACTGCATGTTGTATCATGTTCAGAGCATATGTGGAACAATTTTTTGATCAATAAATTTATTGTAATATTTTGGCTATCGACAACTGTTATCCAATACATTTTCTAATCTTGAAATAAGATTTAGTTCTTTACTCCCGTACCATAACTATGCACTCTCTTTCTTTCAAGTATTCAAGTTTCACGTTGCATTGAAGATTTTTAAAATTAAACGGTCTGTATTACTTAATGGCGAAAATGATCACCCCCTCCCAACGGCTTTCAGCAACAAAATCAATTTGATTTTTCAGTATCTTAAGAAATTGTTTTTATAATTACAACTGAGTTTAAAATTTTAAAGGGCTACCATGTATTCATTAAGAGGAATAATCTTACATCTAACTTTTAACACAATAAGTCAAGTGTTACAGGTACAAACTGTGTATATGTCCTGCAGCAGCATAATTTAGTGTGTTAAATCTTCATATGTTTGAAACTGGATTATACTTGGGAGTTTGCTAGTATTCCTAATAATTTCTTGGGATGTTGCAACTCTTTATTTGTCATTTACGCGAAGAAAATAGAAGCTATGAGACATGTAATGCAGGGTACCTGGTTTGTGTACAAACTAAACCATCCGCAATTTACATTATTCCACGATTCCACTGAATCTCTGCACTGTGCCCCTGGGACAGAGAGTGAATAAAACCACCACCCTTCCGTTCTTGGTGTGGGAACGATCTCACAGTGAAAGTCTCCAGAACTTTCTGAGGAAACCTTGCCTCTCGAATGTCATCCCGCCATTAGAGATCTTGATAGCGAATCTCACGTAACATTTCCATATGATCAGACAGACAGACAGATGTTACTTATCACTGGTGTTGCATCGGATGAGATACGGCGCATCTCAAGGTCTCCACAAGAAGTTCACATTTCGCCCAGATATATAAGTTGCTCTGATTGATAGATCATCAGTGCCTTACTGATACACAGCCTGCAGTGTTGTATGCGCTTCGTGGTGCCAACCAACTGTGTCTGAATCGTCAGATCTGTCTCCAGAAACAGGTCAGTCACTTGCACCCTACTGTTATGACAATGATGATTATTAACTACTATATACCACAGACTGTGGGCTCTGTTATACAATATTTACAAAAGTAAGATAATATGTAAACTAAGAACGTTATATAGATTTATGTACATCAGGAAAGTATTTTAAAGTATTTTCTTTTAATAATAATTCTGATTATCACTAGCATGCTGAATGACAGTATTTCTACCCTTGTTGACCTCAACAGAATAAACTGTCCTGATTTTATATTGACATAAAAATTGTAAATGTACAGGCTTCTGCATTCACGGACAGTAAGCTTAAACGTTTTCTGGGTATGATGTCACGTCATATTGTGACGTAACTGCCACTAGATATAAGCGACATTTCAACCATAGCTGCGCCAACCTTCGTCTGGTGTTAATTGTACAATGTGTTGTCAACCGTCTACTTACAGTTTGTCGTCTACTGAACACGACATTACAATTAAAAAGAAGTGATGATATGATTGGTTTCCTATAGCAGAAGGACTGGAAAAGTTCGTTAGATTGCTTTGTCGTGATGGAAGGAGCGGCGGATTGCTGTTGTCCCTTGTGGCATTCAGTATGAGCTATTATTCCCACTGGCAGTAATTTTACCACATTATGCAGTACAATGCCTAGAAAAAGTTATGCTAGTAAACTTGTGACTGAGGCTACAAATTTAGAAATAACTGATGACTAAGAAACACAGTTATTATCAGCAGCATATTTCACTGTAATATGGATTAAGTGAATAATGTGATGACACTGACTAAACAAAAGAAAACTGATGTATTACACTCGAGGCAGTCGTGCACAGATAACCAGCATGATGACTTCGTCTACTTATCAGTTTGCAGTTGGCAACAAAAGATTCAATGAGTTGGTAGGTCTAGCAACCTACCAATACTCAAGCCATGAAAAAAGGGCTGTAGCACTTCAGGTTATATTGAAAGAGAATACCTGTGACATTTCACATGTATTCTCTTGTTGATTTTTAAATTTATTTAAAGATTTCAAATATTCTCTTGCTTTGTTCAGAATTACACATATTATACTTTTATTCTTATAGTTTCGCATCTACTTGCTTTAATACACCTGTTTCGTAATGCATCTATAGTGACCTTAGAAAGGTGGAAACAACAATAGCGTGTACTGTGAATGGACTCAGTGTTTCAGTAACGATGAGCCACATAACACATACTGCCAACAGATATGCGATACGGAAACAGCATAAGATCTTCATGACGCATAAGTCAAAGTATCACCCTACATCAATATGTGAAGGCAGAGAACATTAAAATCGCTTGTGGAGATCTTGAATAAGGCATTATCACATATCAGAATATCAGTAGGTATCTGGAAACATGTAATCTTCATTAAGGTCCTATGTGGACGGTTATGTACTACCCTTGCAGCATAATTAAATATTATGTTCTGTATTACCTTTGCAGCATAATTAAATATTATGTTCTGTAAGTGATTTTGAAATACAAGGAAGAGTACAAGAACTGAAATTGTTTCTCCCTAAAAATTTACTCCTCTGTAAGGGCATCTTTAAAGCAGTCAGTTTTCACATTTCTGTCCTATGAAAGATCCATCATCAATCGTGGATTGTGGTCTGACTCTGCGACTCTGTGGAGAGATTTAGACTTTGTACCAGAGCAGTGATGAGCATCGTGGTGGTCAGATAGAATATGAGACCACTTTTCCTTTCCATTACAAATACCTGACAATTTCTTCCACAACCAGTATTGTAAACAGTGACAGCAACCTCAGGCACTGGTTCTAAAAACATTTTCAGTTTGTCGTTAGCAGTTCTTCCATTATTTGATTCCCACTGTGAGGCTTATATCCCCAGGTGTTCCAGCATGAGGAGTGTGTGGTGTTTGGTGGTCCTGACGCTGCTGGTGACGGTGGCCCATGGACAAGACGACCGCCTGCCGGGGGAGAGCCGACCCAGTTCCCAGAGGGTCGACATCACGGTGTACCGGGAGAACGAGGGGTGAGCCACCCACTGCTTGTCTTTCTACTAGCCGAAACTACAAGTATCCTGTGGCACAGCAGGAGTTGATTGATACTCAGTTTGTTGCATATGTCACTCCTGTCTTCCTCAGTAAAGAAACCTTTTTTTCTGGAATTGTATTTTACCTGGAATAACTTGAACAAATATCATTTACTATGCCTCAACAGCTACATTAAAAGTAAAAGAATTTTCTGAATCATTGGCTTTCTTGCTAGACATGTCACCAAATTTCATCTCATTCAAATAGTACAAGAATGACATAGCACTGAACGGCAGTTACACCTGCGCCAACAGTGCCCTGCTTACCGATCAGTACTGTACAAAATAAAGGTGTCCCAAAAACAATGACCCGAATTTAAATAGAATTATGTATTAGGAAGAAGGGCTTAACACCAACAAATTGCATACTGAATTACTCCGAAAAGACAGAAATTTATAAAAATCCATCATAAATGTTCAATATGTCCTCCACTGGCTGCACAGACGACATATAGCCGATAGCCGAATTCATCCCAAACTGAGCGTAAGGTGTCTTCTGTCACCGAAGCCACGGCAGTTGATATTTCGGTTTTAGTTCATCAATGTCATGAGGTAAGGGAGGAACATAAACACATTGTTATCGTATCCCCATAGAAGAAATCACATGGTGTTAAGTCTGCGGACCTAGGAGGCTAAGAGTGTAAAGCATGATTCAAAAATGACTCTGAGCACTATGGGACCTAACATCTAAGGTCATCAGTCCCCTAGAACTTAGAACTACTTAAACCTAACTAACCTAATGACATCACACACATCCATGCCCGAGGCAGGATTCGAACCTGCGACCATAGTGGTCGCGCGGTCCCAGACTGTAGCGCCTAGAACCGCTCAGCCAGCCAGGTCAGCATAAAGCATGGTCTTGCAGTCCTGTATGCACTGTCCAACGTTGAGGCACGTTGGCATTGAGGAAACTGCGCACGTTGTTATGCCAATGCGGTGGTGCTCCATCTTGCTGATAGATGAAATTGTCAGAGTCAAGTTGTGGGAATAACCACTTCTGTAGCATTGCAAGATATGAGTGTCCTGTTATGGTTTATTCCTCAAGAAAGTAGGGTCCATTAACCTTGCTTTGCGAAACAGCACAAAAAACATTCACTTTTGGTGAATCACGTTCGTGTTAAATTGTTTCATGAGGATTTTCGAGCCCCTATATACGCACATTATGACGGTGAACCTCACTGCTAATATGGAAAGTTGCCTCATCGCTGAATGTCAACTGTGACATAAAAGCGTCATCTTCTATGTCCTCTAAAATAGCGTTTGTAAAGTCCACTTGCTTCACTTTGTGAGTATCTCAAAGAGCTTGTACCAGTTGTAATAGGTATGGTTTGAGGGGTAAACGACGCCATAACACACGCCACACTGTCATACACTGTTACGCAAGTTCTCGGCTAGCACGACGCGTAGGCTTGCGGGAGCTCTGCTGGAATGCTCGTCGGATTTGTTCCACTGTTTGTTCAGGAGCTCGTGGCTGGCAAGGACTTTTGCCTTTACAGAGGCAGCTTGTTTCTTCAAACTGTTTATACCACCGTCGAATGTTCTTTGGTGATGGTGGTTTATGAAATCGAATATGAAATGCCCGCTGAACTGCGATCAGTGATTGAGTACGACTAAATTCAGTAACACAATACGCCTTCTGTTGCGCGGACGCCATATTGCGCGAAACTGGTTGCAAGCTTCAGGTCACCGCTCGCAGCGACATCTATCGGATTTTTTCTGAAACTCTAGACCATGCCGATTACATCTAGCGCTGATTCAGTTACATAGTGACATTTGTCTCAATATTATTACAAGTTAAAGTCGAGTCATTCTTTTGGAACACCCCGTAAAAACTCTTACATCATTTCATCAAGTCTTAAAGTTTGATATACATAAAGGTAAAAGTTTAAGGGTTGAATTATGGGTGAGAGGAAGGTAGAGAAAAATAAGAGAAATGGTGAAAAGACTGGAAAAGGAAGGTAGAACACGGCCGAATTAATGACGAAACGAATTAATGACGGTATGAGGGTAAGTGATGGAAAGAGACGAGGGAAGTCAGCTCTGTGTTGTGCACCTGGCAGCAAACGATATCCGTTGCTGTACATTCGCCACTCACTGCCCTAACGGCCGTTGTGTTGGCTGCCCTGGCAGGGAGCGCAGCTTCACCTTCGAGGGCCAGACGAGCGTGACAGTGGAGGTGGTGCGTGACACGGCGCAGCTGGTGCTGCACGCCGCAGTCAACGTCTCTTCCCTCGCAGTTCGGTACCAAGTGGGCGATGTCATCGGTTCCAGCTACGAGCAGCCTCAAGACGGCAGTGACTTCTTGGTAGTGTCACTCCAAGAGCAGGTGAGGCACCATAGAGTTTCTGTAGTAGAGATGATCAATTCTGTGTCAAAAGTAATTGTTGGCAGCAATATATCTGAAATGCTATGAAAGAAGTGGGACCCCACACAAGGAGGTAGCACATGTCATCATTTAATAGTGGAAATATAACTGAACCCTGAGGAATTTATACCGTGAAATAGAAAATTCTCTCCTGCTTCAATTAAAAAATTTCTGCACTTTAAGCACGGTGTAATGAGAAAGACAGAAGTTGGTGAATGCTATTTTTTCCGTTTTCCTTCAGGAAAATATCGACTGAAAATATATATTTAATTGATTTTCATACTGTATAAATTTTGACTCCTTCTGGATTAGATGTTACTGCTATTTACTCTTTGCTCTCTTAAATTTTTAATGGCACTTATCCATATTATGTTTTTTATCATATGTTATTAAAGTTCCCACTGGAAAATCTAAAAATACCTGTGGAATAAGAAGTTTCGCAATTTTCCTTAGCGTCTGACACAGCAAATTTGAGCTAAACATAAACGAAGCGAAGACAGAGTACCTCGTTATGACGCGTGGTCATTGTCAGACTGCTGATCATCTACAACCACTGCAGGTTGGGGATCAGTCCTACAAGAGAGTGCAAGAATTCAAATACCTAGGGGCACTTTTCGCTGAGAACTCGTCATGTGAAGCAGAGATCAGTGCCAGAATACAAGCAGGAAACTGATCTTACCGCAGCCTAGCACAACTGCTTCAGTCCAGATATCTCTCCAGACAGTTCAAGATTCGACTGTACAAAACCCTGATCCAGCCTGTTGTTCTATATGGCTGTGAGGTATGGAGTATCCGGAAACAGGACTTTCATAAGCTCCTTGTTTTTGAGAGAAAAGTGCTTCGGAAGATCTTCGATCCGATTCTGGATGCAGATACAGGGGAATGGAGGATCAGATACAACCAAGAGCTTGAGGAACTATACCAGCAGCCCAACATAGCAGGAACTGTCAAAGCCAAACGAATGCAGGGGGCCGGCCATGTGGCCCGGATGGAGGATCACAGATGGCCTCGGCTCCTGGATTTCACACCTACAGGAAAGACACCGCCAGGGAGACCCAAGAAGCGTTGGAAGGATGGACTCCGTGAAGATTTAAACCAAGTGTCAATAGATGTGGACGGATGGCTGATAGCAGCAATGGACAGAATACAGTGGAAGGGGAATCTTGTAGATGCATGTGGTCCACTGGGCCTGATCACGTAGTAGTAGTAGCACTAGTCTGACACATAGTTTAAAGAATAATTTTTTTTTGGTTAACGGGCATGGGGACATGAAAAATGAGCTGGTAAGTGGCCATAAATGGAGCGATTGTGAATATAATGTTGCGGTTTGCATACTCCACAAATCAAGTCGCCGCTGTCAGATCAGTGCTAACGGGCTCCACCGTTCCCGCTGTACTTCAACGAGTATGAAGAGTCTGAGAGCTGTGCCGCTGCGATCGCTTCATACTCGTCGACTCGTCCTCTCTTATTCAAGCACGGAGGAGCGTAAGGCTAGTCGTGACTTATTGTTAGCACAGAAGATGAGTACACAACCTTACTGCTTAAAATTAGCACTGAAGAACCTAAACGACCGATTGTTGGGATCAGACTGCCTTAATTGCAGCTGTACATTGCGAGACTGGAGGGGGTATGACTAAAATTAACTGATGCAAAGTACACAATTGCAGATGTGTTCCAGTAGAGGAGGAGTGATATCTGGAAGATGTTTCATGCTACAATCCACGCTTCAGACGAAAAACATACAAATTTGTCTAATGCAAACAAAATGGTTGTATTTTTTACTCCACCTCCACCATGAGAAAAGTTGTGCTGTGTCAAACAGCAAGTGGGCTCAAAGCAATGTCACTCTTATAGCCCTGAGACAAAAAAGCGCGCTATTTCTGTATTCATTTGCTCGTGACAAATTGCGTTTGTGGGCTAACGGCGAGTTGTGAAGCTTATCATTCATTTCCTTTTTTTTTTTTTTTTTTTTTTTTTTATAAATGACGGCCATTTTGTGACTGCACTTAATCGTTATGTAATGTTGTCTGGAAGTTTGGTTTAAGACTCGTTAAAATCTTGAAAGTCTTCATATGTCAATGTAGTCGTTAAAAATTCTTTGATCGCTGTTAATTATTAAGTTTACAGCAGTGTTCGAAAAAGTTTTATCTATGTAAGTTTTTGTGTAAACAGAACAATATTTACTGCTTACCGAACGCTTATTATACTGGTATGTAACCATTGTCATGATAAATGGTTGCTTCTCCCATTTAGGCGAGCCGGACATTTCGTGACATTCCAACTTGCTCTTGAGAATGGCTATAACGCCGAAATCATGACTAAGTGAAATAAATGAATAGTAATTTACAGTTTAATGGCGGAAATTTCTCTCAAAATTGCTTTGTATGTAGCGGGAATGCCGCGAGTTCGCTGTTATATCTGCGATCTCTTGTACTTACTCTCCTTTCTGAACGAATCGAGTAAACTTGCGCCCAGCAGCAGACTTATATGACGAGTAGGCTGCGGCAGAGACTCACAAGCCTGATCTACGGTCACACGGGGACAGCGAGTTCCCAGATGACTTCACAGCATACGCTGACGAGTTTAAGGCGAGTTTCTAATTTCCAATAGCTGAGTTTCTTCGTTACTAAATGATGCCACTAAAAACATTTGAGTCGCTCACTGAGAGAGCAGACCAGCTAGTGAAAGTGATTTGTGTAGTTAGATGTAATCAAATTCTTTCTACCACAATTTTCCAATTGAACTAACCTCTATCCTCAGTACCTAACAAAGTGTACCATAGGCTGCTTCATGGGTCATTCATGTCTTCATGTTGCAGGTGGCAGAGGGCAGCCTTTTGGTGCTGGACATCGTCTTCAGTGCCAACATCGGCAACAGGGAGCCTGGCTTCTCTCGCTATGACTATCAGGGGCGGGACGGGCAAGCGTGAGTATCGTACAGGTCACACTGCTGTCACCATGAGACACACATTGGGAGACACTGCTCTTGATCCTCGAAACTACAATAACGTCCAACTCTACTTGTCAGCTACAAAACATCCACATGTAAGGTATTATCTAACACTAGCCAAATGCATCATTTCGATGCTTGTTGGATGTGTAAACATTTAGCTGTTGTAAACGAGGAATAATGGAACACATATCTAACTTGGAGAGAGGGAACTAGCAGCTACGTCACCTATTGCCGTTATTTTAATTGAGTAACAGCGTGCTAGCTGGTGACAACTCGCAGAAATCAGTGGTCACTAATAAAATGTAACATGTATTCTCACATATACAGCATACTTACAAATTTCAGCTGCATCTAAAGTGGTATGGTCATTCCAGTGCTAACTTTTCAAAGGTACGTTTACGACTGTCACTACTTTCTCAAAAGGTGAAGGATAGATTCAGTGCATTTGTAGTGCCTGCTTTTCAGAGAATCAAAATATCCACTTTATATACCGTTCTGCACCTTTTGACCCACCTTCTGAAAAATGTGTCATAGTCCTGGCTGCTAATGTACAATTCTTATAGGAAAGTTTTCTAGTCATGTTTGTTCCGACCAATTCCTTCAAACAATTTTATTTTTTGCTCTTATCTAAACATGTTAAACTACTGATTATTAGCATGCTTTAGCTAAGAAGAGTTATTGACACTACCATTTCATTTGAAGTGTAATAGTGATGGGTTGGGTTGATATTGTGCGTGAAATAAAATTAATACTGACTGACAGATTTAAGGCCAAATTCTACTCTCTTATCGTAAAAAGCCAGGAGTCAACATAAAATCAGAGATTGGTTTAGCGTCCTTTCGTTGTCTTTCTGGCAACAACAGGAGGCTACTTTTCCGCTAATATGACGGGGGGGGGGGGGGGGGGGGGATGGCAGGGGAAAGGGTAGGGGGAGATGTAGTCGTACTATCCGAAAACATGTTTCCATGTGTCATCAATTCAGTCAATACTTCATTCAAAAAAGGATGAGAAGATATCTCGCCTTGAATCTATTCTCAGACATTACGGATAGCACCATCCGGCCATAAAGTGACACATTCTTTTGACCATATCCACAGATCTTCATTATGAAATTATGTACAAATATAGCAGTTCACTATTGGCGTTTCTTGGTGCTTGTAACACATAAATCAATGAAGAACGGTGAAATGTCCCGAACACACACGACTCAAAAAATGCTTCAGACATTTTTTAAAAAGCAGAAATTTCTCCTCAGTGTTTATTCAGCAATAGAAACTGTTAACTGTAGGATGATTGCGCTTTGTTCTTTTCAATACGACGTTCAAAAATGCGAATTTATTATTTAAATCAAGAAACTAATTCGTTTCAGAATACAGCACTTTTTCATTGTGCAGGACTCTGACTGAATATAGTGAAATCCTTTTGTTCTTATTTGTAGTTAATATCAGACAGTCTCTGAAGTTACTCATACCATTTACACTTTACTGGGCATTCTTTGGACATTTAACGACACTATGGTTACGTTATTACTGTACATAGTTATCTTTTTCAGCAATGTTGAAGCCATTTGGTCATTAAAATGCTGTCATTCACCTCTCACTTTTGGATTTTCCTTTCACATATCACGTTGTAAGCCTTATTACATTCCATCTACATTCTGATTCGTTGCGGTTGATGCTATATTACTATGAATTACATTTACTTTTCCCTGAAATTATAAATTTTGTTGAAATGCATTATAGTACGAATCTACAGAGACCGCAACCTCATAGTATGTGCCCCATTGTTGTTTCATTTATTCGAAACACTTCCACCGAAACCACATTATTCAGTATAACTGCAACGTATAAAGTTGTCTTTCCTTTCTCATTATTCACTGTAGTCTTTATGGGCAGTAAAACAGCTTTATCAGGGAAGAAGGAGAAAAGAGTAAAATATCAATGGCAAGGTTAAAAACGATTCACTGCAGAGAATTTTTATCCGTCCCTGCATAGCCCATTAGCAGATACTTTCTCTGTCGAATTTCTATTTGTTTCACCATGATCATGATACCATTGGATTGGAATCTCCTTCTAATGAAATATGAGTGCCGATTGTCGAAAACTGAACTATAAGGTTTGTTCAAAGGACATTTCCTACTCATGCTAAACAGTTGATCGTGTTTCCAGCGCTCGACCACCACGCCTACACTGTAAATCGTATGCTGTAGGGTTTTCTTTTTTTTATTTTCTGATTCATTTTTCTTATAGTTACATGTAACTGCCGTAGTTCTTATAGTAGCGACTAACTTCAATTTTCATTCATCTTTTGTAGCTGTTGAAATACGTCTTCTGCAACCGTCACTCACCTTGTTTTCAGGAAACTTACACCTAGTGTTAGTTTCAGTAAAAGGGTGTCTGCTCTGATTTCACTCTGTTTATTTGATTATGATGCCCCCCCCCTCCCCTTATGTTCTTGGTAAATTGGTTCTACTGTACGATGATATGAGTAAAATACATACGCAGCGCCTCAGCTACAACGTAACTGCCACGCTATGCTATTCTGTCCACAGGGCCGTATATGCGACGCAGTTCATGCCGAACTACGCGCGACGAGCGCTGCCGTGCTACGACGAACCAGCGCTGAAGGCGCGCTACCAGCTCAACATGCGGACCAAACCCCACCTGTATTTCGATTCCAACACTCGGAACAGAGCCGATGAATAGTAAGAAAAAGTGATTTCCTTTCAGTAGCATATGTGCGCTAAGTAGGTTGAGACTTTGTTGTTGTTGTTGTTGTTGTGGACTTCAGTCCAGAGACTGGTTTGATGCAGCTCTCCATGCTACTCTATCCTGTGCAAGGTTCTTCATCTCCCAGTACCTACTGCAACCTACATCCTGCTGAATCTGTTTAGTGTATTCATCTCTTGGTCTCCCTCAACGATTTTTACCGTCCACGCTGCCCTCCAATACTATATTGGTGATCCCTTGATGCCTCAGAATATGCCCTACCAACCGAGCCCTTCTCCTGGTCAAGTTCTGCCACAAATTGCTCTTCACTTCAATTCTATTTAATACCTCCTCATTAGTTATGTGATCTACCCATCTAATCTTCAGCATTCTTCTGCAGCACCACATTTCGAAAGCTTCTATTCTCTTCTTGTCTAAACTATTTCTCGTCCATTTTTCACTTCCATACATGACTACACTCCATACATATACTTTCAGAAACGACTTCCTGACACTTAAATCTATGCTCGATGTTAACAAATTTCTCTTCTTCAGAAACGCTTTCCTTGCCATTGCCAGTCTCCCTCTCTACTTCGACCATCATCATCAGTTATTTTGCTCCCCAAATAGCAAAACTCATTTACTACTTTAAGATTGAGTAAGAAGCACGAATGCAAAATATCTCACTTTCCAGGAGACCAGTTTCATGGATATTGATGATCGACACTTAAATAAATAACTGCGTGCAAAGAATGGATTTCGAGAACTTGGGTCTTGCGAAACTCAGCTGGCACTTTTCAACCGTGACATTCTGTGGTCATGGGTCTAGGCAGTCATGTTTATGCAATATTTCCTGACTTCCAAAAATTATTTGACTTAGTGACATAATTATTAATAAATATACTATTGTATACCGTACCAAACTAAATTTGTGAAAAATGAGGATTTCATTTTAGGGAGGTCACGACATGTAATCTTGCAAGCTTGGGCCATAGAAGTGTGTTGGGACCGTCGCTTTTCATGCTGTATATTAATGACCTTTCAGACAAGAGTTACCTAATACTTTTATGGGTGATACACTTGGTAAGGATTTCAAAGTGGTGTAAAGGTTGGCATCTTGTTTTAAATGTTCAAAAATGAAAAACTGTGCTCTTTAAACAATCGTAAACACATAACTCATATAAACACATACCTGTAACAATACACGGTAATTGAAGAGGTCCAGAGTAATTTTAGATTTAGGGCAGTGCATGGTACGTTGGACTGGTACATACCTCTTAATACAATATTTTCCAACATTTTAAATGAGCAGTGGAACTATATAGCGGTATTCTACGATGGAGCTATACGGGGGACTCCATTGACTGCCCTGCTGTTATTCCAAGATTCGGTTACCTCAAGACTTCACCGTCTTTGAAGCCTTATTAAACGTAATTTTGAGGTCGTTGGAGCAGATGAGATATGTCGTGCTTGCTAAATTCCTCGTCTGTTCTGTCTATGTGAGTGCCCTTCATAGTTTACAACACTTCTGCCCAACAGATAATGTGGTCCAGGATATATAGGACACCCTTCTCCATTTACTGTGGCTTGAGAAAGTGTTGCCTTTCTGCTGTGTGCCACGTCACTTGGGTATTAAGGGGAACGAACTGATGGACGGAGCAGCTAAGCAGGTGTGTCGCAATCCTCATTTCGTTCACTGTAGCATTCCTCTGCGTAGTGTCACCTCACTGTTGAGATACATGCGCAGATGCGAAGAAGATTGGCTGGAAGTGACAAAAAATAAACTGCATCTGGTTAAGCCCACAACTTGTCCGTGGAGTATCTCCTTCGAATCACCTAAACGGGATGAGGCCCTTCTCACTTGTCCAGGTCTGGGACACAGCTCTCATTGCTTCTTATTGTGGCGAGAGCATCCTCAAACGCATGGTGCTTTGGGCGTACAGATCACGATGCGTCACATCTTACGTGGAGCGTGTTTTAATTGACAGTTTTAGAATATACGATCATTTTAATGCTATCTTCCATGATAGTGTGAGTGTGCGAGTGATCGTAGATGAGATTGGGAGACAATGATTATAAATTTATTCTCAAAATGGTTCAAATGGCTCTGAGCACTATGGGACTTAACATCTATGGTCATCAGTCCCCTAGAACTTAGAACTACTTAAACCTAACTAACCTAAGGACAGCACACAACACCCAGCCATCACGAAGCAGAGAAAATCCCTGACCCCGCCGGGAATCGAACCCGGGAACCCGGGCGTGGGAAGCGAGAACGCTACCGCACGACCACGAGATGCGGGCATTTATTCTCATTGGTTGTTACTTGTTTTATCGCGATTTCTACGTCGAAACACGCAGTTTTGACTAATTTTTATATGGGTGCTGATAACCTCGTCGTTGAGCAACCCAGCCCACGAAAACAACACAGCAAAAATATGGAAAAAAGAAAATCAAACTAGCTCAGTCGTAGGGACAGAAGATGGCTTCACTTCACTGGCATGATATTGAATACATTTAATAGGTCTATAACGAAGTTTGTTTACAAAACACTGGTACGGCTTACGCTACAACGTTCTTGAAGTGTCGAGACCCATCCCAGACAGGGCAAACATGGGGTACTGAACGCTTACAAGGAAGCACGAATGGTCACGAATTGATTTGACCCAAGGGAGAGCCACACGGATACGTCAAAAAATCTGAACTGGCAGATCCTTAAAGATATCGCAAACTGTTCAATGAAAGGTACATTACAACTCTTACAGGGGATGTAAGTAGTCGTTCTTCTGAAGCAGCACTCGTGAATGGGATGGGAAGCACTTTTGTCAATGGTAAACTGAAAGATACCCTCGGCCAAAGCACTTCACAATGCTTATGAGAGCAGAGATGTTGATGAACACCACTATTCATTTTCCGGCAGCTGCGTAGTATCGGTATATCATTGTAAATACGTGTACTGAGAGAATCTCACAAAATGTGACCTGGAGCGCTCGTCATTTGCAGCGTCGACGCTGAGGGTTTCCGCGGCTACTACTTCCAACAGACGCCGCCGATCAGCGCCTACCAGCTGTCGTGGGTGCTGCACGACATGGTTGGCTTGGTCTCGTCTGAGGACACCAGTACTGTCGTCTGGCAAGTGACCTCCAGAAGCGACCAGTTCGGATACGCGAGCCACATGGGACCGCGCTCTGTTGCAGCTATGGAGCAGCTGGTGGGCGTGCCCTACGCAAATTACGATATCGACAAGATGGACCATATTGCCGTACCTGGATATATAGAGGAAGGAGTGAGCTGCTTGGGTATCATCACATACACGTAAGGACAACATCAATCTTGTCTAAAGCATCGACAGCGCATACAATTCTTGTCATTCCTACTGAGTTATCTTTCAGGGAGACACATTCCTGCGTGGTTTATGTCTGGAAAGATAAATTCCACTGGTTACGACAATACGAATAGCTAATTGACTACAGCTCAGAAAACAATTACTAATTGTTCTTAACAACACTTACAGCTTTGGAAATTATAACTGCCCCCTCTTGGTTAGACTACTAAAAATTCATGCATGCACTTCTAGTGAGTAAGGCTAATATTGCATTTAGTATTTAATGTCCCAAGAGAAGATTTTATGTTAGTACTTATCTTCATACTGCGTCAAAGTCTAGAGGAAGATTACAGATAGCAAATTCCATCATATTAAGGTTCATACATGCATCATATTAAGGTTCATACATGCTTTAATTTTGATATTTGTATTTCGACAATTTACATTACTGGGTCTGATTACAAGAAGATTTGTTCACAAAAATAAAAAAAACACAAAACAAAAGATATTCTGCATGCGTGGTAAAAGTTCTTACAGATCGCAGCCTGACTGGCCCAACACAGAAAGCTAACAAGAAGTGCGTGCTTTGATGCGCGTTTCAATGTATACGTAAAACAGTATTGCTTCCAGAATGATCCAGAAATTTTAGTACATAATATTAGTAATTTGTACAATTTCCACTTTTGGGGTAGTGACAAATTTAAGAGAAATTATATCTTTCGCGACCTAAGATTCTTAGAAATATAAAGGAAACAAAAGGTATTTATATAGTTACAATAATAAATTCAGTAACTTTATGTTTCCCACGTCAAAATGTTTGTATTTAGTTTTTACATCAGGATAGTTTATTTCTGATGATATTCAGCGTGTTTTTGATGATTCTTACAAGGAATCCCTTGAGTGCGAAGTTGCAAGAGGCCAATGGTGTTTACGGCACTCGACGCCCCACGTATTGTCTGCCATGCACTCACAGCATTGGCCGCTAATGGCAACAGGGGGCTTGAGTGGAGGTATCCAATGGTGAACACAGCATGTGGCTATGGTGCGTAGTTGAAGCAATTAGTCAACGAGTAACTCACAACAGTGCTACAGTGCTAGTGGTGTTGATACAATGCAGAGCAACGGCAACAATGAACAAAATCAACATTGCATTATATCTACAACAACAGTTACCTAAGTTGACATTTCGTCAGAAAGGAACCCAATTAATTTCGCAGGGTGAGAAAGAAGCGGTAGATGAAGTATTAACGCTTCTGCAAGATGAGTCAGTGGAATGTGTGGTGTCGTATACGCTCCACTGTGCGGACAGTATCCATGAGGAGTCGATGATCGTGCGGTTAGTAATGGAAGCAAGACTAAAGAGAAATCAAGATACGTTCATAGGATCTGTCGAGCTAGAAAAAGCGTTACACAGTGTCAAATCGTCAATTTATTGGAAATGCTGATAAAAGTAGTGGCAGACAATAAGGAAAGATGGTTAATATACAATATGTACAAGAACCAAGAGGGAACCATAAGAGAGTAGGATGTAGTCTTCCGCCCCTACCGTTCACCTACACATTGAAGAAGCAATGACGGAAATAAAAGAAAGACTCAATACTGATATTAAAATTCAAGCTGAAAGGATTTCAGTGATAAGAATCGCTGATGACATTACAGGGATATGCTGAATGGAATGAAAAGTCTATTGTTTGTTGTTGTGGTCTTCAGTCCTGAGACTGGTTTGATGCAGCTCTCCATGCTACTCTATCCTGTGCAAGCTTTTTCATCTCCCAGTACCTACTGCAACCTACATCCTTCTGAATTTGCTTAGTGTATTCATCTCTTGGTCTCCGATTTTTACCCTCCACGCTGCCCTCCAATACTAAATTGGTGATCCCTTGATGCCTCAGAACATGTCCTACCAACCGATCCCTTCTTCTGGTCAAGTTGTGCCACAAACTTCTCTTCTCCCCAATCCTATTCAATACTTCCTCATTAGTTATGCGATCTACCCATCTAATCTTCAGCATTCTTCTGTAGCACCACATTTCGAAAGCTTCTATTCTCTTCTTGTCCAAACTATTTATCGTCCACGTTTCACTTCCATACATGGCTACACTCCATACAAATACTTTCAGAAAGGACTTCCTGACACTTAAATCTATACTCGATGTTATCAAATTTCTCTTCTTCAGAAACGCTTTCCTTGCCATTGCCAGCCTACATTTTATATCCTCTCTACTTCGACCATCATCAGTTATTTTGCTCCCCAAATAGCAAAACTCCTTTACTACTTTAAGTGTCTTATTTCCTAATCTAATTCCCTCAGCATCACCCCACATAATTCGACTACATTCCATTATCCTCGTTTTGCTTTCGTTGATATTCATCTTATATCCTCCTTTCAAGACACTGTCCATTCCATTCAACTGCTCTTCCAAGTCCTTTGCTGTCTCTGACAGAATTGCGTCATCGGCGAACCTCAAAGTTTTTATTTCTTCTCCATGAATTTTAATACCTACTCCAAATTTTTCTTTTGTTTCCTTTACTGATTGCTCAATATACAGATTGAACAACATCGGGGAGAGGCTACAACCCTGTCTTACTCCCTTCCCAACCACTGCTTCCCTTTCATGTCCCTCGACTCTTATAACTGCCATCTGGTTTCCGTACAAATTGTAAATAGCCTTTCGCTCCCTGTATTTTACCCCTGCCACCTTTAGAATTTGAAAGAGAGTATTCCAGTCAACATTGTCAAAAGCTTTCTCTAAGTCTACAAATGTTAGAAAAGTAGGTTTGCCTTTCCTTAATCTTTCTTCTAAGATAAGTCGTAAGGTCAGTATTGCCTCACGTGTTCCAGTGTTTCTACGGAATCCAAACTGATCTTCCCCGAGGTTGGCTTCAACTAGTTTTTCCATTCGTCTGTAAAGAATTCGTGTTAGTAGTATGCAGCTGTGACTTATTAAACTGATAGTTCCGTAATTTTCACATCTATCAACACCTGCTTTCTTTGGGATTGGAATTATTATATTCTTCTTGAAGTCTGAGGGTATTTCGCCTGTTTCATACATCTTGCTCACCAGATGTTAGAGTTTTGTCAGGACTGGCTCTCCCAAGGCCGTCAGTAGTTCCAATGGAATGTTGTCTATTCCGGGGGCCTTGTTTCGACTCAGGTCTTTCAGTGCTCTGTCAAACTCTTCACGCAGTATCATATCTCCCATTTCATCTTCGTCTACATCCTCTTCCATTTCCATAATATTGTCCTCAAGTACATCACCCTTGTATAGACCCTCTATATACTCCTTCCACCTTTCTGCTTTCCCTTCTTTGCTTAGAACCGGGTTTCCATCTGAGCTCTTGATATTCATACAAGTCGTTCTCTTATCTCCAAAGGTCTCTTTAATTTTCCTGTAGGCAGTATCTATCTTACCCCTAGTGAGATAGGCCTCTACATCCTTACATTTGTCCTCTAGCCATCCCTGCTTAGCCATTTTGCACTTCCTGTCGATCTCATTTTTGAGACGTTTGTATTCCTTTTTGCCTGCTTCATTTACTGCATTTTTATATTTTCTCCTTTCATCAATTAAATTCAATATTTCTTCTGTTACCCAAGGATTTCTACTAGCTGTCGTCTTTTTACCTACTTGATCCTCTGCTGCCTTCGCTACTTCATCCCTCAAAGCTGCCCATTCTTCTTCTACTGTATTTCTTTCCCCCATTCCTGTCAATTGTTCCCTTATGCTCTCCCTGAAACTCTGTACAACCTCTGGTTCTTTCAGTTTATCCAGGTCCCATCTCCTTAAATTCCCACCTTTTTGCAGTTTCTTCAGTTTTAATCTACAGGTCATAACCAATAGATTGTGGTCAGAGTCCACATCTGCCCCTGGAAATGTCTTACAATTTAAAACCTGGTTCCTAAATCTCTGTCTTACCATTATATAATCTATCTGATACCTTTTAGTATCCCCAGGGTTCTTCCATGTATACAACCTTCTTTCATGATTCTTAAACCAAGTGTTAGCTATGATTATGTTGTGCTCTGTGCAAAATTCTACCAGGCGGCTTCCTCTTTCATTTCTTAGCCCCAATCCATATTCACCTACTATGTTTCCTTCTCTCCCTTTTCCTACACTCGAATTCCAGTCACCCATGACTATTAAATTTTCGTCTCCCTTCACTATCTGAATAATTTCTTTTATTTCATCATACATTTCTTCAATTTCTTCGTCATCTGCAGAGCTAGTTGGCATATAAACTTGTACTACTGTAGTAGGTGTGGGCTTCGTATCTATCTTGGCCACAATAATGCGTTCACTATGCTGTTTGTAGTAGCTTACCTGCATTCCTATTTTCCTATTCATTATTAAACCTACTCCTGCATTACCCCTATTTGACTTTGTGTTTATAACCCTGTAGTCACCTGACCAGAAGTCTTGTTCCTCCTGCCACCGAACGTCACTAATTCCCGCTATATCTAACTTTAACCTATCCATTTCCCTGTTTATATTTTCTAACCTACCTGCCCGATTAAGGGATCTGACATTCCACGCTCCGATCCGTAGAATGCCAGTTTTCTTTCTCCTGATAATGACATCGTCTTGAGTAGTCCCCGCCCGGGGATCCGAATGGGGGACTATTTTACCTCCAGAATATTTTACCCAAGAGGACGCCATCATCATTTAATCATACAGTAAAGCTGCATGCCCTCGGGAAAAATTACGGCTGTAGTTTCCCCTTGCTTTCAGCCGTTCGCAGTACCAGTACAGCAAGGCCGTTTTGGTTATTGTTACAGGGCCAGATCAGTCAATCATCCAGACTGTTGCCCTTGCAACTACTGAAAAGGCTGCTGCCCCTCTTCAGGAACGACACGTTTGTCTGGCCTCTCAACAGATACCCCTCCGTTGTGGTTGCACCTACGGTACGGCTATCTGTATCGCTGAGGCATGCAAGCCTCCCCACCAACGGCAAGGTCCATGGTTCATGGGGGGGGATGAAAAGTCTAATGAGTACAGAATGTGAACGGAGAGTAAATCGAAGGGAGACGAAAGTAATGGGAAGTAGCAGAAATGAGAACAGCGAGATCATCAGGATTGGTGATCACGAAGTGGATAAAGTTAAGGAATTCTTCTATCTAGGCACCAAAATAACCCATGACAGAAGGAGCGAGGAGGGCATAAGAAACAGAGTAGCACTGGAAAAAGGCTTTCCTGGCCAAGAGAAGTCTACTAGTATCAAATACAGGCCTTCATGTGAGGAAGAAATTTCTGAGAATATACGTCTGGAACACAGCATTGTATAGTAGTGAAACATGGGCAGGGGAGAACATCGAAGCAATTGAGACGTGCTGTTGCAGAAGAATGTTGAATGTAAGGTGGACTGATAAGGTAACGAATGAGAAGGTTCTCCGAAGAATCGGCAAGGAAATGAACATATAAGAAAAACAATTATGAAAGGAGGGACAGGATGATAGGATATCTGTTAAGACATCAGAGAGTAACTTCGATGGCACTAGGGGGAGCTGTAGAGGGTGGCTACTCTGAGAGGAAGGTGTTGGCACAGGAGAGGAACTCGTGGAGAGCCGCATCGAACCTGTCAGAAGACTGATGACAAAACAAATGAAAGTGCATAAGAGAAACTACGGATGTTCAAGGGAAGACAAGGCGCACTTGTTACAGAAAGTGATGTGTGCGCGTTGCAAGACTGCTCGATCCAATTTTCAGCATGTGCATCAAAGTGACCTGCTATGTTGTGCACATCAAATTCCTTGGGACGTGGATTACAAAGATAAGCAGTGCGTAGTTGCATAATTTCAAAAAGCGCTACAGAATTGGAAGACATAAGATACCGAAATGTCGAACAAAGCGTCAACTTTGCGATGCACAGAAAAGTGCGAAACCGGCCCGAAAATTTGTGGATTAGTTAAATGAATTTATCCCATCGCTCAGAAAGGAATTTTTTTTCAACTCCGACCAATCGGGAACTCTGGAAAGGTACGAAGAGAGCTGTATCAAGGTCAACTAACATCAATGCCTTCGTACACAATTATGCCGACTGTTAATCGGATGATAAACTGGCTGGACGTTTATTTATTGTGCTGCGAGAAGTTGGAGGTGCTCTCCCCCACGATTCTTTGTAGTATGCGTATTCTTTCAAGAGCAGTAGGGAATATTTACGTCACACCAAACAAGAGTGGGAAAAATGGCGTAAGAGAACTATAATACGGAATGAGCACTGCTTTTGGCCAATAGCTGGTCAAAATAACTTTCTTTTGTTTGAATTCTGATCTGCCTATAAAAATCATACTCCTTTAGAGCAAACTAACCCTCCTGAAAAGAGTGTCACTTTGCAATTCATGTTGTTGTTGTTGCGGTCTTCAGTCCTGAGAGTGGTTTGATGCAACTCTCCATGCTACCCTATCCCGTGCAAGCTTCTTCATCTCCCAGAATTTACTGCAACCTACATCCTTCTGAATCTGCTTAGTGTATTCATCTCTTGGTCTCCCTCTACGATTTTTACCCTCCACGCTGCCCTCCAATGCTAAATTTGTGATCCCTTGATGCCTCAGAACATGTCCTACCAACGGGTCCCCTCTTCCTGTCGAGTTGTGCCACAAACTCCTCTTCTCCCCAATTCTATTCAGTACCTCCTCATTAGTTATGTGATCTAACCATCTAATTTTCAGCATTCTTCTGTAGCACCACATTTCGAAAACTTCTATTTTCTTCTTGTCCAAACTATTTATCGTCCATGTTTCACTTCCATACATGGCTACACTCCACACAAATACTTACAGAAATGCCTTCCTGACACTTAAATCTATACTCGATGTTAACAAATTTCTCTTCTTCAGAAACGCTTTCCTTGCCATTGCCAGTCTACATTTTATATCGTCTCTACTTCGACCATCATCAGTTATTTTACTCCCCAAATAGCAAAACTCCTTTACTGCTTTAAGTGTCTCATTTCCTAATCTAATTCCCTGAGCATCATCCGACTTAATTCGACTACATTCCATTATCCTCGTTTTGCTTTTGTTGATGTTCATCTTATATCCTCCTTTCCAAGACGCTGTCCATTCCGTTCAACTGCTCTTCCAAGTCCTTTGCTGTCTCTGACTGAATTACAATGTCATCGGCGAACCTCAAAGTTTTTATTTCTTCTCCATGGATTTTAATACCTACTCCGAATTTTTCTTTTGTTTCCTTCACTGCTTGCTCAATATACAGATTGAATAACATCGGGGAGAGGCTACAACCCTGTCTTACTCCCTTCCCAACCACTGCTTCCCTTTCATGCCCCTCGACTCTTATAACTGCCATCTGGTTTCTGTACAAATTGTGAATAGCCTTTCGCTCCCAGTATTTTACCCCTGCCATCTTTAGAATTTGAGAGATAGTATCCCAGTTAACATTGTCAAAAGCTTTCTCTAAGTCTACAAATGCTAGAAAAGTAGGTTTGCCTGTCTTGTAAGATATGTTGTAAGGTCAGTAGTGCCTCACGTTCCAATATTTCTACGGAATCCAAACTGATCTTCCCCGAGGTCGTCTGCTACCAGTTTTTCCATTCGTCTGTAGAGAATTCGTGTTAGTACATTGCAGCTGTGACTTATTAAACTGATAGTTCCGTAATTTTCACATCTGCCAACACCTGCTTTCTTTGGGATTGGAATTATTATATTCTTCTTGAAATCTGAGGGTATTCCGCCTGTCTCATACATCTTGCTCACCGGATGGTAGTGTTCGTCAGGATAGAGGTCAGGAGCGGAGGGCGTTGTAAAATAAAAAGTAATGAAGTGGAATGGACCCAGTTTATTCTTGTAATGATGATACAGTGGTGCCTACGTAGGACCGAGCAGCCCCAAGAGGGGTTGCCGTCTGCTCATCAGAGAGGCAGAGGCTAGAGGAGCGACTACTCGGGGCAGAGGTCTGAAGCTAAGAGAGCGCGGAGCTGTTTCCAAGCCGCCCTCGCCGCTCCCGGCCGCGTCTCCACGTGATCACACGATTAGTCTCTGATTGATTGATTCCGCCAACGCGCCTTGCTAGTAGCGTACCCTCGTCAGCGCAACCAACCCGTGGGACTTGAGTCTGACCGAGGAGCACGTGGCAGGAATGTGCCGACCATTGTCTTCCGGCCAGCACCTTCCACCAAAGTATGCCCAAGCCGGCTACGGCCGAACATTATGCATGGAAAATTCTATTTAATAAAATTTTGTCGGCAATGATCCCTCTTGGGGGGTCTCCTCCCTGCACAGTAGAGTTTTGGCAGGACTGGCTCTCGCATGGCCTTCAGTAGTTCTAATGGAATGTTGTCTACTCCCGGGGCCTTGTTTCGACTCAGGTCTTTCAGTGCTCTGTCATACAATACGCATTCTTTAAGAGTGGATGAAACGGAAAATGAAAATTTCTTTAAAAAATCAATACAGCCATTTTTATTAATGAACAAATGTACAATTTTTCATGTGTAAAGTAAAAGAGCTGTGTTTTAACGGAAAAATATAATAAAATATGCAGGATTAATATTTTATCAGAAATTGTCTTTTTTTATAAAAAGCCATAACTCAAATTCTAGTCACGCAATTAATTTGAAAATATTATTGTAATTTCCTGAAAAGGTTGTAAGACCATTGAACTACAGTTATTAATTTATGGTACAAACTGTATCATTACCAGAGTTTTTAATTTTGCACATCCAAAATTATCTTTTATTCTACATACAATCATTAAAAATCAGAATGTAATTGCCAGATCTCGTATGTTTTAGTTCCAGGGAGACAGCAACACTTTGCGATCAGTGCCTGAAGATTTCATAGTATTAGAGCATATACTTCTTTGAGAAACTGCTTCTAATAGCGTTAAAAATGTAAAACAGAGAAAATGAGGTTCAAAGACTTTCTTCTCATATTTCTACATGTAATAAGTTTATCTCAATTTTAAAAGCCTTCAGGTTTCTCTTCTCTCCTCTTCGAATCTGCCTAACCTGTATTTGCCGGTAAGACAATGATCTGTTAGCTTTCTTGACCCTGCTCTCGTCAATGGTGTAAAATGCTTTTGTTGTAAACAGACCAGGATCTATACCAACTCTCTCCAGCACTTCAATTCTGCCATTATTTCTGTTATTGTAACGTAAAACTGCATCACAGACACTTATTTTGAGTGCTTCAAGTCCACAGAATGTCCCTTTTTGAGCACCTAATTTAAAATAAATTACTGAAGCTTTCACTTGCATTTTGTCTTTTCGTGAAGAGGCTTCCTCAATAAATCAGGGTTTGCAACAAACCTGAATGGGGCTTAATTGCATTCATAACTGGTTCAGATAATGAGTTTTATTTTACAATAACGGAAAGAAGTATGAGAAGAAAATCTTTGAACCTCATCTTCTCTGTTTTACATTTTTTTTTTTTACATTATGAGAAGCAAGAGATATAGATGTCAGCCAAAGATATCGAAAGAAAATAGCCTTCACACTGACAAAAATTCCACTGAAGCAAGCGGTTTCCCAAATGTCGGAAAAGGTAGGCGTGGCCGCCAGTGCAGAGTTAATCAGTTTAGCATTTTAAGTCATTTCTAAAGCTGCTTTCACGATAACATTAACACACAACATAGATTAAACTGTGTAGATCAAGAAAATAATGTTTTAGAAAAGTAGATTTTTTGGACCAAAATCTATTACACACAAAACACGATCAGTAATGTTTCAGATTTCGATGTACAATGGGATAGGACTGATGATGGAAATAGGACCACATTTGAGGACGTGGAGAAAATGGTCAATAGATTACAGTGCAATAAAGCGTCTGGGGTGGATGAAATTAAGTCGGAACTCATAAAATACAGTGGAATGTCAGGTCTTAAATGGCTACACAGGATAATTGAAATGGCGTGGGAGTCGGGACAGGTTCCATCAGACTGGACGAAAGCAGTAATCACACCAATCTTTAAACATGGAAACAGAAAAGATTGTAACAACTACAGAGGTATCTCTTTAATCAGCGTTGTGTGTAAAATCTTCTCAGGTATTGTTGAAAGGAAAGTGCGAATATTAGTTGATGACAAATTGGATGAAAATCAGTGTGGGTTTAGGCCTCTTAGAAGTTGTCAGGACCAGATCTTTAGCTTACGGCAAATAATGGAGAAGTGTTACGAGTGGAACAAGGAATTGTATTTTTGCTTTATAGATCTAGAAAAGGCACATGACAGGGTTCCTAGGAGGAAGTTATTGTCTGTTCTACGAGATTATGGAAGAGGAGGCAAACTTTTGCAAGCAATTAAAGGTCTTTACATAGATAGTCAGGCAGCAGTTAGAGTTGGCGGTAAATTGAGTTCATGGTTCAGAGCAGTTTCAGAGGTAAGACAAGGCTGCAACCTGTCTCCACTGTTGTTCATATTATTTATGGATCATATGTTAAAAAAAATAGACTGACTGGGTGAGATTAAGATATGTGAACACAAAATAAGCAGTCTCGCATATGCTGATGACTTAGTTGTGATGGCAGATTCGATTGAAAGTTTGCAAAGTAATATTTCAGAGCTAGATCAGAAATGTAAGGACTATGGTATGAAGATTAGCATCTGCAAAACGAAAGTAATGTCAGTGGGAAAGAGATATAAACGGATTGAGTGCCAAATAGGAGGAAGAAAGTTAGAACAGGTGGACGGTTTAAAGTAATAGTGAAAGAACTGGAAGCGAGGTGTAGCAAAGCTAATGCAGTGAGCGCTCAGCTACGATCTACTCTCTTCTGCAAGAAGGAAGTCAGTACCAAGACTAAGTTATCTGTGTACCGTTCAATCTTTCGACCAACTTTGTTGTATGGGAGCGAAAACTGGGTGGATTCAGGTTACCTTATCAATAAGGTTGAGGTTACGGATATGAAAGTAGCTAGGATGATTGCAGGTACTGGAAATGGAAATGAGCGTTTGGCGTCATTGGCCGGGAGGCCCCTCGCGGGGCAGGTCCGGCCGCCATATCGCAGGTCTTATTACATTCGGCGCCACATTGGGCGACCTGCACGCCGGATGGGGATGAAAGGATGATGAACACAACACAACACCCAGTCCCTGAGCGGAGAAAATCTCCGACCCAGCCGGGAATCGAACCCGGGCCCAGAGGACGGCAATCCGTCACGCTGACCACTCAGCTACTGGGGCGGACATTGCAGGTACTAGTAGATGGGAACAGTGGCAGGAGGGTGCCCACAATGAGGAAATCACGAAAAACTGGGAATGAACTCTGTAGATAGAGCAGTCAGGGTGAACAGGCTTAGATTGGATATCTAGCTGAACGTTATGCACGGTCTGTAGATCCCAAGGAGGTCGCCTTTCATCTTGATTGTGCCAGCCTTTGTGATAATTGTTCACACAACATTTTAAATGAGCCTTTCTAAAGATTCAAATTGAGACCTCGATCTCAATGGGTTCCTTGTTACTTTGAATAACAATAAAGGTCTGTGTATCAGCACGTAAATTCAATTTAGAAAATAATTATGTCTACGAGGCATTAGTTGTGAATGATATAAAAAATAAAAACATGATTACTTTTGCGTAGGTACTTACTCTATTTTGAATCTACGTTACTGTAAAGTGGATACTTCGCATTTATATGTGGAATTCCCTGTTAAAATTTTCCTATATGGCAACAGTGAGTGCTTTTTGCACCCAAATGATCAATTGTTTCCTTGAATTGCTGCAAGCAGTAAATGATAATGTTACCGACAAAGCGAGCGAGGCAGCACAGTGTTCAGCTAATTGCAATCGCTTTCGGGAGGACGACGGTTTAATACTGCGTCCGGCCATCCTGATTTCCCAAAATTGCTTCAGGAAAATCGTTGCTTTGAAAGGGCATGGCCGATTTCTTTCCCCATTCTTCCCTAACCCAATGGAATCGATGACCTCGCTGTTTGGTCCCCTCCCCCCAAACTAACCTGCTACCGACAAGTATCTTTTCAGATACAACCGGAAATGGGTTGCAGCCAGAAGGAAATTTACAAGGAAATATGTGTCTACCATCTCGAGCAGCCTCTCAAATTATGACAGCGCAGTACACCGCCAGTGAGATGGAACTTGCGTCGGTCACACAACATTCTGGTGGCCTGCCTGTTACACGGCTATCGCTGCTATGTAGTCACCAACACTGCACCCAGGTTTGAGGCAACCTGTGTCGGCCTCTTTCCTCATGAAAATAGGCCGACAGCAGACGGAAACTGTGTAACATTAAGGGATGCATGTACCAGGCAGCAGAGCTCTGTATGGCCGCAGTGGCCTTCAGCGATCAGAGACTGACCGTGTGGTCACGTGGCGACAGTATCATAGGTGGGCCTAGCCCACAGTTAGGAGACACACCTGGCTGTCGCAAGTCCCTGTTTCTGTGTCGCTTTGTCAGAACGCGTTAATGGCCGCCGTAATGTAGCCTGAGAATGGTGAAGCATACCTGTTCATGCAATTTGAAACCCAGTAAAATTCGGTGAACACTCATGCTTACAAAGCTAGCAAGCCCACCATTGCAAAGTTTGTACTATGACGAAATTTTGTTGCAATGACCACGTTTTTATGATGATTATTACGTGATCTACTAATGTAAACGACTGACAATTGCTGAAAGGAGGAAGCATTGTACATCCAGTGACCAAATCAAGATCAGTACAAAGGCAATGTTTTAGGCAATAAGGAGCACTGTCATATAATGTAATCAGCAGTATGCTTATATTCACTACTGACCATTAAAAAATTGCTACACCACGAAGATGATGTGCTACAGACGCGAAATTTAACCGACAGGAAGAACATGCTGTTGTGGCGGGTTTTGTGTATCATCAACATCGACAAGTGCAATGAATATGGATGATACGATACTCTATGGTATTCTGCGGTTTGAATTCACTCTGGTGTTTTTTTTTTTTTTTTTTTTTTTTTTTTTTTTTTTTTGCAGTTGCATTGATTTGATTTCGCAAATGATACTGACAATATTATACACATGTATAATGCATTATTCAAACTACAGCTTCTCCCGGATAATTATTTTGTTCAAATTGCACAAGAATGCCACCTGACGTAGTGTAATAATGTTGACTGTAAGCTGTGTTCATATCACTAAAATTACAGAAACTACAGCTTCTCCCGGATAATTATTTTGTTCAAATTGCACAAGAATTCCACCTGACGTTGTGTAATAATGTTGACTGTAAGCTGTGTTCATATCACTAAAATTACAGAAACTACAGCTTCTCCCGGATAATTATTTTGTTCAAATTGCACAAGAATTCCACCTGACGTAGTGTAATAATGTTGACTGTAAGCTGTGTTCATATCACTAAAATTACAGATCGTACATCAGAGCTTTCATAATTTTTTGTCTTCGATGGATTTAATTATTCTTAGCAAATTGATCATGAAAAGGAACCACAGAATACCACCCGCACAAAACACTGACGTATGCTACTAAAATTTATTTTTCTCCGTGATTCGTCCGTAGTTTAATTTTGGCCTCATACATCAGCAATGAAATCTTGTTCAACAATAAATACCATCAGCACTGTTCTTAGAAAAAACAGTCTGATTCGATTAATTTTTTCTTTTATAAATAGGGTTCAGTACCACCGGTGTACATTTATTTCTTACACATCGTAATATTGAAAGTTTGCAGTTTCAAGTAATTTAAATTTGCCGCTGTAATAAAAGTTAAGATTGCGGCCAACAAAAGATAGAGGATTTCTTTTTTAATTAAGATTTTCCTTTTCCCAATAAATAATCATTTAAATTGATGCTACTAATAAAAAAATTATTAAATTTTTTGCAAATTAGTTTAACACAAACCCATGCTGTCTTCAACTAGAAGTACAGACGAAGTTGCTATATTATCGCAACTAACAATGGCTGCGCTTCTTGCAGCTATGATAAAACAATTAATACAAAATTATAATTAAAAGAGGAAGAGAATTTTCAATAATTAATCATACATAGTATTAACGTATTTGGCTCTATTTGTTTTACCAGCAAATGAACGTAAAAGTACAATAATTTTACATTAAATGTTTTTCATTTAACAGACCTCAAATCGATTCGCGTCTTGCGTCGGCGATGTACATCATAAGAAGACGACAAGAGGGTACAAAACAAAAGAAAAGGACGACATAGATTAACAAGGAATGTGAGACAAATATTGTCTCTGTTTTACATAATTATCATATTTTTAAGAAATAATTACATAATTGAATGAATATTATCCACACGTTCATATTCCACACGTAATAAAAAATATATATATCGTGGATGTTATACTGTGATATGCAAATGATCAGCTTTTCAGAGCATTCACACAAGGTTGGCGCCGGTGGCGACACCTACAACGTGCTGACATGAAGGAAGTTTCCAACCGATTTCTCATACACGAACAGCAGTTGACCGGCGTTGCCTGGTGAAACGTTGTTGTGATGCCTCGTGTAAGGAGAAGAAATGCGTACCATCACGTTTCTGACTTTGATAAAGGTCGGATTGTAGCCTATCGCGATTGCGGTTTATCGTATCGCGATATTGCTGCTCGCGTTGGTCGAGATCCAATGACTATTAGCAGAATATGGAATCGGTGGGTTCAGGAGAGTAATGCGGAACGCCGTGCTGGATCCCAACGGTCTCGTATCACTAGCAGTCGAGATGACAGGCATCTTATCCGCATGGCTGTAACGGATCGTGCAGCCACGTCTCGATCCCCGAGTCAACAGATGGGGACGTTTGCAAGACAACAACCATCTGCACGAACAGTCCGACGATGTTTGCAGCAGCACGGACTATCAGCTCGGAGACCACGGCTGCGGTTACCCTTGACGCTGCATCACAGACATGAGCGCCTGCGATGGTGTACTCAACGACGAACCTGGGTGCACGAATGGCAAAACTTCATTTTTTCGGATGAATCCAGGTTCTGTTTACAGCATCATGACGGTCGCATCCGTGTTTGGCGACATCGCGGTGAACGCACATTGGAAGCGTGCATTCGTCATCGCCATACTGGTGTATCACCTGGCGTGATGGTATGGAGTGCCATTGGTTACATGTCTCGGTCACCTCTTGTTCGCACTGACGGCACTTTGAACAGTGGATGTTACATTTCAGATGTGTTACGACCCGTGACTCTACCCTTCATTCGATCCCTGCGAAACCCTACATTTCAGCAGGATAATGCACGACCGCATGTTGCAGGTCCTGTACGGGCCTTTCTGGATACAGAAAATGCCCGACTGCTGCCCTGGCCAGCACATTCTCCAGATCTCTCACCAACAGAAAACGTCTGGTCAATGGTGGCCGAGCAACTGGCTCGTCACAATAACCCAGTCACTACTCTTGATGAACTGTGGTAGGGTGTTGAAGCTGCATGGGCAGCTGTACCTCTATACTCCATCAAAGCTCTGTTTGACCAAGTCCCCAGGCGTATCAAGTCCGTTATGAAGGCAGAGGTGGTTGTTCTGGGTACTGATTTCTCAGGATCTATACACCCAAATTGCGTGAAAATGTAATCACGTGTCAGTTCTATTATAATGTATTTGTCCAATGAATGCCCATTTATCATCTGCATTTCTTCTTGGTGTAGCAATTTTAATGGCCAGTAGCGTGCATAATGATCATTTCATTGTGACTCTCAACTGATAGTAGGGCTGCTTTGTGTTGATTAAACCATCCTGTGGATGTGGTACGTTGCATGATGTTGTGGTGTTGTCTGCAGGGAGAGCAGTGTGCTGGTGGACGATGACTACACATCGGAGGCGACCAAGGAGCGAGTGCTGGGCATCATGCAACACGAGGCGGCCCACCAGTGGTTTGGAGGCCTGGTTAGCCCCAGCTGGTGGAACGACCTCTGGCTGACCGAGGGCTTCGCCTCCTACTTCCAGTGGATCGCCGCGGCTCTGGTGAGTTCCGAGCAGTCCTCGCAGCACACGGCCTCCCACTGGCCACTGAGAGAGAGCCAGCGACAGTGTAACGTGCGGCCTGTGTTAACAGGTGCAGCCCTCGTGGCAGCTGCGAGAGGTGTTCGTGGTGAACACTGTGCTGCAGGCCGCCATGCCAGCAGACGTCGTCCCCGGTAGCTATCCGCTCTCCAAGAGCCCCAACATCTCTGTTGAGCAGGCCTTCGACGAGTACTTCGAGGAGAAAGGTGAGATTCAGTTCAAGGAAAAACGAATATTGCTACAGCCTTACCAGCTAGTATAAGCAATACAAATCAATCATCATCCATGTGCTGCAAGATTGGTCAGTTATAAACTAAACCTTGCATTTTGCAGATATATGAGAGCATGTTATTTTTTGGAGTCTTTCTTACCTTGATCCATTGAGTAGTGTGCAGTTTTGTACATTTCATGCTGCAAGTCTTATGTCTCAATTCCACTATATTACAGTCAATGAGACACCCTTCTGGTTATGAACAGTGGATCAGTTATTTTACTCACGAATACTTGAAACTGATTAGTAAGGAACAGATTCAATAAATTCTTAAATATGGCATCGTTATTTTCAGAATCGCCACTTCCTTTTCGACAAACAGCTTACAAAGTGTAGTGCACTGTTTTCTACCATGACTGTAACTGGGCGCTGTCGAGGTGGGAGGGCTGGATTCAGAGTATGTGTGCTGCATAACTGAAGAATGGATATATAGTTTCCTTGTTTCAATTGGATGAAATACATACATAGCAACAATACTATGAGACGTGTATGATGGTTTCATTTATTCATCTTGCTGCATCTGAAACAGATTTTCACGGTTCATGGCTGACAAAGTGTTATTTTCTAAAATTATGCACATAGAAGCACATACATACTTCTCAGGCTAAGTGTGGATTTTAAATATTCTGGATTCCAAGTATTTGTTTCTGGTGTAATAATAGAAAATGCACCTAGCGTCCATGATAAGTTTCTCTCATTGGTAACTGTCACAGCTTCGACTACAAAACGATGGTTGTTATCTGTTTCATTGCAAAAGATCTACTAGTCAGATACTCCTGTGGAAGAATGCTACACTTTCCGGAATTAGGTAACATGACCCTGCACTCCAGTCAACCGTTATTATCTCTCCAATGATGGAAGGTCGAAATGTAAGGTAGACGGAGCGTTTATATTTCTGGTGCGTTGCATTTCGCCTAATTTGTATCTCTGTTGAAGGTGCATCGATTGTCTGGATGATAGAGAACATCATGGGATCAGAAGCATTCTACAGAGCACTCAACAAGTATCTCACACAAAAGTAAGTACCACACTGCAGATGCTGTGAGCTTGTCCTCCATGCAGACGTGTTTAATGGCTGTTTCTGAAAATTATTTGTCAGAACTCGAAATATAGCCTTTTCTTGCATTCTCCATTAAATAAAGCTTTTAGCTGTTAGCGTTTACTTTATGTCAATAATTCTGAGTAAATTTCTATTGACACAGTGAAGAGACGTACCTATAATACTAAAAAGCCAAAAACATACAATTTACACAGTCTCCTCTAAAAGACTACATCACAGTTCAGTTTGTCTCTTATATGTAGGCGCATTTGTAATGATACAAAGCTGTAATAGTACTTTCAATGAATACACGTGATACTGTTCTGTATTGTCAAAAATACATCAAATGATTTTGATAAAGGTGGCCTATCTCACAATTCTGGGACATAATTTGGTACTTAGAGAAGTTGAAACAATATGTAAAATTACCCTTGTGAATGCTGACAAAGTGACCAACTTACTTGTGCTAATATTAGTGGTGAAACCAAATACTTGATAGCGCAGAAAGAGGTGGTCATTACACTTTGTCTCACATAGAGCGCAGAAAGAGGTAGTCATTACACTTTGTCTCACATAGAGTCTACCTAACTGTCCCCAATATTTTTGAACCCATCTCTGTCTTTAAAAGTGTGCTCTCAGCCTGCGTCCCACCTACAAGGATAATTAACTCAGTTAGAGTGACTGTTTCAGTTTAGTGTTAAAAAATATTCAAATAAACAGGTTTTAGCTTTATTTTATCGTCTGTAGATGACAGAGCTAACGGCTTTCCCACAGCATGAACATGGACGTGTGGGAGGATCTGCTGTTGGCGGCCTTTGACTCTGAGTCACCTGCATCTTCCCTGCCAGATGGCGGCTCCCTGTCCTCTGTGATGCTGCCGTGGCTACAGCAGAGCGGCTTCCCGTTCATCTCCGTCTCCAGGAACTACTCCGACGGATCAGCTGTCATATCACAGGTGCTTTGACTTTCCCACCTCCTATTGAAGTCTACTCAGCTGTCCCTCTGGTGGTCCACTGCAGCCCTCGTATCACTTTCCCATGTGCTTTTGCAGGCACCGTACCTGTCACAAGTGGACGCCGTGTGGCCAGTGCCCATCAGCTACACGTCCCGCTCTGAGGCAAACTACTCAGCGACTGCCCCACGGCTCTGGATGCTGGGCTCTGAGCTGGTGGTGCCGGCTGTGGCCCAGCCAGATGACTGGCTACTCCTCAACATGAATGTGACTGGTGAGTGTCTTGTACTCTCACCTCTTTAGTACACTAATACTGTTTATGCAATGTGCTAACTTTTGTCTGCATTATCTGAAGATACCAATCTGCACCTTACATCGACAACTCATTGGTTGATTATACAGAGCACACATTACAGCGACTCATTACTGCCATTAATCTCATGAATTGTGGTGAATCATATTGGTCATGTCCCCTACTGAGGTCATAGCTTTGTTTGTCAGAAATGCTATTGCCAAAGTGTTTCCATAGATCCTCCCACAGTTTTACAAGGAAGCTACAGGCTCTGTTCACTGAGATTTTCTTTGCTCTGTTCTTTGACTTAAGCTGTGTCCTTATACCACATATCTAGCAGAGTCTGTACCATGTTCTATTATTATCAGACTTGTGATTAACTTCTGAAAGTTCTAATTTCACACAACTTCGTTGAGAAATATTTTGTCTAGTAGGTAAAAATTCATTCTATTGGTGTTCTGTCGTAGTGAAAGAGTTTTGGGAAATCAGTCCCTGCTGTCTTCATATATGGTTTCTGGAAATATCATCAGCTTGATCAGAAGTCTGTACTGTGCATATTGCCCATCTTGCCTGCACAAATCCATGTCACTGAAGGTGAGACAGATGTACGTTAACTCCACAAAGAAAGTTTTTCTTCTTCATCGTTTGCACCATTACTTGAAACACATTGCAGAAAATGTAAGTTTTGCTCTGCACTGACTATATCGTGATGGCTGCCTCCACAATAAGGTAAATGCCGTAACAAATACAAAAACGATGAAATCACATTAGATAAGACGACAGCATCTGAGAGATCACAATTGAGCGATCATTTTGTAGCATTAGGAGAAGTGGGAACAGGGTTGTGGATGATGTTTATTAAATACAAACACCAGACGGGAATGTAGTCACCCCTAGAATCCTTCAAACTTATACTATGCAATAATGCTTCTAGCCTTAGTAATGGCTTCAGTTCAGTGACGAAGGAAGTCCACAAATTTCTTCTGGTGTAGCACATCCAAATGAAACCACTTATTGATAATTATGTTACATAGAATATTACGTAGAATAACCACATTGCTGTGTTAATGTTCGCTGCATTCCACCAGCTGTTCCATAACTGTGTCAGGTATTTTGTATAAGATTAAAACTGTGTGATTTAGAAAGCCACTTGAATTATGGTTGTTTGCCTTAATTTTTGCAAAACCGCCAATGTCTACGTGCAGACCTGTTGGTTTTGACTTGTTGTAAGGTAGTAGTATCCACAACATGTTTATGTGGATGGTTTCAAAAGTCTGGTTAATTTCCATGAAAAAATGGAACATTTTTGTTGCGTCTTCACGGTATGTAGGCTTGATTACTCCAAGGATTGCATGAAGAATTTCAGCAATGAACAGTGTACGGTTCATTGTTGACAGATGTCTGAAATGAGCAGTGTATCCACTGCAATTGAAAATGGAGAAAATACGGCTTTGTGCCGTTGTTAAACATTTTATCTTGAAGGGTTGGACTGCCACACAAACCAAAACGAATTTCACGTGGACTATACACCACTGCTGTAGACCATTTATTCTTGGATTCATGAATTTTATCGTGGTGATACAAACACCAGAGCCGAACGCTCTCTGGCCATTCAAAGGAAACCATTACAAAATCCATGATATCGTAATGCAAGACCGCCAAATAAAATTTCGTGAGCTCCCTGAGACTGTAGGCTTCTCAACTAAGCGAACGCATAAAGTCCTGCACAGAGTTTGGCCATGGGGAAGCTGTGTACAAAGTGGCTGCCGCGATTGCTCACCGTCGACCAAAAGGCATCCGACAGAACATTTCAACACAATGTCTGGCGAAGTTTACTCGCAATCCGCAAGACATTTTACTACATTTTCTCAATGTAGATGAAACTTGCATCCATCATAACACACCAGAGTTAAAACGGCAGTGAAAACAACTGGCAAAGACTGGTGAAAGGGCACCAAAGAAGGCAAAGACAATTTTAGTATCTGGTAAGAGGATTGCCACTGTTTTTTGGGGTGGGGAGAGGGGGGGGGGGAATTACAGGAAAAATCTTCACTAAGTACCTGGAAAGCCACAGAACCGTACCTGGACCCAATTGTGTTTCATTGATGGATCGTTTGAAACTTGCATTGGCTGAAAAGAGATCAAGTTCGGCAAGCAAAAAGTGCTCTTTTATCAGATTAATGCACCATCCCACACATCAGCGATAACAAGGGCGAAGTTGAATGAATTGGGCTTTGACTTAGTTCCTCATGCATAAAATGGCTCTGAGCACTATGGGACTCAACTGCTGAGGTGATTAGTCCCCTAGAACTTAGAACTTGTTAAACCTAACTAACCTAAGGACATCACAAACATCCATGCCCGAGGCAGGATTCGAATCTGCGACCGTAGCGGTCTTGCGGTTCCAGACTGCAGCGCCTTTAACCGCACGGCCACTTCGGCCGGCACCTCAAGCACACTATTCGCCAGACATACCCTAGTAACTTCTTCCTGTTAAAACTTGAAAATTAGCAATTCTGGGAAGATGTTTTCTTCAAATGAGCAAGTGATAGTTGTAGTCAACGAGTATTCTGCAGAGTTTGAGAAATCCTGTTTTTCGATGGAATGAAAAAGCTGGAGGATCACTGGATAAAGTGTGTATCCCGTAAGCAGAGACTATGTCGAGAAGTAAGATGAGTTTACGAAACAAACTTTTTTCTTCCCTTTTTTTACCAGATTTATAAAACCACTGTTGTATCATGACAGTATCCTTTTAGTCACCAAGTATATTGTAGCAGCAATCCTGGTACATGCTGTTTCTTCTGATGTATGGGCCCATGTTATGGTACCAAACACACTTCTAAAACGTCATGAAATCACCACTAGCCTAAACAAAAACCTTGAGACACCATACTTAATATGAGAAATGTATATCAATGTCTTATATTTAACAAAAAATTGTAAATAACATATTAATGTCATTGTAATAAGATTTAAGTAAATTGCTTCCCCATTTGGGACTGGTTCGAAGTTGTTCCGATGCTCTTCTACCTGGAACAGCCAGGTAGTGGGACACTTCCTTCCATTAAAAACCTCTCCTATCATGTATTAGCTTCTTCTTAAATTTTTAATTCCTTCTGTTTTCTTTCCCTCATTTTATGTTCATTTTATTCATTATTGTTACACTTATTTTACTGCTTTAGGAAAAAAAATGTTAGAAAGTATGTAACAATGTGTTAAAACATGTAATATTGTAAAATGTACAACCCACTTTTTAAAATAGGCAACAGGTCTTCCAATATGCAATAAATGAACCAATAAAAAAACCTCATTGGAGTATTGGTGCCCTTGACACCATACATCATTTGAAAAAGAAGAAAATTCTCGACATGTTGGACCATATTACTTGCCTACAAAACAACAACAAGAAAAATAAGACCAGTAACAACAAGTACAACAACACAAAACTACTACCACTGGTGCTACGCTACTGGCCATTAAAATTGCTACATCAAGAAGAAATGCAGATGATAAACGGGTATTCATTGGACAAATATATTATACTAGAACTGACATGTGATTACATTTTCACGCAATTTGGGTGCATAGATCCTGAGAAATCAGTACGCAGAACAACCACCTTTGGCCGTAATAACGGCCTTGATACGCCTGGGCATTGAGTCAAACAGAGCTTGGATGACGTGTACAGGTACAGCTGCCCATGCAGTTTCAACACAGTACCACATTTCATCAAGAATAGTGACTGGCGTATTGTGACGAGCCAGTTCCTCGGCCACCATTGACCAGACGTTTTCAATTGGTGAGAGATCTGGAGAATGCGCTGACCAGGGCAGCAGTCGAACATTTTCTGTATCCAGAAAGGCCCGTACAGTACCTGCAACATGCGGTCGTGCATTATCCTGCTGAAATGTAGGGTTTCGCAGGGTAGAGCCACGGGTTGTAACACATCTGAAATGTAACATCCACTGTTCAAAGAAACGTCAATGTGGACAAGAGGTGACCCAGACGTGTAACCTATGGCACCCCATACCATCGCGCCAGGTGATACGCCAGTATGGCGATGACGAAAACACGCTTCCAATGTGCGGTCACCGCGATGTCGCCAAACACGGATGCGACCATCATGATGCTGTAAACAGAACGTGTATTCATCCGAAAAAATGAAGTTTTGCCATTCGTGCACCCAGGTTCGTCGTTGAGTACACCATCGCAGGCACTCTTGCTTGTGATGCAGCTTCAAGGGTAACCGCAGCCACGGTATCCGAGCTGATAGTCCATGCTGCTGCAAACGTCGTCGAACTGTTCGTGCAGTTGGTTGTTGTCTTGCAAACGTCCCCATCTGTTGAATCAGGGATCGAGACGTGGCTGCACGATCCGTTACAGACATGCGGATAAGATGCCTGTCATCTCGACTGCTAGTGATTCGTGGCCGCTGGGATCCAGCACGGCCTTTCCGTATTACCCTCCTGAACCCACCGATTTCATATTCTGCTAACAGTCATTGGATCTCGACAACGCGAGTAGCAATGTCGCGATACGAAAAACCGCAATCGCGATAGGCTACCATCCGACCTTTATCAAAGTCTGAAACGTGATCGTATACATTTCTCCTCCTTACACGAGGCATCACAACAACGTTTCACCAGGCAACGCCAGTCAACTGCTGTTTGTGTATGAGAAATCGGTTGGAAACTTTCCTCATGTCAGCACGTTGTGGGTGTCGGAACCTACCCCCAACCTTGTGTGAATGCTCTGAAAAGCTAATCATTTGCATATCACAGCATATTCTTCCTGTCGGTGAAATTTCGCGTGTGTAGCACGTCATCTTCGTGGTGTAGCAATTTTAATGGCCAGTAGTGTATTAATACAACTAATTGAAAAGTATACATGCTAAGTACTAACGTTTATGAACTGCAGCTGACTGCTGTTGCGTGATGGAGTGCACCAGTGTGTGCTGTGTGCAGGCTACTACCGGGTGAACTACGACGAGCAGAACTGGGCGCTGCTGACAGCGCAGCTGCTGCGTGACCCCCTGGTGATACCAGCTGTGGTGCGCGCGCAGCTGCTGGACGACGCGGCCAGCCTGGCAGGGGCGGGCCAGCTGCTGCCCGCCGGCACGGCCCTACAGCTCGCCTCCTACCTGCGCCTCGAGTACGGCTACATCCCGTGGAGGGCCGTCCCTGGCGTCTTGCGGAATCTCGAGCTTCTGGTCGACGAAGACGTGGCCGAGGACTTCAAGGTCAGGCCTCACAACATGGCATCACTAACCTTTCAAACATACTCTTTGCACTTACTGGTAGATTATTAACTCTGGCTTCATGAAATAATTTTTGTTCAGCCTGTAGCTACAGTTCCTTATGTATTGTTTTTCCTTGTGCTTCAAGCGTCTCCATTAGTTTTCATCTGTTTGTAATAAAAACTGGTAGGAGTTCGTACTGTCCCTGATCCATCACATGGCGATCCTGCTGCGCTACCACGAGCGACCTGGAGAGGACCACACGACTCGCATTCTGCGGGCCGTCATTGTCAGCATCGCGTGCAACTATGGTGAACCGTCGTGTCTCAGCTCCATGTACGAGCAGTTGCAACACTTCATGGCTGCACCTGGCAACTCCAGCAACCAGTAAGTGACCCGCTCGAAGTTCTTTGTCCATTTGTGTAACACATTGACTGCCGACGATCTTGGCTAGTTCAAAATGGCTCTGAGTACTATGGGACTTAACATCTGAGGTCATCTGTCCCCTAGAACTTAGAACTACTTAAACCTAACTAACCTAAGGACATCACACACATCCATGCCCGAAGCAGGATTCGAACCTGCGACCGTAGCGGACGCGCGGTTCCAGACTGAAGCGCCTAGAACCGCTCGGCCACTCCGGCCGCCGATCTTGGCTAGTACCATAACTTATCTCATCTACATCTACATTTATACTCCGCAAGCAACCCAACGGTGTGTGGCGGAGGGCGATGATAGAGATCTCTCTCAACAAAGTACAATCTCGACCTGCAAATTCAACGTACAATTTGAACTAAACATAATTTTAAAACTTATGTCCTGATCTTCATGTAATTGAATTAGAATGAAAGAAAATCACAGTCTCTGAAAAAGTCACCTACATTTGGCTACAATAAAGCATGCATAATTTTAAATGCTCTATTTCATACCGAAATCCATTCTTTCAGTACATCTATCGTCAGTTACGTAATAAGGCAACCTTTTCCAATAAGACAATTTGCACTGTAAACAGCACTCCCTTATTTTCTAGTCTTCAACAGTAATACAAATTTTAAACTTTTTTAAAAATCAGAAATAAGTACTTATCACTGTTGTCATAACCATTTTTAACTGTAAAATTAATAAATAACCAGTGTTATAAACCGTAAGCAATCTAACTCAGAGCGAGAAAGAACCTGTCATAGAGCCATCAGATGTCACTTACCCATCAACGAAAAGCGGTATTTACCTTTCAATAGATACATGTATTTTGCTTTACTGTATAACAGTAGGAATCTGCTGTAAAGGACTCCATACGCTACAAGATATCACTACTCAGACGTCTCTGGAGAATGATTTATACACCATATAATAGAGCATCAGAAGTGGTACAGTTACAGGACCAGCTTAAAATAAGACTTTCAACAACAATTATACGAGAGGAGTTCAGTAATGCAACACAATTTTTCTGAAAAACTGATTGGCTTTATTCAGGATTCCATATATCACACATCATTCTCCACTCCTTTTGCTACAAAACCCGATTTTACTCTATTATCTCTGTTCCGTGCGATAGCCATACACCACCTTATTGGGAGAGCCAGTACGCCCATATATTACCACTCTACTGGTTGACGTCAGAGCCAACTTGTTGCTGCATCAGTAGCCTCTCCATCACCAATGTAATACTTCCTGTGGAGGCCAAACAATTGGAAGTCAGACAATGCGTAATCCGGAGTGGATGGAAGAACAGTCCAATGAAGTTTTGTAAGTTCCTCTCGGGTATGTAGATTTGTGTAAGGTTTTGCATTGTCATGGAGGTGTTTGATTGTGATCCATCGATCACCTCAAGTAAGAGTGTCTGCTCGTTCCAACATTACACAAGTCACAGCCCTGTATGGCCGGCCGGCATGCGGGAGATCGGACAGGATGACGCCATTTTGTTGCAATGATGACAGACACCTCGACATGCTTTTGTTCCCTGCCAGATCGTAGGCATTCTCCGAGCACCTATGAGTATCTGCGATGCTGTAGAAACTTAAAGACAGATCTCTGCTTGGAGTGCATCTCCATTACAGACGGCATTTTGAAGGGCACATATAGTACTGCGACCTATCGGAACTTCATGAAACTATAGGGGCTGAAGCGGGAATATCCCACAATGTCCCACAACAAATTCCGCAGTTTTTCAACCGAAACTGTCCGAGGAAAAAATTGTGTTGCGTGACGTATTGAATGCCTCTCGCACATGATATGTGCTAGACAGGACCTCCAATATGAGTACCGAAATTCGTTCTTCCATATAAGATGTTTCAGTTATATCATCGTACGATATATCACACATTTACCAAACTTACACTGCTACTGTTGAAAAAAAAAATTCCTAACGAAAATCCTTATTAGAATTTCAGCAGTACTGCATCAAGAAATTCAAGTTGTAGCTTCAACCATCCTACATTTTTGCAGGGTGGGACCAGACTTGAAACGAGTCGTCTACTGCTACGGTGCACAGCAAGGTGGGAAAAACGCGTACAATTTCCTCATGGACCTGTACCAGACTACCGACATCGTCTCTGAGCTGAACGACATCGTGCTCGGCGCCACCTGCTCACAGTTAGTCGACGGGCTACGGTAGGTACAATGTCATACCATTATCTGTGTGACGGTGGGGTGCTACTGATTTATCTTCCAACCCAGTTCCAGCCTCCAGCAATATGCGCTACAAGTTTAAATGGGTCATAAGCTAACGACTTAAAAAGCTTCTTGTTCTTCAGTTGGTGTTAAAATATTCACTGCATGCATTTTTTTCGCATTCACGTTTTGATCTTGGACTATTTCCTTTACTGTTGTTTCTCATTTCGGATATCATGAACATCTGGAGCAAACTAAGAAAGATTATTAGGAAGAGGTCGTATCAGAACTGTACTTGAAGGGTTACAAACTGTAGACCTGTAAGGAATCGTGTGTCCTCAAGTGCGAGACTGTGAGTGTAAAGTGTCCCCTTTGTGCAGGCTGCTGGAGCTGACCGCCACTGGAGCCAAGGGCGGCTTCCGGAGAGAACACCTCCAGTGGCTGTTGGAGGGTCTGCTGCAGCGCCGACACACCCTTCCATCCGCTCTCCAGTTCCTCAGCCGTGGCGCAAATCTCCTCTCCAGGTGGGTGCAGGCGTCTTCTTCCTCATCGGTTTCTCTGCGTCTCTCTCCAGAGAGACAGCATCAGCGCTGTATCATAATAACAAAAAATTCTAGTGAGTAATGATAATGTGAGATGAACTTTGATGACCAAATAAGGGGTGTGCGCTTCTCTTGACTTTACAGGGAATCTAATTAACTCTTGTTGCTAGCCCATCTGCCTGCATGGTTTCCGTCTGTATGTTTCAACGTAGAAAGATTTTCAAGTTGTCCAACATCCAGACACATTAGAAACTTCACTCGAGTAGAGTATCATGTCACTAGTATTTGCACTCACGAATGATCCGCCATTGAAGTTGCCCATTAATCATCCTGTCTCTGGCATGTGCAGTTTCGAATTGATCGCAAAGTTGCATGGAGTAAGAGGCATAAGTATAATGTTATGTTGCATTGAAACGTCTGATCAAGGAGTGATATGCGAAGTGATATGAAATAAATAATTATAATAAAGTTCTCTTATAAATGTACAATAATATTAGTAAAACTATCATGAAAAAATGCGGGTAAGTTCTGTAATACAGAAATCGTTACACTGAAACATCTATTACATTTCAGCTTGGAAGTGTTTGACAAACAGTAAGTCGTTTATTTCCGCACTCCCACACAGCTCCTGTTGCCCAAATTTTGGCTAGGAACAGAAGCCACCACATTTAGAATAGAATGCCCATTAGCCTGATGGAGTAACAGAACTGAATTTCCTCCTTCAAAAAAATGACTCCATTTAGAACAAAGCAGTTAAAATAGTTGAAAATTTAAATGTCTTATAACTATCGGAAAGTAAAGGGGTTATAAGCACAGTCACTTGGTGATTATATAATGCCCAGTTTAAACCAATACTGCCAGTGGATGACTAGAGATAAACATCTGTCTCTCAGCATCATGGAGCACCCCAGTTTCCCCATGTTGTACATCAGCATTTATCCATCGCACTATAGCCGAATTTTGTTTCACCTAAACGACAGTATGCATATGCTCATGTGATTCGTCCAACAAAATGCCATTCGATTATTTCCACAGTATAGTCTATCAGGGTCGGTAATTCATGTATCTTGATCCTGATACCGACATGACACTGAACTCCAAAATGTTGTTCTGCTCGACCCGTGTCTGATATCACTTTTTGTGTCTGCAGGCCAGGTGAGAAGCAGGCGGCCAGGAAGTTGCTGAGGCAGGCCATACTGGAGATGCGCGACGACCAACTGCTGGAGAAGGTGAGTGGCGGGAGGGGATTGTACTGTTCATGTGTTCCTTATGTTTGGGAGAGAGAGCATTTGCAAGCTGTACATAATGACGACATCACTAACGTCACACACACACACACACACACACACACACACACACACACACACACACACATGCACACACATGGGTGTGGGAGAGAGGAAGGCAAACAAATTGGTACTATAAGAGTCAGAAACATTAAACTAGACAGTTTTATGGATAGATCACGTCTGTCTATGCTGCAAGTAAAACATTAAAAGACATCATTGCATTTCACATCATTATAATAAAGTAAAAATATTATTGCTGTTACCTAAATGCTAGTTAATCTGAAGATCTAATCATGAATTTCTATGAGCATATGTCATACTCATACATGTTTTGATAGCATTGTAATTACATGTTCAGGAGAGTGAATAAATTTAACTGTAGAGGATATAAGTGTCACAGCACCAGGCGAGGGGGTCTACGCTGGTTTATAAAGAGAAATAATTACTTGTTTACCTCAGTTTTATGTTTATATGTCATGTAACATTCCATCAGTAATACAAATAAATAAATGCAGTCATTTACACATGGACATCGTACAATCTTTTATTGAGATAAAGGATTTCATCCCCCCTTTTCCGTTGTACTCTTGCCGCACTAAGCTTTCACCTTATCCTCGTGACCTTCATCAGGTGCAGCAGGCAGTCGTCGCCCTGGAGGACGAGTCGCTGGTTGCAGCCGCACAGTGGCGCCATGACGTCATCGCCAATGGAGCAGCCGCACGCCGCGATGCAGCTCGCTGGCTCAAAGGAAAACCATGGCGCCTCTGAAATGGGGGACGGTCTGAATCCCTGTGCCATGCAGTCTACACATAGTGAGCAGGCTGGAGAACTAACAGCAAACAACATGTAGCGATATTTACATAATAAAGGGGTATCAAAATCTGACTGGAATTTCTTTTGTATATTTCCCTTCGTAATTTATGTAACTAAGTGTGTCGCCGTTACTCTATATATTAACGCAACCGACTACAAAACAGATACTGCAGTAACGACCTCAGCATATGAAAGGCAGTGACTCAATGACTCGTCTTCACTCAGTCCAAACCATAAGGATAGAAACTTGAATTGCAAAAGTTGTTGATCTTATACTGTAGGCGTCGTTTCGGAAGAGAGCTTTGGATATTCCGCAAATATGGGGGTGAGAGGGGAATGAAAATTTTTAATTAAATATTTCGTCATAGTAAACATTTGTTGAAGATAAATCTGTGATAGCTGGTCTTCCCTTCTCAGTTAGATACAAAGGGATGAGAGTCTCTAAGGAAATATCACCTTAGGAACGCAAAATCCATGAATAATAACAATCTTGGACTCCAGCTAACGGAATATTTTGTTGATCAGAAGTACATTCGGAAAGACCATGATTCTATGGCCGTCATTAGAGTGAAAAGCTTAGTTGTTGTAATTTGTGACCAAAATAAAAATTCGAGGAAAAGAAAAACAAAAAAAAAAAAAATCTGAGCAGAGCTTACAGCTTAAGCGAGTAAAGCAGCAGGCTATAAGCAAGTAGATAAGGTAGTGTTAAAGAGCCGTTAAAAATACAGATGTTCATTGTCTACAGTATTACTGTTCGTTTTTTTGGACTATATCCACTAACATAGCCTTCAGACCAGTTAAGTGCAGAGAAAAGGGTACTTCCAGTTTTACTGTGTAGAAGTGTTTATTCCTCTTTCATGGAGAGTGAGAAGAGTGATTGCTTAAATGCTCTGTTCATATTGTAATTATTCTAATCTTTTTCCTACTGTCTCTACTAGAGCTATGTCAAGAAGGCTATAAAAAATTTCTTTATTTCGCACATAACACTGGTTCCTGAAAAACTGGAAGTTGATTGCTACTGTATAGTTAACGTCTGTCTTCAAGTGTCTAACAGTTAAAACCTATAGAGCTGGTCATCTTCGTAACTGCCATTATCTGTGGACTGACAAAAATATCTAGTTTTTCTGGAAGTTATAACTCGTGTGTACAAATATTTAGTTGGAACTACAAAACAGTTTTACGTTTTTTGGACTTCCTTCTTTAAACAGACGTATTTTGAGATTGGTATTGCTAGAAATGAAACCACAGATGAAACCTCAATTTAACAGCAGTTACATGAAACGTATTCGCAGTTGCGAACACGAACAACCATCAGATGTGTAAATGAATGACGACAGTGAAAATTGTGCCGGACCGGGACTCGATCCAGGATTTTCCGTTTCACCCGAGCGGTCGTCATCTGCTTTGGACATCCGTGCACGACTCCCGGCCAGTCCGTATGTCATCGTTCCTCCATCACAGGCTATACTCGTACACACACTATGTAATTCCCGAAGAGGGGAGGACATTTTAATTGAAAGTCGCTACCTGATATTGGCAGGTAAATGCAATACTGCGGTGCCTCTGTTGCTAAGAAGAACGATACCGATGTGTGCCTTACGGAACAGTGCATCATTCTTCTTAACAACATGGGTATCAACAGTAATTATCACAGAAAAAAATTGAAAAGGAATTCTGGTATTCAAATACGAGTAGATACCATTAAAAACAAACATGTGAGCTTTCTATTTAAATTCTTTTTACATCCTATTTAAATCTAAAGAAACACACAAAAACAAAGAAAAATTTAGCTTTCATAGTGGAGTATAGTCTGGTATAAATTGAACATGGAGGCATACATACTGCAACGTTACATTCACCGGAATCTTATGCTTAGATTGATTTTCTGATTAAGTTGCAGGCAAATCCTTCATAGCAAGACAGTCTGCAAAAAATAATACGATAGACGTGTAATCCGAAGCGTCATCAAATATTTCGTCCCCATCATCTGCAGGCTTTGTGAATCATTTGTTCCAGACGTTTCTCCTCTCCATTGTGCATTCTGAACACAAAATCAACACAAAAGCATACAAGACGCGCGGGACAGAGAGAATTTGAACGTCACGTAAAACCTACGAAACAGAGACGATAAAAAAGGTTTCAAAAACGACTAGATTAGATTAGTACTTGTTCCATATATCATGAATACGACACTTCGTAATGATGTGGAACGTGTCAGGTCAATAAAAGGTGTCTATACAAGATATTACATTACACAAAATATTACATGACACTTAATATTTTTATTTATTTTTTATTTTTTTTATCTTTTTATTTTTTTTGGGGGGTGTGGGGGAGGGGAAATTACCCACTAACTATATCCAAAAATTCATCTAATGAGTAGAAGGAGTTGCCATTAAGAAATTCTTTTAATTTACTTGTAAATGCTATATGGCTATCTGTCAGACTTTTGATGCTATTAGGTAAGTGACCAAAGACTTTTGCGGCAGCATAATTTACCCCCTTCTGAGCCAAAGTTAGATTTAACCTTGAGCAGTGGAGATCATCCTTCCTCCCAGTGTTGTAGCCATGTACACTGCTATTACTTTTGAGTTCGTTCGGATTGTTAATAACAAATTTCACAAGTGAATATGTATATTGTGAGGCCACAGTGAAGATCTCTAGCTCTTTAAATAAGTGTCTGCAGGATGATCTTGGATGAGCTCCAGAAATTATTCTGATTACTACTACCATCTAGCGTAAACTACGGAACCTGCACACCTGGCAGACGTTTGCGGGAGCCGTAAATTACGTTCGACACGGCAGAGGATCACACAACTCGTGCGATGTAATTTACGTCCGTCGCACATTCCCATTTCCCGCAAGAGCCTTAATATTATGTCAGCCGCATGCTAAATGTTAAGGGTTTCCAATATCTTCGTGAGGCTGTCCCATGGTTCAAGCAAAAGTAAGACCATTTCTGCTGGCCTTCTATGTATACGTTCTGCAGTTAGTACTTTACACTTAAGTGTTATTTGAATGTTTTGTCAATTGATTACATTTTCCCAGTATCATGTCAATGAACTAGAGTCTGCGAGATACATCCTCTGTGACTGAGCGTATGTGACCATTCTCTTTCGTGTAGTCATAAATTGTTACAGTCAGGCAATTGTAGGTTTTTCCATATTTAATTCTAAAATTGTAATTCACTTAGACCTTTCTAACCAGTCATGTTAATCTCAGTCTCTCAGTCACAAAAACCCGTAAAACAAACAAGGCATTTTATTCTATTTTATTGGCGTTTGCTGGACGCACCGCTACACACAGTACATTACAAATACAGCTGATGTTACACTAATATTTGATAGTGCATGCAGACAACACAGAGTCTGCTATTTGTGTTAATATGCGTACGAATCAACCTCTTAGAAAATCCTTCAAGACTGATGTTGACTCGCATAAACTATTTACGAAATCTCTAGCACATTTCCTTTTGATGTGGCTGCTATATTTTCCATGACGTTAGACATCGTCTACACCATGACTAATCCGTGAACGACGCTTTTTGGTTGGAAATTACAGTCCTCACAGCCTCGCAGACTTCGTGCTTCTTCCCACTCTTCATTCCACACGTTACGTAAATTCGTTATAATTCCAGCGATGTCATCGGATGGATTGGAAATAGAGATAATGAAGTACCCATTGCATCTTGCTATATTTGTGACGAGATCCAAGTGACGCTATCCAGAGAGAATTTATCGATGCTCCATACCACAACAGCTCTACCATAGGATGAGCAATTGTTAACCTTTTGTACTGATGGAATGTTGAGAGTTGGCAGTACAATTAACAAATAGCTGTGATCGGGATCTCGTTTAGTCCAAGCAGACTGCCACTGCCCCTGCAAGAAATACTGACGCGTTCTCGTGAAAGCAGTACGACCGCCTTTCTTGAAGGTGAACTAAATGTGTCACCAAACGTAATCTGTCAGCGAATATTGTAATTGCATCCAGATGCTACGTTTCTTGGAATATTTTGTTAATATGTGATCTTTTACTTTTTAGGTAGGTGATGGATTTTGACGAACCGAGAAAAAATACTTTGAAGTGCTGGTTAGTCCAGTGAATTGTGTAGAAAGGAAATATTCTGGTAAGTGTTGTCTCTATTCAGCATCGCGCTTTTTGTTGCCAGAGAGAAACATTAATTGATCCGAGAAACTTCTTTAGGGCGGTTAATTTATAAACAATGAGAAAATCGGGAGTTCTAGTCCTCGGGAACAGCAGTTCACCCTCCAGGAACCTCCATACAGAACGTTAATTGGTGATGAAGACACCAGCAATTGTTTGTTATAACACACAGTTACTATATTTTGCCGAAGTACATACCAGTAAGAACGTAGGTCAATCTAGTTAGTTTCGCGCCAGAACACAATTCAGTTCACATCACAATCTAACTGAGTTCCCACCAGTGATCGGTGTGATGTGTGCTCCAACAACTATGTGTGTACATGCTGAAAAAGTTTATCTCGTATTCTAGCTTCCAAAGATCATGTATGATGCGATGATGTCACGTCACTCGTAAATTGTCGATTGGACCCATAAATTGTGCATTTGAACGTACTTATAGCGGATGGTCATTCACTTTCGATTTTCGAGCGAATAACGCTATTAGATTTTGTACTAGCCAGTCGCAAAATATTATCACACCATAATTTATATTATAGAAGCTATCCTGGAGAAACGGCCTTGAAACGTTGGCATATATTATCTACAGATTGAAATATTTTAACAGTCGGTAACAGAGAAGTTTCAAAACCAGCAGAATATATTTCAGGGTGACTGAGCATGGGATGTCCGAGGCTAATGGTAGGAGGGAGGGTGCTAATGGTATCTCATATTAAACAGGATGAATTTTCCTGAATAACACCTACCAGATCCAGATGAGGTACGATACAGCTGAATACACTACTAGAAAGTAAATTCATAGAAAAAACGTTGGATGCAAAGGGGAACCGATCCAGTGAAAGCTTTAGATGCAATTCTTATTTCAAACTGCATAATTTGTTAATTCACTATAATAATAATATCTGGCAAACAAACTTTGATACAGTGATCAACTAGTTCTTCCTAGATAACGTGTCTCAAGCACTGCTGGACGGTATCGAGATACTTGCAGCATGCTTCTTTACCTGGTAATGAGTTGTGGTCTACCACTAATAAACTTTAGTAATTAATTCCGAAGTAACGCCGGTTGAAAGCATAATAGCACATGTTGTAGGGTTAGTAAACAGTAATAATAACAATAATAATAAGAATAATAATAATAATAATAATAATAATACAAGTTTAGCTATACAACACTGAATATTTGGTTCAGTCTGCAGGTCTTTGCTTTTATTTCGAAATTACCGGTTTCAGGCAATTTTATCCATCTTCAGATGAAATGTAATTACAAAGTAAAGGAACTGTCAGTTCGGAGTTATTGATCAGCGATCTGCAGATTGAAAAAAAAAGATTATTTTGTTTAATCTTTTTACTGCCAATTTTATTTCAAAAACGCTTATGTATGGTTATTTTATTTAATGTCTCAGCCCTAAGTAACAATATGAAGAGAATATATCCCACCGTTTCGTTTTACAAGGGGACTGGGGGAAGAGTAGGACATAACACACAGTATTATTCGTAGTTACCTCCAGGGTTTCAGAAGACGACTGCGGAAAAACCACAAGACCTACTGAAAATAGACACATATCAGTGGACAAAGCATATGTCCAAGTTGGTAACACACACTACAGACGCTCAGAATGGGCCTCGTTTGCGATGTGGCAAACGTCAATTCGTGGGTGCAAGTCGTTGACGCGCTGTGTCCGGGCATCTGCAAAAGCAGTCCACCTTGTGAAACTTGCAACTGGGTTGCCCACATGCAGGTGCTAACTAATTCGATACCGAGGTGAGGGTTAGCAATAAAACTAGAGGACAGGGTAACCTACATGTGCAGCCTGCAATTATAAGAATTCTGCTAAGCATTAGTAGGCTTCCCTTTGCCAGTGGGCGACTAATACATAGCAGTAACATGCAACAAAATCAAATTATTTCCAACTCGTTCTATGATGACCTCTCGTGGGACACACACGCTCGGATGTTAGTCAAATGGTCAAACAAGGATCGTAGACAACCCATGGTGACGAATATGTTCAGCTTTAATAACCTATTGTTGACTTAGGCAACATTATATCGTTAATTATATTACAGGTAAAAATACGAAGTATGCAAATTCTGTAAGAGTACTCCAAAAAAGGAAGCGAAGAATTACGGGACCTGTTGGTTCCAATGAACAGTTTAGTGAGCAAGGAACATGAACTGAGAGTAAACCAAAGGTAGGTGAGATTAATGAGGAATTGCAGAAATGAGATTTGCGTCAAACTTATAGTCTTGCTAAAAGAAGCCTTCACGAGCAGACCTTAATTTGAGGAAACAATTTCTGAGAGAGAGTACAACTTGCTCGTAAGGAAGTAAAATGTGAACTGTGGTAAAGATAAAAGCAGAGAATTGAAATGTTAGATATGTGAAGCTATAAAAGAATGTTTAAAATTATGCGGAGTGATTAGAAAAGAACTGAGACGAGGCCAATTGCATGAGGAAATTATTGAAAAGAAGAAGGAGCAGGATAACAGGACATGTATGGAGACATCAGGGAATAACTTCCGTGGTACCAGAGGGAGCTGCAGAGGATAAAACCCGTGGGGAAGACAGTGACTGGAAAACATGCAGCAAGACCTCAAGAGCCAGATTCATTCGGCTGTTGCCATAGAAACAGATGGAGGTCACAACACATGTTTGTCCGCCTGGTGTAGACTTGTGTGTCTCCTGTTTAAATACGCCTATCGCAGCCTTTCTGATGCAAGCACGATATTCACTTGCACTTATCTGTTATTATCAAAACACCGAAGATAACTGGTTTTGTGATACTTGATTCATACTTCTAACGTAAACACGCGGACGCATACTCAATTGGATCCGCATTTTTAACAGCAACTTATCTATCTGTTATTTCGTATCATTTTAAGTACCCATGATACAAAATTCATTCTGTTAACACTTCGAGATATTAAAAGCCTGACGAAACAAGGCAAGTATAAGTGTGAAATATCATCTAATTTAGTGCACAAAGCTACATTTCATCCACAAGGGAATTTAGTAAAAATGACATTAAAACGAATGAGAAAATTAAAAACAGATTGTATTCAGTCTGATGGTGCACAAGATTATCACAAAAATAAAATTAGCTTCATGAAAGATAGGAATGAAAAAGATGAAAAACGATTACTGTTGTGCGAACGATCATGATTTCAGAATTTTATGAAAAAGTGGAAATTTCTCTGCATTACCTCTTAGCACTTATATCGCGGAACTTGTTGAAATCAATACTCTCCCGTGAGATGCCACTGTAACTTTCGTCCGCTAATGTTACTACACTGATAAATTAGTTGCAATGAGAAGTTAAAAAATGTAAGGAAGTTCTTAGCAGAATTGTCACGAATGCCATCGGTTAAACTGATGTTCACCTACTCCTTGTCCTTTGTTTTAACCGCTAACAGCTACTTTTTTTGCATACGACAGAGCTTTAACTGGTTCCAGACAATTTACGCAAAGAAATGAAGCCAATTTTGCACATAAGAGAATCTGTATTTTGACAAACCTGCAAAATAGTTGCTTCTCCTCAGGATAAAATTAGGGTAAATAAGCTTCAATGCAAGAACTACTAGCTTTATTAATTAAACATATAAGGAACAATCTCCAGAGGTCAGCAGCTACAGAGATTACAAAAAAGTCATAACGACAGATACTCCATACGAGGATGAAAAGTTAGCATCTACAGAGTTAAGCAGATTTCAGTCAAGTTACTCAAATTTACGTAGGACGGACCACAACAAATTGTTGTTGATGCCTAGTGGTTACTAGAATAATGGAAAATTACTATGAACCCAAGAAATTAAAACAATTATCAGTGTCAATCACTTTTATTTGCTTTCATGACTCACTTCGATAATTTCCACTCTCATCTTCAAGTTGATTAGTGGATTACATTAATTTCAATTGTTGGATGTTGCGAGTTTGCTGTTTTCGAACTTCATTTCGAAGATGTTACAGCAATAAAACCCTTTGTCATTATAAATTTATATTTTCGTCATTGAACAGCACACAAAATATATTGGGACAATCATTATGGTTAAATGACACACAAGACGAAATATCATCCCACACACAGGTCAATGATGAAAATATACTCATTACGATTCTGAGGGTTCTTTCGGCCAATACAATTTCGAAATTAAGTTCAAAACAGTGAAGTGGTTACATCCATCTGAAACCGTAATGTAACTGACTGGTCCACCTGAAGATGAGAGTGTAAGTACTCGAAATGCGCCGTAAAAGTAAATAAAAATTACTATCATAGTTAATTGTTTAAAGTCATCCTTTATATGATAAACAGTCGCACTTCCCAAAAAACATAAACCCTATATAGAAAGCTTCGCACTGCTTCAAGGTGGCCAGCCTTGCCTCGTTCCAGTGATATTTCTTCCTTCTTTTCTTCGGCTCATCTTGTTTTTTCCGCGTAAACCATGTTTGTTACCGAGAAAGGCACCTCACTGAAATTGTGACAGTCAGGTACGGTTGAACATGTCTGAATCTCGTACAGTGTCTGATCGCCGGCATTTTATCTACGTCTTCGTTTTCTATTGATTAATTAATTTCTTTTTTTCTTAATTGGTTCCAAGCTGACTGCTTGGAAGCATCATATTCTTACTATCCTGTTCCATTCTCATCGTCACTTCGCACGTTCTTCTGCATAATCTCCGAAACATATTCCAGTCTTCAGCAAACATCTTGAGAAATAATAATTCAGAAGAAGTTGATCAAACAGTTGTGAAGGAAGTAATGGATGACGTTCCGAGGTAACATCCCAAAGATGTTCGGGCTCAAACGCGGTTACTCTTCGTCGAAATGTCTTGGCTCAAACTCGTCTAGGGATTGAACCGCTCGTGTCGCATTACACTCCCTAAATTAGACACTTGTGACCGTTTGGTTAAATTGTCTGACTGATGACAAGTTTGTGAAATTGTATGAAACATACACATTTAATATAACTTATAATAACAGTAATAATAATATAGGGAACCAAATTACAGACCCATAAATGATGTAGGTCACACAGTTGCGATTCGATTAGAATAATGTTTATTCAGAAAGCAAACTAATAGCGAAAGTGGTCGTATTTGGAGTTACTGTTACATTCGAGCGCATATCCATTTGACACAGTTCGATCATTCACAATCTCATCGCGAAACACAAGTTCGATACTCCACCTCGTTAACTATGTGAAAAGTTCACCAGGTGCGCGACTGCTCACCGCTCAGAGACTTATGTCCAGCGATCCCACACAACGCGAAATTCTCTAAATCGTTTCCCTTCCTGGCTACCTAAAGACCGACTGTCCACTTTCGCGTCTGCGCCAGCACCGTCCCTCTGCCCGTCTCCGGCTGCGTCTCCCGCGTGCCGAACATCGTCGTTCAACTGACTAGCGCAGTTCCCTGTCCTGAAGCCGCCCATCTGATTGGCTACAGCTTATTCCATATTATTTTACATTTTAACATATTTAAATAATCAAAGCTTTACCACTTTCACGTTCTAAATAAAGTAACAATAATATCCATTACAAAATAAACGTTAAATTCTTTTACATAACACCAATACAATTTCCTTCTTAGCTTTGAATGCCACGGCCAGTAGCCTTGCGCTGCACCAATGTGCTTTGTGATAAATAAATAAAAACCAAAAGTAACTATTATGCACTAAACAACAAATATTCTATTACCTAATCATTCAATAACGTGTCATGCTGTCATCGTTCAATGTGTTTTGTGTGTAGAAAATGATGATCTGATGCTTAACTGAAAATACTGATAATTTGTATTTACTATATCTTTTAAACAAACAAAATTACAGCGTTGGTATTTACAACATTTATTATTTTAGTGATGCACTTTTTTATGAAATGTCGATCGTTAAGGTCGACCACAGCGTTCAGATTTTAGCATTCAGGTCACTGTTAGAAAACTTGTTAATTTCACTTTAACAGTAAATCCTAAACTGTTATAGATATGATCAATATTCAAGTTTTATTCGGATCACTATGAAAATTTAAGAAAGATAGTAGATTAAAATTACTGTGGCTTCGTTTCCTGAATTACAACAGAATTAAACAGTTTTCATAAATGTTTCCCCTTATGGCCGATCTTAGATCCGCCATATTTAACACTGCTACGCCTCCCTGCGCACAAACAGCTTGTAAGGGGTTTTCCTATGACGTAGGTTCTCGACTGTCTCATTCACACACTATAGCGCTTAGGCCTGATCAGCCTGGCCTCATTCAGCACAATTGACGCCTGTGAACTTCCCCATCTCGTGGCGAATCTGCGCTCTTTGTGGCACACGGTCCTGGACGACAGGGTTCGTGTCACAATTCCTGGAAGGCTGTCTGTTTCGCCCATATACTTAAATGAGAGCGAGATGTTCGTTACCTCACAACGTTAGAGCACAGCGCAAATAGAAAACCAGTTAGATGTATAAATGGCAGCCGACTGTAAGGGCAAATAGACAGTTACAGGGAAATGTTTCCAAATGAGAAGTATCGTTTTGCGGTATTCAGATTACTGATAGCGTCTGCATTATAGACAATAGAACTTATGAGTTCTGAAACCTGCTGGGGAAGACGGAGAGAAACATCTCTTACAAAATTTGAAAATTAGCCCATTCCTTTCATATATTAGAATGATGCGCCGTGTTTTTAAATGTATTTCATACAACTTCTTTATATTTCATGGTTATACTTTTTATATGTTTTATATATGATTCTCGCAGCTACCTTGACATTTACACACAGTAGCTGCGATTCAGTTACTGTAAACTGTCAATCTGTTTTTATGATTATCACATGCAATATGTACATTTTTGGACATATTCTATGACGTGATTCTATGACGAAGTTGTTGACATCTACTAAACCAATACTAAGTAAGGTTCTCTTTTATATACCGTTCTCATACTTTACGTAAGTCTATAGCCATGTTCTAAACATTTATAATATCCCTAACTGTGTAGACTTCTGAATATCATAAAGTAATTTGACGAAACCAGGAAAGCGAACTAAAAATATATTTCCAGCTGACGACCGAATTTTTATTTTGAAATATATACTGCAGTGGCTGAAAGTTGAAACCATCAATAAAATCACAAAATAGAACTTATTTGACAGCTCTATACCATTCTTGAAAGATGGGCTCAACAAGAAATTACCAGTCTAAAACGAAAAAAAAAATTGAAATCGACTTCGCCCGAGCATGTAGAATCAGGCAAATAATAGTTTACGCTGATAGTTTACAATATCTGGCCCCTGGTCCCAGGCAAAAAAGTGGCAATAAAACTAACTATAAGACAACTCTCTGCCTATACAGGGCTACTTAAGTTAGCATTCCATTGAATATTAGTCTACCACCATTCCCATCATCCACCAGTTCCTAGAGCAAAGCTACTATGGAACATCTACGGGACTACCTAAACAAATCTCTCAACATAATTTTCTGTGTAATATGGCATTTAAAAAGGACGACTTTTGGGTAAAACAATAACATAATCTCCAATACAATGGCATCAATAGAATCAGTCACGCTCACAGCATAAGTACAAGATCAGCTGCTGTACAGTGACACATACAAAATCAATCACGCTTATGGGATATAAATAACAAAATAAATACGGCTCTCGTTTTTAGAGGAAACATTCACCCACCCAGCATACTACCACATAATAACCATAACATGCCACACCATGCCCAAGGACCTTCCATTTTTGGTATTACTGATCGTCGGGTACACTCAATGCCCGTTCTGTAGTCTTCACGGTACATTATGCTGCATCACTCGTCCGACCAAATTCCTGCTGTCGCTCACTAAAACCATCCAACTACCCCTCCTCTTCTAATCTGGAAGCTTCTGCCTGCGTCTCCACTGGAATCCTCTTGTTATCGCCTGGGATAAGACACTAACCGCCCCAAAGTGTTCTTTGTGTGCACAAATCGGATACAGCCCATACTGACCACCGGTGAGAACACTGACAGATCCTTGACTTATAAGTTCGAAGTAGACTTCCTATTCTAGGCTCTTCACCAACTGACTGCAATCGTCCGCAGCGCGTTCCATCTTGGTCCAGCAGCTCTCGAGTCAATAGCATGCCTGAACAATGCGTCAATTCAGGGCCCCAATCTGCCAAGCAAAACTCTGGTCACAGGTAAAGCAAATGCGCCGTGTTCTCGACACAGCACAATCTCAACCCCTACCCCGTCCATCCCCCAATGGAATTCCTGCCTCATCCCACACTAGCTGTCAGAATGAGGCCTCAAAAACCGTAATACAATAAATTACACAAATAACTGATGGTAACATCAACGCCGAACACATAACATACTAACTGACTATATGCTGGTTTACGTTAAGAGACAAGCGCCTGCTATTTCCTTGCGGAAAGAAAAGTTTTTAGCTGAACAGTAACCGGGATTAAAAACCGAACAATCGGAAAGGCTTTTTAAATCATGGCATCCGTTTTCCCGTCAGTTTGGCCTCCGTTCTCCTTTGCTTCTCGTATTTCCTAATGTAGTTCATGGGGAATCATCAGTCTTTTGACTTGTTTGATGCTGCGCCCCAAGAATTTCTCTCTTGTGCCATCCTCTTCCTCTCAGAGTAGCCCTTAAGCCCACACCCTCAATTATTTGCTGACTATAGTCCTGTCTCTTTCCTCCTCTAAGTTCTTACCCTCTACAGCTCAATCAGGACCGTGGAAGTTATTCCGTGATACAACCTGCTCCTTCTTTTTGTCAGTGAGTTCCATCTACACTCCTGGAAATTGAAATAAGAACACCGTGAATTCATTGTCCCAGGAAGGGAAAACTTTATTGACACATTCCTGGGGTCAGACACATCACATGATCACACTGACAGAACCACAGGCACATAGACACAGGCAACAGAGCATGCACAGTGTCGGCACTAGTACAGTGTATATCCACCTTTCGCAGCAATGCAGGCTGCTATTCTCCCATGGAGACGATCGTAGAGATGCTGGATGTAGTCCTGTGGAACGGCTTGCCATGCCATTTCCACCTGGCGCCTCAGTTGGACCAGCGTTCGTGCTGGACGTGCAGACCGCGTGAGACGACGCTTCATCCAGTCCCAAACATGCTCAATGGGGGACAGATCCGGAGATCTTGCTGGCCAGAGTAGTTGACTTACACCTTCTAGAGCACGTTGGGTGGCACGGGATACATGCGGACGTGCATTGTCCTGTTGGAACAGCAAGTTCCCTTGCCGGTCTAGGAATGGTAGAACGATGGGTTCGATGACGGTTTGGACGTACCGTGCACTATTCAGTGTCCCCTCGACGATCACCAGTGGTGTACGGCCAGTGTAGGAGATCGCTCCCCACACCATGGTGCCGGGTGTTGGCCCTGTGTGCCTCGGTCGTATGCAGTCCTGATTGTGGCGCTCACCTGCACGGCGCCAAACACGCATACGACCATCATTGGCACCAAGGCAGAAGCGACTCTCATCACTGAAGACGACACGTCTCCATTCGTCCCTCTATTCACGCCTGTCGCGACACCACTGGAGGCGGGCTGCACGATGGGGCGTGAGCGGAAGACGGCCTAACGGTGTGCGGGACCGTAGCCCAGCTTCATGGAGACGGTTGCGAATGGTCCTCGCCGATACCCCAGGAGCAACAGTGTCCCTAATTTGCTGGGAAGTGGCGGTGCGGTCCCCTACGGCACTGCGTAGGATCCTACGGTCTTGGCGTGCATCCGTGCGTCGCTGCGGTCCGGTCCCAGGTCGACGGGCACGTGCACCTTCCGCCGACCACTGGCGACATCATCGATGTACTGTGGAGACCTCACGCCCCACGTGTTGAGCAATTCGGCGGTACGTCCACCCGGCCTCCCGCATGCCCACTATACGCCCTCGCTCAAAGTCCGTCAACTGCACATACGGTTCACGTCCACGCTGTCGCGGCATGCTACCAGTGTTAAAGACTGCGATGGAGCTCCGTATGCCGCGGCAAACTCACTGACACTGACGGCGGCGGTGCACAAATGCTGCGCAGCTAGCGCCATTCGACGGCCAACACCGCGGTTCCTGGTGTGTCCGCTGTGCCGTGCGTGTGATCATTGCTTGTACAGCCCTCTCGCAGTGTCCGGAGCAAGTATGGTGGGTCTGACACACCGGTGTCAATGTGTTCTTTTTTCCATTTCCAGGAGTGTATTTCATTCCTCTCTAGTTCTCCAAAGACTATTATTTTCAAAATTCTTCTGTACCACCAAATCTATAATATTTCCATTCTTTTCTGTTCTGGTTTGACCACAGTCCTTGTCTCAATACCATACAATGTTACGCTACAAATGTACAATCTCAGAAATGTCCTCCTCAAATAAAAAACTATCTTTGATACTGGTAGGCTTCTCTTTGCCTTGAATGCCCTTATGTCCAGTGCTAGTCTGTTTGCTCCGTCCATCATTGGTTATTTTGCTGCCTAGGTACTAGACTTCCTTAATTTCATCTACTTCGTGATCAGAAATTCTAATGTTAAGTTTCTCGCTGTTCTTATTCCTGCTACTTCTTATTACTTTCGTCTTTCTTCGATTTACTCTCAATAGATGTGCTGCACTCACTGGACTGTTCATTCCATTCAACAGATCCTATTATTCTCTTTAATTTTCACTAAGGATAACAACATCAACAGCGAATCATATCACTCATATCCTTTCATGTTGAATTTTAATCCCACTCTTTAACCTTTCTTTTATTTCCGTCATGCGTTCTTCAGTGTACAGACTGAATAATAGGGCCGAAAGACTATATCCCTGTCTTATAGCCTTTTTAATCCAAACACGTCGTTCTTGGTCTTTCACTCATATTATTCCTTCTAAGTTCATGTATAAACTGTATTGTATACTATCCTTCTACCCTACCGCTTATCCCTATTTTTCTCAAAATTTTTAACATTTTGCGCCTTTTTACATTCTCGAATGTTTTTTCCAGGTTGAAGTATCCTATGAAAGTGTCTTGATTTTTTCAGTCTTGCTTCCACTATCAACCGCAATCCAGAACGAGACTTTCACTCTGCAGTGGTGTGTGCGCTGATATGAAACTTCCCGAGAGATTAAAACTGTATGCCAGACCGAGACTCGGACCCGGGACCTTTGTATTTTGCGGGCAAGTGCTCTACCATCTCAGCTACCCAAGCACGACTGATATCCCCTCCTCACAGCTTCAGTTCTGCCAGTACTTCGTCTCCTACCTTCCAAACTTCACAGAAGCTCTCCTGCGAACCTTGCAGCAGAGATTTCTTTCAGGAGTGCTAGTTCTAGACCGACCACAAGTCAGCCTTTGGGGAGTTATTTTGAAATGCAGACTTAATTTCTCCGATATGTCCTTATGCATCTAATGCGTAACTGTGTTAAATACATACGTTAACCTCCACGTTATGGCTCACTCTCTCGGCGAACAAGGGGGCTGGGGAATCTGCATGGTGGCAGAAGGCCCGATTCTCGACCCAAAAACGAACTCCTTATGGGCTCTGGAAGTAAATGTCGTTACATTGTTAGAAACTAACAATGGCAAGGATCAAAGGTAACCTAAACTCCGTTGAACCAGTATATTACAATTTGTATTGTCGCTGATCTGGTACGAAACAACCAAGAAAACCTTCAGAAGGCATGTACATATATCAATGCGTACTTTATTCTCACCCAAGATCTGGAGAATGGAAACGTAAGACAATGGATGAGTGCTAGAAGCTAGTAACTGCAGTTCACGACTGGTGCCTTCTGGTACATACAGCAGCTCTGCTCATAGTCTACGCGTGTCACCAGTGGTATCACCTATTGCTGAGGAGGAAATTACTCACCAATAATGAATAAAAACAGCATTGGCAATCACGACTGATTATTTTCATTCGACTAATACATATTGTTGTTGTTCATAACAAGACTTCAAATTTATTAAAATATATGACGGGCTTTTCATAAGTAATGAAACACATTTTTTCCCTTTCATTTTTTGTTGAAATGATGCGGAATTTGTTGTGGGACATCATGAAATACTCCCGCTTCTGCCCCTGTAGTTTCGTGAAGTTGCCGTGGACAGTGGGACTGTTTGTAGCCTTCAAAATGGCGTATGTAACGGAGGTGCGTTACAAGCAGAGAGCTGTCACTGAATTCCCTCTGGCGGAAAACCAGAGCATCACAGCTATTCATAGGAGTTTGCAGAATGCCTACGGACACATGACAGTGAACGAAAGCACGGTGAGTCGTTGGGCTAGGCGTCTGTCCTCATCGCAACGAAGTCGCATGAACCTGTACGATACACCTGTGCCAGCCAGCTGACACAGCTCCGATTGCTGCAATCTTGGAACGTGTGGACACTCTCATTCGAGGTGAGCAACGGAGCACAATCAAACACCTCGCTGCCCAACTGGACGTCTCTATTAGTGGTGCTGACACACTCGTCCACCAGTTGGGGTACTCGACGGTGTGTGCCTCCTGGGTTCCTCGCTGCCTAACAGAAGACCATAGAGAACAACGAAGGGTGATTTGTGCGGAATTGTTCGCGAATTAAGTGGCTGATCGTGACAATTTCTTTCATCATCATCACACGCCGTGAAATACGGGACCATCACTTCGAACGGAAAACAAAACGGCAATCCATGGAGTGGCGCCACACCACCTCTCCTCTGTAGAAAAGTTGAAAGCCTCATCCTCAGCGTGTAAGGTCGTGGTGACAGTCTTCTGAGACTCTGGAGGGATTATCCTGTTTTACGTCCTCCCTCAAGGTGTAACGATCAACTCAGAAGTATTGTGCTACCCTCGGCAAACTGAAGAAACGGCTTCAGCTTGCTCGTCGCCACAAAAATGCAAGCGAACTTCTCTTTCTCCACGACAACGCAAGGCATCACACAAGTCGGCAAGGAGGAGCTCAAACTTCACTGAACTGTTCTTTCGCATACTCCGTACGCCTTTGGATCAAGCACCACTTCCATCTGTTTGGCCCAAACAAGGATGCACTTTATGGGAAGCAGTACATGGATGATGGGGTAGGAAGTTGATGCAGCAAGACGTTGCCTTCGACGTCGACCATTAGAGTCGTACCATGAAGCCATACATGCCCTCATAGTAAGTAGGCGTAAGGCCATCGCGTTGAACGGAGATTATGTTGAGAAATAGGGTTTTGTAGCGAAAAGAGTGGGGTATAATATGGTGTATTGGAACCCGAATAAAACCAACCTGCTTTCAAAAAAAAATATTTTGTATTACTTATTGAAAGCCTCTCGTAAATCAGTCACACCTACAGTATAGAAACAACAAAATCAATAGGGCTCTCACTTTTAAATAAATCGCCAGCACACTCACCGTCCCACCACACAGTAACCATAATACGCCATGCTGTAACCACGTGGATAATATTACTGGTCATTTATTACACTCAACGCACAGCCCCTGGCTACGCCTCCACTGGAATGGTCGTCCTGTTGCCCAGCAAAAGACACCAACTACTCCACTGGGTTGTTTGCATTCACACAGCTACCAAGCCTTACACTGAGTGTTGGAGAGGTCCTGCAGACAGCTCCTTGGAATTCAAGCTCAGAGAAGACTTCCCACTCCTGGCTCTCCACCAGCTGACAGCATTCATCCCTCCGCCAAAGCCCCAACGCAGCCCACGTCAGTCACATGCGCCGACAGCACACCCTTTCGAGGCACGAGCGTGACAAGACACTAGGCAGAACTCTGGCAGGGGGCGAAACAAATTTCCCGCTCGAACTGGCACATAATCTTGATTTATATTCATATGTAATGCTACACTATTTAGTGAATGAAAGAGAGCGATGTAGAAGCCACTTGCAAGTAACAGGCGTCAAAAAAAATATGGTTAAGCGATTTTTATATTAAAAAGGCATGCATTGTGTCAAAAAACTATTTAAAAGCCATTCTCATATTTCCCCTCGCTAGACATGTTCAATTAAGTAAACATCACAGATGCCTTTCATACGCAATACTAGAAGTAATGAAACCGATATACAGGAACTTAGCATAATAAATTTTTGTCGCTATATCCGCATGAGAAATCGGAGAAAAAGGGAATTATTGTTTCAATTGACACTTAAACGCTTACTTCAAAAAGTGTTTGTTGGCGTTCACCACCAGTCTACGTTTGTTACCTGCTGTAATTTGTTTAAAGACAGAGCAGTAAGCAGATACGTAGTATGAGGCTGGTTAAGCTCAAAATTTCCTCATGGAATATAAAAAACGGATCAGAACAACAAGTAGATGTCATGAACAGATGAAGTATCATGATGAACAGCATTCCTCAGAAGACTATGCAACGGGAACGAATTAGCAGACACCGAAGTGAAGCAGAGACAAATAGAAATTGTGAACTAGAGCTCTTTATTATTAAATCTTTTGACATGTTGTCCTTTTGTGCAAAATAATGATTAACACTGGAGACCTAAAACGTTTTGGAATGTCTCATACTGCTGCTGGGAACAAAGTAGATAATCAGCTATAATTGATCTTCAACAGGAGAAAATTTATCAACTACTGGATCACAAAAAAATAATCCCTAATTTTATACAATGCCGAAAATAGCTAATGAATAAAAAGACATGACATAAATGACAAATTGGTGTTATACATCTCAAATACTCATATTTTTAAAGTGTGCTTCAAATATCAGACATCAATGTAAGATAATTAGCTCGTATGTATGCTCCAAATCAGGAACTGTGAGGAGTTGTATTTGCTGATCTGTATTTAAAAAATAAAAAATTCCGATAATAAATAAATAAATAAATCCCGTCAGGAATTCAAGCTACTGATTCATGGCTGTGTAAGCGTTATGAAACCTGTTGCCCCTATTCTAAACGTTAAAGTGCAATGTAGTGCCTGTCCTCTTCAAACTGTCATTGGGAGTGTGTGATGCGGTTTTTACAGCGAATTAATGCGTTTCTTGTCACCATTCACGGGAAATTTTTATAATAGTTGATGAGTAGCTTGAATTACTCATGAAAGTCATCACATCAGTCACTGCTATGAAGACAAAATATCATAACAGACTTTAAAGTAAAGATCAACAAGAGTAATATTAGTTGAGCAAAACATCTAAATTATAAGAGATAATTGTAAGTATCATCTCAAAAGATATACTAGAATTTTCAATCAGATAACGGATTCAAATTGAAAGTCATATCATGTGCATTGTATATGGGAACAAACATTTGGTCAATGAATTATTGTAATAATTTTGACTATCAACACCCATTATCTAAAACATATTCAACATTTAACACAATAACTGAAGTATTATAGTTTGAAACTATGTGTACGTGTTCTGTCAGTGTAATGTATTGTGTTCAACCTTTAGAGATTTGAAGCTGGTTACACATGTGAGTTCGAATCTTTAAAGAATTGGTGCTGGTTGAGAGGGGGGTGTGGGGTGGGGGTAAGGGGGACGAGGCTGGGGGGAAGGGTGGAGGGGTGGATAGGGTTACTGGCTTCTAAGAGAAGAAATGTCAGGAAATAGACTATTGTTGTACTGGGGAACTTTTATCACTGTTGTCATTGCAACTTGTATGTAATGGCAGTTTCATTGCACCACATTAGATTTCTAAATAGTACTGTAAAACAAGAAAAATAATGTGATTACTTTCGATACAGGCCATGTTGCTTTATTAAATCGTGATATTTGGATGAAAATGACACCTCACATACCATGGAACAATTTACGTCTATTTTCCTATGGTTAATGTTTAACATTATAGTTTATTTTACTATGATAGTTTACTTAACTATGCTGATTTTTTTTGTCATTTATCATGCAGAGAATTCTAGCTTGTGGTTGCTAAAGTATTTGTAAATGTGTTACTTGCACACAATACATACTCCTACACCGTTCGCTAATATTCGTAATAACATCTTGGCTTGTTGCAACTAATTATATGTTAATCTTCAGGTTTTCGCGGCGCAAAGACTGCTCCATTAAATTTCGGGAATGCAGCCGCATAAATTCTGCTTCTTCTTCTAATATTTCGGCTGTATATCTTTCAGCCATCTTCAGAGAGAGCCGTACGACTGACGCTCCAGCGCTCGCTCCATCCTTTTAAACTCGCGGACCGCGCCACTGCGCATGCGGCCACAGATGAACAAGGCGCCAGTGATGTTGATCGGCGGCAAAGACGTAACATATGCATGAGTTACGTCTGTGGCTGCGCATTCGATCCATGCTGGGAGATCGATGTATTACTGGGAGCTGAACTGTAGCGACGTCTTTGTAAGTTCAATATTGAAAGTGCCGGATTCCATGATTTATCTAATGTGAAACCGCTGTCTCTATTAATTAAATTCTTCGCCAAGCGGATTTCAATGGCCTCTTTTACTACGGAGTCCCAGAAAGATGAAACAGAAGTCAGAATTTCGACATTTTCATATGCCATAGAGTGACCAGAATCAATACAATGCTCTGCCACAACCGATTTACTGGGTTGTAAAAGCCGAGTGTACCTGCGATGTTCCGTACACCTCTCTTGAACTGTACGATTCGTTTGTCCGATATATGAAAGGCCACATTCACATGGTATCTTGTAAACTCCAGGTTTGCGGAGTAGTAAGTCATCTTTAACGGAACCCAGGAGTGCAGCCGTCTTCGCCGGTGGACGAAAATTCACTTTTACTTTATGTTTAGTGAGGATCCGTCCTATTTTGGATGAAAGGCTTCCCACATACGGCAGGACAGCCATGGATTTAAATGTTTCCTCGTCATCTTCTGCATTCCTTACGGGCACCTTAGGTTTTATTTGTAGTGCCTTACGTATCTGTTGTGGAGAATACCCGTTGTCCTCAAAAACTCTCTTCAAATGTAAAAGTTCGTCTTTTAAACTACTTTCATCAGATATGACGTGTGCTCGGTGTACCAAAGTTCTTAGAACACTACTCGTCTGCGAAGGATGGTGACTGCTATTTGCATGTAAATATAAGTCCGTATGGGTCGGTTTCCGATATACTGCATGACCCAGAGTGCCATCTTCTTTACGCCGAACCAAGACATCCATAAATGGAAGACATCCCTCGTTTTGGACGATGCTATGATGATGGTCTTAAGCAAAGGACTGAATTTTGCACCCACGCCAAAGGTTTTGCCTATACCTGCATTCATCAGTGCCGTTGAAGAAGCTGTTCGACCACACTCTACGGATGCTGCAGATGAAATAAGACGCGAAACTTGTCGAGCTGTTATGAAGGCTCGCCCACAAAGAAGCAATATATCTGTGGCAGAGAGGACTGCACTACGTATGCTCCGCCAAGATACCGAAACGGTGGTTCTCCCTGCTGATAAAGGTAATGCCCCTGTTTTAATGTTACGTGACGACTACCATGATAAGATATACAGCTTACTGAATGATAGTATGTACCGGAAGATCAGTAAGGACCCCACCAACAAGGTGGTAAGGAAGACGGCGTCGCTTTTGAATGCCTCCCCATTTCCACCGGAAGTCATACGAAGACTGAAACCAAGTGGTGCAGTGCCTCCAAGGCTTTATGGACTCCCAAAGATCCATAAGAAAGACGTTCCTCTACGTCCTATCGCGAGAAATATTGGTTCTCCCAACTATGATTGTGCCAAGCACCTGGCGTCGCTATTGAGGCCGCTTGTGGGAAAATGTGATCATCATATAAGGAACTCTGCAGATTTCATTGGCAAATTGAAATCTTTGAAACTGAACACCTCTGATCTATTAGTCAGCTTTGATGTAGTGTCGCTATTTACTAAGGTACCTCTCTCTGAATCTTTAAATCTCATTGGAAAAACTTTTGATAAGGAGATTTTAGCTTTGTTTCACCATGCCATGACCTCCACATACTTTTTATTTAATAATGACTTTTTTGAACAGACTGACGGTGTTGCCATGGGTAGTCCTTTGTCACCCTTGGTGGCCAATTTATTTATGGAGGATTTCGAGGAGAAAGCCCTGGAGTCTGCTAGTTTGAAGCCTACAGTTTTTTGGAGGTACGTTGACGACACCTTTGTAGTGTGGCCCCATGGCGAGGACAAATTGCAGGACTTCTTAAACCATCTGAATTCCATCCATGGACAAATTCAGTTTACAATGGAAGTGGAAAACGAGGGATGTCTTCCATTTTTGGATGTCTTGGTTCAGCGTAAAGAAGATGGCACTCTGGGTCATGCAGTATATCGGAAACCGACCCATACGGACTTATATTTACATGCAAATAGCTGTCACCATCCTTCGCAGACGAGTAGTGTTCTAAGAACTTTGGTACACCGAGCACACGTCATATCTGATGAAAGTAGTTTAAAAGACGAACTTTTACATTTGAAGAGAGTTTTTGAGGACAACGGGTATTCTCCACAACAGATACGTAAGGCACTACAAATAAAACCTAAGGTGTCCGTAAGGAATGCAGAAGATGACGAGGAAACATTTAAATCCATGGCTGTCCTGCCGTATGTGGGAAGCCTTTCATCCAAAATAGGACGGATCCTCACTAAACATAAAGTAAAAGTGAATTTTCGTCCACCGGCGAAGACGGCTGCACTCCTGGGTTCCGTTAAAGATGACTTACTACTCCGCAAACCTGGAGTTTACAAGATACCATGTGAATGTGGCCTTTCATATATCGGACAAACGAATCGTACAGTTCAAGAGAGGTGTACGGAACATCGCAGGTACACTCGGCTCTTACAACCCAGTAAATCGGTTGTGGCAGAGCATTATATTGATTCTGGTCACTCTATGGCATATGAAAATGTCGAAATTCTGACTTCTGTTTCATCTTTCTGGGACTCCGTAGTAAAAGAGGCCATTGAAATCCGCTTGGCGAAGAATTTAATTAATAGAGACAGCGGTTTCACATTAGATAAATCATGGAATCCGGCACTTTCAATATTGAACTTACAAAGACGTCGCTACAGTTCAGCTCCCAGTAATACATCGATCTCCCAGCATGGATCGAATGCGCAGCCACAGACGTAACTCATGCATATGTTACGTCTTTGCCGCCGATCAACATCACTGGCGCCTTGTTCATCTGTGGCCGCATGCGCAGTGGCGCGGTCCGCGAGTTTAAAAGGATGGAGCGAGCGCTGGAGCGTCAGTCGTACGGCTCTCTCTGAAGATGGCTGAAAGATATACAGCCGAAATATTAGAAGAAGAAGCAGAATTTATGCGGCTGCATTCCCGAAATTTAATGGAGCTATTTATATGTAGTTTACGGGAAGAAAGTAAAATCTATGAGTCAGGTAATGCTGACGGCCTGGTTTGTGTCCAGATTAAACCGTCGGTAACTTATGTTATTTCACGGTTCCGCTGAACCGCTGCAGTATGTTCCTGAGCCGATAGAATGAGCAAAATCACCACCCTCCCATTCTGTCGGTCTGTTCGCAGACAGGAACAGTCTCACAGTAAAAGTTTATAAAATTTTGCACAGGGAACCCTGCCGCTCGAATGTCACCCGGCCAATAGAGATCTTTGATCCTGATAGCGATTCTCACGTAACATATTCGTGAAGTCGGACAGACAGACATTCCTTATTAATGATGTTGCATCCGACAGGATGCGGCGCATCTCAATGTCTCCGTATGAGGCTCACATTTCATTTGGCTGTATAAGCAGCTCTGATTGATAGATCCTCGGTACCTTACTGGTACACAACCTGCAGTGCTGTACGCAATGCACCGTGCCAACAAATCGTGTCTTAATCCTCAGATGTCTCTCCACAAACAGGTCAGCCACTTACGCCCTACTGTTTATGACAGTGATAATTATTAACTGCTACATACCAAAGAATGTAGGATTTCAGGTATATTAGTTTTAATGTGGAACTGTCTGAGAGCTCATTAATTTCTGATTAAAGAGGGATCCAACATATTTACAAAAGTAGACTAATACGGTTATTGATAGTGTTATATTGATTTATGCACTGTGTAGTATTCACCAAAGAAAAGTAACTTGTTTCAACAATAATTTTGCTAATTACCATCATGCAGCTTGACAGCATATGAATACTTGCTGACCTGAACAGAATGCACTATCATGGATTTATATTGGCATAAAAATTATAAATGTGTAGGCTTCCACACTCACAAACAGTAAACATAATCGTTTTCTGGATGTGATGTCGGTCATATTTTGATATAACTACCACTGAAAATAAGCGCCTTTTCAGCCACGGTTGCAGCAACCTTCCTCTGGTTGCAATGGTGCAGTGTGCTACCGAGCGTCTACTTACATTCGTCATGACTCCTCTACTCCTTTATTGTATGATTATATGATAGCGGAACAAACACTGGTAGCAGTTACTTCTGTAAAATATCTGGGAGTATGCGTGCGGAACGATTTGAAGTGGAATGATCATATAAAATTAATTGTTGGTAAGGCGGGTACCAGGTTGAGATTCATTGGGAGAGTGCTTAGAAAATGTAGTCCATCAACAAAGGAGGTGGCTTACAAAACACTCGTTCGATCTATACTTGAGTATTGCTCATCAGTGTGGGATCCGTACCAGATCGGGTTGACGGAGGAGATAGAGAAGATCCAAAGAAGAGCAGCGCGTTTCGTCACAGGGTTATTTGGTAACCGTGATAGCGTTACGGAGATGTTTAATAAACTCAAGTGGCAGACTCTGCAAGAGAGGCGCTCTGCATCGCGATGTAGCTTGCTCGCCAGGTTTCGAGAGGGTGCGTTTGTGGATGAGGTATCGATTATATTGCTTCCCCCTACTTATACCTCCCGAGGAAATCACGAATGTAAAATTAGAGAGATTAGAGCGCGCACGGAGGCTTTCAGACAGTCGTTCTTCCCGCGAACCATACGCGACTGGAACAGGAAAGGGAGGTAATGACAGTGGCACGTAAAGTGCCCTCCGCCACACACCGTTGGGTAGCTTGCGGAGTATCAATGTAGATGTAGATGTAGATGACATTACAATTAAAAAGAAATGGTAATATTATTGTTTTCCTGTAGTTGAAGAAGTGGGAAAGTTCGTTAGATTGCTTTGCTATGACGGAAGGAGTGGAGGGTTGCTGTTGTCCCATTGAGTGTGAGCTAAGATTCCCATCAGAAGCACTTTTACCGCATGAGGCAGCACAACGCCCAGAAAAAATTATGCTAGCAAAACATGTAATTGAGGCTCCGAATTTAGAAATAACTGATGACTAAAAAATACAGTTACTGGCTGTAACATATTTCACTGTAATATGGGTACTCTGAGAATTATTTAGTTAATATTCATCTTTGGTTCCATGACAGTGAAAATATAAACGAACTAGTGTTTGAATTACAGCACAGTACCATAAATGAATAACGTGATGACACTGAATAAACATAAGATAATTGAGGTATCACACATTTGATGCAGTTGTGCAAGGAGAATCAGCTGAGTACCAATGATATTTATCATGTATTCTCTTGTTAGTTTCTTAATTTATTTAAAAGCTTTAAATGTTCTCTTACTTTGGGTAAGAGTTAAACATATTATACCTTTTACCAATTGTTTTCGCACCTATTCGGTTTTCGACACTCCTTTCGTATACGAATCTATAGTGACCTTGGAAATATGGGAACAACAAGAGCAGGTTTTGTGACTGGACATCAGTACATCAGAAATGATACAGCATATAGCGCACGCTGCTTACAGACGAGGGTTATGGCAACAGGAAAAGCTCTTCATGACTCGAAAAATCAAAAAAATTCTTTAAATCAATATGAGGTAGCAGCGGATATCAGGACTGCTTGTGGAGTCCTTGAATGACTCTTCATCACATATCAGAATCTCAGCAGTTATCTGGAAATATGCAACCTTTAATAAGCTCATATCTGGCTGGATGTGTATTACTCTTGCAGCATAATATTACGTTCTGCAACTGTTTTGGAAATACAGGGAAGAGTACGAGGATTAAACATGTATACCCCTAAAAATTTACTCCTCTCCAATTGCAACCTTAAAGCAGTCAGGTTTCACATTTCTGTCCCACGACAAGTCCCTCATAAGCCTTGGTTTATGGTGTGACATAACGAAACTGAGGAGAGATTTAGACTTCATACCTGAGCGGTGTTGCACATTGCGGTAGTCAGGAACCAATTCTCATTTCCATTACAAAAATCTGTCCATTTCTTCCACAACCGGTATTATAAACAGTGACAACACTTGCCGTACAAATATTTGTAGTGTGTTTTTAGCATATGCTCCATCATTTGCAGTCAACAGAGACGCTTATGTGTTGTGCATGAGGAGTGTATGATGTTAGGTGGTCTTGGTGCTGCTGTTGGTGGTAACCCACGGTCAAGACAAGTGGGTTTAGACAGAGGGCAGGAGAGAAGGTGCCCTCCGTCTAAACTGCAACATTTCACTGTCCGCCACTCCCACCGTACTATCCCTCCCCCTTCTCACCACAGCCTCATCTTTACCTGCACCCAGTCGCCACTCCCATCATGCACTGGTGCTGCTGCTTGCAGTGTGGTTTCAGCTCTCTGAGACTGCAGACGTGTGTGCAAGTTGCATTTGCGTGAGTGTGTGTGTGTGTGTGTGTGTGTGTGTGTGTGCGCGTCTACTGCTGACAAAGGCCTTAATGGCCGAAAGTTATAACTGTGTGAATCTTTTTGTTGTGCCTATCGCGACTCAGCATCTCCGCTACATGGTGAGTAGCAACTTTCCTTCTCTGGTATTGTTTCTGTTACATGTTACACCAACTGCGTACAAGACAAGAAAATTATTACCGAAATCAGTCCATAAAATTTACAAGTATTTATCCTCAAAATTTGGAAAATAAGGAAGTCTTGGAACATTAAATGTTAAACCTACTACCAAGAAAACCGACCGGCAAAAGAAAATACGTAAGGTAAGAGCAACAGCCCTACTATGCTTCTGGTTGATCGTGAATGTGGGATAGAACTGCATTTTTGCGGCACCCACTGCGTAGCATGCACATTTTTTTTTTTTTTTCAAATTTCTTTTTCAGGTAGTTGTGTAGATTTTTGTAAATATATTATACGTGCATATAACACAAGATGGCGGATCATTTTCATCGACTGCGCGAGTAGAAGTCACTTAGTCTCCAGTTTCACCTGAGACATTGAATTTCAAGAACGAGCGCGACGTCATCTGTCATTTGTTATGTGTAGTACGAGCCGCAATAGTAGTGAAATTTGGCTGCCCGTTGATTTACGGCTGTATGGTGAAATTAAGATCACAAATCAAAACGATGGATAATTCATCTGAAGAGCAGTCAGTTGCTTACCCTGTGCCTAACACAGAGTAGAAAACATTGCAGATAGTGATAACGCACTCGCAGCGACTAGTGGTACTCGCAAGCGACAGACGGTAATAAGTCAACTTTGGAAACTGTACCAGATTCCGCAAATGCATAAGGCCCAGTAGAGCCAGTCATTATGCAGATGTGTAGAGTAATGCAGACAGCTTTAATGTCACAATTTATAATTCAGATAACAGCACAAATTAATACACAGACGTTAAATGTCACAACAGGGACAGGGAATGTAACAACTCAGATAAGCAATGTAACTGCACAGGTAAACAATGTCACAACACAGACAGGGCGTGTAACCACTCAAATGAACAAGCTAGACAGTGATGTAAAAAACCTTACTGATATGCGCAATAACCTGCCAACACAACTGACAACTAAAAAGAGAGGTAGCGGATCAGGTAATAGTCATACGTGAAAATTTAAATTCCATGAATCAGGATACTGATAACTTGAAAACCACAGTTAAGAATGTGACAGATCAGATACGTAAGTTAACTGAAAATTTCAATGCTATGGGCGTACAGCAAACCGAGTTCAATACAAAAATGCAGGAAGTTGTAAGTCAAGTTGAGGACACAGCAAAACATCAAAAACAGCAGTTTGAGAACTTTCTAGAAGAAAAAGACACACGCATAAACCGTACACTAGAAACAGAATTACAAAAAGCAATAAGTAACACAATGGAACAAGTATGCACTACACAAAACACATCTGTAGTTAAACTACAAACTGATATAAGCACACAGAAAACTTTGACACATGACTTACCAGGCTGGCAGAATCATATAGTCGAGCTGCTAAACCGGAAACTTAGTACGATGAAAGAACGACACCAAGACGCAGAAGAAGAGCTTGACAACATACCCACAAGTAAGAGCGATAGCGCAATTAGTGACTATCCTACCCCAAATGTACATGTGTGTTCTCCAAATTATAAGATGCATGGTAACCAACGACACCGTGATGAAAGAAAGAAACAGCAGATAGCTGAACCCACTTTGTCATCAGTTTTGTTAAAAGACAGTCATAAAACACCGGCGATTTCAAGTGTTTATCGCTCAAAAGTCGTTCAAAAATGTATTCTCTAAAACGTGGTCGGCACAGCAAAAGATACAATATGTTATGGGGTACATCCAAGGCAATGGAGCGTTATGGGTGATGGAAATATCAGAAACTAGTCAGACATTAGAAGAGTTTGAAAAAGTGTTTCTTTCAAAGTACTGGTCACATGGCGTTCAAGACAAATTAAGAAAAGCCCTATTCAACCCTGAACAATGTAATCCAAAATTTGGATCATTGCGAAAGTATTTTGAGGACTATTTAAGTAAGACGAGGATCTGGGACGAGCCAGTGACACACACTGACGTCCTACGCATTCTGAAAGCTAAACTACCGCTTAATATGCGCGAAAAGCTAGTACAAGTGTCCGAAAGCATTTTGGTGTATTTTCTATCTGTTTTGGAATCTATTGAATTAATTAATGAAGATGCAAGACAGAGCCACACCAACCAAAATAATTTCTGTAGCAATGGTGGCAACCAGCCTCCGCGGCGCCAGCCGCAGTATTGCGTCAACAATGTAGCATGTGAGGCTGAGTTACGACCGGCTTTTGTCGATCGCGCCGCAGCAGTGCATTTGCCAGGCCCCGGAAGGCAGTTTTAGTAATAACTATAACCAAAATTTTAATCCAGGGTATAAAAGGAAAAGAAAAATTTGTGACCCAAACTACTCTGGCTACTCCGGTAACTTGATACGAAACTGGAATAGAAACGATAACGGGAATTAGTGGGGTAACGCTTACAGTAATTTTCAGCCTCAATTTAGCAACAACAACACGGCTGACCCACGAAATGTGCAGCGGCAGTTGCCGATTAGTAATCAACCCTATCAGTCCCAAGTGCAAAGTAACGTTATGCTTATAAGCTCAGGGCAGAATCATGATCGTAATGTGCAACAGAGGAGCAACACATCAGGAGTGAATATTATAGAAGTGACAAACACAACACCTACAAACAGTAAAAATGGGACGTTAAACTATACGTGGCCTCATTATGCTCCCCAATGTTGGCCATGGTAAGACACCTACTGGCGGCCGGGATGGCCGAGCGGCTCTAGGCGCTACAATCTGGAACCGCGCGACCGCTACGGTCGCAGGTTCGAATCCTGTCTCGGGCATGGATGCGTGTGATGTCCTTAGGTTAGTTAGGTTTACGTAGTTCTAAGTTCTAGGGGACTGATGACCTTAGAAGTTAAGTCCCATAGTGCACAGTGCCATTTTTGAACAGGCCTATTACAGAACGAGCTCAACGCCGTAAGAAACATTCTGACAAACAGCTACATGGTGTTACCAGATTTGTGGTTGGAGAAAAAGTATTACTTAAGACCCATGTGAAATCATCTCTGTTAAACACGAAAAACACTAAGTGGCAAATACGGTATACTGGTGCATACATTATTGTACATATTCCGCATGACGGACGTTATTTACTTGCGTATCCTCACAATGGTAGAATCAAAGGACTCTATGCACACAGAGACTTGAGATAATTCTACCATGTTTAAGTATCACGCTTCACATCTATCTATGCACACGCGTGAAATAAATAACCTATGGTAAAAAAGAAGGAATGCGATTAGGGTAAAGTAAGTATATTTTACGCAGCTACGTGAATCAGAGCATTTCACTACCTTTGTTCAGATTTTTCGGTAACTGTGGACACAATACACATGCAAGCTAGGACGTACACATCAATTGATGACTAGCAGTGTTAGCTCAGGGTGTACTTGGAAGGTTTGACTGAATAGTTTATGATCACAGTGGTGTTTTAGGTTTAAGTTTACGTAAGAAAGGTTTCTGGAGTAAACAATTAACACAGGCATCGGAACAAAGTAGCTGTAAGTTTTTTTATGCCACTTGTGCATCAAGATTGTAAGGTACAGGGTTACAGAATATACTGAACTCCCTAAGGTACTGCATAAGTATATGAGTAGAGGGACAACCTTCGTACGAGGGCACGCTGCATTGTTGCCAAATTTATCCAAGATGGTGGCAATGACGTAATCCAAGATGACATCATCCTAGATGGCGGCTTTTGGCGGGAAAATAGGTCAATTGTGCTATGTCCACTAACCTAACCTCAGGAAAAAATGGCGGGAAGTTTGAATTTTGGCGGGGAAATAGACCAATTGTGCTATGTCCACTAGCCTAAGCCTCCAGAAGAAAAAATGGCGGGAAGTTTGAATTCCAACAGGTAATGCATGCAAAACCATACTTGTCTTTATTATTATTGATTATCTTTTATTAACATTCACTATCATTTATTGTTATTTAAATAGACCAATTGGGCTACATCCACTAACCTAAGCCTCCAGAAAAAATAGGCCCCAAATTCCAATGGGATAATGCATGCAAAACCGTACTTCTCTTTTATTATAATTATTTATCATTTATTATTTTTATTATTATTCGCCTCCCTCCACTAAAACAGAATCAAGATGTCCGATTTCCGCAGTCAGAAAACCATTTCCTTTACACCCACAACAAAAATCTGTCCCAACTTCAAATTCCAACACCATAATCTATCACACTGTACGAAATAGCCCACATTCCCACTCACTTATTTATTTTTTCACTGCTAACCTATCAAAATCGCGTCAAATAATAAGAAATTGCACTTGTACTAACGTAAGTCACGTCCTATGAATTGGCAGGAAAAGAGGATTGAAGTCTTTATTTCAGTAAGTACGGTCATCAGTTGTTCTCCATCTCACTTAGTACACACATCTTGGAGATGGCAGCTGCACCCAGTGCGCTCACCACGACGTTCACACAAAAACTGGTTTAGTTGAAATCGTCGCCAACAGAGGGACCTACTCCTACCCACCACGGTCGCCGCAGGTAAAGCCGTCGGCACACGGACCGTGCATCCGAACGTTGGGTGTTGAGCGTGCCGAGTTTCTGACGTCATAGCGTGGAATAGGACGCTCGGGAGTCTTTCCGAACGTGCAGAGCAATATCTGGCATGTCAGATATTCTGAGCGAGCGTCTGAGCGTTGACCAATGAGACGTCACAAGCACGGCGTCTCCCTCCAGTACAGAGTTGTGAGGCGCCATATTGGTATTCATTTTCAAGCGTATATGTATATATGCCGTTTCTGAGCACCAGCAAATTGAGAATCACTGGAAAACCCGTTGTTAACTTTGTGATTCGTTCCAATAAAATAATGAGAAACATCATATTATTGTAACTTGCGTATTATGAGAGTAGGCTATTTGAAGGCAGCGACACACTGAAGATCCACACAAAACGTATTGTTCTTGGTACAATTTGTTATAATTAAATTTGAATTAGTAACATATCTACGATTACGGTTTTCAGCAAAGCGTAACACAATATGATATAGTGTGCAGCATCTGATGTTGGTTTAGCGTAATGAGTAGCGTCGCTGTACTATACGCGGTTATTAAACGGGGCGGCGGTTCGCGTCGTGAGACTGTCAATTTTTTTTCCTAACATTCGCGTTTTTATTAGGTTCTGATACTTAATTATTAGTTTAATATAAATATATACTATAATATTTTATGTTACGTAAATGTAAGTTTACCTTTTTTTGAGGGGTAAATTTGTTCGATTGGCTTACTCTATAGGACAGCTTGCGCTACTTGTATAAAGATATTTTGCTCCTTTTTCTTTTACGCTTCGTAATTCACGTGTTGCAAACATTATGCTACTGGGTAGGAACAGTGATCGAGTAAGACTGACCTTGGGGTTTTACTAAAATGTGGGAGTGATGAAATTATGTTTATCAGATGTGGAGAAGTATTCCAAATTTGTAATGCACTGTTTGTTATGGAACTTTTATAAACCTGTGCCCTTATTGATTGGACATGGTACTTCCCTTTGCGTGGACGATGGAGGAAATGTACGTTCTAATAGAGCTAGCGTGGGATTTTTACGCGCGCCCGTTGAGTAAACAGTGTGATTTACGAACTAGAAGCATCCCTCAACTGCCGCTGGAGTGCGTTGCGATCGCGTATATCACGTTGGGACCCACGTACCGTATGCACGAGTCGCATCGTTCCTGAGCGTTCAGCAGCACGTTGAACTTGGCACGCTCAACGTTAACGTTCGACAGCACGGTCCGTGTGCCGACTGCTTAAGGGAGCGACCGCATACCCCCACGTCACAGCCGGTCCAGCGTTCTCGTCAACAACAACATATTTTCCCGGACAGGGGAGTTCACCCCCTCCCCAAAGCAGCACGTTGAAACCTGCACATCTCTACGAAAGAAAGAAAGCCATGCCACACATTTCCCGCCAATTTTCCTCCTGCAGGACACGTTGCACCCTGTCCATACCTACCTCACGACCGCCCTTGTAAAAACTCGTTTTGCTCACAGATGCTGTCTACACGTTTCCCCCCAAAATTCTTTTTCCCTAACAAGTTAGTACCTGCCAAGACCAACCGTTCACCATCTACCACGTGTGTTTCTCGGACAAAGAACGCACTGCCACGCTTTTCGCGCCAGAAGCTATTTCCTTAAGACTGGAAACTTCGACAACAGCACGTGTGTTCGGCCCAACTTAACTGATCACCCTATTCTCGTTATCCAAACAATATCCTTCCATTACCAACACACTCCTGTACACATGAGCGATTGCACGTCCCTAGTCGAGTGCGCAATTAATTTAATTCAACACAAATTCCCATCACTACTTAATTAAATCGACTAATTAATTAACCTCTCTCGTCCGAAAATGCAAAGTCCACATCGACCTCGAATCAATTTTCGTCCACCTGGACTTCGAATGAAATAGTTAAACTCTCTACCGACCACTACATCCCCTTACTGATCCATGTTTATTTGCTAACATGTACTAATATGTACTCCACTTCTAGCAAACAAAGTCGCTAACCTAAGTCACCTTTGCCTCTCTCTCTCGTGCCACCAGCTCGAGGCTGCCCACGTCACAGTGTCCACCTTTATACTCTCGTCCCACATACTCTTCTGTAAATATTCTAACTATGAACCGAATACGGTTGTTCAACCCACTCCATCTAAAGTGCGCGTCATATATCTTGGCGGCCGAGTTTAGGTTCGTTCTGCGCATCTGACGTCACAAAACACAGTCAGCCAATGAACAGAGAACGACGTTGCCACATCTCGACAGCAGTGCAGATCACGGACGAGTGTCTTCTGTTTTAGAAACGTTCAGTCATAAATAAAGTAATAGAACAAAAGCAATGTCTTGATAGCAGACTTTCTTTTATAGAAAGTTTGGAAAAAGCATTCTTTATACCAATTGCTTCATATTCTATTAATTAAACCAAACAAGCAATAAGACTCCTAATTCAGGCGATAGCAAGGAAAGGTGTTTGTTTCAATCTCACGAACTGCTTTTTCACAATAAACAACAGTGGTAATTGTTTATTTCCTATCGTACTTCGATGAAGCGTGAGTAATTCATAGTCATACCAACAGTGTTTATAAGTAGTTGCGTGAGGTGTTAGACTCCTTATGGAGTTACACTGTCTGATGAGGTGAGATAGTGGAACGGTTAAGGTGTTGGGCTGCCAAGTGAGAGGTTGTGAGTTCAAACCTTGTGCAGTGCTTAATATTTTCTTTATTTAAAAACAATATTGGAATGGCTTACTTCACAAATTTTATTCGTTTGCACGAAATTTCTAGTGCTTTGCCTCTTCATTAACTTCTTCGCTGCTGCAGACACGTGCTCCCCGCATTCCGCGCTGTGCGCGATTTTTTCATCACTGCACTTCTCGCCTGTGCAGACACATGGTGTTCCCACTGCTTTGACACATTTATCATTCGATTTCCAAAAACTATTTGGCCAAAAAATTTTATTTTGCACGTCTTCTTGACTGATACCTTCCCCCCATAAATGACTTAATTTTGTTTTGATGTACAGCATTAAATGTAGTAAACCATTGCACGAAATTTTGAAGAGTTTGCAGAGGTAAAAGTCCATAGCGTATACTTTCCGCATGGTCGATTTTAGTTGCCACAATGTTGAGAATGAAATGTGGACAAGATACCTAAATTTCATATAATATTTACTGTATAACAATATCTCATTTAATTTAAGTACCACATAGGTGTCGTATGTAATATTGAGAAATATTCCGTCTTTCGCGACTGTAATAAAAGTTTTATTTACACACGGCGCATTTGGCTTTATTTTAAAGCACTTCCATCGGTGAAAGGTATGGCACATACACAATGGTATTCATGTTCTATTTCTTGTTTTTGTTCCACAGTCGCAGTTTTACCAATGGTATTGAAATATATCCCTCTTCTGCAACTGTAATAAGCGACTTATTTAGAGCAGACGAGTTTCTCTCTTTTGAAGCATCATGTATTTTGTGTCCTCCATTGCCAAGTCACCTTTCGTAGTTTTGTGCTGCGGTAGCACAATATTCAACGTTTGTGTTGGCTCATCAGTGTTTTAGCAAATAAATGCTGTTTGTATGTGCCACACACAAAACTATATTTGACATAGCTCTGAGCACTTCACTGACAGACGGTATATTCAAGTCCTAATGTTTTTGTAAGTCCACAGTTTTGTTTAATGTATTTTGTCTACTTCCTTTTGATTGATTGAAGTGCTTTAAAATAAAGCCAAATGTGCCCAGTGTAAGTAAAACTTTTGTTACAGTCGCGAAAGGTGGAATATTTCTCAATATTACATACGACACTTACGTGGTGGTTCAAATGGCTCTGAGCACTATGGGACTCAACTGCTGTGGTCATAAGTCCCCTAGAACTTAGAACGACTTAAACCTAACTAACCTAAGGACATCACACACATCCATGCCAGAGGCAGGATTCGAACCTGCGACCGTAGCGGTCGTGCGGTTCCAGACTGTAGCGCCTTTAACCGCTCGGCCACTCCGGCCGGCTACTTATGTGGTACTTAAATTAAATGAAATATATAGGTATCTTGTCCACATTTCATTCTCAACATTGTGGCAACTAAAATCGACTATCCAGAAAGTATACTCTATGGACTTTTACCTCTGCAAACTCTTCAAAATTTCGTGCAATGGTTTGCTATATTTAATGCTGCATAATAACTGCGTTGAACATCGAAACAAAATTAAGTCATTTATGCGGGGAAGGTATGAGTCAAGAAGATAGGTAAAAATCTAATTTTTGAGCCAAATAGTTTTTGTGGAATCGAATGATAAAAGAGTGTCAAAGCAGTCGGAACACAATGTGTCTGCACAGGCGAGCAGTGCAGTGACAAAATCGCTCACAGCGCGGAATGCAGGGAGCACGTCTTTGTAGCAGCGAACGGGTTAATGCGGCCGTGGTGGCTTTACTTCACGAACTGCGCGCTCCCCCCCTACACGTAAGCTTGCGAACTATGCTATACTATGGCGCTGCTTCTATTGGGGCGTGCGTCGTGTGCAACTGGCAACGCAGCAATCTCCCGCGTCTGGGCGGGCATGCGCGAGCCGCCAAGATAAAAGAATTCAACTATAGGACATGGGCAGAGCACGCCTTCCTGTACCTAAGCCGACAACATCGCTCGCTCCACATGTAGTTAACCGCGACTACTGCAATCCATTGCGCGCTCATAGCTACTCCCCTCAGCGAGTCGAACTAACGCGAAGTTCACAACTCAAATGCCCATCTGCACAAAATAAGAACTCAACCAAATTCTATATATCTGCTCACAAATACTTAACCTTCTCTTTACCAAGAAAAGAAAAACAGCTAACAATATTCATCTCCAAAAACATTTCCTTCAGCGCCATTCTTAATAGCGTCAACATCCAATTACACCTACATAACATACTTTTAATAATAAATCACCCATCCTAACACGCTTTATTATCTCAAATCCTCAATTCACTCTCCATTCTAAATACGATCAATTATTTTTCGATAATTTTATAAAGTGCTCAGCTCTCCCCCTTGTCCTGGAAGCATCTGCGTAATTCAGCGTTTACCCACCAGAGTTGCTAGTGAACTCATTCACCACCCCCACAGAATCCTCAACCCCCATTCGTTCATCACACTTATATAAGGAGTCACCCCCCACTCATCTTTCTCACTCGTCCGTTGTCCGCCACATCGTTCGTTTGTTTTTCACTGCTGAATAAGGTGAAGAGAGCTACCTCTACCAGCATGGTCTCATCAGCCAAGAGGTCCAGGGTCCACGATACGCCATTACCGAGTAAGTAAATAATTTCTATTTTTTCATTATCCATTTGCCTGTATATCTTATCTATTCTCCTTATTAATTATATATCTCGTTGTTATAGTGGCCCTCAAACATTTTATCCTCGATTGCGAGGAACACTCTGGAGCGCAACAGGCCCCACAGCCCCAGCCTCCTGTGCTCCACAGACAGCCTGACTTGCCTTGTGAGTATAATTTTAATTCTAGCTTGTTCATCATTTATATTAACCATTTAAAAATTTGTTTTCTTCTTTCGTACTTGTTATTTTTTTCTTTGTTTCTAGATCACTTAAGGCAATTCCAGCTCAAGCTAGAAGCAGAGCTCGGGGCTGTCCCACGTAGCCCCCTACATAACTGGGTTCAGCCTCCAGCTCCAGAGCACCGCCACTCACGTGAGTATACTGAAAAATATATCTTCTTTTACTCTATCTACCCTTTTTTTCCAAAATAACTAAAATTTTTATTTCGTTCTGTTACAGGAATCCCGATTGATGATGTCATAGCCGTTGATCGTGAGATTGAGACCATTCAACGGCCAATAGAACAACAACAACAACAGCCCACTCGTAAGTTTTATTTTTTGAAAATAACTATCTTTAATAATAATAATAATAATAATAATAATATTTCTTTTTCTCTAACGATTCTATTTATAAAATATCTTGTCTGGTTGTTCTAGACGATTATAAACAATTAATGGATGATGGATTCGATGAGATTTTTGAGGGAGCAGTAGACTGCCCCGATCAATTGTTCACGCCTTGGAGTCAGTGCCGAAAAGGTAATTAGTCCCTCTCCTTATAACCATGTGTGTGATCATTACAATTCACATATGTATACAATGTACTTACTTTATCTCTACAGAGATCGACTCTCAGCACACTGTTGCGCGCATGCCTGACGCGGCGGCTAAACCGGCAAATCAGCAGCGCCCCGGAGACGTGCATCGCCGTTCAAAGTGCCCCTTGTCGCCTCACGTGAAGCTGCCGCCTCTGTCAAGGCCACCGAAGCCGTGCCCGACCGCTCTCCCGCTGTGACTTCCCCCAAGCCACCACATGCATCAGCCGCCATCACGGACCCCGCCCCCGGCTGCTCACACTGGGGCACACCCGCTGGTCCCTCACAGCGGCTAGCACGTGCATCATCTCCATCGTACAGCGCGCCTCACCTACTTATAGCTCTAGTATTAGTGATCCTGTGGCTAGTGGCAGTTCTCTCTCCCGCCCTTTTAGTGAAGTAGAACAGGACGGTGACACCATACCGCAGTTACAGTACTCGGTGATTGCCGACGCCTTCGAGGAGCGTATCTCAGTCACTAGGGTCGAAAACCCGGCAGGGGCGTACCGCGATCCTGTTGGATTTTTAAACGCGTGCCTCCCTGTCCTAGAAACCGAGCTCCTGAAGGTTGTCCAAAATCCGCGTTATCCCGCCGTTACGTGCAAAGCAGAGCTCTGCATTGAGTTATCGCCCCCCCCCCCCCACCCCCCCACCCAAAGATCAGTCTGGTGATGGAGAGACCAGCATTCATTATCTTTGGGGGATACTGGCGTGATAACACAGAGCACATCGATCGCCGAGTGGTTTCGTAAATCCACCTTGAGTGTCATATTGGGCCGGTTTTCCGAGATGGAAGTCAACGGCTCAGCTAAGGCACTCAGCCGAATTCTACACCTGGACATCCATATGCCCACGATCCGTTAAATGGAGGGTCTAGCTATATCAAGCTCCCTAAAGATATAGCTAATAAACAAGCATGAATTAATGTCCAAAATAGAAAAGATCAGGCTTGTTTTGCATGGTCAATCTTGGCTTGCAAAAGAAAGTATAATTATAGAGATTGCCCTCGTCGTCCAGGTACATACTGAGTCAGTGATATTAACACATATTATAACTTGATGGTATTGAGCTCCCCGTCAAGATCCAGGACATACCTAAATTCGAGGCACAAAATACCGGAATATCGGTACACGTTTATGGCCTGGAGAAGAAGATAAGCAAGTCAGATGAGCAAGACAAGCTTGTCGTAGTCGGCCCCCTCCATTTCTCAAAATTTGCCGGTGACCGTGAGCTGCATGTAAATATCCTTCTCTTTTCTGAAGGTGACAATTATTACTGTGTCTGGGTCAAGGACATGTCCCGACTCCTTTCCTCCCAACTATCAGCTGCTCATAATGTAAAACACATTTGTTTAAGGTGTCTCAATTATTTCTCCTCTGAACAGTTATTAGCTACGCATCTAGTAGACTGTACTTCCAAGGATGTGGTACGTGTTATTATGCCCACCCAGGAAAACAAATTCATAAAGTTTAGGAAGCTCACCACCAGGAGCGGTGTCCGTTTGTAGTGTATGCCGACTTTGAGTGCCTCTTCGCTCCTGTGACCCGCTGTGAGGGTCACCCTACGATCTCTCACACCACCTTTACAGAAAAACACGTACCTTATGCGGCAGCGTACCAAATTATATCGTCATATGACACCAACCTTAACCGATACAAATCTTACGTCGGCGATAATCCATCGATCTGGTTGCTCTCTGAGCTTGAAAAATTTTCACTCAAAGTTGATAAGCTGTACAGCGGCAACATTCCAATGACCAAATCGAAGGAGAATGAAGATTTGTATAATATAGCCACCGAGTGTCATATTTGTGGGCTGCCGTTGGACAGAAAAGCGGAAACTCCTCGTAGGGACCACTGTCATCTTACAGGAAAATTCCGTGGCGCTGCTCACAATGCGTGCAATTTGAAGTACCAATTACCTAGGCACATACCAGTTTTCTTTCATAATTTAAGTGGGTATGACGCTCATTTTCTAGTTGAGCACTTGGCAGATTTCGGTTTGGAGAAATATCAGGTGAGTGTCCTACTTGAGTGCATAGAGAAGTTATATATCATTCTCCAAACGAATGATGCCAAGAATAACGCTGCACTTCCTCGATACACTACGTTTTATGCAGGCACCACTACAGAAACTTGTTGAAACTCTACCTCCGGCGAATATGCATGTCACTCGAACTGCATTTCCCGACGAGGAAAAGTTTCAACTTGTGACTAGGAAAGGGGTTTTCCCATATGAGTATGTGGATAGTATGGCCAAACTCGACTAAACCAGGCTACCCGACATAACTGCATTCTCCAGCAACCTCACAGGCGACACGATAACGAATGGAGAGTATGAGCATGCCGTGAATGTCTGGTGGGAATTCAATATTACTAATTTAGGGGAGTACGCACGTCTTTAAATGGACACAGACGTGCGCTTGCTTGCGGACGACCGAGCGAGGTGGCGCAGTGGTTAGCACACTGGACTCGCATTCGGGAGGACGACGGTTCAATCCCGTCTCCGGCCATCCTGATTTAGGTTTTCCGTGATTTCCCTAAATCGTTTCAGGCACATGCCGGGATGGTTCCTTTGAAAGGGCACGGCCGATTTCCTTCCCAAACCTTCCCTAAGCCGAGCTTGCGCTCCGTCTCTAATGACCTCGTTGTCGACGGGACGTTAAACACTAACCACCACCACCGCTTGCGGACGTTTTCGAGAAGTTCCGGAGCCTATGTATGACCACATATTCTCTGGACCCTGCCTTTTATTACATGGCACCTGGGTTGTCTTGGGACGCGATGCTCAAGAAAACGCAGTATCGAATTATTGACCGATCCTGACATGCTTCTTTCCTTTGAGCGAGGGATCCGTGAGGGGCTCTGCCAATGTATTCATAGACATGTGAAAGCAAATAACCCACGGATGGGTGACAGGTTTAACACATCCCTTGGGTCAAGTTACATACTGTATCTAGATGTGAATAACTTATACGGACACGCTATGAAGCAATGTCTGCCCATTGGCGAGTTCACGTGGCTGTCCGAAGATGAATGCAAGAGATTAGGTGGAAAAATCAGGGGTACGTTGTGGAGGCAGAACTCAAATACCCTATTAGTTTGCATGACGTGAATTCTGATTTGCCGCTGTGTCCAGAGCAACTAGTTCCGCGAGGAGGTTCCACATCGAAACTGATGACAATGCTGGGGGACAAGCAGAGGTACATCATTCACTATCTTAACCTCCAGCAATGCCTCAGCTTGGGTATGGAGCCGGTTAAAATCGCCCGGGACATCTCCTTCAAGCAGTCCCCCTGGTTGAAGGAGTATATTGATCTGAATACGAGACATAGAACTTCTGCGTCGTGTGACTCTGAGAAAGATTTTTATAAATTAATAAATAATTCAATTTTTTGAAAAACTATAGAGAATTTGAGGGAACAACGAGAAATTTTTATTAGAATGCAATGGGATGGGCGTTATCGCGTACGAAAATCCATTGCCAGACCAAATTTTTACAGGTCACCATTTTCAATAAGAATTTTGTTGCTGTGGAGATGGCTAAAACTGCAGTAGAGTTTACTAAAACTATCTATGTGTGGATGTGCATACTAGACCTATCCGAACTCCACATGTACCGCTTTCATTATGAGTTCGCGAAAACTCATTTCGCAGATCCTAAGTTACCTTATATGGATACAGATAGTTTCATCTATTGGGTGAAGAACTGCGATCCATATGTAGTAATTAGGTACCACGCCAATGAATTCGACACGTCTTCTTATGCGGCCGATAATCCTTATGGTAATGTTCTGCAAAACAAGAAGGTTATCGGTCTCATGAAAGACGAGTTGAATGGATTGCCGATTGTGGAGTTTGTAGGTCTTCGGTCCAAGATGTATGCACATCGCACATCGAAAGGTCCCACTCAGAGACGGGCTAAGGGGGTATGACGAATGGCATTACGAGCTCTGTCTATTGAAGACTATTTGCAGTGCCTACGTGGTGGTGTTCGCGGTGCTGAGCTGCAGCCGCCGCATATGGGCCGGCAAACTAGTATTCGATCGATAGCGCACGAGTTGTACGCTGTGCTGCAGTTTAAAATCGGTCCGTCGCCTCATGACGATAAAAGGGTCGTCTGTGATGACGGCACTGAAACTCGCCCGTACTCGCACTACTCACTTGTAGCGAGAGAAGGGGTGGGGGACTCTGATTGAGAGGGAGAGAGAGAGAGAGAGAGAGATGGCGAGAGTGTCTGCAGAGTAGTAGTATGACCCTTTTATCATAGTGTAAATACTGGATGAGAGTGTTTTGTAGTTAGCTTGCGTACTTCCGTGTATGTCTGAGTGTGTGTGAATGTGTGCGAGCCTGTGTTAAGTGTGCATGTGTGTAAATATTATTTATTCTATCAAAGAAAACAAAAAATCACAAAAAACTAAAATAAACCCATTTATAAAAAAATGTATATATATATATATATATATATATATATATATATATATATATATATTTCGCCACTATTACTAGTCAATGGCTATATGACTGAAACCAGATAAAAATTTTACATCTCTTATAATCAAATAGAAGAAGACGAAAATACAATTTTCGCAGTTCGTATCTGCTTTGATCATAGTAGTAGTTGTAAGTTTCACCTGCCTCTAGCCATCCAGTCAGAACTAGTTTTTTAAGAATGTGAGTTCCACCAGTTAAATTCTTTATATATATATATATATATTCACTTGACTGTGGAAAAAAATCTTTATACCGAGAAGAGAAATATGTGTTCACCCGCTTTTTGTAGTGGAAAATGTCTAGAGCCACTTACTTCAATGAAATATAATTTAAATTGCTAGTGGAAAATGTTTTAAATCCACTATCTTGAACTAAAAATACGTTTGCCATTAGTTAAAGAAGTGTTGCCGGTGTAACTTCACTAGTGATATTATTTACCTTGTAAGATACTATAATTACGTTCTAGTACCTCTGCTTTATATATATACACTCCTGGAAATGGAAAAAAGAACACATTGACACCGGTGTGTCAGACCCACCATACTTGCTCCGGACACTGCGAGAGGGCTGTACAAGCAATGATCACACGCACGGCACAGCGGACACACCAGGAACCGCGGTGTTGGCCGTCGAATGGCGCTAGCTGCGCAGCATTTGTGCACCGCCGCCGTCATTGTCAGCCAGTTTGCCGTGGCATACGGAGCTCCATCGCAGTCTTTAACACTGGTAGCATGCCGCGACAGCGTGGACGTGAACCGTATGTGCAGTTGACGGACTTTGAGCGAGGGCGTATAGTGGGCATGCGGGAGGCCGGGTGGACGTACCGCCGAATTGCTCAACACGTGGGGCGTGAGGTCTCCACAGTACATCGATGTTGTCGCCAGTGGTCGATGGAAGGTGCACGTGCCCGTCGACCTGGGACCGGACCGCAGCGACGCACGGATGCACGCCAAGACCGTAGGATCCTACGCAGTGCCGTAGGGGACCGCACCGCCACTTCCCAGCAAATTAGGGACACTGTTGCTCCTGGGGTATCGGCGAGGACCATTCGCAACCGTCTCCATGAAGCTGGGCTACGGTCCCGCACACCGTTAGGCCGTCTTCCGTGCACGCCCCAACATCGTGCAGCCCGCCTCCAGTGGTGTCGCGACAGGCGTGAATGGAGGGACGAATGGAGACGTGTCGTCTTCAGCGATGAGAGTCGCTTCTGCCTTGGTGCCAATGATGGTCGTATGCGTGTTTGGCGCCGTGCAGGTGAGCACCACAATCAGGACTGCATACGACCGAGGCACACAGGGCCAACACCCGGCATCATGGTGTGGGGAGCGATCTCTTACGCTGGCCGTACACCACTGGTGATCGTCGAGGGGACACTGAATAGTGCACGGTACATCCAAACCGTCATCGAACCCATCGTTCTACCATTCCTAGACCGGCAAGGGAACTTGGTGTTGCAACAGGACAATGCACGTCCGCATGTATCCCGTGCCACCCAACGTGCTCTAGAAGGTGTAAGTCAACTACCCTGGCCAGCAAGATCTCCGGATCTGTCCCCCATTGAGCATGTTTGGGACTGGATGAAGCGTCGTCTCACGTGGTCTGCACGTCCAGCACGAACGCTGGTCCAACTGAGGCGCCAGGTGGAAATGGCATGGCAAGCCGTTCCACAGGACTACATACAGCATCTCTACGATCGTCTCCATGGGAGAATAGCAGCCTGCATTGCTGCGAAAGGTGGATATACACTGTACTAGTGCCGACATTGTGCATGCTCTGTTGCCTGTGTCTATGTGCCTGTGGTTCTGTCAGTGTGATCATGTGATGTATCTGACCCCAGGAATGTGTCAATAAAGTTTCCCCTTCCTGGGACAATGAATTCACGGTGTTCTTATTTCAATTGAAATAAGAACACCGTGAATTCATTGTCCCAGGAAGGGGAAACTTTATTGACACATTCCTGGGGTCAGATACATCACATGATCACACTGACAGAACCACAGGCACATAGACACAGGCAACAGAGCATGCACAATGTCGGCACTAGTACAGTGTATATCCACCTTTCGCAGCAATGCAGGCTGCTATTCTCCCATGGAGACGATCGTAGAGATGCTGGATGTAGTCCTGTGGAACGGCTTGCCATGCCATTTCCACCTGGCGCCTCAGTTGGACCAGCGTTCGTGCTGGACGTGCAGACCGCGTGAGACGACGCGTCATCCAGTCCCAAACATGCTCAATGGGGGACAGATCCGGAGACCTTGCTGGCCAGGGTAGTTGACTTACACCTTCTAGAGCACGTTGGGTGGCACGGGATACATGCGGATGTGCATTGTCCTGTTGGAACAGCAAGTTCCCTTGCCGGTCTGGGAATGGTAGAACGATGGGTTCGATGACGGTTTGGATGTACCGTGCACTATTCAGTGTCCCCTCGACGATCACCAGTGGTGTACGGCCAGTGTAGGAGATCGCTCCCCACACCATGATGCCGGGTGTTGGCCCTGTGTGCCTCGGTCGTATGCAGTCCTGATTGTGGCGCTCACCTGCACGGCGCCAAACACGCATACGACCATCATTGGCACCAAGGCAGAAGCGACTCTCATCGCTGAAGACGACACGTCTCCATTCGTCCCTCCATTCACGCCTGTCGCGACACCACTGGAGGCGGGCTGCACGATGTTGGGGCGTGAGCGGAAGACGGCCTAACGGTGTGCGGGACCGTAGCCCAGCTTCATGGAGACGGTTGCGAATGGTCCTCGCCGATACCCCAGGAGCAACAGTGTCCCTAATTTGCTGGGAAGTGGCGGTGCGGTCCCCTACGGCACTGCGTAGGATCCTACGGTCTTGGCGTGCATCCGTGCGTCGCTGCGGTCCGGTCCAAGGTCGACGGGCACGTGCACCTTCCGCCGACCACTGGCGACAACATCGATGTACTGTGGAGACCTCACGCCCCACGTGTTGAGCAATTCGGCGGTACGTCCACCCGGCCTCCCGCATGCCCACTATACGCCCTCGCTCAAAGTCCGTCAACTGCACATACGGTTCACGTCCACGCTGTCGCGGCATGCTACCAGTGTTAAAGACTGCGATGGAGCTCCGTATGCCACGGCAAACTGGCTGACACTGACGGCGGCGGTGCACAAATGCTGCGCAGCTAGCGCCATTCGACGGCCAACACCGCGGTTCCTGGTGTGTCCGCTGTGCCGTGCGTGTGATCATTGCTTGTACAGCCCTCTCGCAGTGTCCGGAGCAAGTATGGTGGGTCTGACACACCGGTGTCAATGTGTTCTTTTTTCCATTTCCAGGAGTGTATATATATATATATATATATATATAGTTATCTCTGCACAATGCTTATATATTTATGAATAATGTAAAAACACGTGTGTGCAAAGATAACTCGTATAATGGGAAAAAAGAATCATTTTACTGTAAACTGATATGTCGCAAACAATGTTAAAAAAATCTGAATTGAATAATAAATTCAATTATTTTATTGTAAAAAAAATTGCCTGAGTTTGTTATTATTTCACCCTCAATCATGATCCATATATGTTGCACTGGCACAGAGAGAGACCTATAAGGTTTTTACTGATTTAAAGACAGAGATGAAAACTGAATGACGGGTGCTGGACTTCGTCCGCCGCTCACAAACAGACCCCGTCACTTTCTTTGTGGTCCTGTCACTTTAAACGGCGAGCATCTGGCAAAGCCGACCCTAGCACTCTCTCTTTCAGGTCCTGTCACTTTCAACGGTTGACTCATCGTCACGCCGGCGAGGTAGAAGCAGGTAAACTGGCTCAGACAGCTCCAGTGGAATGTGCTTTACGCACAGTATCACCAATAAACTTACTTCTATGGAAGTAGGTGTCACAGAAAGAAAACAACATGAATTCTTATGGAGAAAAAAAATTATTTATTTATTTGTGAGCCATTTTAAAAGTAATTTTACATTTTCAGATGCAGACACAAAACTTTTTTTTTTTTCTTCTTCACATGTTCGCTGTCTAAGCTGATGGATAGGTGGACAATCGTAGTATTCCAGGTTCTGGATATCCGCCAATTTGAAGATTCGACGCAGCCAGCTCCTCTTCTCATCCCCTTTAATGTAGGTTATTGTCTCCTTGTGATCAAATACTCTCAGCAATTTGCAGCAAATGTTAATGAGAGATGCCAGGGTCATCCCACATAATCCCATGATAGAACTTTGTTAGCCAAATCGAGCTTCTGACTGTCTTATTGCACTTGACGTCTTTAAATGGTTTCGGCGTTTCAACTCTTGATACAAATGTTCCTATTACTCCATCACTTTGCATGAATGCTATTAATGCACAGTCTTTAATTATGAAACGCATGCACTCATCATAGTAAAATCCTTGAATGTCAGCTACGATCCTCACATCTTCAGGTAACATCGTGATCTACGCTAGAGCTAACACAGTGCGTATTACTTTATACAACTCGTTGCACTGCATCAGTGAGCGGACAGTAGTTAACGAGACGATCATGCAGAACGAGAGCATATGCCAAAGTCTGATCAGGGAAGTTTGCTGAAGATTCAAATTCAATCCGTACATCTATAGGTCCTGATTTAATTATCTCATTCTGTTTTGAACAGTCAATCACGATTATTGGCACTAGCTTCTTGAAACTCTGTGGGCTGAGTAGGCATCCTTCATTTTCAACACCTTCGTAGTAGGATGCTCGGAATCTCGCATACATACCAAATGCCAGACTGTATACATTGTTGTCCCACTGTAGATGTAGATTCTCATATGGGTAGTATTCTGAATTCAAGTAGACTCTGGCGTTAGTTAACTTGCAGTGGTCAAATTCAGTTGAGTCCTTTGATACATTAGCACGCCTTTGAGATTGAAATGCGAGTATGATGAATCAAGGTGCCTCCAACTGCACTGATGTTTTAATAGCCCAAGTATGTGTAGACGCTGTAGGTAGGACTGGGTATTCAAAAAGCTCCCATGATCGAAAACTTAGTGGTAGGCAGGTGCCAGCATTCAGAACTTTTAAGAGCTTCAAGTGCTCCTCGTCGGCAATGGTGATATGAGGCATTTTCCATGATATGCTATTAATCTTGATTTGAACATTCTCTGCAGCTGTTTGAGAGAATGAATTCGCGTCACTTGCACTTCTCACCAAAATAAGTTCCTGTTTAGCGTCGGTAATTATTCGCTGCATATCCTCAAAATAACCCGTAAGCATTTTTAGTGGCACGCACGCGGTAAATCGGCTTTGTCCACCCTCGCCATCCGCTGCATCTATGAACCACCCAGCATTTTCCAAACTGTTTGAATCAGAGGGGGAGGCTGAAACGTACGTCTTAAGGGTTGATGTAGTACCAACACTGCGTGTTCGGTCTATTTCAATTCTGTTGAGTTCATAGCGTATGTCTTGAAACAGGAATGCTACGGCATTTCGAGTGAGCTTCGAAGCGCTACGGCAGCCCCGTCAGCTTTCTTAAATGTGTAGTCCAGATAGAGGAAACTCTTGCTAGGCAGTGTTACCGCGTCCTGATGCTGGATAACAATCCTAATTTCATCATTTTTGTTAAATGTGCTTGAAGCGTAGGGTTTGTGTGAGTGGTATTCATGACGAATAATTCGGTCATCATACTCTACTGACTGAGTTACGTTGAGCGATGTCATTCTGGGGTTTTAAACCTGCTGAAATGAGGAATTCGTAATTAAGGCGTGTTATTACCTTGCCCTTCCACGTTGCACTGACGGGTTGTGAGCCTGGTGTGCTATCTTTATACCTTATTCCCATCTCACCTTAGATGCAGGTGTACAATGATCTCTTCTCCTCTAAAGTTAACAAGCTGATTATTCTGGTCCACAATACGCAGTTCAAGGTAGTCCAGTGGCTGAACAGTCACCGGGAGATATATAGCGTTTGTGGGGGCTTGAACTATTTTATACCCTGTGCCGACTGTAGGAAAGAATCCGTAAATTGAGTGAATCAATTTATCGTTCAGGTATGAGTTTGTGGCAATATTACACTCAACGTGGATTGTACGCACTGGGAGTATATCTACAGCATGATCTGATGCATAAAATTTAGTTCCGTCCTTCACCAAAACACGATCCTTCGCAAAACCTACCAGTGGACCAATTGAATGTCTCTGTGTAAAGTCGATCGTAGCACTCTCTGTCCGTATTTCAGATATAAGGGTATTAATGTTTGCCCGTAGTTCAATACCTTTTCCTGACTGTTTTAAGAGTTCGTTTAAATCATCAATATCGTAGGCACCAGGTTGTATTTGTAGAATCTCCTTCCGGCCGTCAGTTTCTAGATGTAGTTTATTGTTGCTCTGTGTAATATTTGGAGTGCTGTTATACGTCTCTAGACCAATCAGTGCAATACTCCAGTCCCCTGCACTTAAAGCAATCGGCGGAAAGTAATTTGCACGTAATACTGATCCTCGCTCTTTTAAAGTCAGAGTGTACGACATTACATCTAAGCATCAAATGATGGTCATGTGTTCAATGACAGCTCTTTTATATATCGCGCACATGATCTGACGATGACGCATTCTAGGGGGGGTTCGCCGTCGCTGTGATGAGGAACATAACGCAGAGATGCCCACAGAGGTATGTGTTAAAGTCCTGATATCGCCGGAAATTGTAGAAGATGCATCTTTCGCTGGTGAAGTAGCGTTGTAATTCTTCAGGCGGCTGTAAATCACCGAAGGAATCGAAATACTGAACTGTATTTGGACTTTTCTTAACATACGCAACCCAATGGGTCCCTGGACCGCCAGCAACATCTAAATTTACAATTCCGCACTCATTAGTCCACCACATGGTCTTCGGTAATGTATTCCGCATAAAGACGCCGCGGAATCCACGAATGTGGAGTTTTTGTTTCACAATTTTAACTAGATCTTTATTCGTGATTGCTCGGTTGGGTAGGATAACTAACGGACTTTTTTTTTATTTATGAAGAGACCTAGTCCTTTCCTGTATGGCTTCAAGTAGAGGCCTTTTCCGATAGCTGCTGCCTCCATAGCGCGATTATGTCTTCTGGCTTCCTCTAGTTGGGCTTGTGCATTCTGTGCGTTTTTGACCGTTTTGGCGACAGCTGCGGCCCCGCCTGTGAGTGGACCTACAGCGGACAGGGCTGCAAGGGCTGGAACGAGGAACGGGATAATTCCGCCCGAAGTCTTTGGTAGTGGTAGGACCCTAGGTGGTTTAATTGAAGTCGTGTTTTTCTTCTTGTTCCCACCATTCAACACACATTTAGCTGCAGACATCGAGTTGAGAATACAGTTTTTCAAACAACCGGGTTTGTTGTTCTTCTTCCTGTTCTTCTTCGCTCGCAAAGCTGTTCGCGCTGCTTTCATAATACGTTTAAAATTTACCGCACCCAAGCCCAACTTAATTTTTCCACGCATGGTTTTATCAACCACGAGTGCAGAAACGCGTTGACCTATTCGGAAATCTTTTCTTCGCCTTATTTGCTTGGCTTTATCTGCTAATATCCGGTCGGCGACGTGGCGTGTTGGGAGATCCTTATTTGCAGCGTATGCGAGGTCGTGCTCAAGGCAGGCTTCGTCTAGTAGGTTAATACCTTTATCGCCTCGTGCCAGGCGCTTCTGAAGCTTTGTTCCAGGCCAACAGAAGTTATATCCGGGAATGTGCAATTCAACAGGCAAATTGAAGAGAACACCACCTCCGCCTCTCATCATGATGTACCTCCTATCTTGCATGGTACGCCACTGAGGAGATAGAGTTCTACTCTCCCTGTTATATACTAACATGTCAGCTTTGATCCAACTGTTTTCCGATGATGGAAATCCTAGCCATTTAACCAGTGCTCTATTCCCACGACGTCTTATCATGCGCTCGATGTGAAATACATCTGATTCAGAACTCTTCTGCAATTCCTCCGTGTAAAAGCATCCTGCAATTTCATGGCCCTTGCTGTCCTTTCAGATATATGTCCTAGGGTTAGTTCGCTGCACTTTGGATACTGTGAATATCTCAGCCGACCAGTTTGGTAAGTACGATTTATCGAACGCTGTCTTGTGTTTTTAAATACTCACTAAGTCGCATATATTGAACCTCTGTTTGCGAGGTCGAGCATTTTAATCCGGAAATATACTGTGTCCATGAGTGAATTATCGCGAACATCGATCGGTCTCATTTTTATTGTACCATGTTTGGTTCGATTATACTTTGCAATTATCAGTGGGAGGATATCTACCCACTTGTACGAACCGCGAAGATTAAACTGCATCCAAATTTGAGCTTTGACTGTTCTGTTCAACCGCTCGACGATACTAGCTTTAAGGTGGGTAAACGTGGAGTAGTGGTGTATGCCATACCGCTCCATCACAGTGTTGAAATGTTCATTGTAAAACTCTCCACCGTGATCGGTTTGAAGATTGGCCGGGCATCGATTTGTTCCTGTCTGCAGCAAACGCTCAAACACAACAGCAACATCTTTACCGGTTTTCGTTTTCACAGGTAATGCCCATGCGATTTTAGAGTATGTATCAATAACCATTAAAATGTATTTGAATCCATTATTATGAGGTGAATATCGATTCATATCTACAAGATCAGCTTGCCACAGGTCATCCAGCCCTTTAATCATGACGTGCCTACGAGGGTATGTTTTGCGTGCTGGCTTGTGCAGTTCTCTAACCATGCTCTCCATACTTATTCGATGATACCTCTCTCTCGAAGCTCGGAGATTATGGATACAACCTCATTCGAATGAGCTGTATTGCCTGCAGCAGCCGAAGCCATCAACAGTCGAAGTCTGTCTATTAGTTCATCTGGGCCATCATAATATATATACTGCGGGACTTGATTGCTCACTCCTTTATGCTGAAAGTCTACACCCTCACCAACGCTTTTAGCTTGCTCATTGAGTAAAGGTTGTATAATGGTAGCGCATTTAGAGTTTTCAGGCTTTTTCAGTGTTCCGTCGGGATTTTTATACAGATCAGTCAAGTTAAGTATTTCCCGATAGACTTTCCGATCATCGGCACAGTATTTTAACTTTTTTGATGGCCTTAGGAAGATTAGGTTCATTAAGCCAGGTGTTCTTTTAAACTCCGTATCCCCGATGCATATTGTGCTATCGGATAATGTTATAGTTTGAGAGCCTAGCATGTACGGTCTCGCCCTGCTGACACCAAATGTTCTATCTATCTTAACGGTCGGATACTGGTTAGTGAATTGTGCGATTGGGTCATTATTATGCAAAGCTATCTTGGCGATAGATTCGGTAACAGATTTAAAAATTTCATTTAGTGTTTGTTCGCAATCTATATGTCCCAACTTCAGCAAACGTAATTTCCCTCGAACTGCTTTGCGCGCCTGAATGACTTTATGCTTTGTCGACATCTCGAAGGATACTAATCAGAGCTCTGAATCTCACGTGGTTTTATATATGCTTTGTTGTACTTCTTCTTCTCCTTTTTTCCTACACCACCTTCTTCAATAACAACGGCCTCGGCTTCTATCTGGCCCTCAATTGCGCTAATTCTGTTCTCTATCCGGTTTTGGTTAATGGCAAGAAGTTTTTGGGTGTCCTTTAATTCCCTTGCAACTTTAACTAGTCTGAACTCAAGATTTTTAAATTTGATATCGGTGTACATTCGGGCATTCTGTCTTTGCACACCTAATCTCTCAGACTGAGCGTCCGCCATGCGTGCGAATTTGTCCATGGTGAAGTGTTAACTGATGGGATAAGGTATTTTCGTGCGTTTATATATGGAGAAAGCATTGGAAGTTCCGGCTATACCTACCGTCATTCAGTTTACGGGTTTTATCAATAACGAGAAAGCCGTATTGTGAGTGGTTCCAGCAATCGGCACATATCTTTACAAATTCATTGTATGACATGTCGGTCCCTATGTGAGCATGGTAAATGTGCTTTGAATTGAGGTTGTCTTGTTTGAATGCTATAATGAGATTTGCGTTGTCCCTCACCAGCTGTTTTGGGATCCTGGAATACGTTTCACTCAGATAAAATACATCAACACCCATATGACGGCCAAAGCAGAAATATTTACGGATTTGATCTTGCTTTTCAACAGCGACATCGTCAAATATGAAGGCAGTGTTAGGCTTTACCTCTTCAGGTGGGGGGACATCGTCGCTTTCACTGAAGGCTCTGTACATTACGCCGTCTACTCCATCTAATATTTTCTTCAGAAACTGGTACTTGGGCTGAAAGAGTGTTTTGGAGAAGACGAAAAGGTGCTCGAAGCGGACTCCGTCTATCTGCGGTAACAGAGCCATGAGGACATTTGTCTTACCACAGCTGGATGGACCTACAATCATAGCTCGTATGCTGTCAGGAAGGACTGGTCCGTTCTTGTTGGTCTTCTGGTCTTGGTCATCATCACAGGACCAGTCGCCCACAACAAAGCCCTTGAGGCGAGGTTGTTTCACCCAGCCCGCCATGATACCTACTGTGGTATGTCAAGGTGTGGAATACGCTTTAATATGATTAAAAATATGGGTTTGTGTGTAGTCACTGTAGCGCAGTCACCTTACCAACTGAGCTACAACGGCTACACAATAGAATGAACTCCAGGTGGTACATTTAAAGGGAAGGCTGTCATATAGATTAACATAGGTGACATTTTGTCTTGACAAATAAAAAAACACTCAATGACAAATTTAATATTATAAAATAATATATTTATTTATTAAAATATTTACAAATATGATCAGCATGAGAAAAAATCAGTACATTCTATTTTAAGTGGTGCAGCAGAAGTACAGTATTTCGAAAATAGCTGCTTCTTGTATGCTTGAAATTCAGCACGTATATCTCGTAATGTTATGGGTGAATTGTAATAGTCCGGTATTCCATCAGTACATTTGAGTTCGACATTTTCAACACTTATTCGAGGAATAGCACAAGACTTGGGCACTGGTGTTATACACATACTAAAACAATGTTCTATATCATCTATGTGGACGCTACATGTGTGAAGCCAGTTATTGATGTCGGTGTATACTGCCTGAACATATGGGCACCATCTATTTAGTCTCTCTATCGTACTAGTTAGAGCCATGTCTAAATTGAACAAGTTATCAACAGTGGAGTGATGCATGAAAATACTATAACCATCAGCACTTTTAATTTTTAGTGTAGCATCATCACACATTGATAGAATACTCACAGTTAGACTGCCACAGTACATGTCCTGGTAGGAGTGGGATGGATAATATTCGGTAGTCATATGATTCCTGATGTGTGTTTTTAAACGACACAGTTCATCCCACTCGTAGTCAGAAAATTTCACTTTAATATTTTTGAGCACATTTTCCAGCACTAACACAGTTGAGAGGCTACCATATTGTGAAACTTCAAGTCCTAAATGGATACATTTTGAACCACTAACTGTTAACACATAGCTTGAGGCGAATAGTAAAGGTTGAGGTGAAGCGGCGGTCGGTATCTTCTCATCCACGACATCTACACCAGCTCTGTTAGCCTGCTGTTCTTGCACTGATGGTGGGATGTCCCTTGTGAGATTATGATCAGTGGACGGTGCGTACGAAGGAGCCCAGTACTGTGAAGCCCCATCAATCACAGCCTCTGGCACCGGCATTAACACCTGGCTATCCTGCTCCAGCATGCTGAGAATCTGAGCCACAGGATCCTGCGTGGATGAGTCCGAGGCCTTCACATGTGTGGACCGGGACATGCTGGGACCTGCTGATGCTGGCGTCATGGGTGGAGCTGCTGGATGACCAAGACGAATATTCATAAGAAATGATGTGATTTTGGTAGAGAAATAATAATAATAGCAATAATAATAATAATAATAATAATAATAATAATTTGGGGACTTACTGTTCTGGTGCTGCTTGCTCCTCCTGCTAGTCTGTTGTGGTGGTGACTGACACTTCATCTTGACCGACTGGAACAGAGATGGAGGAGCTGCTGAGTGCTCCTTATATAGAAGCCACCTACATCATCATGATGCTGTGCTGCTATTGGTTGAATGAGGCGAACACGTGGCCTATCGAAGTGCCTACTAGCGGAGAACTCGTGAACTAGATCAGTTTGTCGCTCTGCTTGATCGGAGGCAGTCGTCTCTTGTGGGCTGGGAGCTTATATGTGGCCTTTAGAAATGGTAGACAGTTCCAAGAGTAGCAGATGAGATTGGTAATGCATTTTAAAAGCATTTCGTTGGAGAGAATTAATTTGGAGGACTGTGTTCTTGTTCTTATTCATATGTTCCAGGATTAATGCACGTTTCCATTCAGCATGTAGGAGGTTATGGGGGCAGTCCTCCGCTGTATGCTTGCAAACTACACTGCTGTTAAATTCATTGCGGTCAAACACCAATAACTCATCGATTGAACACATTCTGCAGGATAGCCTTCAATGGTATATACATTGTCTACGAATATGCTTACGTTGAAGCGAATTGGTGTCAACTGAACGTCTCTTGCGTTTTGGAAGAGTGAATGTTTGATGGTAAATAAGCCTGCAGTTTGCGCATGTGCATGAGCATATGCTGGTTACAGGATGCATCCTGGCTCCATCCCTCTGCATTGCCGAAATCTGCTGAACAGAATTCTTGTACTTATTGCTCTGACACTCCTCCATTATCATACGCTTCCACACCTCATGTAGTGAACTGTTGCTACAGTTCTCCCTCAAATGTCTACATGAAATGCAGTTATTGAAAGCTGCTCTATCACCCACATCCATCTCTATGATCGAACACATGGCAACGACAGCTCAGCAAAGACTGAATGTGCAGGAGAACGGTAATGGTAGTTCAGTGGAGGTAGCACAATTGGCATTCTTCCCGCCAAAATCAACCATCTTTAATGATATCATGGTGGCGCTCTCTGGTGGCAGGGGTATGAACTAACACAGTTGGATTGCATACACATGTGTATGATATAAATAATAATAAATAATAATAAATGATAATGATTGTTAATAAATGATAATCAATAATAATAAAGACAAGTACGGTTTTTGCATGCATTATCTTGTTGGAATTCAAACTTCCCGCCATTTTTTCTTCTGGAGGCTTAGGTTAGTGGACATAGCACAATTGGTCTATTTTCCCGCCAAAATTCAAACTTCCCGCCATTTTTTTCTGAGGTTAGGTTAGTGGACATAGCACAATTGACCTATTTTCCCTCCAAACGCCGCCATATAGGATGGTGCCATGCGCTGTTGCCAAGTCTACATGCCGCCATCTTGGATGACGTCATCGCCGCCATCTTGAATAAATTTGGCAACAATGGAGCGTGCCCTCGTACGAAGGTTGTCCCTCTACTTATATGGTCACGCAAGTACATGTCATGTTGCAGAGAGAATATATTTTTTTCTGACATATCCACACCACTAGGCATTATCCATGAATACATCGAGCAAAGCGGTGTTAATTCTTTTTGTATGCTGTGATGATTAAATTATTTCTGGCTGCTAATGAAAGTTTGGCCTGGTATATACCACACGCATGACAGCATAATCTAAGGTAAGTGCATCTAAAGATATAACCTATGAATGAAAACTAGTGTGATCTTACTGAAATGCAAATAATTTTTCAACTGTATACACATGTTAGAGTGCAAATACGCTATTGAGGTACGATTTATAAACGTTATCTGAGACAAACTTCACACCGCCTCTTATAACAATAAAAATAAAAAGAAATACGAGGAAAGTTACAGGAAACTGACCGGCAGAGAAATTAGGTAATGTCAAAACAAACATAATTCTTTACAGGTGGCGTCCATCGACATGCTGCGAGACTTCAGCTGGTGATGGGAAGCAACTAAGCTACACTAATGTCACTACAGTTTGCGATTGTGTAAAAATTATAAAATATTACCAAGATCACTGAGAAGTACACTACTTGACGCTCAATAACACAAGAGATTTTTAATAATTTGTCTTTTCTTCAGCATGAGAGTACTAAGAATCTATGTTGACTTCAGAAGAATACATACACTGATTTTCTCTTACGTTTATAATATTTTATCCAATCCGAGTTGAAGACATTTTGTGGAAGAAGTAAAGTAAGGAGTGACTAAGGTCACATTCAATAAAAAAATTGTGCACATACCAGTATTGATACATGAAAACATGTACAAACACTGACACAGACTTAGGAAGCAGTATAGCGTATAGCAGCCAAGCTTCATTATCAATCTGTTGTTCCTATTACCTAGCCTTCTAATTTTCTGTTTATTTGTGAATTTAAGTATAGTGATTTCTTTTTATTTATTTATTTACATAGTTTACGCCCACATTGGAGCACTAAAATCGAACGTAACACAACAGAGTCTACAATGATTAAGTTTAGGTCTTAGCAGTCAGCAATTTCTTCGTTTCCCAAAACTTCTTCATTCGCTGTGATCTGGCTGTTCGTTCTTCTGCAGAAATGATATCCTTCTTCCGTTCTGATGGTTTGAATGTCAGTTGTGTGTATTTGTTCTTCAGAAGCAGTTTCTCTTCTCTGTGTCGAATTTGGTGTGTGGTGATGTTCAGTTCATCCAGATCACTTTGTACTTCTTTAAACCAGATGTTTTTGGTTTTACTGTTCCAGAAGTAGTCAAAAAGTTGCTTCAGGATTCTAGTATTTGGTAGGCGAGATATGTGGCCAAAAAATGCAATCCTTCTTTTCCTCATTGTATCAATAATGGATTCACTTTCTTTATACACTACTGAATTGGGCAAAAAGTCTCCACTGCCCATTAACTTGGTGTTTCTTGCTGATAGTTGTTTGGAGCATTCTTCTATCAACTTTCTGCCGTTTTTCAGTTGTTGCTTGAGTATTTAGTCTGAATAGTGTTTCACTTACATATGTTGCTTCCGATTTAACGACGGAGGAGTAATGTCGAAACTTAGCATTTATTGAGAGAGATCGTTTTCTGTAGGTTGGCCATGTGGTTCTCTGCGCTCGCTGTAGTTTTAATGTTCTACTATCTATTGATGCCCCTTCATTAACATTCCCATTAATAATCTCACCAAGATATTTAAACTTTTTTACTATTTTAATTTTTTGATCATTATGGAGTATGATATGGGATGTGTCAACTGGGAAGCTGGGCATCATTTCTGTTTTCTCAAACGAAATTTGCAATCCCACCTTTGCCGCTAATCGTTCTAGTTATTCTATCTGAACCTTTGCTTCATCAATATTGTTTGCTAACAGCGTCAAATCATCTGCAAATGCAAGGCAGTTAAGTTGAATCTTTCTTCCAATTTTAGCAGATGGTGGGCATGTCTTGTTCCATTCAAGCATGATTTTCTCCACCCAGTATGAATCTCAAAAGGTTCAGAGAATTCATTTTTGAACCTTACTCTAGCTTTAGTATTTCGAAGGGTGACTGCAACGAGGTCGACAAGTTTCTGATGTAAACCAAATTCTTTAAGAATTAACAGTAGGCATTCATGAAGGATACTATCGTAGGCTTTTCTTTTTTTTTTTTAAATCGACGAACGTGATCACTTGTTTCTTGTCCCTGCCCCTTTGATGTTTCATTATCCATTCGAGACTAATAATTTGATCAGGACGGCTAGTTCACCATCAGGCTGTTCATGAATTCTGAAATTTTATAAGTAATATCCAGCAGGGATAGACCCCTATAATTATTTGGATCCAATCTATCTCCTTTTTGTGTAGCGGATGGATTTTTGCAACATTCCATTCCTCTGGTAACTTCTCAGTATTCCAAATGTCAGTAAGATGTTTGTGTGCGTTCAGAATAATTTGTACATTTGCATATTTCCAAAGTTCTGTCACTAGTTGGTTCTCACCAGCTGCTTTATAATTCCAAGTGAGATAATCGCTGCATGTAGTTCATCTGGCTGTGGTGGTATAACTTTTTATAAATGCTAATTGTTTCTTGGATAGGGGGTCCAATTCCAAATGATGTTCAGGTTCCGCGCTAATTAGTAACTGTTTGAAATATTTAGCCAATATCATTGAATTGTCATAATTGTTATGTGCTACCTTTCCGTTTGTATCCTTCATCATAAGAGTAGGTGGAGTGTATTTCGACTGGTACTAATTGAATGTCTGATAGTAAATCTCTTGTTTTGTGGCGATTGAAAGCATCCTCGACTTATTTTAGCGAGTCCTTATGAAATTGCCTTTTGACTCTTCTAATTTCTTTGGCGGTTGATCGTCTAGCATTTCTTAATTCCTTCCTGGAGCTTCAAGTTCTCTTTTGTTTGTCATTTAACCAGGCCTTATGTCTTCGTTGAATCGTTACATCACATTCCTCATTCCATGAAGCTCGTTTCTTGCGTTTCCGTACAGGATCTACTTCTTCAGCCAAGGCTTTTAATCGATTTACAGTGGCAGATTCATGATCTCTCGTAATATATCTGATAATTAATAATATAACTAGGTCCATATGTTCTCTTTGTATTTAACTTTTGAGATTTGTTTTTTCTTATAGGTGTCAGTTTGATTTTAATTTTTGAAATGTAATGGTCTGAATCAACATCGACGCCACGCAGCAATTTAACATTATAGATTTCCTTGAGGAATTTCTGATCCATGGCCACATGTCCTAACGTCAAGCCACGAGAGTTCCAGATAGGTCATTTCCATGTTATAAACTTATATGATTTCTTTATTTATGTGTTTTTATTTCATTCCACTCGTTTTTCGTGTGTGTACCATGCGTTGTTACTATGTTGGGTGACGGAAAGATGAAATCCCTCCCTCCCCCCTCACAATAACTCACAGGTAGGTTCAAATGGTTCAAATGGCTCTGAGCACTATGGGACTCAACATCTGTGGTCATCAGTCCCCTAGAACTTAGAACTACTTAAACCTAACTAACCTAAGGACATCACACACAGCCATGCCCGAGGCAGGATTCGAACCTGCTACCGTAGCAGTCGCGCGGTTCCGGACTGAGCGCCTAGAACCGCTAGACCACCGCGGCCGGCACAGGTAGTTAATGCACAAATTTTACCTCATTTGGAGACAATTTCTATAAGAAATTTCAATGTATTCATTTTTTGTATAGTCGTTTAGACGTATAAGTGAATTTGTAGCACGATCCTAAGTTAGGGAAGTGCTGTTGTTCTCGAAGACGTGTTCTCTTACGCCCTGTGAGATGTAAGATAGTACAGCGATCGCGAACTGTAGAACTAGAGGCATGTATTTTCTGAGAGCACATTCAATTACCAACTTGTGTAATGAAATATTTTGAGCAGTGTGTACACAGATAAGGTTTTGAAAGACGATACAGGAGCAAATAACGAACGTGGGCACCAACTACTAAAAACTAGCTAGTGGTCTCATGAGCTACAATGTTTTGAACGGTAAAAAATGAATGGAACAGTGTATAGTTACCCAATGACAGTGATTTATTCAGTGACATTTGAGTTATACGCATAGAAACAAGAGAGAATAAGTTTTATACCGTGAGCCTTCTACTTCGAAATAAATGAGACTTGGTGAACAGAGGAGGCCTGCTACGGTGCGGGTGTTTGTGCACTAGGGCAGGTGCCGCTGGCGAACGCTGCACAAAACACTTCATAAAGATGTATTGACCGGCACGCGCGGCATCGCTACCCAGCGGCGGGTGCGCGGCTGCTGGACTCCAAACGGTGCGTAGCGTGCTGCCAGACTGAATATTGCGTGTATGCTTACTTGTAACTGATGCATTAGTGACTGACGGCGTGATGCAGGAGAACAATTTGAATGGAAAGCAAAATCTACCCTAACGGACACTCACCGTGGTGCAAAGAGATGTAGAGACACCATTTCCTGAACCACAAAAAAAAGTCTTACCACTACAGCTCATGATCTACGTCCCATGGTACGAAATAAAAACGACACCCACGTTCTCTTAAGGCAGAACAGCGCGTATTTTTATGTATATGTTAGTGTTAAGTTAGACTAAGTACTAATCTTTGTGAATTTTATTTGTTACATGTTTATCTTGCTCATAGTGAGACAACTATAAAACCCAGAAAGGAGATATACTGAGATTATGAAATAGATCTTGCTATAAAAGAGGGAGGCAGTGGAGAGCATAAGCAAGTATAAGGAAGAATTTATCACACCACTCCAGACACCCTCGCTAACCCTACACACCAAAATATGCGACGTTCTTGAGATTTTTATTTTATTTTCAGGAAAAATGTAATTGTAGAATCATAGAATAGAGTTGTGAAATGTAATGTTGTTGTCAACGTGCTACTGAAAACGTTGTTTTTACGCAGGAACAATGACGCTGCAAACCATCAAAAGGAACTGAACTGTGGACTGGTATAAAATGTGATGTAATACTCATGTATTTGATGTAAAGGACGATGCAGTAATTTTTGTATGTAGTATTTAAGTTAATGTATATTTTGTGTGCCCTGGTGTATATGTTTTCATTGCTAAAAAACCATATATGTACAGTGCACGAGTGAGACGAATGTTACAACAGGTGATTAGCTAAGTGCCAGGGCCGGTACCAGAACTGTATAAGCAAAGTGGTGATGAGAAATTCCTTATAAGGCACGAAGAATTCAGTTCAAATATGTGTGTAAAGGAGTGAAAGAACTAGCAGTGTGTAAAGTGGATGGGCTCATTGCCCGGAATTTGAAATTTCTTTGGACAATTCACCCAAGGGAGCAATGTAAAGAAACTTAATAATTTTTTCTTATTGATAAATGTGTAGATATTATTCGACTCTCAAGCCAAAGATTCACTGAAATAGTATTCAACACCGACGGAGAAAGGAAGATTTACGCTCTTCGTTTATTAGTTTTAGTAATAGTTACCTTTCGTTATTTTCATGTCGTGGTGATGAGACGTATAAGCGAAGTGCTGTGCAATTTCAAGTGAAATTGTGATAAATGACGAAATCAACTTCTGAAACAACATTATTTTCTCATTTACCATACCATGGATCCCAGCTCCTGTAACTCTGGAAGATTATTATTATTTTAGTTTTGTAAGGAGAATTTTGATGGAGGCGACAAAATCTTTACGACGGAGCTCCTCCATAATCGCGGTACATGAATGTGTTCATCTCGTCCCCTTCGTGGTCGCCAGTGTCAATTTCAGTGCGAAGTCCGATTATTTTCTTTGTCAGGTGAATAAATGCATTTTAACCATAATTCTTTTTACCCAGGCCACGGGGGATGATAGTATTTAGAATGCAAGTGCCTCTATTCCGATCGTACGTTCGCATGTAACTGAGCATGTACCGACATAACTATACTTATAACCCATTTCCCTTACAGTATTAATTCTTGCCGGCCGCGGTGGTCTAGCGGTTCTAGGCGCTCAGTCCGGAACCGCGCGACTGCTACGGTCGCAGGTTCGAATCCTGCCTCGGGCATGGATGTGTGTGATGTCCTTAGGTTAGTTAGGTTTAAGTAGTTCTAAGTTCTAGGGGACTGATGACCACAGATGTTAAGTCCCATAGTGCTTAGAGCCATTTGAACCATTTGAACCATTAATTCTTATTCTGAACCACTCACTCGCGAACGTACGTGCCCTCTTATTTTGTGTCGTCAGTCTGGTATATTCTTTAATAACGTTATTTTTAATATTCAGTGGGTTAGTTTCCACAATTGCCCTTTGCCTCTGTCGTGACGGCGCTCCACGCGAAATATTAATTGCGCAACATTCATACTAACTCTCATTTCAAAATTACGACTCTGGCTGACTAAGTTTCTAACAATTTAGCGTGGCGGTTACGTATTCTTTCATTGGCTATTTGATCTTTTTCTCATGGTCACCACCCCCTGTGGATTCCTCTCCCAGAGATCCGAATGGGGGACTAGTCTGGATTTTTTGCCAATGGAGAGATCATCAGGACACTTTTTCGATAACAGACCGTATGTCTTATACATACCCATTATCTCTCTTTAATGCAGTGGTTTCCATGGCCCTTACATCCTCATGCCGCTGATCACTACTGATTCTTCCTCCTTTTAGGGATAGTTTCACGCTGCAGAGGCAAGAGAGAGCCCTAAATTCTCGTTCACTCCTCCGCCCTCTTCGACTAGGTCGTAGGCAGAATGAGAGTGACTTCCTTTGTCAGAAGTCTCAGGCCACCATTACTGATGATTGTCATTCAGAATTGAAGCAGTGGTTGGATTCGAACCTGGACAGAGGACGTTTTGATTACTAGTTAAAGACGCTAACCTCTAGACTGCAGGTGCAACTTAATAATGAAAATCCATTTCAAGTTACAGTATTCCCATTATACGAGGGTTGGAACTTAAATAGTGGCAACTATTTATTCACAACTGATACAAAAGAGTTACATGTTTGCACCTGTTACTATCCTTCAAAGTGGTCGCCATCGTTGTGTAGAACCCGTTGCCAGCGTTGTGGAAGGTGTAGTCTAACGTTAGCAGAGCCTGTTCTGTTGATGTGAATGGAGCGGTCTACTACCTGTCGAATCTCTGGAACAGTTCTGAAGCGAATGCCACGAAGTTGTTCCTTCATCTTCGGAATGAAGTCAAGGTCACAAGGGCTTAAGTCCGGGGACTATGGTGGGTAGTACAGTACTTCTCAGTCCCATCGACCGAACAGAGCAGCCACAGCTTGCGCTTTATGTGCCCACACATTGTCATGCAAAATGGTGGGTGGATTGCGCAGAAAGTGTCGCCACTTCTTTCGCAAAGCTGGCCGCAGGTGATGCTCCAAAAACGAACAGTAATACTGTGCACTGACGGTCTGCCATGGAGGAACGTAATGCGTTAGAATATCACCATCGCAGTCGTACACAAGAATCACCATAGCTTTCACCATACTGGGGCTCTGACGCACTTTCGACTTTCGCGGCCGTTCGTTGGATTGGAGTTTCAGTTTTGGCTCGTACGATGTGGCCCATGTCTCATCCAGTGTTACGAAACGGCGTAAGAAAGCCCCTCCTTCGCGCTCATAGCACTGCAAGTGCGTCTGAGCAGCGTCGTAACGCATCCATTTCTGCATTTCCGTCGAGTCATGCGGAATCCATGGTGATGCAATTTTTTGCATGCCCAGGCGTTCCTTCAGGATTCGAAGCACAGTCGTATACGCTAATCCTGTGGGCGAGCTCACGAATCGTATGGCGTCGATCACTGTGCACTAACGCGGCAACAGCATGCACGTCTTCAGAGACGCTAGGACGACCTGCCCGACGCATGTCTGCCACAGTTTGCTGACCTTCGTTGAAGGCTTTTACCCAACCTGCCACTGTTCTGTACGACAATGCCGATTCTCCGCAGGCGTTTTGAAGACCTTGATGACACTGCCATGCTGTACGACCTCTGGCAATTTTCAATCTTGATCCAAATCCGTTGTTCCTGTTTCGGAAACATAGTGACACCGTTACGTTAGACCGCTCACTCACAAGTGACTGTGTTTCCATCGGTTGTGCGCACGCCGGTGACGTGAGATGGGCGAGTCATTTGCTCGGAGGTAAGGTAGGTATGTCAACAATGTGTGCTGTCAGCGACAATAGTAGATTCCATTGCATAGTGTCTCCACAGCAGTGTCGCCACTATTTAAGTTCCAACCTACGTATAACCGTGTTACGAACCTTATCACACAGAACTGCAGTTATCTGTGTGTGTGTGTGTGTGTGTGTGTGTGTGTGTGTGTGTGTGCTACGCTGATTGTGTGAGGCCAGTGGGGCTATAGCATACGAAATGAGGAGAGCCTAAAATACTACATACGCTCCAGCAGTTGTCTGTGTATGAAGTTTCACTAACCCTTTTCGAAAGATATTCTGTTGAATTTAACACATCATATTCCTGAATGAGATTTTAATTATGCAGCGGGGTGTGCGTTGATATGAAACTTCCTGGCAGATTAAAACTGTATGCCGGATCGAGACTCGAACTCCGGACCTTTACCTTCGTGAGCAAGTGTGTGAGCTTCTATGAAGTTTGGAAGGTAGGAGACGAGGTATTGGCAGAATTGAAGCTCTGAGGAGGGGTCGTGAGTCGTGCTTGGATAGTTCAGTTGGTAGAGCACTTGCTCATGAAAGGCAAAGCCCCCGAGTTCGAGTCTCGGTCCGGAACACAGTTTTAATCTGCCAGGATGTGTTACATCCTATTCTATCTGTTGAATGTATGAACTTGTTTAGGAACTGTTAAATTGTCATTACAGCTTAAAAAGCAATCCTTAATGTATCAGTAACCTTTAAGGCTCAACTCGTTGTGTATGAATAGCGGAACAATGTTAAACATTGGTACATTTTCTGTTACACCTAAAAATCAAACATAAGAAAACAAATATGTTTTAATTGGGCCCTGTACTAATAGTTTTCATAACAATTTTCCCATCCAAAACAAATTCTGCTATTGTGTATGGCATGAAATATACAAGCACTATTTTGTAAGTTGTTAATATATCTTTATTTATGTTCCAAGTATCATTTTAATACTGTAATTTTTGTAAAGGAAAAACAAAATAAAAATGTGTTTTGTCGGTGAACATTGGGTTAACCCTGTTCGATTTCGTAACTTGTACGTTTCAACCTTTCTTTAGGCTGAATGCAACTAAGCAATAAATAGTGGACTAAACACCAAAGAGTTTCACTCACAAATTTGCCAACTGCTATTCATTGGATTAAATTCGCTTTATTCTCATCGTCATCCTAATATGAAACAACGTTGACAGGTTCAGCAGCATAGCTTGTAATCTTATTTTTAAAATAGTTGAATATTAAATTTTATTTTGGTTACTTGTGTGTCGTAAACTTCAGCAATGTGTCATTTTTTATAAAGATCTGCAAGAGCAAAATTTAGAGATAATAATAAATCAACGAACGATCACATCATACCACAAGCAAGCTTTGAAAACACTACAAAATATCCATAGATCTGAGTAAAAAAATCTTGGAATTGGCAACATACCCTTCCCTCTCGATACTACTGCATCGTTGTTGCTGTTAGTTGTTCAATGAGTATTGAACAGTTCATTGTGCTAACGTCTCTCGCAACATTTCACTTCGCCATATAAAAAATACATTTCTCCCTCACGATGATGTTAATGCGGCATTGTGCAGCACATTTAATAGGCCAAAACTCTACCTGTTAATAACTACTGTAGGAAGGGTCTTCGAGCATGTGTTATACTTGAACATTGATGTCACGAATTCTACTGCAGTCCTGTGTATTATTGGACATACTTCAGTACTTAAGGACTCAGAAATTACACAAATAATCAGGCTTGCATGGATAATGATAAATATTTTAGAAACAATTACACTTTATGTGGCATAGCTGGAACAGATGTTACACACTACGCATAACAGATGAACTAGAATTAATGGAACTTTTCTCATTCATTGACTTTGATGCCTAGGCACCCCAGTATATTTCAGTCCTTTCAAATAGGACGGGACTAGTACAGCACTGCACAGTAGCTAGAATTCCAACAACAATACCATACTTTGAGATCAATACTCTGCAAAATATAAATACTAATTTCGCAGATCTCTTGTATCACAGCAGTAAATTTTGAGTACATGCTTTGTACAGGGTGTTCCATCTAACTTTGCTACCTCATACACCTCCAAAATGAAACGAAATGTGAAAAACGAAGTTGGTGAGATGTGCACCTATGTCAGGGGCTCACACAATGAGCAGGCATGCACTATCCCTATAAGAAAACAAAGATCACTATCAACACAAAGTCAGGTTTTTTTTTTTTTTTTAAATGGCACATGTATGTTTCTTCTACCGAAATGAAAACTGGAAGTAATGGCAGACTTGGTCTCACTACTCTAAACCTTATACCTTCTGGAATACTTTACTTTAAATAATGGAAACGGTGCCACAGTTTCTGCTGTAATGCTGTAATGCCGTAACGCATGTTGCATGCATTGTTTTGAAGCCCGTTGTAGGCAATCCTTGCTCTGCGCATTAATGCAGAGAATGTGGCGCCATTTCTGTCCGTTAAAGTCATCTCAGAAGGTATGAGGTTTAAAACAGTGAAAACAAAACTGCCGTCACTGAATCTGTTTCTAGTTTTCATTTCCGTAGAAAAACATACATGTGCCATTTAAAAAATGCAACTTCTTGTTGAAAGTGGTGTTTGTTTATATTTATGGGTTGTGCGTTCCTGCCCACTTTGTGAGCCACCTGACAAAGGTGCATCCCTGCCCAATTGCTTTTTTTCACATTTTCTTTCGTTTCGGAAATATGTAATGTGGCAGGGTGAGATGGGAGACGATGAAAGGTGAAGAAATGAATCAAGGATGAGAGTGAGAAAAAGAAAAATAAGAGAAAACAAGAGAATGGTGAAACCAGATGAAAAGGTAAGAAAGGTGGAGATATAATTGATGAAGGAGTGAGGGCAAGTGGTGGAAAGAGACGAGAGAGGTGTAGCCCTCTATCGTGCACGCGGCAGCACGCGCCGTCCGTTGACGTGCGTCGCCGCCCACTGCGTTAACGGCCGCTGTGTTGGCTGCCTGGCAGGGAGCGCAGCTGCAGCTTCGAGGACGAGACGGCCGTGACGGTGCAGGTGTGCGTGACACGGCGCAGCTCATACTGCACGCCATGGTCGACGGCTTGGTACCAAGACGGCGACGTCATCGAATCCAGCTACGAGCAGCCCCAAGATGGCCGGGACTTCCGAATCGTGTCACTTCAACAGCACGTAAGAGGCTCAAATATCTGCAATGCAACTCACTCACATTTTATGCCAGAATAGTTATAGACTGCCACATATCTTAACTTTTACAAATGGTAAAAAAAAGAGAGATTTGCCCTCTGAAGATTTGGTGCAGCCCAGAACCAATTCCCTCCTTGTGCCAACCTCTTCATTTCGGAGTATCATTTGTTTTGCTCCCTACGTCCTCTCTCATTTATTGGATGTATTCCAAACTCTGTTTCTCCCCTACAGTGTTCGCCCTCTATAACTCGCGCTGGTTCCATGAAAGAAGTTCTTGATCTCTTAAAATATGTCCTATCATCCCCTCCCTTCTTCTAGTCAGTGTTTCCATACGTTCTTCTTTTCGCCTGTTGTGCAGAGAACCTCATTTCTTTTCTTTTCAGTCTACCTAATTTTCAATATCCTTCCATAGCACCACACCTCAGGCGCTTCGACTCTCTTGTTTTTCGAATTTCCCACAGTCCAAGATTGACTTCCGTACAAGTGAACCTTGTCGAACTTCAGTTTTGAGGAAAACCTCTCATATTTTAATTAGGATAATGCTCCGCAATTTTATTACGAAAAAATGTCAAAAACAACAGATTGTGTACTCTGTTTATTTCTGTTTTCTTCAGGGAGTTACCTATTGAAAAAATATCAATGTAATTGAATTCCATGCTGCTTATACATTGACGCCTTCTAGATTACATGTTATTGCACTTTACTATTTATGTCTCTTTGCCATCACGGATTTGAGAATAAGTATATTGCTGTGGTGTAATGTTACAACGCACCAGCTAGAGCAACTGATTTGTATAACAAAGAGTCGTCGAATTCGTTCATCCAAAATTTTCCACTTGAAAGTGTCTCTTGCATCAGCGCCAGTTAAGCATACCATGTATCCATATTGAGGGTGGCAGCAAGCAGGCTTCTGGTGCTGGACATCACCTTCAGCGCCAACGTTGGCTACGGGGAGCCTGACTTCTCTCGGTATATCAACGCCGTGGCGAAAAAGGGTGAATCACCATCCAGGCCATTGTGCTCTCACCATCACTGCTTTCGATTTTCAGGAATCTCAATACCATCCAACGATGTTTATGAGCTACAAAACATTCGCATATATGCCATTATCTAATATTAACCCAGGATTTCCAAAACTGTGTTCTGCAGAACACTAGTTTTCCATGGGAAACGAGTAAGTGCTCCACGAAAATTTATTAATGACACAGCGTTTTCTTTTTTCGACTTTTGATGACCCTAATTATTTTTTTAAAATTTCGTTGTGAATTCTGTGTAATTACTTATTTAAAATTGAAGTTATCACTGAATGAAACACGATTTCTGTTTTTAAAATTCTAATAGCCTTCCAAATAAACAACATGTTCTATCAAAGTACCACGATAGTCAAGTTGTTCCGCACAGGAAAAGTTTCGCGGAACTTGCGTTAATCAAATGCATACTTAGCATGACATGCGCGTCGGGCTGATGTAGCCTATGGTAATATAGGGGTAGGGAGACATGAGTAACTTGAAAGTTGGCTAGGATTGAGAGTAGACCACTAGCAAATATATCAACGACTGTCATTATTTTAGTTCAGTAACACTGTGTGTGCAGATGACAACTACCGGAAGCGAAGGTTACAAATGAAATCTAGAATGCCTTCTCATACACAGGGTGGTCATTTCAACTGAAGACATTAAAAAATCTCGAAAACTACACATCGGATCAAAAAAAGTTACAATTCCAGTTTTTTTGTCTCTGAGGGGGACATCCAATGATACCTCACTAGACCTCCGACCCCACCCCATGCGTGGGTGGCTGAGCGTTATTTTGAAATATTCAATGGGAACCCCCGTCTTTTATTGCAGATTACGATTCTGCAGCAAAATCTACATACACTGTGTCTGAAGCATCTTCTTCGTTACGCCACAGTTGGCGCTGTAATGAGAGGGACAGAAATGGACACACACTCGTAATTTACGAGATGCTGTTCAATAGCCCTTGAATAATCCATGGTATGTAGGATCCCACCTGCATACTGCAAGGATAGGACAGGCCAGTATTTCATAGCTTCTAATTGAAAACCCCATTCGCAACGTTTTATTCCTCCGACATATCGAATAGGGGACTATACGATGCCCCACTGCGGCTGTGAATCCGAGGTGAAGGCTACTGTACTTTTCCAATTAGAGTAAGTGTTCAAATGCAGTATCGTCAACTTCAATACAAGTAGTGTTTCGCTTTTTAAATGACCTTATACAGGACAGAACACACCTGCTGAAGTGTCAGCACAGGCATTCCTGATGCTCTCGACCGTGTCTTCACGGCCTGTTGGCACGTGCTGGTACACTTTCTCTTTTAAATATCCCCACAGAAATAAATACGGTGACATCAAATCCGGCAAACTAGTGGGTCAATTAATAGGGCCACCTTTACCGATCCACCAAAAATGTGTATGTGAATTCCTAAGGAACCAAGAAACCAAGGGTCCCAAGGCGTACACACTACTTAAACTAACTTACGCTAAGAACAACACTTACACGCATGCCCGAGGGAGGAGTCGAACCTCCAGCGGGAGCGACCGCGCAGTCCGTCACATGGCGCCTCAAACCACTCGGCCACTCCGCGCTTCAATTGCCTAATGCTCTAGGTAAGCGCCATTCTGAAACCACATACGTTCTCGAACATCCAGGACAACCTCTTCCAGTTGCACCGGTAGTTCCTGTTCCAAAAACTTTCGATATTTGCGTCCATTCAACATGCAAAAATGGCTCTGAGCACTATGGGACTTAACATCTATGGTCACCAGTCCCCTAGAACTTAGAACTACTTAAACCTAACTAACCTAAGGACGTCACACAACACCCAGTCATCACGAGGCAGAGAACATTCAATATGCCGTCGATAAAGCACGGACCAATTAGTCTGTTCCTCATGATGCCACATCATATGTTAATCGACCAAGGACTCTTAAGGTCAGCTACCTGTAACCAGTGGGGATTACCTACACTCTAGTAATTCATGTTATGCCGGTTAACGCTACCACGGTTTGTGAATGTAGATCCATCGGAGAACCGTACCTCGACAACGTAAGGGTCGTTTGCATTTGTTGTCGTGCCAGTTCATAAATCGCGCTCCATAAAGTTTTTGATTCAGTGACACGTGGTATGGATGATACTCATGACGAAGCAGTATTGTGACAATACTGCCCACCGACACACGCGGTGTGATTGCCGGGCGCTTGTCCATGGGTTGTGCACTGCCGCTAGTACAGCTATTTCATTAGCTTCTGTAACACGTCTGCTACCTTTCCTTTTGCCGATCTGTACCGTGCCATCAGATATAATGGCGTTCACAAACTTGTAAAAGAACCAACGAGAGCGAGCTTTCACTGGAAAACGCTCGGCATACAAGGTAACAGCAGGCTCACCATTTCTCCCATGAGTACGTTCTCCGTAAATTAGGATCATTTCAGTTTTTTCTTCTGTGGTTGCAACATTCAGCGTCCACCACCACCTCTTTTCTCCAAACGATAGGTACTTGTGCAAGCAATAAAGGCCACGTTGCCACGTTGGGCAACCCCGGTTCGATACGGCGGAGGAATACAACATTGCGAATGGGGTTTCCATGTAGACGTTATGAAATAACGGCCTGTCCTACCCACCATTGAGTAGCATATCGTAAATTACGATTGCGTACCCATTTCTGTTCCTCCGATTACACCACCGTCTGTAGCTAAACGAAGAAAATGCATCGGACACAACGTATGTAGATTCTGCAGTAGAATTGAAATCTGCAAAAATAAAGGGGAGTTAAAATTCAAGTTTTCAAGGTACATCCCCGCCACCGAGGCACGGGGTGGGGTAGATGAAAGGATCGAGTGTGGTATCGTCGGATGTCCCCCTCCGAGACAAACAAATTGGAATTATACCTTTTTTGATCCAATGTGTAGTTTTCGAGATTTTTCAATATCTTCAGTTAAAATGAGCAACCTGTATGTAGGATCATCACTAATTCCAGCTGCAGCGATGTGGTAGTTTCTATACACCCTTTTCAAAAATATTTTTACTTGCGCACCAGCAGAATAAAACTTACCATGTACCACACAATTATTGAAAGTATCACAACATATGGTGCAGAGTTGTGGGAACTAACTCAGAGGCAGAAAGATCACCTGTTGGCTGTCGAGATTGATTTCTGGAGACGGAGTTGTGGATATTCCAGGCTTGATCATATTAGAAATGATAGGATCAGAGAGGTTATGAATGTCGAAAGCACAATCCTAGACTGCATAGAAAGGAAGCGCCTACTCTGGTATGGTCACTTACAGGATAAGCCAGACACAAGATGGCCAAAATGTGTATGCCAATAGAGTCCACATCAAAGAAGAAAGCGGGTTAGACTTGCGAGGTGCTGGAAAGGCGACGTCAACGAAGCAATGGCAGCGAGAGGTGTTAATGAAGGTGACTGGAATGACGGCGAACGATCGAGATTGGAATGCGAGAGGGGGCGGCAGCTGTACAAACTTCACTGATATATATACACTTGTGTCCCAACAACAATCATATTATTATGTCAATTGCAATTGACAAATCCCATCCGGTCAATTAGATGTAAATAATTACAGTTCTCCATCTATATCCCGTGGCTTTACCACATATGCCTCTTTTTTAAAAGATGAAGCATAGATTCAGACTTTTCTGTCGCCTCTGTGGAATATGTTTCCACCATACCTTTCGAAGACGTTCTGTTTTTCATCTTGTCAGGCATTAATCTCTTATGCATTCTAAGATATTGGCGATTAGTTGTTACCACCACTACTATCATTCAAATAGTAACTACTATTAAGGTTACCATTTGAATCGTAATATCAACATATTGTGCATGATATGTACTTACTTTTAGACTGCCAAATTTTTCGGCATGAGATGTTATAAGACTGCTAAGTTTAAGCTCAGTCTCGATGCTCCCATTGTAAATAGCCAGAAACAAAACTAAAAGTCGAGGCTTGTTCAGTTTTCTTTCGTTGCCTGACTGGCAACTACGGTAGATTACTTTCCCACTCCTGTGGAGGAGGAAGGGAAGGGAAGAGGGAGATGCACTCGATGGACATATCTCACCAGTAAAGTCAACACTTCCTTTTGTCAACAGTGCAGGAAAAGTAACTCGCCGTGGCTCTTATGTATTTTAACCCAGCAATATAGAATCATATTCCTTTGGCTATATCTACACTCCCTCAGCACACGTTTGAAATCATGGTATGTTAAAGTATACTGATTCATAATGAGCGTTAATTGGGGCATGTAATAGGACGATGTAATCTGCTCATCAGATCTAGTGCAAAATATCGCTTTACAACAGTAATATTTATTAATTTCCATCATTCTGGAAGTCATGACGTCAGAACCCTTACAACTTACCAAATTATGCAAAAAACTGCAGACAACCGTCGGAGTTGCATAACTAATTTTCTTTATCACTGCATGACTAGTTTCGAGCATACGCTCATTATCAAATTATCCAATAAGCTATGCAATAACATACATTACTTCAGCACCATGACTGTTCATTGTACGTGAACACATCGTGGAAAGCAGTTCAGGACTGAACTTCCTTCACCTACTTAGGAGTTCAGCCCATCATGTGGTTGTCGTAATGTATGTTATTGCAGAGCTAATTGGATGATTTGATAGTGAGCATAGGCTCGAAAATTATCATCAAGTAAAATAGAAAATTAATATTACGACTTCGACAGTTGTCTGTAATTTATTGCGTAATTTGGACAATAGTAGTACCTTTTATCAAAAAACTAAAGTTTCCTCTTACTCTTTATTCAACAATAGAAAGTGTAGCTTTGGTATGATTGAGTTTGGTGTGCTGCATCATAGCGCCCAGTATCTAAGACATCAATAGACAAATTCATTCCTGCATTTTGCTACTAAATTTTGGTATGAGTTTTGTATTATGTGGACCTACTGTATCCATGAATGAATACAGTTCAATTTTTTTTTTACGAACAACATCAGACACTATTTGATGTTCCTCATATCATCTACACTTGACTGAGCATTCTTTGAAAATTTAAGAACACAATGAACACACTATTGCTATAGACTGTCTATTTGTCAAGAAATGTCCAGCAATTCGCCTCTGAAATTTGCATTTGCCTTCCAAATATAACGTTGTAAGCCTTCTTAGAATTGGTCAGAGTCGTTGTTTTATCTGTGGAACATCACGGGATAAAAGCAATCATTTAGAGGTTGAATAATGATTTGATGAAGACTTTCTGTAATTTGGCAACCAAGTACAGTAATTTATATGAATAGTCTCTGTACCAGTACCATCTTCTAATAACTGGGTTCGTTGAATTTTGTAGTTCGAGTCAACACGAATATCTTTTCCTGCTGCAATCATTTCACATATTCCTTCATATCCTTACGTATCAAGCAGGCCAGTTACCGCCTTATGTCAACGTTGCTGGTCCTTCTGTGATTTCTCATAACCATTTTAATATTCGTAATCTGCGATGTAAGGTATAGTTCACGAGGAACTCACTTTATGCATAAAATGCATAATTCACTAATTTACTAATTAAATTGTGAAGTGATATTCATTTACACACGGACTTATATTGGAAACCAATAAGGCTATTTCTTTTTGCAAGAAACATATTACTACGAACCTACGCACACTGTAATCTCACAGTATGTGTCCCACCGTCATTTCATGCATTCAGAATAGGAGTACTTATAACTTTATGTTTCTATTTCTCACTCTTCACTGTGAATGAGTGTAACATAGTTTTCCCACGTCGTAAGAAGATAAAGTCTTCCTCATTGTGTAATATTAATGACATTACAAGCTATATAAGATTAAAGTCACGCTACTAAAGTAATTTTTGACAGTCTTGACACGGCACTTCATTACATAATTTGTCAATTAAAAAAATGGTTCAAATGGCTCTGAGCACTATGGGACTTAACATCTTAGGTCATCAGTCCCCTAGAACTTAGAACTACTTAAACCTAACTAACCTAAGGACATCACACACATCCATGCCCGAGGCAGGATACGAACCTGCGACCGTAGCAGCCCCGCGGTTCCGGACTGCAGCGCTAGAACCGCACGGCCACCGCGGCCGACGACAATTAAATTTATACGTGTTTTTATCACGATCATGACAGCATCCGATGGAATCGTCTTCCAATGCATTACGAGTACTTGGTCTCCAACACTCAGCTATACTCTTCCCTTTATAACTAATTTTCACACATTTCGTTCTTAGACCGAATAGATGAATGATTTCTTACCAATTGACATCTACATTGTAGCACACGTTGAAAAACAAATACCGAAGTATTTCCTTTTTGGATTTTCGAATTCATTTTTCATAAACTTCCATACAATTGCTGTAGTTGTGTCAAGCACAGGATACCTTTAATTGCCCTTTAGCTTTTGCATTTCTCGAAAGTCGCCCTTTGTAGGGGTTACTGAGCTTATATTGTAAACGTGTAGTATTGCTGTGCAATGAAAGGCTTTTTGACTCTAAATACACTCTACTTGAATGCTTAAGTTCTCCCACTTCTTATTTTGTTACAAAATAGGATGTACTGAATCATCAGCAACGTATATACGCCTCAGCTTCTACGTAACTGTCAAATTTTGCTCTTCTATCCACAGGGTCGTATATGCGACGTAGTTCATGGCCAGCTACGCGCAGCGAGCAGTACTTTGCTACGACGAACCGACATTAAAGGGGAGCTACCGACTCAATATGCGCACCACGCCGCCCTACCCGCCCCCCCCCCCCCCCCCAATTATGATGCCAACACACGGAGCAGAGTCGATTATGTGTTATCAAACGTTATTTCATTTCAGTGGCATATGTGCGCTGTGAGTGTCCCGCCAGTAAAACGCAGTCTTTGGTTAGCCTTCCCCACAACATTGTCTATGTGTTCCTTCCAGTTTCAGTTGTTCGTAATTGTAATTCCTAGGCATTTACTTGAATTTACGGCCTTTAGATTTGACTGATTTATCGTGTAACCGAAGTTTAACGGATTCCTTTTAGTACTCATGTGGATGACCTCACATTTTTTGTTATTTAGGGCCAATTGCCAATTTTGGCACCATACAGATATCTTTTCTAAATCGTTTTGCAATTTGTTTTGATCTTTTGATTTCCTGTTTTACTCGACGACTTCCCGTCAATTACTACGAACTGTGACCTCTCTGACAGGAAATCATGAATCCAGTCACATGTCTGAGACGATATTCCATAAGCATGCAATTTCACTACAAGCCGCTTGTGTGGTACAGTGTCAAAAGCCTTACGGAAATCCAGAAATGCAGAATCGATCTGAAATCCCTTGTCAATAGCGCTCAACACTTCATGCGAATAAAGAGCTAGTTGTGTTTCACAGGAACGATGTTTTCTAAACCCATGTTGACTGTGTGTCAATAGACCGTTTTCTTCGAGGTAATTCATTATGTTCGAACACAATACAGGGCGTTTCAAAAAGAAAGAGCAGATTTCAAACATTTATTTCTCAAAAACTACAAATGATAGAAACACAATTCCAACGGTCCTTCACTCAATATGAGTACCAAATGTTACACAACAAATATCAAAACTGTACCTCAATATGAGCACCATTTGTTACACGACAAATATCAAACCGGTATCTCATTTCTTGCCACACACGACGCAACTGGTCTTTAGTTACCGAATTCACGGCCGCAACAATTCGATGTCGTACCTCTTGAAGAGTAGCGGGCATAGGTGGGACATAAACACAGTCCTTTATGTACCCCCACAAATAAAAATCGCAGGGAGTAAGGTCTGGTGACCTGGGAGGCCACAGACGATGACATTGATCTTGTGCTCCTGCTCTTCCAATCCACCGTCCTGGAATGGTGTTATTTAGGTACCGTCGTACAGGTTCAGAGAAGTGTGGTGGGGCGCCATCTTGCATGAAGATGAAGTGATTTGAATCTTCCTGAAGTTGAGGAAATAGCCAGTTTTCTAACATGTCCAGGTAAATGGTTCCTGTGATAGTTTTCTCCATGAAAAAGAAAGGTCCATAAACTTTGTTTACCGAAATTGCACAAAAGACGTTAACCTTTGGTGAGTCTCTTTCATGTTGAATAACGTCCCTCGGAGTTTCACTCGCCCAAATTCGTACGTTATGCCGATTAACTTTACCAGAAATGTGAAACGTTGATTCATCTGAAAAAATTAATCGTTCGGCAAAATTGTCCTCTTCCATGTCCTGTAGAATTGCAGTTGAAAATTCGAACCTTTTGTTGTGGTCGTCAGGACGCAATGCTTGCAATAACTGCAGTTTGTACGGCTTCATGTGCAGACGGTTACTCAGAACGCGCCATACCGTTGTTTTAGACATGTTTAGTTCGTGACTTGCCCGTGCCGTGGATTTTCTAGGGCTCCTTTCGTAAGCTGCACGGACACGCTCGACATTTTCATCCGATGTGCGTGGACGACCCGTGCTTTTTCGCTTGCAGATGCAACCATCTTCTACGAATCTGTGATGCCACTCATAAATTTGCTTATGACGAGGCGGCTGTTTGTTGAATTGACGGCGGAATGCACGTTGCACACCAACAATGGACTCTAACTTTGCAAATTGCAGCACACAAAATGATCGTTCCTGTGGTGTCGTCGCCATTTTCCTACAAACAAACGCCAGCGCCACTGCGGATTTGCATGGAACTTCTGCGCGGACCATTGAAAAACTTTGAACCTTTCTCTGACAAGAAACGTTTGAATTGTGTTTCTATCATTTGTAGTTTTTGAGAAATAAATGTTTGAAATCTGCTCTTTCTTTTTGAAACGCCCTGTATATGTTCCAGAATCTTGCTGCATATCGACGTTAATGATATGGGCCTCCTACGTCCTTTCTACATATTGGTGTGACATGGGTAACTTTCCAGTCTTTGGGTACGGATCTTTCGTCGAGCGAACGGTTGTATATGATTGGAACTAATGCATCAGCATACTCTGAAAGGAACCTAATTGGCATACGGTCTGAACTGGAAGACTTGCTTTTATTAAGTGATTTAAGTAGCTTCACAACTCCCAAGATATTTACTACTACGTTACTCATGTTGGCAGCTGTTCTTGATTCTAATTCTGGAATATTTACTTCGTGTTCCTTTGTGAAGGCATTTCGGAAGGCTGTGTTTAGTAACCCTGCTTTGGCAGCACTGTCTTCGTAGTATCTCCATTGCTATTGCGCAGAGAAGGCATTGGTTGTGTCTTGCCGCTAGCATACTTTACGTACGACCAGAATCTCTTTGGATTTTCTGCCAGATTTCAAGACAAAGTTTCGTTGTGGAAAGTATTATAAGCTTCTCGCATTCAAGTCCGCGCTAAATTTCCAGCTTCTGTAAAAGATCGCTGGCGCGTTTCTGAAGCGCCGAGACCCATACTAAAAAGAATTAGCAGCGATTATTAAACAAATAGGTCAGAATGAGTGGTCACTGATCTATTTGGCTAGCTGGAGAGCGCCACAGAGAAAGATATAAACTGGTAGATTCTTGAAGGTAGACGCAAACGGTCCAACGGAAGTCAAACTGCAAAGTTATAGGAATGAGCATTAACTGAGGATTCTAGGAATATGCCACAACCCCCTATGAATAGTTCTCTTATGGACTGTTACGATAATGTTAGACTCGTACAAAAACATTTAAATTGACGGCTTCCTGCACACCATTAGTCAATGGGGACGGAAAGCACTTTAATCAATGAAAAGTACCCTTGGCCACGTGTGTCAGCTGCACAGTATTTAAGCACTGCTTAAATAAGCTTACTCACGGAATCTTACAAAATGTGAGCTGGGTCCCTTGTCATTTGCAACTTGTATGCTGAGAGATTCTGCGGGGATCACTTTCAACAGACGCCTCCGATCAGCCTCTACCAACTGCCCTGGGTACTGCACCAGATGGCTGGCTTGGTGTCAGATGAGGGCACCAACATTGTCGTTTGGCAAGTGACCTCCAGAAGCCTGCAGAATGCATATGCGACCCACATGGGACCTCGCTCTGTGGCTGCTGTGAAGCAGCTGTTGGGCCTGCCCTACCCCAATGGCGATATCGACAGTATGAACCATATGGCCACACCTGGATATATAGAGGAAGGCGTGAGCAGCTTAGGGATCATCACCTACCTTATCCAAAGCAGAGACAGCACAGACAATACTTTGCCATACCCGCTGAGTCTTCTGTCATAGTTACACATTCGTGTGTGGCGTATGTTTGAAAAAGATAGATTACTAATTATCGTTCTTAACAACATTTATAGCTTACCAACTGAATATTCGGATTTGCTGTTGCTCATATTTGTACTGTAAATGTAACATATATTTGACACAGCTTTACAAAGTTGATTGCAGGAATCTGTTCTTGTTTAGCTTAGATTTTTTCAGTTTATGTAGATCAAGATAGTAACTACCCACCATGAAGGTTTGACTAGGTTTACAAATAATGAACATTTTCTCTGCGGAAACTAGACGATATGATGAACATTTACGTAATTTAATTTCTTGGAATTTGATAACCATAGAAATGATTTGAATTCGTTTTTAAAACATTCATTATGTGCCAGTACTTTTGATACACAGGAGGTCGATGCATACTTTTATTTTTATCGATGAACACTTTGCTCCTGTCTGTGCAGGATTAACATTAAATTGTGGATCTTGGAATTGAGTTTTGTTCCTATTGTTACAAGCGCAAGTTGAAAAGTAATGGCTCTGAATATTTTATTGTGTTCTCAGTGTCAGGTGAAGTATTACATAGCATACACATTACTTTGTCGCATGTTGCAGACGTCTGCCGCCAGACGGCTCCGAGTTGTAGTGCGTAACACGGCAGTGTGTAATGTAACTATGTCGGTGCGTGAGAAATAACGAGGTGTATTCGAGCTGTAACCGCAGAAAAGTTGTCTCCAACTGAAATCCGTAGAAGAATCAAAGCCCTGTACGGTGATGACTATATCGACTTCAGTAATGCGCAGCGTTGGGTTGTTTACGCTCGTAAAGAAGGAAACGGTGGTGCTAATCTTGACTTGTGCGTACAGAAACCGACGCGACTCATGGTAATCGGGTTGATGAACTCATCAGAGTCATGCCCACAGTGTTCTGGGATGTTCAAAGAGTGGTGCATTTGGAATTCATGCCTAAAGGTAACACCATAAACTCTAGAAGGTACTGCGAAACCCTCCGAAAACTGAAAGCACGAATTTTGAGGGTTCACCTACACACCCTTTCCTTCAGCATGACGGTGCCAGACCTCACACGAACGCTGGAACATCCACAATAATTCGACGGGTTTGGTTCTCATCGACCATCCACCATACAGTCCCGACTTTGCCCTATCCAACCTTAATCTGTTTCCGAAACTTAAAGAACTCCTTCGTGGGCCTCATTTTGATAGTGATGAAGCGGTACAAGCAGATATGAGATTGTGGCTCCATCAACAAAGTGATGGTATCAATAAACCGGTATCTTGTTGGGAGAAATGCGTTCGTCGGCAGGGTGATTACGTTGAGCAATAAATATGTAGACGTGAGGAATAAGGATGTCGAATGTTAATAAAGTTTGTTTTTGCTAAACAGCTTTAAAAGTTTTCGCATAAAGAATTGAGACATTTTTTCAGAACGTCCTACTTTTATGAATGCTAGCACTGTTTTCAAATTGCGCCTGATTCTTCACAGCAGACGTTTTGTGATAATGTTGCTAATAAGCCTAAATTTTAATCAGTTGCCTGCAGTAAGTTCGAGAGTAGATGTCAGGTTACAGTAGGTTTCTGTCAATGAATACTTTGTGTCTGTTTGTTGAATTTCTCCATGAAAATATTCCATATGACATCCGAACGATTTCAACATCAAAATGATCAGTTATCTGCTCTTGAAAATTGCAAGCCATAACTGATAATGCAACCAACAATTATTCTTTCAGATAGAACAAGAAATGGCCTGTAGTCAGAAGTAGATTTACAAAGAAAATTGTGTTCAGCATTCAGCGCTTCCTACAAAATCATGGCAGCCCAGTACATCACCAGTGAGATGGAATTTCAGACATTCGCACAAAAGTCTTGTGGCCTGCCTGTTACATACACACTGCTACTCTGTAGTCGCCAGCACTGCCCCGAGCTTCAGACAACCTGTGTCACAGTCTCCTTATACAGGAAAGTTAGTAGCAGGCCGACGGCAGATGGAAACCGTGAGTCATGAAAGGATATGTGTGGCAGATGGCAGAGCGCTGTCTGGCTGGAGTGACCCAGCATGGTCAGAGGCTGACAGCTGGGCAGGTGGGCTAGGACAACAGTGTCGGCTGATGCAAGTCCCAGCTTTTGTGGCACTTCCCAAAACACGCTAACGACCGCCATAATATAGCCTGAGAATGGCGCTGTTTACTTGCATAATGAAAATGCAGACCCAGTGAGAGTCAGTGAGGCAGTCATGCCACAATAGCGGCAAGCACACCATTGTATAGTTTATGTTACGACGAAATTGGTGGTGCAGCGACCCTGATTTTGCCATGATTATTTCATGATCTGCAAACATAAATGCCTGGTAATTAGTGTAACAAAGAAAGTTTTGAACCTCCAATGACGAAATCAAGACCATTTCAAACGGGGCATTATAAGACAATAAGCAGTGCTGTCGTAGGACGCAATGGCCGGTGTCAATTGTAAAACCACTTGCGCCAGAGGTAGGAGATGATCGATCTGTTGCACTAAATACCATTTCAGTTAACTAAAATGCACAGTATCTGGTACACTATATGGCGGATTTAAACTTATGCCACATGCGAAAATAGAATTCCAAATATTTACGTCCAACTATGTATGTTGAGGTTTAATTGTTACTAACTTGCTGACAAACCTGGAATTGCCAGGGTATTCTTTTTGCCAGTTTCCTATTAGAAACAAAACCAAAAAAATTAACTGTGTTTGTAGTGAAGTATTGAAGTATCGAAAACATTTCACTTCCGTATATTCGTGAAAACACTTTTGAAATTATGAAACAGTCATACAAAGAAACATGCATAATGTACAAATGTATACATACAGTATCCAAATTAAGGAACATGATCCCGGATAGTTTCTGTGTGCTGGGGGCAGCTGCTTCGCGTGTCTACAACGTGATTTTATAGACGTGTCTACGGTAATGCCCCTTCATAGCTCTATGGGCTAGTACTTGGATGGGTGACCATCCGGTCTGCCGAGCGCTGTTGGCAAGCGGTGTGCACTCAGCCCTTGTGAGACAAACTGAGTAGCTATTGGATTGAGAAGTAGCTGCTCCGGTATCGTAAACTGACATACGGCTGGGAGAGCGGTGTGCCAACCACATGCCCCTCCATATCTGCGTGCAGTGACACATGTGGGCTGAGGATGACACGGCGGCCAGTCGGTATCGTTGGGCCTTCCAAGGTCTGTTCGGACGGAGTAGAGTTTTAGCTCATTGTTTATATGGTTCTTGTTCCCATAGCGGTTGTTTCCTGACCATACGCGATACGTTTAACAAGTTTGGTTGAAATCGATTCAGTGGTTTGGGAGGGGATGTGGAACGTAGATACACATATACATCCATTTTTATAATATTTATGGATGGATTACAGATATTAATCACAAATGAGAAAAGCTTAATTTTCAGTTTCATCTTGCGAATCGCGAGGGAGAGCCTTTAAAACTGTCAAATTGTATTTGGTGATAACAAATGATTTGATATGCTTCTTTTATCTAACAGCTGCCAAATTACAGTTCATTTTAGCTCATGATACTACGGACGCTAAGAGTGTAACGAAAAATAACATGTTTGTTCAGTCACCGTTACACCAGACTTCTATTACTGTCTTGTAGTTGTTTATGTTGGTCAGCGAGAATGTACATGGTACCTTTTAATCCAGGAACGAATAATGTGGTAGAAATGTGGTCTAGTATTAAACAGAAAAGGAAGGTTTGCCCACATGGATCAACAACAACAGTGTAAAATAAAATCACAAAATTTAAACTTTCACATTCAGTAGGATTGAACCGAAAGTTGGAAAGGAAAATAGTAGGCCTTAAACTTCAGGATTCAATACGCCAAAAAGGGTTTCCCCACTGCGAAGACCCTCCAGAAGTCAGACTGCCATTAAAGATTGTCAGGCAATTAAGTAAACAGTACCTGCCTTAGATTAGTGCAGAATTACCGTTACTGTGATTGTTTTACTTTAGGAATTTTTGCTAGTGCTGCAGTCGAATACTAGACCTACTTCGATTCGTCAAATCACACGAAATTTAGTAAGTATTACACTATCAGAAATTGAATTTTTCTTGACATCACCAGCAGACTTTAAGTTTCGAAACGATTTAACGAAGCTCAGTTTCTGAAGTTGTCTGGAAACTAAAGAATTGCTGGATGCCTGGAGATTCTATGTAATTTTGCTAGCGTTTTCCTACGCGTGTAACTGTATTCAGAACAGTATTATTCCTTATTTGCGTGAATCACGTTTGTGCCTAAATTACAACACATCTTTGTGATGATTAAAACATCCCAAAAAGATGCAGTGCGGTACAATGCATAACTTTCTGATGATGTCTGCAGGGAGAGCATTGTGCTGGTGGACGATGACTGCACATCAGAGGCGACCAAGGAGAGAGTGCTGGGCATCATCCAGCATGAGGCGGCGCACCAGTGGTTCGGAGGCCTGGTCAGCCCCAGCTGGCGGAACGATCTCTGGCTGATCGAGGGCTTTGCCTCCTATTTCCAGTGGATCCCACAGCTCTGGTGAGTTCCAAGTCCACAAAGCACATGGCTTCCCACTGCCACTGTGGGAGCCAGCGAGAGTGTAATGCGAGGTCAGTGTCAACAGGTGCCACCCTCGGAGCAGACGCACGAGGTGTTCGTGGTGAACACTGTGCCGCAGGCCGCCATGCCGACAGACGTCGACCCTGGCAGTCAACCACTAACCAAGAGCCCCAACATCTCTGTTGAGCAGGCCTTTGACAAGTACTTCTACGAGAAAGGTGAGATTCAATCTAAGCAAGCGACTAATGAAAAATGAATTTTGCTACAGCGTTACCAGCGACTGCTGGCAACTAGTCAGCTAACGTCACATGTGCTCCAAGAGTGGTCAGATATAAACTGCCTTCTGCATTTCTCAGATGTATGAGTGTATCTTATCTTTAGGAGTCTTCCTTACCTTGATCCATTGAGTGAGGTATGATTTTGTTCATTGTGTGCTGCAGGTCACATGTCTTACTCGTAAAATATTAGAATCAATGAGATAGCATCCTCCCTATGAGTAGTGAGACAGATATTGTTACTCATGAATGGTTGAATGTGAAAATTAAACAAAAAAAAATCAATAAGGTTTTAAATATGCCTCTTTTTTCCCAAAAACCACCAATTTCTTCATGAAATTTCTCCTTTTGGCAATTCAACTTGCAAATGTTCCTATACTGTTTGCCATCGTCACAGTCAATGGCGCACCCAGAGATTGTCTACACAACGAGAGAAAATTTAGGGGTGAGGGGAGAGTTTGTGTGCTGGGGAAGTAGAGAGTGAATATAATATATATTCCTATTTGTTTGGCTTATGACGTATATACCAACGATACCTACGAGGCTCCACAGTTGTTTTATTAGTTTACCTTTTTTATTAATTTACTTTTCTTTGTTATAGCATGGATTCTGACAGTTTGTTGACAATGTGTTATTTTCTAAAATTATACACATAAAAACAATCCAGATAAGGTTAGACATAAACGCTTCTCAGCCTAAGACTACATTTTCAATATTTGCTTTATCCTGTAAAAGAATTAGGAAACGTCCAGACATATCAGTATATTAGGACCTGAAAGTATTCAGCATGCCACTTCTCTTATAGGTATTGGACTATGATAGACAATTGAGAAGTTAGATGCATTTGAAGTTCCAAGTATACAGTATAGCACCAAAACCGGTAAACCTTCCTTTGTATGATACACTGGAGATACTGTAACAACAGCAACGCTGTACTATTGTACATACACTCCTGGAAATTGAAATAAGAACACCGTGAATTCATTGTCCCAGGAAGGGGAAACTTTATTGACACATTCCTGGGGTCAGATACATCACATGATCACACTGACAGAACCACAGGCACATAGACACAGGCAACAGAGCATGCACAATGTCGGCACTAGTACAGTGTATATCCACCTTTCGCAGCAATGCAGGCTGCTATTCTCCCATGGAGACGATCGTAGAGATGCTGGATGTAGTCCTGTGGAACGGCTTGCCATGCCATTTCCACCTGGCGCCTCAGTAGGACCAGCGTTCGTGCTGGACGTGCAGACCGCGTGAGACGACTCTTCATCCAGTCCCAAACATGCTCAATGGGGGACAGATCCGGAGATCTTGCTGGCCAGGGTAGTTGACTTACACCTTCTAGAGCACGTTGGGTGGCACGGGATACATGCGGACGTGCATTGTCCTGTTGGAACAGCAAGTTCCCTTGCCGGTCTAGGAATGGTAGAACGATGGGTTCGATGACGGTTTGGATGTACCGTGCACTATTCAGTGTCCCCTCGACGATCACCAGTGGTGGACGGCCAGTGTTGGAGATGGCTCCCCACACCATGATGCCGGGTGTTGGCCCTGTGTGCCTCGGTCGTATGCAGTCCTGATTGTGGCGCTCACCTGCACGGCGCCAAACACGCATACGACCATCATTGGCACCAAGGCAGAAGCGACTCTCATCGCTGAAGACGACACGTCTCCATTCGTCCCTCCATTCACGCCTGCCGCGACACCACTGGAGGCGGGCTGCACGATGTTGGGGCGTGAGCGGAAGACGGCCTAACGGTGTGCGGGACCGTAGCCCAGCTTCATGGAGACGGTTGCGAATGGTCCTCGCCGATACCCCAGGAGCAACAGTGTCCCTAATTTGCTGGGAAGTGGCGGTGCGGTCCCCTACGGCACTGCGTAGGATCCTACGCTCTTGGCCTGCATCCGTGCGTCGCTGCGGTCCGGTCCCAGGTCGACGGGCACGTGCACCTTCCGCCGACCACTGGCGACAACATCGATGTACTATGGAGACCTCACGCCCCACGTGTTGAGCAATTCGGCGGTACGTCCACCCGGCCTCCCGCATGCCCACTATACGCCCTCGCTCAAAGTCCGTCAACTGCACATACGGTTCACGTCCACGCTGTCGCGGCATGCTACCAGTGTTAAAGACTGCGATGGAGCTCCGTATGCCACGGCAAACTGGCTGACACTGACGGCGGCGGTGCACAAATGCTGCGCAGCTAGCGCCATTCGACGGCCAACACCGCAGTTCCTGGTGTGTCCGCTGTGCTGTGCGTGTGATCATTGCTTGTACAGCCCTCTCGCAGTGTCTGGAGCAAGTATGGTGGGTCTGACACACCGGTGTCAATGTGTTCTTTTTTCCATTTCCAGGAGTGTATAATGATTTTTTCTTCTGATTTTCGATAAATTAGTGTAAGCAATGTTTTGATTTCATTTCTTTTTCTTTCCATGCCATGATGTTAAAGGAACTGTAACCAATTTTCGATGTGAATATTAATGTTTATGTCAAATTGCAAGCAATATTATAACAAAATGGAAATGTAAGAAATGTTGAACCTGTTGTAAGATGTTAAAGTTGTAATTATGCGCCTGGTCCATATGTAGGCAATGTATTAGGATATGTGGAATGCAAAAGCTTTGGTGAATACCCTGTCTGTAAGGGGAGCGGTAAAAGGCGGATGGCAGGCGAGCGCGGGAAAATGCACACGGGCGCGGCACGGCATAACGGGCTCAGCAGTAGTAGTCGGAGTTGGGCTTTGATCTGAGCAACACGTTCTGGATCGAGGAGGCTCTCCTGGAAATCGTGATTTCATTGAGCCTCGGATGTGCCGTTTCCGACGACTATACAGCATGGCAAAATTCTATAGGCACTAAATGGAAAAATATTGCGATGCTATGAAGAAGTAAAGTGCCGGTACATCAAGAGCCATAGCTGTGATTGTATGTGTGCTCTGCGCCTCGCCATCTCGCCGCCCGCCAACCACCGCATCAATACGAACAGGTTGAATCTTTTAGTACTGTATTCGTGTGGACCAGTGTTACTTTTGTTCCTGGCTGTTCAATAACAACTTAACTTTTACCAGAACTGTCCTATCATTTAATCATCCTCATCACTAACCTAGACAGGGTCCTTTCCACATGTTGTGCAATCCGAGTGTCCCGAAATGAAGATTTAAAGTTTATGTTAATAATACTTACCTGCAGACCTATCTATGTTAGAATGACGTTTAAAGAACTTTGTTGTTAATGAATATATAGGTCTGGCAAAGTTGGAAGATAATGTTGAAATTGGTTTAGTAATGAAGTTTAATTATTTGAGGCAGATAAAATGGTAATTAAATGAGCAGGAAATAGGCTAAAAAAGAAGAGTAGTAACTCACCTATTGGAAATCTTGAGTGCTTAATGAATCCTTTAATCAATATTTTCAATACAGTGATCATAACAGTTTCAGGGTCCCCCCCTTTTTTTCTTTTCTATTCATTTAAATTCTGAGGTGTACTGAACTGATTTGACCAGCAAAGTTAAAGTCAATATAAAACCTAAATTTATCAGTGTTTTACCCTTTTCAAAATTGACATTGTACTTGTCTTTCGAAAGTGCTATTGCTAGGGTAACCTATGCCCGATTTTAATCAGATCAATAGACAGTACGAAGTTTGTAGTAAACATTATAGTGTATTGTTGTGTATTTTTGGTTTGCCCATATTAGTACAGAAAGTGAAATTATTAGTTCAGTAAATTTTCTGGTTCTAAAATTTACTATATTATGCAGTGTAGTTACGTGTTGTTTTGCATTAATGTACTTCAACTTGTACTGGGAAGAAACTCAGTTAATGCCTAATTAGGCTGGCGACTGTATGATTAACAATTTGGTAGCATCTGATGGGTCGTTTCTTCTCCGTCCTAACGTGTAGTTGCACTTCAGACTTGCTTGACGTATCATTGGTGTTACTGAATGTGTGGAAGTCTGATTTTGGCCTCCATTCAGGTTCGCGTGGTCAACATATATACCAAAATCCTTTCTTATAAAGTGAAGCCCGTCAACTTACCATAGTACAGACTTTAATAAGTATTATGCGCAGTAGCGTAGTGTTACAAGTGGCTTCCCGGTGACAGGACATCCAGTTGTCGGTCACAAATTAATGTGAATACCGAACAGTGGATGTTCAGTGGCACGAATTGCAATAATATTTAGTTAAGTAAATAGCAGTGAACGTCAAGTACGGTGGAGTGAGGTGTAATTTGCATTCAGTATGGACAGGAGCGTAGATACAGTAGGTGTGCCGAGCGTAATGGAAAATGCGGCTGGCAATGACAGGAGAGTACGCAGCCAGATAACAGATGGCGTTAGCGGTAGACAATTGGCGTACATACAATATCACGAATATGTTAACGAACAGATTGAAATGTCGAGAGTGCCTCGAACACAGCAAGGGATAAAACAAGAAGTAGAGGGTGACTTTGTAGATGATGGTGGGTATGTGAATGAATCCACTGACATATTTGATTCTCCACAGATAAAGAAGGAACCGAAAGAAACTTTTGAAGTAGGATCGGAACACACAGATTCCGTAGAACAAAACAGTGTGAAAATTTTAAGCATGAACGATTTATTTGAACAATTAACCAAACAAATTGCGGGACAGAATAATCAGCTTAAAACACACGTTGCAGAGCAGCTCAAAACGCAGAACGATCAGCTTCAGAAACAAGTCAGTAATCAGGTTAGTCAGCTTAAAACACACGTTGACGAGCAGCTTAAAACACAAAGTAATCATCTCAAAACACAGAACGAGCAGCTTAAAACATACGTTGGGCAGCTTAAAGCACAGGTCGAAGAACAAGGAATTAAAATTAGCAAACAAATAGAACAGGTAGAACAAAAAGTGGGTAATTTAAGCTCTGTAGTAAATACTATGAAATTTGAAATTGACACAATTAACAAGAATATGGATACTATGCAGGGGGAAATTGACAACATTAACAGCAGATTCGATGTTGAAATCCTCAACATCCAAGAGAAAGTAGAGCCTCTTGTTGAAACAAAAGTAGACGAAAAAGTTTTCGGTCTTAAAACTGAGATCGTAAACGAATGTCAACACGGAATCTCACAATTGAAAAAGGCAGTTTCAGACACTGAAATTCAAGGCAAAATTTTCGATCTTGAGAGTAAAATTAAACATAGACCTGGTGTTGTCTGTAGTGGCACACCACTTACGAAGCTGTTAGAAGGTCAGGAACGCTTCGATTCCGCCAAGAGACATAACGGATGGCATCCGTTAGATTTCATCAAAAATTGCGAGAGGATATTTCCTGAACACTTGTCTGATCAGGAAAAGATAAACGTAGTAATTAGCGCCTTAGCAGGTGATGCTAAGCGCTGGGGAATTAATTTGAATACCGAACGAATGTCGTTCGAAGAATTTAAGCAAAAGTTTACTGAAGAATATTGGTCCCAACAAAACAGGATCATTTATGGCGCGAGTTTATTATGGCCAAGCTTCATGATAACAAGGGCAGGAATTCTTTGAAAGATTTCTGCGAATATTGGTACCGGCAGTTGACGCATTTAAGAGGGAGAAGATCCGATTCGGAAATCATATGGGAGCTATATAAAAAGCTTCCTGAAGATTCGAAGAGATATGTGGGAAGCAATCATCGCAGCTTCCAAGCATTTCTCGAAAGGGTCGAAGACGAAGGCCACTGGCGCGAAAGTCGTGCCAATTTTCAGAATTTTGGTAACAGCAATAACCGCAATAATGACGAGAGAAATGACGGCGATGGGCGGTAGAGAGTACACCGCGCGAAATAATAACGAAGCGGGAAACTGATTTCCGCGAACGTTGCGGGCCAAACGGAAGCGGACAATATATACCGGCCCCGATTTAAGAAATGTTACCGGACCGACAGTAAAGTTATGAGACAGGTTAGAGACAGGCGTGGAACGACGCAACGTGTTGTTGCGAAACAAGCGTCAGGTGCGAGCGCGAATGAGTCATCTTTGCCGCGCAGAGCGATACTTGTTAACAGGCGAGTGGAGCATCAGAGGGCAACGGCCCAGCCTAGCAGAACAGCTGTTCAGAGAGAAGCCGCTAGCGATGAGGCAGCATTAGATACGAACATTGCCGTAAGAGCTGGTGAATACATTACGAGTGGTAATTCCGTGGCGAAGGAAATAATAGATGAAACTGTGGATACACAGAGAGGTGCGGTTAGCAGTGTTAGCAATAAAGTAAAAGGCGAGAATGAATTAGCAGAAGTAAGTAATTGGCGTGTGCAGATCGACGAGCTGTACAAGGGCCTCAAGCAATGTGAGTGGGAGGATTTTAAGAAGGAGTATGAAGCAAGGAAGTTAATTAGTGAAAAAGGAGATAGTAGGGACGTCGATAAGGTGACGTGGCCCGAGTTTAAAGAGGAGAGAGTAAATAGCGCCGCGCAAAGTACACGTTCTGCTGATAGGTCGAAGGTTAAAGATAGAAAGGAATTGGAGAATGAAATCCTCAGCATAGACGAGGAAGTAACTTCCGTTAATGATCCGCCAACTGTACAAGCTGCTACCGAAAGGCACCCTGGGGAAGAGGCAGGTGATTACATGAAAATAATTGAAGTCCATGAGGATTACATTAAATATGAAGTAACAGTGGATGTGAGTAAAGCTGATAATGAGGCCGTTTTGCCAAAAGAGGATATTAAATTAAAATCAAAGCCTGACGAAAATGCAGAGGGAGAACTTAATGCCTGTCTCAGAAAAGCTTTTATGTTAGAACCTGAAAGCGATCCAAAATGGTCGGATTCTGACGATAGTTCAGATGACGAATATTTCGGTAATAGTGGAAATAATGGAAATACAGTTAATTGCGATATTGTATATATTGATGATGAAGATTCAAAACAAAACCCAGATGTTGAGACTGAACAAAGAATGAAAGAGCCACCTGACGACTCAGGTTCTATTTTACAAAGAGTTCAAGTAATTAATGACTTTGAACTCCCGGAACTAAAGAAACTGCCAGATATAGGTGAGGTGAATGTTAAAAGCATATCTTGGGACGATGTTATCGTAGACCCGGATTTGCTTAGGGAAGACCACAATAATGAAAAACATTCGACGGTTAAACAAACTGTAATAGCAGTTGAAATTTATAATGTGAAATTGCAAGTACTTCTTGATACTGGATCTCAGATAAGTGCAATCTCCCAGTCGTTTTTCGAACACATTTGTGATAAGACTGGACTAGTAATTATGTCAGTGATGGGCATAAAAATTGTTGGTGCTACTGGCAAAACTAGCAAGCCGGCAAAGAACCAGATTTTGGTTGAATTTAGTATAAAAGGACAAAAATTTGAACACGATTTTTTGGTTGTGCCAGACTTGAGTACTGAAATGATTCTGGGAATAGATTGGTTAGATAAAGAAAAGGTTATTATTGATTGTAGCCAGGAAGTGATCAAACTCAATAATGCATCTAGAAAATTGGAATTAAAATTTGAGGAAAATGGGAAGGGGTTCGATTCAGAAATTGATCTTTATTGTTGGAGATCGACCAAGGGAATGATGGTTTGACAAACATGTATGAGGTGTACCATGTCCAGAGGTTAATAGATGAGAGTGACAAGCAGGGGCATAATTTTAAAGAAATTGTGGAAAATTTGAAGGAGATATCTCCTGATCAGACAACAGAATTGTTTGATATTTTAGAAAGTAATAGTACCGTATTTTCGGACAAATGTGGCCTAGTTAAGAACTTCGAATACCAGGTTGAGACAATAGAGCATAAACCTTTCTTTGTAAGACCGGTTTCGGTACCCATATCAAAGAGGCAAGCTGTGCAAGTGGAAATAGATAAAATGATAGAATGGGGTGTAATCGAACGGAGTAGCAGCGAATATAATAGTCCCCTTATCATCGTGAATAAAAGGGATGGTGGAGTGAGAGTAGTTATTGACGCCAGGACTTTGAACAAAATTGTAAAGAAGGAAATAGACAGACCTGAAAATCTGGACGAAATGCTCCAAAAATTTTATAACGTGAAGTATTTAACCAGTCTGGACATGACCGCGGGATACTGGCAAATCCCATTGAGTAAAGAATCCCGTGAATATACCGCTCTTCTATTCGCCTGGAAATGCTATCAGTATAAAGTAGTGTAAAGTAGTGCCATTTGGGCTTAGCACTTCTGTAGCAGTATTTATTAGGACACTGGACTTTGTATTGGGGAGAGAATTGAGTTCCCCGCTAACCATTTATGTAGATGATTTACTGATTGCTACAGAAGAATGGCCAGAGCATTGTGAATTATTGCAGAAAGTTTTTGTTGCTCTACAAGCAGGGGGCATGACACTTAAGTGGAAGAAATGTGATTTTGTGAAGTCGGAAATAAAGTTTCTGGGGCACATTATTACTACGACCGGTATTGGCAAGGACCCAGAAAAGTTAAGTGCAATAAAAGGGTGTCCAGCTCCTAGAAATAGAAAACAGTTGAAAGCCTTTTTAGGTTTATGCGGGTTCTATAGAAAATTCGTCAAGGGGCAAGTTTTTAATAGTCCTCATTTCAATAATCTACTTACGAAAAATAGTGCTTTTGTGTGGACTGAAGGGTGCATGAGAGATTTTGAAAATTTAAAAAGTGAACTTTTGAATGACAATATTTTGCATCAACCCATACTGTCAAAATCTTTCCACATGAGTACTGACAGCAGTGCTTATGGAATTGGTATAGAAGTTTTCCAAGAAATCTGTGATGGCAAAGAAATCAAACACAGGACTATCGCTTTGCAAGTAGAACTCTAACAAAATACGAGAGAAACTACACTATATCGGAAAAGGAAGCTTTAGCCATTATATGGGGGTTAAAGAAATTCAGAAATTATCTGTGGGGCCATAAGCTCATCATACATACTGACCACAAAGCTTTAACTTTTCTTAAAGATTGTCGTTTACTTAACGGTAGGCTAACTCGTTGGGCTTTGTACCTGCAACAATTTGATTACGAGATTTGCTATGTTAAGGGTACTGAGAATTATGTGGCAGATGCTTTATCTCGATTGCCTAATGGTATGTGTGAAGTGCCCAATGAAAATGGTGAAGAGGGTACTTTTCAGATCAGGTATATGAAAGAGGTTTCAGGAAAAAGGAAAATTGAGCAAATATGTAAAAATATGAGATACCATCAGAATGAGGATCCGACATGGAAATCTGTGAAGGTAAATTTTGACAGTGTGCAGTATCCTCAAATTAAGAAACATTACAAAATTTTTAAAGGCATTTTATGTAGCAGGAAAGATTTAGTCACTGAGGAATGGAGAGTATGTTGGCCACACCAGTTTGATACTGATGTCGTAGATTATTTTCATTTAGCATTGGGGCATAGTGGGCCAAAGAAATGTTTGGATAAATTGAATAATGTAGTAGTGATTGCTGGTAGTGTCAGTAAGAAGGTAAAGGAACGGATTAAGTCGTGTGATGTCTGTCAAAAGGCCAAAGTACTGAACAGAACTAGCAGAGGTCCAATGCAAAGTACATTATCTGAAGACACCCTAGAATTATTATCTGTAGATTTGTATGGTCCCCTCCCAAACATTTCGGGAAATTGTGCATATGTTTTAGTAATTTTGGAAGTATTCTCAAAGTTTGAGAAATTATACCCCTTGAAAAAAGCAACAGCAAAAGCTGTATTTAATAGAATGGTCGAATACTTCAGAACCATCGGGAAACCCAAGGCAGTACTATCTGACAATGGTCCCCAGTTCATATCCAAAATTTGGAAAGAAGGAATGGAGCAAAATGGGGTGGAGGTTAAATATATCACAGCCTACCATCCTGCTAACAACCCGGTTGAAAGGTACGTGCGAGAAATCGGGAGATTGTGTAGAACGTACTGCAGTCATAACCATAGAGCCTGGGGTAGATTTATGTTGGATTTTGAGAATGTCATGAACACCTTACATCATGAATCTACTGGGTTCCCACTGGAAGAAATTTTGTTAGGCAGCAGAAGTAAAAGTTTAATTAAAGAAAAACTAGAGTTTCCACCTTGTACAAGTTTGGGGTTGAGTCAAAAGAAAGAATTAGTCAGAAAAAGGGCAAAGCAAAAAGCTGAATCTAGATCTAAAAGACATCATAAAAATTTAAAATTGGGGATTATGTTCTTTCAAAAACCCACGAAAAGTCTAGTGAACTGAACCATGAATTTTCCAAATTTAAATACATTTATAATGGACTGTATATAATACAGAACATTCCACACGATAATGCTTACTACCTGATCTGCAAAAATCCAAGAGACCTTTAGGTGTAAGAAATGTTGTGGACCTGAAACTGTATGTTCCTAGGAGTGAGTGAACTAAGTACTCTCAGAGAGCAATTTGCGTTAAATATGCTGTATCTTATGCTGAAACTAATTTATTCCAAATGTAATTAATCTTTGTAAATGTATGTATACCAATGACAGTGTGCTAATGTACTTATGTGAGTTTCAGATTACCGAAAGTACTGTAAATGTAAAGATGTATGGAGAAATTTACTGAAAAGAAAGGGTAAATACTGCAAGCCAAATAAAAGATGGTACTGTAAAAAATTAAAGTGGGCAGTGTATGAGCCATAATATAAAGGACTACCATACACCAATGAGGGCAGATAAATAGTCAATGGAGAATTATAAGTGTGGTACAGGTGATGTGGTAAAATGATGCGAAATGGACTGCCCAAAATCTGAATAATAAGCAGCAAATATATGTAGTGATTTTTCTAAATATTATTGTGTGTGTCTTTTTTTTTTTTTTTTTTTTTTTGTAAGTAAGGAAGTGGACTGCCATTCAATGCAAGCAGCAATAAATTTTCTTATAGTGTATATAGATATTTGCATTTGCTTTTGTAGTTAAATGTTTGTGTTCCAAATTTTGAAATTATTTCTTTGAGAAATTTAGTAAAAATGAGTCATTTGCTATTTAAATAATGTTGGGATAGGAGAATGGACTGTGCCAAAGGCACTTAAGTAAATGATAAGTAAATGTTCTTGATATGTTAAAAAGTATAGACCTATATAATGTGAGTGAAAGGAAGCTTGTGGTATAAAATTTTTTTTGGATAGGAAATACACACAAATATTCAGAACCACTGTATAAATGTAAAAATTAGTTTTCCCATCAAATTTGCACTTAGTGAAATTTACTGGAAACAGGGGCATGTGTAACAACAACAACGCTGTACTATTGTACATATAATGATTTATTCTTCTGATTTCGATAAATTAGTGTAAGCAATGTTTTGATTTCATTTCTTTCTCTTTTCATGCCATGATGTTAAAGGAACTGTAAACAATTTTCGATGTGAATATTAATGTTTATGTCAAATTGCAAGCAATATTATAACAAAATGGAAATGTAAGAAATGTTGAAACTGTTGTAAGATGTTAAAGTTGTAATTATGCGCCTGGTCCATACGTAGGCAATGTATTAGGATATGTGGAATGCAAAAGCTTTGGTGAATACCCTGTCTGTAAGGGGAGCGGTAAAAGGTGGATGGCAGGCGAGAGCGGGAAAAAGCACACGGGCGCGGCACGGCATAACGGGCTCAGCAGTAGTAGTCGGAGTTGGGCTTTGATCTGAGCAACACGTTCTGGATCGAGGAGGCTCTCCTGGAAAACGTGATTTCATTGAGCCTCGGATGTGCCGTTTCCGACGACTATACAGCATGGCAAAATTCTATAGGCATTAAATGGAAAAATATTGCGACGCTATGAAGAAGTAAAGTGCCGGTACATCAAGAGCCATAGCTGTGATTGTATGTGTGCTCTGCGCCTCGCCATCTCGCCGCCCGCCAACCACCGCATCGATACGAACAGGTGAATCTTTTAGTACTGTATTCGTGTGGACCAGTGTTACTTTTGTTCCTGGCTGTTCAATAACAACTTAACTTTTACCAGAACTGTCCTATCATTTAATCATCTTCATTACTAACGTTGACAGGGTCCTTTCCACATGTTGTGCAATCCGAGTGTCCCGAAATGAAGATTGAAAGTTTATGTTAATAATACTTACCTGCAGACCTATCTATGTTAGAATGACGTTTAAAGAACTTTGTTGTTAATGAATATATAGGTCTGGCAAAGTTGGAAGATAATGTTGAAATTGGTTTAGTAATGAAGTTTAATTATTTGAGGCAGATAAAATGGTAATTAAATGAGCAGGAAATAGGCTAAAAAAAAAGAGTAGTAACTCACCTATTGGAAATCTTTAGTGCTTAATGAATCCTTTAATCAATATTTTCAATACAGTGATCATAACAGTTTCAGGGCCCCCCCCCTTTTTTCTTTTCTATTCATTTAAATTCTGAAGTGTACTGAACTGATTTGACCAGCAAAGTTAAAGTCAAAATAAAACCTAAATTTATCAGTGTTTTACCCTTTTCAAAATTGACATTGTATGTGTGTTTCGAAAGTGCTATTGCTAGGGTAACCTATGCCCGATTTTAATCAGATCAATAGACAGTACGAAGTTTGTAGTAAACATTATAGTGTATTGTTGTGTATTTTTGGTTTGTTCATATTAGTACAGAAAGTGAAATTATCAGTTCAGTAAATTTTCTGGTTCTAAAATTTACTATATTATGCAGTGTAGTTACGTGTTGTTTTGCATGAACGTACTTCAACTTGTACTGGGAAGAAACTCAGTTAATGCCTAATTAGGCTGGCGACCGTATGATTAACAATTTGGTAGCATCTGATGGGTCGTTTCTTGTCCGTCCTAACGTGTAGTTGCACTTCAGACTTGCTTGACGTATCATTGGTGTTACGGAATGTGTGGAAGTCTGATTTTGGCCTCCATTCAGGTACACGTGGTCAATATATATACCAAAATCCTTTCTTATAAGGTGAAGCCCGTCAACTTACCATAGTACAGGCTTTAATAAGTATCATTCGCAGTAGCGTAGTGTTACAATACATGTTCTATTTTGGCTTCACAGCTCGCAGATTTTCTGCTTTATGGTTGGTTTAATAATAGAAGATGCACCTGGACTACATGACAAACTTTTTTCACTAGCAACAGTCATTACTTCGACTCCAAAACGATGGTTGTTATCTGTTTCATTTCAAAAGATGTCATGAATGTATGGCCATGCAGTTGTTCATGATGAAGTCGGATACTCATGTGGGAGAGTATTACTTCTTCTGGACATAGGTAAAATGGTCTCCCACTCCAATCATCCACAGTTATCTCTCCAGTGATGGAACGTCAAAATGTAAGGTAGATGTAGCTTTTAAATTTCTGGTCCCTTGCATTTTGCCTACTTCATATTTCTGTTGCCACTGCATCGATGGTCTGGGCGGTAGGAAACTTCATGGGATCTGAAGCTTTCTACAAGTCCTTCAGTAGGTACCTCAAGCAGAGGTATGTATTACACTGCAGTTTATGTGATACTGCCTTCCCTGAAATTTATTTGTTAGAAGATAACGTTTTACTTGCATAGCCCATTAAATAAAGCTTTTAAGAATTAACGTTTCCTTTCTGTTAATGATTCACTCCATTTTTCTATGGAAGCAAGGAATAGATACATTTGTAATACCAACTACTATTTTGCTCAATTTTTTTAATTACTTAATTTGTTTATTCGGAATGCGCCAAAAATATCCAATTTGCATTTCATCTAAAAGAGCTATATTACAATTCGGTTGGTCTCTTGTTATAGATGTTTATGCTTTCGTAGGTGAACTGATTCGTTAAATTTCAAAATACGGTTCACAGGCATGTAGAAGCCACCATTTAGAACTAGTAGGAGTAATCGACATGAGGCCTCGATACCTTAGTTCTCTACAGTTAGTAGTAATTGTGATTCCAACGAATACACACGACATTGTTTTTTGTTGTCAAAAATTCATCACACGATGCTGATGAAGTGGACCTATTTAAAAATATTGGGACATATAGTTGGTAAATAGAGAAGTCGATACAGTATGTAAAATTACCTCAATGAACACAAACTTAGTGATCAAGTTGTTTGTTCAAACATTAGTAGTGGAGCAAAATACTTCAGTTGATACAGATGCAAATGGTAATTATACAGGGTGTATCAAAAAAGAATCATCCTATTTGGTACTTCTATATTTCTGAAACTAATAAACATACACAATCAATTTTGTTCTTATAGATGTTCATTATGCCGTCGCCACCATCACATCACAGGTGCCTTGCCTTTCCCACCTTTCACTGTAGTGCTGACAGCACCTCCCAAGTGTTTTTGCAGGCATTGTGCCTGTCACAGGCGGACACCTTGTGGCCCGTGCCATGACCAATACGTTCCTCTCTGAGGCGAACTTCTCGGCCTCTCCTCCACGGCTCTGGCTTCTAGCCTGAGCTGTTGGTGCTGGCTGTGGCTCAGCCAAAGGACTGGCTACTCCTCAACCTAAACATGACCAGTGAGTGGCCATTGTGCTCCATTCGTTCGAAACTCTTCCTCTCTTTCTCTGTTCACATGTGCTTAGTTCTGCAATGTGCTACATTAACAAATACATCCAAAGTGAATTTTATGGTAGAGATTTCATAACCATTCATAATCAAGACAAGAGTGAGGAAAGGAGATGGCCTGCCACACATTCTATTTAACTCTGTTTTGGAGAAAATGATCAGGACATGGGACAAAGGACTCAATGGCGTCAAGATGAGGAAACACAGGTATAGAAATGTCAACATATGATACCTGGCCTTTGCCAATGATATAGGCATCATTATAAATAACTGAAAAGAAGCAAAGGAATCTCCAGAGACACTCATCCAAAATAGGACTACAAATCTCACATGAAAAAGTGCAATACATGGATACGAAATCCGTAGACATCCACTAAAATAATAATAGAAAGTTTCAGATACCTGGGAGAGTTGTACAGAAAACAGGACTGAGCGCGACATCCAATGATGAAAGGATCACAAAACTGTAAAATGCTTGCAAACTTACATGGAACCATTACAACAAAAGAAGTATTTTCATCAATGCCAAGTTAAGACACTACAGTACAGTAGTCTTATCAGAGGCGCTGTGTGCCTCAGAAACAGCAGTAACCAAGGAAAGAACTAAAATCAAGGAGATGGAAAAACAAGAGAGGAAAATACTGAGAAAGATCTATGGGCCAGTTCAGGAAGAGGGGCTCTGGATAAAGAGACCGACAAAAGAACTGTACGAGCAGACAGACGATTTCAAACAGCATCAGGAAAAGAAAGCCAAAGTTCTGTGGACACATACATTGGATGAAGGAAAACAGATTGACCAAGAAAATTTTTAAGACAGTGACAACTAACACAGTAGTAACCAATTGGGTAGAGGAAACCATGGAAGACCTCCAGAAACTGAACATCTTTACAGAAGACATGACAGACAGGGAAAAATAAGAAAACAGAAATCTCAGCAAACGCCCAAAGATAAGAAAACAGAAAAGAAGTGGACAGAATACAGGAAGAAGAAACACAGTGAAGAGAGGTTCTTGGGAAGAAAAAGAATAAGACGCAAAAAATGTCATGTAGATTGAGTGTGTTTTAGTGCTCTGCTTAGCTAGAAATTAACGTTAATAATAACAACGTGCTAACTTTTATATGTGATATATGAAGATATCAATCTGTATATTACATTGACAACTGTATTGGCTGGTAGTACAGAGTACACGTTGCTATCATTAACTGCTGCCATTAATCTTATGGAATCTGATGAATCACACTGGTTTTGCCCCTTACCTGATTTGTTACTGCACGGTGATACTACCAAAGTGTTTCCTAATAAAGTCTCCAACAATTATACATTAAGGCTAATTACAGACTCCGTTCGCCGAGATTTTGTTTAACCTGCTGTTAGCCGTCCTCTGTGTCTTTATTTCACATTACAGTGTTCCTATTGCCTGTGCAGTAGTGATATTTATAGCCCATTACGTTTTGTTCTCTCTGCTCCCAGTCTTTTCATCGTTATCCATTATCCTATGAAGGAATTATTAGAACTCTATTGATTCATGGTAGAAATTAGGCGTTTGTAAATTTACGCAAGTATATTGCCATCGTAATTATTTAAAGTGAAATTGAAGATACCAGTAAAGTCTGCTCTAGCTTATGTTGAGATTTAACCCTGTATCACAGCGTCTGCAGTGTTATCCTTAGATTGGAAGACTATCTTTATTTCTTTCAGGATTAAAATTTTGTGGTATGTTTCGTATTGGCAGTTAATGATGCGGCGATATTGAAGCCTGTTCTCAGTGACGAGTTTAATCGTCTTATTCGCACTAACTATTTCGAAATTTTTATCCACGCCAACCATTATTTGGACAATCGAGCGAACATCACACTACACTCCGCTCCGCTCAGCAGCTCAAAGGACAGTTCATTTAACCTAAAGAATAGAGAAAAAGTCTTTTATTACATATTCAGCAGAGACAGTATCTTCTTCTCGTAGGTATAATTTAAAAGAAGTGTGTTCATAAATACTTTGTTTAGAACAAGTATGTCTATTGTAGATAAAATTGCATCCTATTGGTGATCTGTCATACAGATCTGCTTTCATATACTATTCTGGAAATTTCATCAGCTTGGCAGAAATTCTGCACAGAGAAGAAAATTGTTGTGCACATTGTCCATCCTCTCTGTTCAGAATCATTTCATTGGTAGATGAGATGTGTAGGTCACTTTTATCACCAGACATAGCTGTGACATGAACACACGAAGGAGGTATGCGACCATGTTGAAAAAGATGTGCAATCCACAACATGCTGTCTGGGTCGCTAAGGAAAAAGTCATTGACTCGATGCAAACTGGTTTATTATTCCAAGAAGTCCGAAATGCGTATTATTGGACTAACAATGTCAGCTTGCATCCAGTGACTTTTTTCTCGGTGACAAAATCACCATTTTACAGACTATACGCATCTATCATGACAGTTGTTTATCTTCCTGATGGACACATTGTAGTGCTGCTACGTCGCAGGTTCGAATCCTACCTCAGCCATGGATGTGTGTGAAGCCCTTAGGTTAGTTAAGTTTAAGTAGTTCCAAGTCTAGGGGACTGATGACCTCAGATGTTAAGCCCCATAGTGCCTAGAGCCATTTGAACCATTTTGACACATTGCAGAAAATGTTCTGAAAGTCTTACTCTACACTGATGTGATGTTCGCTGCTTTCATCATCACAGCCTGGAACAACGTTAGGAACGAGAAAATGGAAAATGAAATGAGCATATGGCGTCGTTGGTCGGGAGGCTCCATCCGGGGAAGTTCGGCCGCCAAGTGCAAGTCTTATTTCAGTCGACGTCACATTGGGCGACTTGCGCGCCGGTAATGAGGATGAAATGATGATGAGGACAACACAACACCCAGTCCTCGAGCTCAGAAAATCTCCAACCCGGCCGGGAATCGGTTGGATGGGAGGCGAGCACTTTACCACCCAGCTAAGCAGGCGGACAGGAACAAGCAAAACATGTTCGATTCGATGAGAGGATTTCAGAGATCACAACCGAGCGATTATTTTGTAGCCTTTTTTTGGGTCATCAGTCTTCTGACTGGTTTCATGCGGCCCGCCACAAATTCCTCTCTTGCTTCAACCTCTTCATCTCAGAGTAACACTTACAACCTATGTCCTCAATTATTTGCTGGATGTATTCCAATCCTCCACAGTTTTTGTCCTTTACAGCTCCATGGAATTCATTCCCTGATGTCTTAACAGATGTCCTATCATCCTGTCCCTCCTTGTCAGCGTTTTCCACATATTCCTTTCCTCTCCGATTCGGCGTAGAACCTCCTCATTCTTTACCTTATCAGTCCACCTAGTTTTCAACATTCGTCTGCAGCAGCACATCTCAAATGCCTCAGTTCTCTTCTGTTCTGGTTTTTCTGTAGTCCATGTTTCACTACCATACAATACTGTGCTCCAGACGTACATTATCAGAACTTTCTTCCTTACACTAAGGCCTATGTTTGATACTAGTAGACTTCTCTTGGCCAGGAACGCCGTTTTTGCCATTGCTAGTCTGGTTTTGACGTCCTCCTTGCTTCGTCCGTCATTGGTTAGTTTGCTCCCTAGGTAGTAGAATTCCTTAACTTCATCTACTTCGCGGCCATCAATCCTGATGTTAAATTTCTCGCTGTTCTCATTTCTGCGATTTCTCATTACTTTCGTCTTTCTGCGATTTACCCCATATTCTGTTCTCATTAGACGTTCATTCCAGTCAGAAAATCACGTAATTCTGCTTCACTTTCACTCAGGATAGGATTGCCATCAGCATATCATACCATTACTTCTCGTGATCATCTCCCCCTTGGCAGTCCTCTCCCAAAGATCCGAAGGGGGAGTATTCCGGAACCTTTTGCCAATGGAGGGATCATCATGACACTTTTCAATTACAGGCCACATGTCCAGGGGATACACGTTATGTGTCGTTACTGGAGTTTCCATTGAATTCTGCATCCTCATTCCGTTGATCATTGCCGATTCTTCAACCTTTAGGGTCACTTTCTCACCCCAAGAGCAAGAGAATGCCCCAAACCTCGGTCCGCTCCCCCACCATCTTTGACAAGGCTATTGGCAGAATGAGGATGTCTTATGCCGGAAGTCTTCGGCTACTAATGCTGACAATCGAATTTTAAGCACTGGCGGGTTTAGAACATGGGACCGAGGACGTTTTCATTACTAATCAAAAGGCGCTACACCTAAACTTTTTTGGCCCAAGGAGAATTGAAAACGCGTGTGACGCTTATCAAGTATAAATGTTACACTAATGTAGCCGCTCCTAGGAGAGTTCCCCCTAAACCTACAAACATTCCTCCACCCAACTCAGACAGTGTGCCAGAATGTTTGTCAAACCAGTAACGTCTATGCGCAGCCCTGTGAACATCGCTGTTTTTATCTTGGACGATGAGAGTTTTCGCAGCTTACTTACCACTAATATGGTGAAGAAAGGAAGAAATAATGTAGAAATAAACATCCTGGTACATGTTATGTTGTAGTGCCTCTATCGTTTCGAATTACTATGAATTACGTGAAATACATAGATTATGTGTATTCCTGCATAGGGGAGACATTTTAATTGAAAGTTGCTTTCCTGGTGGCAGTAGATACACTATGTGATCAAAAGTATCCGAACACCCCCAAAACATACGTTTTTCATATTAGGTGCATTGTGCTACTGGCAGGTACTCCATGTAAGAGACCTCAGAAGTCATTAGACATCGTAGAGAGCAGAATAGGGCGCTCCACAGAACTCACGGTCTTCGAACGTGGTCAGGTTATTGGGTGTCTCTTGTGTCATATGTCTGTACGCGAGATTTCCACACTCCTGAACATCCCTAGGTTCACTCTTTCCGATGTAATATTGAAGTGGAAACGTGAAACGACACGTACAGCACAAAAGCGTACTGGCCGACCTCGTCTGTTGACTGACAGAGTCCACCGACAGTTGAAGAGGGTTGTAATGTGTAATAGGCAAACATCTATCCAGACCATCACACAGGAACTCGAAACTGCGTCAGAATCCACTGCAAGTACTATGACAGTTAGGCGGGAGGTGAGAAAACTTGGATTTCACGGTCGAGCGGCTGCTCATAAGCCACACACCATGCCAGTAGATGCCAAACGACGCCTCGCTTGGTGTAAGGTGCGTAAACATTGGACGATTGAACAGTGGAAAAACGTTGTATGGAAAATTTCTAATGGCTCCGAGCACTATGGGACTTAACATCTGAGATCATCAGTCCCCTAGAACTTAGAACTAGATGAAGCCAACTAACCTAAGGATATCACACACATCCATGCCTGAGGCAGGATTTGAACCTGCAACCGTAGCGGTCGCGCGGTTCCAGACTGAAGCGTCTAGAACCGCTCGGCCACTCTGGCCGGCCGTTGTATGGAGTGACAGTAGACAATGTTGCCATCCAATGGTAGGGGATGGGAATGGCGAATGCCCGGTGAACGTCATCTGCCAGCGTGTGTAGGGCCAACAGTAAAATTCGGAGGAGGTGGTGTTATGGTGTGGTCGTGTTTTTCATGGAGGGGGCTTGCACCCCTTGTTGTTTTGCGTGGCACTATCACAGCACAGATTGATGCTTTAAGCACTTTCTTGCTTCCCACTGTTGAAGAGCAATTCGTTGATGGGGACTGCATCTTTCAACACGATCGTGCACCTGTTCATAATGCACGGCCTGTGGCGGAGTGGTTACACGACAATAACGTCCCTGTAATGCATTTGCCAACACAGAGTCCTGGCCTGAATAGTATAGAACACCTTTCGAACACCGTCTTCGTGCCAGGCCTCACCGACCAACATCGATAACTCTCCTCAGTGCAGCACTCCGTGAAGAATGGGCTGACATTCCCAAAGAAACCTACCAGCACCTGATTGAATGTATGCCTGCGAGAGTGGAAGGTGTCATCAAGGCTATGGGTCGGCCAACACCATATTGAATTCCAGCAGTACCAATGGAGGGCGCCACGAACTTTTTAGTCATTTTCAGCCAGGTGTCAGATACTTTTGATCACATAGCGTGAATACCATACTGCGGTGTCTGCGTTGCTATGAATTATGATGAAATGCAAGTTTTGGTCTGGCCGTGAAATGAGTTCAGATGACGTAAGACTAAGGTGATCGCTCATGATAAGAGAGAAATTTGGGTTCGAGTTTGGGTGTAGCACAAATTTTCACTGCTGTTACTCCATTACACAGCTGATGGTTGGCGACATTCGCCACTGCGAATACATTTCATGTATCTGACTATACGCTTGGGGTTTTTGTTGACAAATAAGTCCATGTCATGGTACCACGTCCAGTCTGAATGACAACCTCCACACACAGCAGTCTAAAGTTCTCGTTATGCCATCAATGTCCTCGATGCCTTGCATCCCTGTGAGAAAGAAGAACAATATGCCTGCACAATAACAACACAGAGCTACTACTACTATTAATACTATTAAAAATATCCATAAGAAATACTAGAGTTTTTGAACTGTAGGTGACCGCACTTACATGTAGGAGTGTACCAGTGTCCACTGTGTGTAGGCTACTACCGGGTGAACTACGACGAGCAGAACTGGGCGCTGCTGACAGCGTAGCTGCTGCAGAACCCCCTTCTGGTGCCGGCGGTGGTGCGCGCACAGCTGCTGGATGACGCGGCCAGCCTGGCAGGGGCGGGCCAGCTGCTGCCCGCTGCCACAGCCTTGCAGCTCGCCTCCTACCTGAGTGTCGAATACGACTGCATCTCGCGGAGGGCTGTCCCTTGAGTTCTGCGGTACCTCAAACTTCTGGTGGACAAAGACATCATGGAGGACAACAGGGTAAGGCCTCGCAACATGGCATCACTTGCAGTGAAAACTTTCTCTCTGCACTTACTAGTCAATTATTAACTCTGCTATCATCAAATAATTTTTCTTCTGTCTGTAGCTAAAGTTTTCTATGTACGGGATCCATCACATGGCGGTTCTGCTGCGCTGCCATGAGCAACCGGGAGAGTACCACACGGTTCACACCTTGTGGGCCATCATTGTCAACATTGCCTGCAACTGTGGTTATTCCTCATGTCACATCTCCACGTACAAACGATAGCAGCACTTCATGGTCGCCCCTGGCAACTCCAGCAACCAGAGAGTCACCTCATCAAAGTGATTTTTCCCTTCATCCCTAACCTCATGTTAGAGAACTCCTTCAACGAAGGACAATCTCTGTCTCAAGAATTCATTGTTGCCTTTGAACTAAACACAATTCAAAATTTGTCATGACATTCACGTTCTTCAACAATAATCAAAGAAAACGATATTTATGAAACTGTCTCCTCTAGCACATGAAGTATTATTTTGCATGCTCAATCCCATTCTACCGTGTCACAAGTTATGTAATTAGGTAACTTGTTCAGCATGAATAATCGTACTGGAACTGCATTTCCATTATTTTCACCCTTAAACACTAATACGAATTTTTATGCTTTTCGAATGATGTAAAGTAGTTACAGCCATTGTCCAAAACAATTTTTTGCGTTTTTAATAGCAATAAATAGCCAGTGATATAAACCAAAAGCAAAGTAACTCAGAGGAGAGAATGAGACGTGTTTTGTAGCCATGAGGACTTATTTACTTAACAAAAATAAGCGGTATTTTTCTTTCGATACATAGAGATGTTTCAGGATATTTCTTCAGTTTAATTTATTGTACAACACAAGGAATCAGCAAGAAAGGACTCCATGTGCTACAAGACATCTATGCTGGAGCACCAAGTAGGCCTATAGGGCTCAGGAAGAGCATCAAAGGTCTCCTGGAGCGGCTTATTTGAATGCATCCAACAAACATATTCGGTACGCATGCGACAGCATCCCTTACCTAACATGTTCCAAAACGCCTCGCATAAAAACTCGACTCTTCCGGGGCATATATCTTGGGTTCTATTAGTGACAGAAAAGTAAGATCAAGTATCTCGGATATTTATTGGCCTGGCGACCAATTGCATACCTACAGAAGAATCTTCTTAGTGCCATTATACTGTAGTACAGGATCAAAGTATGAATATTACACACTTCCTCCCGCTTAGGCAAATGGACAAATCGGTTGGTTCTTTTTGCATTTGGTGTGGTCTACTGTGCGCTTCAAGGAGATTATGGAGGCACCGTCAGTTCATGGGCGATTCCTTAGAAAAACCCTAAAAATTTTTTACCCTTTTTTTCGCACAAAAACCGAGCCGCGGATTCCAAGACGGCTAAACGCATCAAATGGTGGAAATTTTTGTGAGATATTCCAAAGATCCCGATCTCGGATAACATTGAAATTTTTATTGATATCTTTACCCGTTTCAGAAATACAGAAGCTGAAGTTACCTCTACTTGTACACGTAAAATACACACGTAAGATCCGGCCTGAGAAGAAAAGGGATTTACAAAGTAATGTAGCACGGAGAAATTTGCTGTAAAGTGCCTCTGTTACATCATAGCATACCCAAAAATTTTGTACGTAAAAATCCCGGTCTGACGCGTAAATTTAATTGTGTGTTATTTCAGTTTCACAGGAGTAGACTACCAAAGATCCTCTGACCCATAAAGTTCTTTTAACGTGAGTGACATTCCCTTACGTAGCAGGGAAAAGAATGAAACCAGCTGAAAAATACACCTATTTGATCACAAAAATGCAAAAGTGCTCCAGTATAAAAGACTGACTGTAAAGTGAGGTACGAGCTGTCTCAATCTACCTTCCTCAGCACCTTTAAAAATTTTCACGAATATTTTTGCATGCAGACATATTGGCGCTTTTTTATCTGTGAGAGAAGGGTACTGTGTCAGAGGGGAAGATAGAGAAAAATACGAGTAATAAGTAATGGGAGGTAGTAGACAGTAACTGTCTATATAAATAGCGAAGGAGACAATGGTAGTGGGATAGAGCGGGACGTAGTGGCAGTGGAACACAGTTGGCAGTGACAGAACACCACTACATAAAGAGTGAAGGAGATAGTGCCAGAGTGTGTGGAATAAAGAGAAGGAAAAGCGGAAGTGGGTGAGAGACAGTGATAATGAGAGATAGAGTCTATGACAATGAAAACCAAGAAGAGTGCGATAATGACAGTGAGAAGAGACAGGAGCATTGAGAAGGAAAGAAGGAGTAGGAGGGAGCAAGGTGGAAACAGTGAAAGTGAGAGGAGACAGTAGCAGTAGGAGAGAACAAAGGAGACTGTGGTTGTGAGGTAGTAGACAGCTATGGAGAGACACGAAGAGAGACTGACAATGAGCTGGGTTGAATGAGTGAGTGGCAAAGGGCAAGTGGTCGTGCATGGTTAAGTGCGACTTATAGCGATAGACTAGTGGGTGTGAGCGAGATATACTTAGGGAAGCTCGTGGGGGTGAGAAGTGAGTTGCATGGGAAAAAGAGCACATTCCAAAATTTTTGGGAAAATTTCTAACGGTGCTTTAGGCCTCAAATTTTAGGCATAAAAGAACTGCACTTTACTTCGGTCCCAAAACAATATGAACATTTTCTTGAATGGTTATCGTCGTACAAGTGTTTAAAACAAAAACTGTATTCGTACCATGAGGAAATGAAAACGCTACCTTACTGCCATCATATTATTGCAGAAATTCACTTCATTAAATTTGTTCAAAGTAATGAAGTTAATGCAGTGTTTGAAATGAGGCATTCAAGGATCAGGAAACAAATTTAAGAAATGATTTATACTAAAAACCAAATAAGAATAAAAATTAAAAACAAAAACATTTCGATTTAAAGAAAAATTACCGTTCTGTAAGTATTATACACACGACCTTCAGCTTATGAGCCTAGAGACTTGGGCATTTTGCCATGAAGCTGCTGGGTAAACTTACATTTTTAACAGTTTATTGTGTCACGATAAATTATTTTCGACACATCTTCACAAACTTGGATCCCCCAGGGCGGGTGGCTGCACGGTTCGAAAACTGGCACCCAATCCTACATCACTGTATGGGTAGTTTCAAAAAGTCAGTCCCACTCCTGATGTCTCAGTGGCAAATAAATCTTTACTGTATTCGGAAGTAAATCGATTATAACAATAATTTATCATCAGATCAAAATGGTTCAAATGGCTCTGAGCACTATGGGACTTAACATCTGAGGTCATCAGTCCCCTAGAACTTAGAACTACTTAAATCTAACTAACCTAAGGACGACACACACATCCATGCCCAGGGCAGGTTTCGAACCTGCGACCGTAGCGGTCGCGTGGTTCCAGACTGAAGGCCCTAGAACCGCTCGGCCACTGCGGCCGGCATGTCCGAAGGAACACGACGTTGTGATTCTCAACAACACAGGCACTGTAATATCGTACTTATTGGCCGACACCTAGCAAGGAACTTTCGTTTAAAATGTCTCCCCTGTGTGGTAAAATACATAATGAATGTTCGAGTACAAATTGTAGACACATGGTTGACGACACAGGAAGCTGGTTCTGGCTGTGGGTCATCCTCTGATAGCCTAATGGTAAGGTACCGCTTGTGATAAGGGGGAAATCTTGGTTCGAGTCCCAGACCGGCACCGATTTTCATTGTTGTCATTCCATCATACAGCTGTTGCTTGTCCATATCATGTCTTTCGTGTTGAGATGACTGGGAGATTTCCCATGACGTTAGACATCGTCTACATACAGCTTGAATAATCTGTAAACAAGGACTTTCAGAGGATGAGGCTGCACACTAGAGCCCTCACAGCCTCTCTGACGTGGTGTGTCTTTCCACTATTCATTGCATGGGTATTTGTGTTCGTTTCTAGTCCAGCGATGTGGTCGGATGGATTGAAATCAGAGATAATGAAGTATCCATCGCGTGTTGCGGTATTTGTGAGAAGGTCCAAGTACTCGTTTTGTAGGAGGTTTCGATGCAATGGAATCCAGAGAAAGTTCACCGATGTTCCATACCACAGCAGCTCTGTGATACGATGAACGATTGTTATCCTTCCATATTGCTAGGGTGTTGAAACCTGATAGTACACGTAACGAATCAGCTATTATCCGGATCTCGTTTTGGCAAGGCACACCTACAAACTAGAAAGCTTGCTAGTCGGCGACTACAGCAGCAGAGAACACCTACGTGTTGTGGGGGAAGGATTATGACGGGCCTTCTTGAAGCTGAATAAAATATGACACACGCCACAATCTAGCAGTGAATATTTTAATCGCATCTGGCTGCTACCTCTTTACCTTTCTTTGAATATGTTGCTAGTATTTGATGTTTTACTTTTAGGGTAGCTGATGGGTGTCGCACGAGGTGAGAAAACAGTGTTTAATAGTGCCGATTAGTCCAGTGAACTGGTTAGTAAGAAAATGTGAAACTTCTTTATTTAAATGAGTGTGGCTGTACTTAAATTGCTGAATGACAGACCCACAATATCCTAGCGCAACGCAATCTGACTGGAAATAAAAAAAAAAAACCTAACTTCAGAAAATTAATTCAAAAGAAAGGCCCTGACTAGAAAGAAATACTAACAATAACCTATACATTTCACTAAGCACTGACCTCACAAAAATCTTCATTACGCGAACTACTGCAATACAGCGAGCGTCAATACTACCAGCCAAATAAAAGATTTTAAGCACTAAATACTAATAGACATGTGGTTAGCCAAAGAAAGTTTTTGTTGCATACCGAATAATGTATTTTTTACCTTAATAATGTGACATCCAGTTCAAACACGAATATAAATCGTCATTGACATCCAGTAGAAAGATATATAATCATGAATAATATTCAATCTCCAAGTCGAACATGTACAGATTGTTAGCCTACGCTAACACTTCAGACCTCTACCTTCCATCAATGCTAACTTCTCACATCTAGCATCCATCACTGCTGACTGTTCACCTCCAACTGCCCAACAGTACTTCCATCACTGCCGGCGACTAACTTACAACTGTCTAACACTACTGGCGATTAACTTCCAACAACGAGTCCAACCAGCCACAGAGTCTCTTACAAAGAAAGCGCAGCCAGAGATCCAATGTAAGGCGCTACACAGCACTGCCAACAAAGAAGCAGTCCACTTACAAATGTTCCGCCATAGAGTTGTTGCTATTTAACCGCTAGCTTTTTGTTTCAACTGACAAACGAAAATTGGTAAGTGAAGCCTCCTACAGATAAGTTAATTTACAAACTGTGGAAGACACCAGATTTAGGACTCTCTGCAACGTCAGTTTATCCTCGGAACTGGCGCAGGCCAAGAAGAAATGAGCCCAAGTAAAGACCGTTAGTCAGTACTGAGAACACAACTAACACACATAACTAAAAGTTACTGTATTTTGCCGAATCTGGCGAGTGTTAACTTGATACTACTTAGCTAGTAGCTCGCACCGTAATCCAGTTTGGTTCTCATCATAGTCTTAACGGGTGTGAACCAGCGATCGGTGTAATGCTCGCCCCAACTAGTATTAGAAGATGGTATGGGAATGGTCTATCGCTTGTCTAGCTTCGGAAACAGATCTGTGATACGAAGTTTCAAATGGCTCTGAGCACTATGGGACTTAACATCTGAGGTCATCAGTCCCCTAGAACTTAGAACCACGTAAACCTAACTAAACTAAGGACATCACACACATCCATGCCCGAGGCAGTATTTGAACCTGCTGACTGAAGCGCCTAGAACCGCTCCGCCACCGGGGCCGGCGATACGAAGTTTCCACGTCCTTCGTGAATAGTCGATTGTTCGGAAAGGCGTGCAGTTGAACATAATGACATCAATATTGGATGGTCTCCGATTTGCGACTTGACATCGCTACCTAATTTTTTATTACGCAGTCGTGAAATCTACACTATAGCAAATACCCTGGAGAGACTTTGCCATGAAATATAGGCATATATCGTATGCATATTGATACAGTTTAAGAGTCAGTAATAGACAAATCAAATAGAAATTTAGTCCGTGGTCTACGGGTAGCGTCATTAACTAGTAATCAAAACCGCCTGGGTCCCGATTTTGGACACAGCTACATCTAAAATAATGAATTAAAGCATCGGCAATGGCAGTCGATGACGTACAGTATAGGAAATCAGTTTCGTTCTTCCAACGCTCTTGACAAAAGGGGGCGGAGTAGCAGACAGTTTCAGGGCAGTCTTTTGCTCTTGGGGATTGGAACCTGCCCCTAAAAGGCGAAAGAATCAGCAGTGATCAACAGCACGAGGGCGAAGAGGGCAACAGCAACCACTTCAAAACGAATACACAATATATATCCAAAGGACATGTAGCCTTTAATTGAAAAGTGACATTCTCACCATTGGGAAAATATTCCGCTTTAGTCCCCTATTCGAATCTCCGGGAGGGAACTGCCAAGGGGGAGGCAACCATTGAATGACCAACGAAATGGCAACATTATACACTCCTGGAAATGGAAAAAAGAACACATTGACACCGGTGTGTCAGACCCACCATACTTGCTCCGGACACTGCGAGAGGGCTGTACAAGCAATGATCACACGCACGGCACAGCGGACACACCAGGAACCGCGGTGTTGGCCGTCGAATGGCGCTAGCTGCGCAGCATTTGTGCACCGCCGCCGTCAGTGTCAGCCAGTTTGCCGTGGCATACGGAGCTCCATCGCAGTCTTTAACACTGGTAGCATGCCGCGACAGCGTGGACGTGAACCGTATGTGCAGTTGACGGACTTTGAGCGAGGGCGTATAGTGGGCATGCAGGAGGCCGGGTGGACGTACCGCCGAATTGCTCAACACGTGGGGCGTGAGGTCTCCACAGTACATCGATGTTGTCGCCAGTGGTCGGCGGAAGGTGCACGTGCCCGTCGACCTGGGACCGGACCGCAGCGACGCACGGATGCACGCCAAGACCGTAGGATCCTACGCAGTGCCGTAGGGGACCGCACCGCCACTTCCCAGCAAATTAGGGACACTGTTGCTCCTGGGGTATCGGCGAGGACCATTCGCAACCGTCTCCATGAAGCTGGGCTACGGTCCCGCACACCGTTAGGCCGTCTTCCGCTCACGCCCCAACATCGTGCAGCCCGCCTCCAGTGGTGTCGCGACAGGCGTGAATGGAGGGACGAATGGAGACGTGTCGTCTTCAGCGATGAGAGTCGCTTCTGCCTTGGTGCCAATGATGGTCGTATGCGTGTTTGGCGCCGTGCAGGTGAGCGCCACAATCAGGACTGCATACGACCGAGGCACACAGGGCCAACACCCGGCATCATGGTGTGGGGAGCGATCTCCTACACTGGCCGTACACCACTGGTGATCGTCGAGGGGACACCGAATAGTGCACGGTACATCCAAACCGTCATCGAACCCATCGTTCTACCATTCCTAGACCGGCAAGGGAACTTGCTGTTCCAACAGGACAATGCACGTCCGCATGTATCCCGTGCCACCCAACGTGCTCTAGAAGGTGTAAGTCAACTACCCTGGCCAGCAAGATCTCCGGATCTGTCCCCCATTGAGCATGTTTGGGACTGGATGAAGCGTCGTCTCACGCGGTCTGCACGTCCAGCACGAACGCTGGTCCAACTGAGGCGCCAGGTGGAAATGGCATGGCAAGCCGTTCCACAGGACTACATCCAGCATCTCTACGATCGTCTCCATGGGAGAATAGCAGCCTGCATTGCTGCGAAAGGTGGATATACACTGTACTAGTGCCGACATTGTGCATGCTCTGTTGCCTGTGTCTATGTGCCTGTGGTTCTGTCAGTGTGATCATGTGATGTATCTGACCCCAGGAATGTGTCAATAAAGTTTCCCCTTCCTGGGACAATGAATTCACGGTGTTCTTATTTCAATTTCCAGGAGTGTAGTTCAGGATGATCTTTACGTTTCTTTTAGTGAGAAACTGTTTCTGTTGTTCGTGTTCTCGTTTGCTTCTTCGTAGAAATAAACTTCTATTGTTCGTTAGTACCTGGCAACCTTCTTCCATTTTGTGTGCACCATCCCACAACGGGATGCATCAGTAAGTCACATAGGAATGAAATAAACTGAAAATACGGGGAAACCAAGGCGAAATAACTACAGGAAAAATGGGAGGCAATCAGAAAAGGAATGGCCGACGGAAAGACTGACTCAGCATACAGAAAAGTCAAAGTCAACATTAAGAATGTCGATTACACAATACTAAATATAGCAAGCGCAGATAAGTGCAAGAATTATCAAAAATGTTCAACTGGCTTGAGCACTATGGAACTTAACATCTGAGGTCATCAGTCCCCTAGACTTAGAACTGCTTAAACCTAACGAGCCTAAGGACATCACAAACATCCATGCCCGAGGCAGGATTCGAACCTGCGACAGTAGTAGCAACGCGGTTCCGGACTGAAGCGCCTAGAACCGCTTGACGACAACGGCCGGCCAAGAATTATCACAAAATCAACTTAGCTTATCATTATTGCAAGTCGCTGACAAAACTCATATAGAAAATAATGAGAAAAAAAAATCGATGAGCTGTTAGATGACGGTCAAGTCAGAAGTTCAGACGCTACGATTGATAAAAGTGTTGGAAACAAGATTTCAATCAAGACACCTTCATTAGATTTATTGACCTATAAAAAGCGTTTGACAATTAAAAGGTGCAAAATGCTCGGAATTCTGAGAAAAATATGACTAAGCTATACTGGAAGACGGATAATATATAGTATGTACAAGAACCAACACCGAATAAGAAAGAGGAAAGCGAAGAACGAAGTGCTCGGATTAAAAATTTGTAAGACAGGGATACAGTCTTTCACCCCTAGTGTTCAATCCATACATCGAAAAAGCACTAACGGTAATAAAAGAAAGGTTTAATAGTGGGACTAAATACCAGGATATACTGAGCGAGGTGGCGCAGTGGTTAGCACACTGGACTCGCTTTCGGGAGGACGACGGCTCAATCACGCGTCCGGCAATCCTGAGTTAGGTTTTCCGTGATTTCCCTACATCGCTCCAGGCAAATTCCGTGATGGTTCCTTCGAAAGGGCACGGCCGACTTTCTTTCCCATCCTTCCCTAATCCGATGAGACCGATGACCTCTCTGTTTGGTCTCCTCCCCCAAAACAACCCAACCCATCCCCAAATACGAGGATATCAATGATAGGACTCGCTGATGGCGCTCATATCCTCAGTGAAAGTTAAGAAGAGTTACAGGAACTTTTGAATGCAATCAACAGTCTGATGAATAAAATCTGGATTAAGAGTAAACCGGAGAAATACGAAAGTAACTAGGAGGAGCAGAAATGGAATTAACGACAAATTTTACATCGTAACTGGTGACCACGAAGTAAGTAAAGGACCTGTGCTAGCTTGGAAACTAACAAATGACGGATGAACCAAGGAGAATGCGGTAAAGGGACAGAGGGCATTCCTGGCCAAAATGACTACTAGTTTCAAACATGGGCCATCCTGCAAGGAATAAATTTCTGAGATTTTATGGTAGTGACTCATGAACCGTGGGAACACCGGAAGAGGAGAGAATTTTAGTGTTTGAGATGTGGTGCTATAGAAGGATGCTGAAAATCATTTGGACTGATAAGAAAAGGAATGAAGAGGTTAACCACAGAATGTGCGCAGAAAGGAAGTTAGGAGTCAGGGTCATATGACGTGTTAAGGCTGGAGAAGTAATTTCCATGGTAGCAGAGGAAGCTATAGAGGGTAAAAGCTACAGGGGAAGAGAGATTGGAGAACATCACAGAAATAATTGAGGACATAGAGTCCAAGTGCTGCTCTCATCGAATAGCACCATCGAAACAGTGAGAAGGCTGACGATACAAAGAGAAAGGAGCAGAGAACTTTTAAAATCAGCAGTACACATCATTAGCTTGACTGAGCATGCGATTTCTAGAGCCTAGCTGTGGGTAATAATGTACTAATGGTGTATCGTGTTAAGCACTATAAATTTTTACGAATAATACCTGCCAGCATTAAGTGAGTTACGATACAACTGAACACACCACTGGAAACGAAATTTCAAACAGAAACGTTGTATTCAAACGGCTAATCGATCCAGTGATACCAATAGTCGTTATTCTTGTTTCAAAATACGCACATAAGTAATTTAGTAGTAATTTATTAGTATAGTAATATCGCCCAAACAAAAATTGATTCAGTCATCAACTAGTTGTTAATCGCTAAAGCGTCTCAAGAGCTACAGAACGATGTAGTGATATTTGCATTATACTACCTAATAACAATAATTCCGTTTCGCTAAAAGGACGAGAGCATATCTTTTAATTAAATGCCACTTTGTCGAATTGTTTGTCCCTAATTTATCCCAGTTACCCATTCCGGGAAAGGGGATCTGCAGGTCAACGTGGAACAGGAACCGCGTGATGTTTTTAATGACTGCCCACGTCGTTGAGAGGTGCAGGCTAGATTATATGGGAACTGAAAATTTCCGCTGTCCGTCTGGAATTCGATACCGCTACCTGTCGATTTCCAGGTACGTGCTTTACTGCTTATCCTCCTGGCCCGATTAATACGCTACATTGTGTGATACACCGAAAATTAATTTTAGGCATTAATTCCCAAGTAATTAAGGTCAGAAACGTAATCAGACGCCAAACATGTGCTAGCGTTAGTAAACAGTAATGATATTACGGCTTTAATTACAGCATTACTGACTTGGAAAGCCAGTCGCTGTGGCCGAGCGGTTCTAGGCGCTTCAGTCCGGAACCGGTCACAGGTTCGAATCCTGCCTCGGGCATGGATGCGCGTGATGTTCTTGGGTTAGTTAGGTTTAAGTAGTTCTAAGTATAGGGGACTGATGACCCTAGATGTTAAGTCCCATAGTACTTAAAGAAAAGACATGGAAAATTTGTGACACTAATTATTTTAATTGCAGTAAACAAGTTGTTGTATGTAACTTCTACAAGAAAGGGAACGAAAAGTTACTTTCAACCTTCCACATTATAGTTTAATATTAACTTTAAATAATTTCACTTTATTACAAAACAATCAAAGAGTAGTTTTGAGGCGCTTTGTTGGAATCAAAGGGCGACAACTTTATGTTGTTGTGTTGACTCAGCTGAGCCTGACGCACCACGTTAACCTACCGTGCCCACGTCAATGTTCCCACCACCTGTGCGCCGGGTGCTATATACAGGATGACAATAATTGAAATATATGAAAAAAACTTAAAAACGACGGCGTGCACACATTTTATTCAACATGTAAACGCCACTACACATATCCGGGTTTAGGTTATGACATGTTCGATATGCCTGCCATCACAGACGATGATGTGGTGCAGACGAATAGCGAAATTCTGAATAACCCGATGAAATGTCGGAACACCGATGCTGTCGATGACCTCCTGAATGCTGTTTTCAGTTCATTAATGGTTTTGGGGTTACTGCTGTACACCTCGTCTAATACAGCCCTACAAGAAGGAGTCGCATGTGTTCGGATCTGGAAAATGTGGCGGTCAATCGAGGCCCATGCCAGTGGCCTCTGGGTACCCCAGAACCAGAATGCGGTCCCCAAAGTGCTCCTCAAGAACATCAAACACTCTTGCTTCGATGGGGTCGAGCTTCATCTAGCATAAACCACATCTCGTCGAAATCGCGGTATTATTCAGTTATCCGCAAATAAATACACTATCACATGCATTACATTTTAATACAGTTTCTGTAATAAAGCTTACCGGTTCAGAAATAGCACTATATTACAAGTTATCAATGGATATTAAACGGCTAAACATTTTGGATGATGCAGAGGGTATTTTATCTGCATTTTCGGTGTTCCAGGCTGTGCCATATTTCAATGTGTATTTCGCCGTTGATCCATAGAAACGCTCACTCTCCATGAGTGATACTAGATAATCATATAATCTCTTCAGTGGGCTTCTTTGGAACAGTTATGGTATCTAACAACACAGAGTGCATACATATACAGGAGCAAACTTTTAATATAATGTATACCAGCTATGTAATACAGCAGAACCTAGAGTGTCTACTAAGTTGCCAGCCATATGTCCACTGATTCTATGGGACACAATGGAATACTGTGTTGGAGATATCGCGCCAAACTATCCACCTATCAGATGATGAGGTTTGGTTTGTGTGGCATTCACCTGCGCGGTCGTTAGTGCCCATATAACGTCCCAGTTGTTACACAGTCCAATTTTTTACACAGACCAATCTAGCCACTGTCATGAATGATGATGATGAAATGATGAAGACAACACAAACACCCAGTCCCTGGGCAGAGAAAAACTCAACGCAGCCGGGAATCGAACCTGGGACCCCAGGATCCAGAGGCAGCAACGCTAGCCACTAGACCACGAGCTGCGGAGTCACCCATCAGAGGAAACTATAGTCCAGCTCTACAGGTCTTGCTGTGTATCGGCGGAGATGGAAATGCATGGATCAACTTTGCCAGATGTGTGCACAGAACTACAATTGTATTTAAGTTTGTTTATATATCCAGCTATAAATAAATGTTTATAAATTTAAAAGAATGTAAGAACTACGTTGTGTTATTCCCTATAAAATCCACTGCACCCTAATATGAACGAACAGTTACCATCATAGTGGGTGGACAGAACGGTCTCAGCCCGCATCTCGTGGTCGTGCGGTAGCGTTCTCGCTTCCCACGCCCGGGTTCCCGGGTTCGATTCCCGGCGGGGTCAGGGATTTTCTCTGCCTCGTGATGGCTGGGTGTTGTGTGCTGTCCTTAGGTTAGTTAGGTTTAAGTAGTTCTAAGTTCTAGGGGACTTATGACCACAGCAGTTGAGTCCCATAGTGCTCAGAGCCATTTTTTTGGAACGGTCTCAACACAGGGGTCTTTGTAGTAAGCGACTGGCCTTGTAATGATAATGAAAACTAGGAGAAATAGAAGAGTAGTTCACTAATCACTGATAGCACATTTAGCTGAAGGAAGACTAATCTTATTCTTTTGCTGTTAACACATGCTGAAGAGTTTCGCATTGAGCATGTACACATATTTTCAAAAACCCTCTTTCAACCCGAGTATCAGCTACTACAGGAAATTTGATGTGGTGTTGATGGAGTAACTTGGCAGAAATTTAGCGAAAGCAGTGAGATTCTACCACCTGCGAAAGTAAAACCAAGTAGTGCACTAGTATTTGATGACGTCGTAGTGGAAAACCAGAATTCGATTCCCAGATATTTATCTTCGGCCTTCATATGAATGCCAATGTCGTTTCTTTGAGCCAGACATATTCCAGGATTCCAAAGCAGTTGGTAATGGATAACGCGAACCATATTACCTCATTCAAATAAGACAATATCAATTTAAAACATATTTACCAAGTGCATGTAGAAACCAACATGACATTCAATCAGTTTATTATCATACGTGGGAACTGCTGGAATCACAGGCAGTGTGGCTTCTTGGTTATAGATAACCCAAGGAAATTGAATGATGGTAGATACAAACGAAACTTCCAGGAATTTCTGCTCAAAAGATACAGTATAAACATGCTAATGTGTCAGTATACTGTAGACTAATTTGAATGGGTGTTGCTCACTCGTCCCAAGGATGCGAAGCACATGTATCTTCACATTTACAGAAAAATTGAGACAATCAATGATAGATTAATGGAACTGTAAAATCTCATTGAAGTGTTAGCTAGAAATGGTGAGATGGAGCGGTTGAATGCTAGAATCCAATAATGTCAAGTATATGTCAATGAGAAAATTGAAGAAGTCAAAACAAAACTAACTGATATGTGTGGATACATCAAGGTGATAGCTAAGACACTTGACCCCCATCACCACCATCAACCTCAGACTATATACAAAGGTGCGTTTACACCTGTGGTCGTTGCGACTAGTAGCCGTGCGGCTGCAGTTTGCCCAACACGGAAGTAGAGGCGCCCAGTGTGAAAATAGGTATGGGTAGAATCACTCGCACGCACATGTCGAGGAAGAGGCACACAAACTACACATATGCCCCTACCTGTGTGTGTGGGGCGAGCACAGTCGCACAGCGAATAGGAGCAAGGTGCATGGTGTAAACGCACCTTTAGTTGTACGCTATCTCAAAAAAGAATTAGTGTACAGCAGCATATCGACGCCAAAGCGTTAAGTTATTGATGAGCAGAAAACTAATCGACAGAAATTACGTTGGTTAAAACGGTGGACTGCTCACAAAAAAAATCATAGCAATGCTACCGGACGGCTAGCTTACAAACGTACACTTGCTTAAGCACTTCAAATAATTCAAAATCCCAAGATTTTACGGTTTGTTTATGTGGGATACATTGCCAAAGACAATGCGTTAATCCAAAAACTGCCGGATTGTCAATTTAGATATTTGCGGGGGGGGGGGGGGGGGGGGGGGAGATATGGAACTCACTGAATTGCGTACGTTTAAAAAAAAAACGGAACACCATCTATTATTTTGCTTCATTCAGTGGTTTAAGACCATAAGAAGAATTGTGCCGCTACTCCACCGACAGGCACGAAGTGTTCTAAAATTTTCGACGCTACCGGAACTCCCAGTTCATATCCCAGGAGTCATCTGTTTTCTATCTTTCTCCCGACGATTACATAAAAACAAGCGGTATTGCACTTCACTGCATCAATGTCGTACACTCTGACTTTAAAAGAACATTTGTCTACGTTAGAGGCAAACTACTTTCCTCCAATAGATCCAAGGAGGAGCGGAGTAACTGCAGTGATTGGTCCGGAAACAAGCAATAGCATACATAATGTCACCGACACAAACAATAAATTGAATCTAGGAAGCGGGGTAGCGGTGGTGATACCTCCTGGCTGCTACGACTCTAACGAGTTAAATGCGTACATAAAACGATTTGTAAAAGGGTTTCAGTAACGTCCAGAAGTTGAGTCATTTAAAACGTAAATAAAAACAACAATAAACACAGACACCTTTACCCGTGAAAGATAAATAGGATCGCTACTAGGTTTCTTGAAGGATCAGTTGCTGGAGCATAACACAGATAAAATTTACAAGAGGAAGATAAGTTGATACACTACCAATCATACGATTCATGTTGAATGTAATATCACGACGAATTCGTACCTTAACGACAATTATTCCATACTATAAAAGGATCTTTTTCCTACAATGTGTCAACCGTGCCCAGGTTATAAAAGTGTGGCGGTTCCCAGTAATCTAATATACCTCCCAATGACTATTCAGACATTAGACCATCTCGAGCTGAATATCACAGATCAAATGCAAATCTAGTAGACTTTCGTTGCGAGGAAATTACAGTACGTGTCCACCTGACCAGCATCAGGGGTATAAAATATCAACATAGCACACATAACCATCAGAAGACCACTTTGCAGCGGACTCAGAACGTGATAACATGCGAGAAACACGTGTTTCCTAAATCCATAGCATTGAATCTGCGCAAGACCACTCAGTGTAACAACTCCAATTCAGTATGACGATAGCATCATTAATCTGGAATATTTTCCCCATAAATATTACGCTTCAGCAACATTTAATGACAACGATGAGATAATTCTTATTTAACATTAACAAGTCCAAGCGAGAGCTTCTTATATTTGGAACGGGTGTTTACACCTAAGAAGATTCTAGCTGCACAAGTAACATCACACCTCACACATGATGCAATCGGCTTTACCCTTCAAGAAATAGCATAAGAAGTTAATGGCACTGAAATCGACCTCACCAGAAATGTTGGAATCATACAGACCCTCAAAGCATACATCTCTGCATCTGCATCGGATCTGAGTATCTCACAAAACACAGGCGTATCGACAGGGGGTCCCTTTAGTGTGTGTACCTAGTTCAGAATGTTAATAGGCCTCTTTGAAGATAATAATCGTTTTTAAAAGAAAGCTGAACAAGAGATGGTTCTAGTTCGAAGAACTATAGATAATAGCTGGTACATTCTAGATGGAGAAACAGAGCACAAAATTATGATTGCTAAATACATATCTACCAGTCAAGGAGAATCTGAAACGAAACTTCCTGGCAGGTTAAAACTGTGTCCCGGGCCGGGACGAACACAGGATCTTTGCCGTTCGTAGATAAGTGCTTTACCGACATTTTTAACGCTGTAAAACAAGTAAAGCATCTTTTTTTATTACTTTTTTATTTTTTAGTAGGGTCACAGTCAGCTACAGGCTGGAGGAGACAGGTTCGAATCCCAGCGCCTGGCCACTACGCCTCCACTCCCATCTCTGAGCTGCACCCTCACAAAGCGTTTTTTCACATATATACATTGGAAAAACGGATTAAAACTAGTTCACCCACCCAGAGCCCTGACAATCCCGCAAGGCGATAAAGGATGGCGGGCGGACCGAGTCCAAGGGTTAGGCGTGCCATGTTTCGTACAGAATCTGGCAGCCACGTCTACGCCGGGGAAATACCAACTTAGTGGGGATGTGGTAAAAACACTGTTAAGATAATTGGCAAAGTACGTGCGATAACGGGAACAGCGAGAAACCTGCGCATGTTCAGTCTGCAAGTACTGCCAAAACGAGGTGTGAGTGGTGAGCATCGCCATGTAGATATGCCTTTATCCAGAGAACTAAGCGAGACTTTGTGACAGGGAAATTTTCTACCGCTGGGTCAAGAAAGGACTGTGGATCAGTAACATGCAGCGGTACTTGCAGAAAACACGTGACCAGTTGCCGCCGTAACAACCAAATAACCAGACATCTACAACAGCTACACAATTGAAGCGGCGGTGACCATCGTCGACACTACGACAAACGGTGCAGTGGGGAAAGTCCGCTAGTGCTGTGGCTTGAAGCCGCAGATTAGTTGGGTATTTACCACAGGCCGCGTAATAGTAAGTCGATCTGATGTGCGTCGGAAAGAAACTGATGAATGCGTTCGTGGGAGTACGGAGCAAGCATAACTGCGTTTCACAATGAATACTGTGATGTGTGCAAATACGGACGTGATGATACCAACCGCAACTGGCGGAGAGGAGGACACTGGCACACGGACGCCAAGTAAATGACGTGTAATGGAGGCCTCGACACCACGCTGTTGTTTATGCATCGTGGCCATGCATAGTGCCGCCCTACGATAGCATACGTTCGGAAGACCAAGCCCTCCTGCACATGGAGGGCGAGTAAGTGTGTCACAGCGGACTTTGAAGATAGACCCAGCCGTCAGAAAATATCCTCGTCCTCTCGTAATCGGCATCGGTAGAATCTGCGCACTATGAACCATTCTGGATGCCACATTCGCATTCAGGTAAGCAACGCACTGCAAAGGATCGAGGTGGCGTAGGAAGCTGCCACTGATCATCATACGGGTAATCCTTAAAACTTAACGATAGCTGATTGCGGCTGTGCGACGTGTTGACGATGTAAAGGTGACCCCAAGATAGCGAAGACGTTGGAAATAAGGCAGGGGCGCCAGATCGTCTGGGCGTAGCCCGCAACCAATAGACAGCCCTTAGATTTGCGCGTATTCGTTGAACTTCCAGCCACCCTCCCATGAGCCGAAATCGTATCGAGGATTTGTGCGACCTCCTCTCAAGAACGAACCAGTAGCAGGAGATCATCTGCGTTTGCTCGACATCGAAAGGTGTAACTGCGTAAGGAGAGTCCAGACAACTGCGCTATCAGCAGGCCTGCGAGCGGCTCCAGGTACATGGAAAGGGGACAGTCTTGTCAGACTGGCCGCTGGATCGGCATCCGACCCGATACACTCCATTTGACCTGGACCAACGAACGCGCGCAGCTACAGAGCCCCCGAAGGATGGTGATGAATTGGGCAGGGAGGCCCATCCGTTGTAATACAGGATATAAAAATATATGGCGCACCCTGCCAAACGCGCTGTCAGAATCTACGGCATCGATCACCGCACGACGTCTGCACACCTCTGTCAGTGTAGTCACGCCACGACATACACCAGACAAATTTTTCCTAAGTATTCTACTGCACAAAATTACATGAAAGTCAAAGAGAGTGTTTCTGATTCACTTATAAACTACAAATACAATAGGAGAAGAGTTTGACTGCCTGAGGAAATATGAAAAATGAGACACACAGCTGGGGTAAGCACTATCGCCACATAATGACTCCAATACAGAGTGTTGAACCCCCTACTTGCTAATTGCACAAGAAATTAGTTCCAAATAGTACATCAATGCTGAGACCTGCGGACCTTTGGTACAGAGCCGAGTGGAGGGTCTGAATCAGAGGCTGAGACGGTTCTGCGACCGTGTGGGCTGCAGATTACTCGACTTGCGCCATATGGTGGTGGGGTTTCGGGTTCCGCTGGATAGGTCAGGAGTCCACTACACGCAACAAGCGGCTACACGGGTAGCAGGGGTTGTGTGGCGTGGGCTGGGTGGTTTTTTAGGTTAGATGGCCTTGGGCAAGTACAGAAAGGGCAACAGCCTCAACGGGTGCGGGACAAAGTCAGGACATGCGGGGACCAAGCAGCAATCGGTATTGTAATTGTAAACTGTCGAAGCTGCGTTGGTAAAGTACCGGAACTTCAAGCGCTGATAGAAATCACCGAAGATGAAATCGTTATAGGTACAGAAAGCTGGCTGAAGCCAGAGATAAATTCTGCCGAAATTTTTACAAAAGTACAGACGGTGTTTAGAAAGGATAGATTGCATGCAACCGGTGGTGGAGTGTTCGTCGCTGTTAGTAGTAGTTTATCCTGTAGTGAAGTAGAAGTGGATAGTTCCTGTGAATTATTATGGGTGGAGGTTACACTCAACAACCGAGCTAGGTTAATAATTGGCTCCTTTTACCGACCTCCCGACTCAGCAGCATTAGTGGCAGAACAACTGAGAGAAAATCTGGAATATATTTCACATAAATTTTCTCAGCATGTTATAGCCTTAGGTGGAGATTTCAATTTACCAGATATAAACTGGGACACTCAGATGTTTAGGACGGGTGGTAGGGACAGAGCATCGAGTGACATTATACTGAGTGCACTATCCGAAAATTACCTCGAGCAATTAAACAGAGAACCGAACTTTTCGACTCTGTAAGAGCAGAACAGGGAATCAGTGATCATAAGGCCGTTGCAGCATCCCTGAACATGGAAGTTAATAGGAATATAAAAAAAGGGAGGAAGGTTTATCTGTTTAGCAAGAGTAATAGAAGGCAGATTTCAGACTACCTAACAGATCAAAACGAAAATTTCTGTTCCGACACTGACAATGTTGAGTGTTTATGGAAAAAGTTCAAGGCAATCGTAAAATGCGTTTTAGACAGGTACGTGCCGAGTAAAACTGTGAGGGACGGGAAAAACCCACCGTGGTACACCAACAAAGTTAGGAAACTACTGCGAAAGCAAAGAGAGCTTCACTGCAAGTTTAAACGCAGCCAAAACCTCTCAGACAAACAGAAGCTAAACGATGTCAAACTTAGCGTAAGGAGGGCTATGCGTGAAGCGTTCAGTGAATTCGAAAGTAAAATTCTATGTACCGACTTGACAGAAAATCCTAGGAAGTTCTGGGCTTACGTTAAATCAGTAAGTGGCTCGAAACAGCATATCCAGACACTCCGGGATGATGATGGCATTGAAACAGAGGATGACACGCGCAAAGCTGAAATACTAAACACCTTTTTCCAAAGCTGTTTCACAGAGGAAGACCGCACTGCAGTTCCTTCTCTAAATCCTCGCACAAACGAAAAAATGGCTCACATCGAAATAAGTGTCCAAGGAATAGAAAAGCAACTGGAATCACTCAACAGAGGAAAGTCCACTGGACTTGACGGGATACCAGTTCGACTCAACACTGAGTACGCGAAAGAACTTGTCCCCCTTCTAACAGCCGTGTACCGCAAGTCTCTAGAGGAACGGAAGGTTCCAAATGATTGGAAAAGAGCACAGGTAGTCCCAGTCTTCAAGAAGGGTCGTCGAGCAGATGCGCAAAACTATAGACCTATATCTCTGACGTCGATCTGTTGCAGAATTTTAGAACATGTTTTCTGCTCGAGTATCATGTCGTTTTTGGAAACCCAGAATCTACCATGTAGAAATCAACATGGATTCCGGAAACAGCGATCGTGTGAGACCCAACTCGCTTTATTTGTTCATGACACCCAGAAAATATTAGATACAGGCTCCCAGGTAGATGCTATTTTTCTTGACTTCTGGAAGGCGTTCGATACAGTTCCGCACTGTCGCCTGATAAACAAAGTAAGAGCTTACGGAATATCAGACCAGCTGTGTGGCTGGATTGAAGAGTTTTTAGCAAACAGAACACAGCATGTTGTTATCAATGGAGAGACGTCTACAGAGGTTAAAGTAACCTCTGGCGTGCCACAGGGGAGTGTTATGGGACCATTGCTTTTCACAATATATATAAATGACCTAGTAGATAGTGTCGGAAGTTCCAGGCGGCTTTTCGCGGATGATGCTGTAGTATACAGAGAAGTTGCAGCATTAGAAAATTGTAGCGAAATACAGGAAGATCTGCAGCGGATAGGCACGTGGTGCAGGGAGTGGCAACTGACCCTTAACATAGACAAATGAAATGTATTGCGAATACATAGAAAGAAGGATCCTTTATTGTATGATTATATGATAGCGGAACAAACACTGGTAGCAGTTACTTCTGCAAAATATCTGGGAGTATGCGTGCGGAACGATTTGAAGTGGAATGATCATATAAAATTAATTGTTGGTAAGGCGGGCACCAGGTTGAGATTCATTGGGAGAGTCCTTAGAAAATGTAGTCCATCAACAAAGGAGGTGGCTTACAAAACACTCGTTCGACCTATACTTGAGTATTGCTCATCAGTGTGGGATCCGTACCAGATCGGGTTAACGGAGGAGATAGAGAAGATCCAAAGAAGAGCGGCGCGTTTCGTCACAGGGTTATTTGGTAACCGTGATAGCGTTACGGAGATGTTTAACAAACTCAAGTGGCAGACTCTGCAAGAGAGGCGCTCTGCATCGCGGTGTAGCTTGCTCGCCAGGTTTCGAGAGGGTGCGTTTCTGGATGAGGTATCGAATGTATTGCTTCCCCCTACTTATACCTCCCGAGGAGATCACGAATGTAAAATTAGAGAGATTAGAGCGCGCACGGAGGCTTTCAGACAGTCGTTCTTCCCGCGAACCATACGCGACTGGAACAGGAAAGGGAGGTAATGACAGTGGCACGTAAAGTGCCCTCCGGCACACACCGTTGGGTGGCTTGCGGAGTATAAATGTAGATGTAGATTTTGAACCACCAATAAATTTCTCTACAACAACTGTCCTGCCAATTTCAAAGTTAATAGTATCTCTTGTTTCACACTCTATATTAGCTTACCAATAGCACCAACAATTTTTATTCCAGAAACATGCATTACTACTATATCCTCTGTGTTCTTAATAGATTCAAAAAATGCCTGTGAGATATTCAAATCACTGCCACTATCCAATAAGCACTTAACCTGTATACACTGTACACTTGCTGTTATTACAGGGTGCCACACTTGCTTTTTCCTTACCATGTGATGTTCTTCATACAACAAATCCTCATTAATTCTTTCCATGGAAAAACTATCATCCTGCTTACCAAATTGATTATCAGACACAGTCAAATGACATATAGGATGGTCCTCTTCCTCATTACCACTCTCAAAATAACTCTTCATTAGGCCTAACATTATCCTTCTTTATTCTTTCTTTACTTAACACACTGCCCACATTATTAATTATAGATTCAAACATCCCATTCTCATCACTACTGGATTTGTCATTGTTATCATCATTACACTTACGTTCAGAATTAGACACACTTTCACTTACGCTATGCTCTAGATTTTATACTTCTTCCACTTTTTCTCAATTTTAGCCAATTTTTAATCTTCTTTACTTTTAATGGTTTTTCCTCTACCACTACTGCACACTTTATTTTTGCCTCAGTTTCTGAATCATTTTTAATCTGGTCTATTTGGTTCTCAAGCACCTTGTTTCTCGAAAACCTCCACCTTCCTACTACTGTCATCACGAAGTTTCTCTTTCTCTTCTACACATTTACTACTCAATGTTAATTTCTCATTAGTATTATGTATTACTTCCTTTCTACTATTTTCCACTCTATTCATGGCTTTTCCCACCCTATACATGGATTTTTTCATGTCTTCTTTCGTAGCTATATTATTTATAATGTACCTCAGCATCGCTCCCACTTCTCCGTATGTCAAAAACTTTTGCCCTTGCTGACTTTCGGTAATAGATTCCTCCTCCTTAATCTTAACGACAACTTCAGTACTGTTTTCGTCCATTTCGCTCCTTACAGTAGGATTTTCGTCCCCCTCCTTCAAAGTTGCATTCATGTCTGATTTATAACTGCTTACGTCCTTCTGCTCATTTAACAACTTAACCTCTACAGCTTTGTTCTCCATCACAATGTCTTTTTCATTAAGGTCACTCATTATGTATCACTTAATACAAAATAGCTTTTGGAATGAATTACCTCGTTTTTTAATTACTCATTGGCTGCTGCTCTGCTGCTGCTGTTGTTGTGGTTGTCCTCTTGGTCCATCGTCTGCGTGGCTCCTTCAAGTTGTAATTATCTCGGCGTGGCGTCTTGTTTACCTCTGGTAAGCTGTGTCCACCTGCGTGCTGATTGGCTGCTGCACCTTCTTCGCTAGGAAACCCCAGCGCTGATTTGCGATTGCACCACTGCACTGTAAACTGCTCTTGATTTCCCTTTTCGAACTTCACGAGTCCTTCTTTTACTCTGGTTACGTTCAATAATCCTCACCTGCAGGGGCACCGCATGTAGGGATTCTACCTGCTTTTATTTTTCTGCTTTTGTTGTCCTCGGTGCCGACATACTGTGTTGCTACACTGGCTGAAATATGAGTTGTGGGTTTGTAAATAATGTAGCCAACAGATGCACAATCAATTACGTTTCACAGTCTTTCTTTTGCTGTTCACAACCCCTCATATACACATTTAATACGGCCAGTGCACTATTGTTTAACTTTCCATAAGCCTCATTACAAGTTAGCAGGCGAACTTTCACATACTGTTACAATAGTTTACTGCTGAGCATCTACAAGCAGTAATAATATAACCACGAAGTTTACAGTTCTTGTAGAATGATTAGGTATGTATGGAGCAGACACAGTCACTGTTTTAACACATGGCCTAATTGTTTAACACTTATTGCACTGTTAAGTTGAATCATTGTTGTTGTTCTAACCAGCACAGGTTACTCCTCTAATCCTCGGCCATGGACTGACTGTCTCGTGACCAAAAATCAGGCCCTTATGTATCATCAGTATAATAGGTACTGAAACTTCACATTGTTCAAAGTTAAATTTACAAAAATTACAATTATAATTTAACTCATTAAATTGGTTCTTTTTAGCAGTTTCTTCTACGACAAGAGTTAGTCCGAATTATTTGTTTAAATCATGAAATTAACAAATACTGTTACGCAAAAAATACTTTTGACAAACCTGTTAATTACTATAGAATTAATGAAGGGCTGATTTTGCTAACATGTTTTCGAATAGACCAAAACGGATACTTTAAGATTACTAGTATTTCGTCTGCCAAATGTTTAATTAGTACAGAATTTATATTTGTTTATATGTCAACAATATAATTTAAGTTACGAAGCAATCACTGGTTTCACACTATAACAAAAGATACTAAGTAGGAATAGTCAAAATAAATTATAAAATCAATTACATACCTAAAACTAAGCACAAAATTAGATTTGGTCTGATATTCTTTAAAACTAAGGCCCAATCTTTCTCTTTTATGAAAATGCATAATGTATTCACGAATATTAATGGTAATTAGTTCAAAAATGAAAAAAACGAATTTGAGTAGGCAGATGGCAGAACAAGAGGGGAATTAAAATTATCCTAGCTTGCTTCGTCACGTCCTGAGATAAGTGATTTGGGTGAAACGATGATCACAGAATACTTCGTTAATACTTGTGTGGCGTCAGAGAATGTGATGAGTGCATCTTTAAACACACATTTTCCACACTCATCATAAAATTCTTGTGTGTCTATGATAATCTCACACTCTGAGGCGCTTTTGGAAAATACCCCAAAAATGGTGTAATATCTGTACATTTATATTACACTTTGGACAATTCCTGATAGCAGTAAATAGTTTATGAGAAATTCATGTAATAATAATGCATATGCTGCAGCGCCTGCAGGAAAGTTTTGTGATGATTCGAATTCAGTGCATATGTCCACAGTTCCAGCCTTCACTGTTTCTCATTGCTTTGCACGATCTGTCACTGCTACGGGTTATAATTCCTTAACGTTCTGTGGGCCGTATGAGTGAATTTGAAACCACTGTCAGTCCCATAGTAAGATGGGTAAAACCTTGCATACATATCATGCAATAGCTGTCAGTTATCATACGGAAAAGAACTGGGAGTTTGGTTAAACTCTAGCATTGGTTAGTTTACAGTTGTCAAATATGCTTTCATCCATTTCCAGATTCCCTTTCCTGGCTGTTTGCAGCGCTAGAATAAGAAAGTGAGGCGTTTCAAGCTAAATGGAAGACTTGATCGTCCACGTTTGGCGAGATCGCTCAGGAAGGATTCGATAGTCAAACAGCTCTCATGAACAGAAACTTAATGGCGGCTGAACTCCAGAATTGAGTAGACATAGACGTTTCAGACGCCCTTTGACAGAGAAACACGTAGTACTCAACATGAGGAATAGTGAATTACACACACTTGTTTAAGCAATAAATATTTATTACATATTTCCGAAAATATCCCAAGTACAATTTCTAGAGCACTACTGCGAAGCACAATGTGTCTGCCACATCCATTGATGACCATTTATTTTGAACTGTAAACAAAAAAGTACGATTAGATCTTTCAGCATTTATACTTTGATATTCTTGAGTATTAATGAATATAATTTATTTACATTCACTATTAGCACTGCAAATAAAACTTGCCTGCACATCCATCAGATCGTGTAGTGGAATGCTTAGCAGGGCATACTGAGCACAGTGGATTTGACAATTGTAGTTATTGTGAAGACACAAATACAGCTGTGCATGGAAACTTGAAACCTACAATCAACGATGTTCGTCATCATCTGTTAACGATAATAATCATGTGACAATCCTGGATGTACACTGCCAGGAAAAAAATAATCGCAACACCGAAAGGTAATAAATGTAGAGTAATGAATTTTGGAAATATGTTTGTCTAGGTAACACACTTAAGCGATTAACAGTGCAAGGTCACACTTAAATGTAAGCACAACATAAGCATTGCAAATGTTAAATTCTGGTACATTAACAGCCAGTGTAACGTCCAGAATGTTGAATGAAAACACAGAAATGTGCATGCATTGTGTTGTGTAGGTCTCAGAAGTCAGTTTGTGGGATGGAGTTCCATGCCTCTTGCACTAGGTAAGTCAATTCAGGGACAGTTTATGCTGTTTGTGAATGAAGCAGGAGCTGTCCTATACATGCTCAAGTGGAGACAGATCTGGTGTTCGAGAAGCCAAGGTAATATGTCGCCATTCTGTAGAACATGTTTGGTTACAACAGCGGTTGTAGGCGGACGTTATCCTGTTGGAAAACATTTTCTGAAATGCTATTCGTGAATGGCGGCGTAACAGGCCGAATCACCAGACTGACGTCCAATTTTGTAATCAGGGTGCGTGTGATAACAACGAGAGTGCTCCTGTTATCATACAAAATCGCACTGCGGACCATAACTACAGATGTAAATCTTCTAACCAACACGCAGCCATCACTGACGCTAAAATAGAACCAGCTTTTATCAGAAACACAACAGACCTCTACCCAGCATTCCAATGAGCTCACGCTTTACACCACTGAAATCGCAAGTGGTGATGGTTTTCAGTCAATTGAATACACGTTACAGGGTGTAACCTCCCCCTCACTTATCGACCTTAATGACAGTGGAAAATTAAACCGCGTGTACCTTATGGAAATTTGGGAAAAGCAATCGTCTCCGAAGTTAATGTCAGTAAAGAGGGAGGAAGGGTTACATCTAAATGAAAGGAAAAATGCAAATGAAATTGGTGGAAATTAATTTTGAAAAAGGGTAAAGTTAATAAAGAAAGTAAATGTGCAGTCGTTACATTAACAATTAACTGGCGTTAATTAGATATTTGAGATTTGGGGAAAAATACGGTCGCCAGTCCTATGGACAACTACTATAACAAATGAAAAAGAGAGGTTAATGCACATATAATTATCACTAAAAGCGTGGCAACTGAAGGTTGGCATGTGTTGTGTCAAAGCTGACTGTTCGTCAGAGGTAATAAATTTCGCTTCATTCTGATTTAATTTAGCAAAAGAATTAAAAATTCCAGAAAATTGAAAGTTAATTTAGTGACTGAAATTAATAGTGAATTTTGTTTCTGAAGCACTACGAAATTCAATAAAATAAGGTTAGTCTTGGTCTACCTCAACAATCATTTCAAAAGCTACTTGAATCTACGCAATTTAGAGATAAGAGATTTAACTTTGAACTTGAAATAAATGATTCTGAACAATTAACAATAGTAAAATTTAGTACATACCAAGCTGAGCTGCAGTCACAGGTAAGCTAAAATATGGTAACAACACTCGCACTCTTAATTTATGATTGTGTAATCTAAATATTGTAGCCAGCTATGAATACCTTAACTGAACTTTGAAATTAAAGCAGTGAAATCGAATGATATTACTTTGATGCTGGCGTTTGAATTTCAACGACACTCGAGTTCATTTCGGAAAATGAAAGGACCCTGCATGGTAATGCAATTAAGTCAATGAGCAACAAAGGTTCATGCTAAGTTGCTGTATTTTAGTGACGCTAATGGAATAGTTCGAAAAGCTGAGGTCTGCCATACAGTTCTAAACCTTTACGTGCTTTCAGTCTTCCTTGTTGGTTGATTGAAGGTTTGAAGTCGTCGATGGAGGAGGTGGCGACAATCACTCATTGTCGGCCGTAGCTGTAGCAGAAGCCTTCCTCTCGACACGGTCTCCAGGCGAAACGGGCACTTGATGTGTGCCACCTAATGCTTCCCGCCCGCGACACCATGTTAGAAACTAACATAGCAAGTGAAAACCGAATAGATATTATCTTTCAGATGTATAAACACGCCTACCAACTTATGTCGCACAATTCCTTCTTGGTGTTGCGATATATGTTTATCTGTGTAGGAGGTAGACCAGCGCCCTCACCACGCCTGCACAGAATGGAAATACGTCGACATTCATTTCCAGGAACAGCACTGCAATACAGTTGAGGTGAAATCGAGCAGGAACCAGTGTGACCTGAACACAGCATGCATGATGCTAGGTTAGTAAACTTCAGTGGGCAGTCACTTTCTGTTCGGCAGCGGTCAGATGAATGATGTGATGTGGGATACTTTCACACCAGTAACGGTGAAAGAGTATGTTTCCATTCTGATGGTAGTCTGAAACATTGGCGTACGAAGGATAATCTGTGGACAGAACATGGTCTGTGGTTCTCCAAAAGCATGTTTATTTCTGTAAAGGGTACTGGTTTTGTTGGTATTATCTGTCAAACGAAAAATGTGATACTTATGGCAGCTGATGTGTCACTTATTAAATTAGTGGCGGTTATTCTAGACAAAACAGTGTCACCCGAAAAGCATGGGGTTGAGAACACTTGTCAGTGTGAAATCAACTTCCAGGCTACTTGTGTTAAATGTTCACTCCCCAATTTCTTGTGTGTTATGTGTTGGGAGCCTTTAGCATCTACGGGATAGCAACTTTCACATTCCCCATCATTCCTTCTGTGACTATAATACATTATTTCATAGGCTCAACTTATTTATAATGCAGTCATCGGAATTAACTATTTAATCATCCTACTTTTTGACCATGAATGCATCAGACAACCCAAATCTGTTTTTCTAGTACACTTTCATGTGCACATACTGATAATTTGAAGGCTGACGTCGGTTTGCTAATTGTAGCAATAAATATGATACTCACTCACATAATCATACATGTAAACTATACTACTAACCATGAACAAATCAACATAAATATTTATATGGATAATATCATGCAATTAATGAACCTATTAATTTACTGGACTGGCAGAATAGTTCATTAGTAAAGATGCTTCACATGCTAGCGTCACCAACGTATTTAATTCTTACATTAATAGTGGTGAGTGACAATATTCCAACACTTTTATACGTAAATATTACTAAATTTACCACATTTTTGGAGTGGAGATGCGAATATGCATAGGGCAGAATTTTATTTACGCTCTTAATGTGTAATGATATGATGTATAGAGACATCTGGCAAGTGTTGAGTGAGTAATCACATTTTATTCTTCTTTGATGTACATGTTCAATAGAGTTAAAGTTTGTGGAAAATGTTGTAGTGGAAACCCTTGTACAATTTCTTTGTTATGTGACTTCATACCCTTGCATTGCAGACTGCATAACAGAAAACCATTGTCTGTGATGCATAATTGCTGTGATGACGACAGCAATACAATGTCCTTATTATGTGAGTTCCTACTACTTGCTCTGCAGATCGTACAACACAAAATCAGTACAGTATGAGGTCTGCTCTATGTAAGTGGTAGCGGTAGCTGAGTGTGCTGTGACCCATGCTTGCACTGACCAGTGCTGTCCAGCTTTCTCAGGTGTGGCTGTCATTGTCTGCAGGAGCTGTGAATCTTCAGAAAATTAATATGAGTCGAATTAGATTCTTTTCTTCTGTTATTATGCCATTCATTGGATCGAGGATTAGGGGGGGGAGGGCCGGTAATAGTATGGTTACTGTTGTAAAACTGGAGGTATCATTGGACTTATAACAGCTTAAGGTTAATTATGGCGATGAATGTGTTTTACACAGTGCAATTTTGTGCTGCATTTTTCCCCTGAGTTGTGTCTTTAGCAGCTGTTTGCTTTGTGTGTAATCGCTCTGGGCACTTGTCTAGACAGTGTAGAGAGTCCAGGTGGCTCAGGATTAGGGAAAAGAAGTAGCTTGGTAGTATTATTTCTGTGTCGTTTTTTGTATTATTAATTTTGAGTCGTGAAAATGAGTGAGGGTGAGGTAACGGTAAAATCAGAGATACATGGTGTCACCAGAGAGGAAGCTATATTAGTCACTGGTGAATTGGGTAACTCAATTAAGGGTAGATAAATTGGTTTCAGATAATAAACTACCGGAGAAAAATGAGGGAATAGAATTGTTTAAGTCACAGGCTCTAGGTGTGGATCCAGTTGATACCCTTGTTTCTTTTCTGATAGGTCATCTTAAGATGTGATAGCATTTTTGTAAGATCCCAGGTCATTGGGTGTCATAGGGTATCGGTCAGGTAAGCAACTATTACAGATAGCAAGGCTACATTTAACATGAGTAGCAAACTCGTTTATATGGTGCAGCGAGGGCGCTGCACAAGGCAAAGTCTATTGATCAACTCAGACAGGGATTAGAGTAGCCGGTCGGAGTCGTCGTGCGGTTCTAGGCGCTACAGTCTGGAGCCGAGCGACCGCCACGGTCGCAGATTCGAATCCTGCTTCGGGCATGGAAGTGTGTGATGTCCTTAGGTTAGTTAGGTTTAATTAGTTCTGAGTTCTAGGCGACTGATGACCTCGGAAGTTAAGTCGCATAGTGCTCAGAGCCATTTGAACCATTTGATTAGAACAGAAGTATAGGAAACAGGACAGATTACAGTCTTTTTGTGAGCAGTTGAAGTGGTTACGAAAAGGCGTAATGAAGCAGTTGAAGACTTTGCGGGGAGAATTAGAGAACTTAATATGTTTGCTTATGAGTTAACACAGAGTGACAAGGTAAACGAAGTGTTGCTGCAGGAAGCCAAGCAACATGTTCTTGATGCTCTACTGAGAGCTTTAGCACCAGAAATGTCTAGGAGAATGCACACTGCTGCACCTGAAGATCTCCATGCAGCGGACAGATTAGTACTGTAGTATAAAAAAACTGATGTGTCAACAGGTGTGAGGGATCAGAGAGATTCATTCACATCGAATGCAAAATGTTTTAATTGTGGATGTGCAGAGAATGAGCAGAGGCAATACTAGCAGCTGTGGAGGGATAAGAGCATGGAGGTAAGAATAAGGGGAGATGGCGCAACGTATCCCAGCCGTACTACGTTTTGAAGCCATGGGGGCGTGGCTCGCTGCCATGACACTCTGACCAAAACATTGCCAGTGTGCTATAGCGCTGCGTGTATTACAGTCGCTAATTGCACCATATACGCATGTAACGTCATCAGATTGGTTGTTTCAAAGTTTTTGTTTAAAATAAAATCTCGTAAAGGCGAAATTCCGCGTTTCTTCTGATTAAAAATAGTTTTTAATGTAATATTACGAATAGCTAGCCTTCAATGTAAACGATACAATTTTGTTAATTCAGTAATAAACGTGTATCACAAACTAAATAATAGAAACTAAAAACTAAGTTAGTTATACCCTCCCTCCAAAGCCCCATAAATACATCTTGTTTGTAATACGTACTGGGACATTTCAGTTACGTTACACTACTGGGAAACACTGTTCATTACCACCAATATTTACTGAAATACGGTACATAGAATGGCAAATCTACATTAGCTTTTAATTTGATACATGATGCAGACAAAGTGAGTTACTCAACACTTCGATTATCGACGATACGTACGTGTTATACTGAAACGTAAACTTGAAAACTAAGAATTTAATTCTTTGAATTAATATACCTTTTGCAAATGTTTTGGGTGTGTAGGGAAAACTGATGGTGCAGCATTTTCTCGGAGCCTTACTGTTGAAAGGGAAGTTCGGTCTATGTCCTCTTCTCGGAAATTCTGAGAACATATAGTGCTCCATTTAGACGCACGCCAATTCTTCCTCCTCACGGCATTCTCACACAGAGCTTTCCGACTTTCATTTTTAAGAAATCTAAAATCATACAGGAGAAAAACACGCTATAGTACAAGTACCGATGTAGCACACGTTCATTCACAATGAAGTTGTAAAATCACACTTAACGAGACAACTTACACATGAAATGTTATTCCCTTCGATTTCGCATCACAATCAGAACGATTCGTACATCCGAACACCACACAACTCACCATAATAGCGCAAAATCCTTCCAAAAGCGAGCGACAAGCCTATGCACACAAGCTTACAGCAGCAATGTTTTGGTCGGATTGAGATGGCTACCCTCGGCTTCACATAGCTTCACAGCTATGACGTCACGGCGTCTCCCTCTATTCTTACCTCCATGGATAAGAGGGATGGTGTGGACTAGAGGTAACGGTAGGTATGGCGGGGAGGGGGGGGGGGCGGCAAGAAGTACCTGTTAAACTTAAGAGGGACCCCAGAGCTGCCAGAAAGAGTTCCCAGTAACGACAAACCCAGTAAAAACGAATTCAGAGGCAGGATAAGGCATAGTGGGTGTGATAAGTGGTAGGGAACCTAAAGTTTTATTGGACACAGGGGTGCACGTGTCAGTGGTCTCAAGAGGGTTAGCAGCTAGTAGGCGTTGGAACCTACTACATTACAAGTTGCGTGGAATGGGCGATAGTGATATATGGCCATTGGGGGTCGGTAATGACGAAATTTTCGTTTGAGACAACCAGGTCTAGGCAATGTGTGGAAGTGGTTTCTTACGTAAGCGGGAGTTACAGTATGATTCAAAGGATAGACTTCCTAGATCAACATCATGCCATAATTGACCTTCGACAATGTATAGTGGAAGTTAGTGGGAAGACATTCTGGCTACGGGAAGCTGGTGTCAATATTGATTTTTCACAATTTAACTGCAAACGAAGACGTTAAGGCTAAATCAGCATGTGTCGAGTGGTACCAGAAAGTCTCTTTGGGCAAATGTAGAGCCTGAGCTACCAAGTGAAATGTATGTAGTTGAACCGATGGAGGACAATGAGGCATTGGATGCAGCGTGCTGTCTGGCGGGACATAGTATTGTACGCATACAAGGAAGGGATGGAGGCAAGTTAATACCCATCAGTGTGGATTATTTTGGCTCCGAGGAGATTAAGTTGTTGAAAGGAACATTGATGGCTACACTGGAGATGCCGGACGAGAAAGATTGCTGCACAGAAAGTGTAAGCTTAGGAAGGCATAGGATGCTGCTAGGACTGCTATTCGTGAAAAATTAAAGCGTTTGAAGGCGACAGAGAGAACACAGTTGGAAGACCTGTTCCTAGAATTTCAAGATCTGTTTTCTCCACAAGGGATGTTGCCTGCTGCACCAGTAACACAAAATAGGATTCCAACAGGGAAACAAAGCACTGGTATATCGAAGACCGTAAAAGATACTGCGACCTTTGCAACCAATATTGGCGGATGTTATTAATAAACAATTGGCTTATGGTTCAATACAAGAAAGTAGTAGCCCCTGGGGGGCGGAAATTGTAATTGAACCGAAGAAGCCTATGGGTAGTTCGAGGAAATATCTATTCTGTTATGATTACCACCATTTAAATGGTGAAACTACGACAGATGCCTACCCAGTTCCGAACATCACAGAAATGATTGACAGTCTTTGACATTGCCAGTACTTCTCGACAGTGGACTTGAAAATGGGATACTGTCAGAAGTGGCTCAGGAGGATAGAGCGAAAACTGCATTTTCAGCACCCTGGGGACACTATACTTATATAAGAATGCCGTTTTAGTTAAAAATGAACCAGCAACATTCCATCCTTTACTGGACAAAGTACTAAAAGGTCTGAAACTACGTCAATGTCTGATGCATCCCGATGACATAGCCATTTTTTCGAGAGATATGTAAGAGCACAGGCAATGACGGAAGTATTTAAACAGTTACAGGCAGCACATTTGACACTAAGTGCTGAGAAATGTCACTTTGCGCTAGAAGAATTACATTTTTTAGGCCTTGTAATTATTAGGTTTGGTGCATAAGATCGTAGCTTTTTTTCATGTTAGTCCGGTACCTATGGGTTTATTTACCGATTGTCATTTTTTATTTGTAGTTCATGGTTAGATAGTGCGTGAAGTTGTGCACGCCTGAAAGTGGAAGGTCAAGTGGAGAAGTAGAAACATTTCCGACATATTCTTCTGTTTGAGTTCAATAGAGGGATGACAGCAGTCGAGGTAGACAAACATTTGCGCAGTGTATGAGGAAAATGCCATTGGACAGAGCATGGCAAGGAAGTGGTTTTCTCGTTTTAAGGAGGATCGTTTTGACATTAGTGACTGTCCATGTTCAGGACGACCTTGAGGGTTTCATGAAGATCGTTTAAGCACATTAATCCAAAATGACCCACGTCGGTGTAATCAATAACTGGCAAATTTGATAAGCTGTGAACATTCCATCACTGTGAGACACTTGCACGCAATGGGAAAGGTTCAAAAATCAGTTGTATGAGTACCGCATGCTGTATGTGAACATCACAGAAACAGCAGGTGGCCATATGTGCATCTCTGCATCTACATCTACGTCTACATAGATAATCCGCAAGCCATCGTGCCGTGCGTGGCGGAGGTTACCGTATACCACTACTAGTCATTTCCTTTCCGGTTCCACTAGCAAATAGAGCGAGCGAAAAATGACGGTCTATATACCTCCGTATGATTCCTAATTTCTCGTATCTTATCTTCATTATCCTTATGCACAATGTATGTTGGCGGCAGTAGAATCGTTTGGCAGTCACCTTCAAATACCGGTTCTCTAAATTTTCTCAGAAGTGTTTCTCGAAAAGAACGTCGCCTTCCCTCCAGGGATTCCCATTTGAGTTCGCAGAGCAACCCCATAACACTTACGTGTCGTTCGAACCTACTGGTAACAAATCTAACAGCCCGCCTCTGAATAGCTTCGATGTCTCCCTTCAATTTGACCTGGTACGGATCCCAAACACTTGAGCACCACTCAAGAACATGTCGCATCAGCGTCCTATATGCTGTCTGCTTTACAGATTAAGAACTCTTTCATAAAATTCTCCCAATAAATCGAAGTCTACCATTCATCTTCCCTGCCACAGTTCTCAAGTGCTCGTTACTCCTCATATCGCTTTGCTATGTTACGCCCATATATTTAAAAGACTTGTCTGTGTTAAGCAGGACGCTAGTAATATTGTGTCCGAACATTACAGGTTTGATCTTCCTACTCATTCGCATTAACTTACATTTTTCCACATTTAGGGCTAGCTACCCCTCATCTCACCAATTGGAAATTGTCTAGGTCGTTTTGTATCTTCCTGCAATCATCCAACTTCGCCAGCTTACCATTCATCAGGGCATCATCAGCAAACAACCGCAGACTACTGTCTATCTTGTCCGCCACATCATTTATGTATATAGATAACAACAACGATCCTACCACACTTACCATGGGCACTCCAGATTGTAACCTTGTAACCCGCCGTCGAGGACAACGTACTGGGTTCTATTACTTAACACCTTCGCTGCCACTGTAATTGGTCTTGCATTGCCACGTAACCAATTTTTTTTATAGAATCTAAAACTGTATTGCTAAAAGTAATATAAAATGTATTTATTTTATAAGTAAACGAAAAAAATTCACTCTCGTGAATCAAAACTTTTTTTGGGCGCACTAAGGCTTCAGTGGCATATGAGGCCACAGTCTGTAGCGGGCGGCCATGGACGCGCTAGTGTGTATCGTTTATTTTCCCTGAAAATTGTGACAGTTTAGAGTACTACATTTTTATTTTATATTCAGAAATGAGACGGAACATCCTACTGACAAACGACATATTTATTGAACAAAAAAATATAGTAGAAACAGCATGAAGTACAATGTATGTTAAATCTCAGAAAAGATACAATCAAGAACTTCACCGGTTACACTCAAACAAATAAAATAACTACAAAGTTCAAGAATAGTACCTACACATAACTGTCGAAAAATGAAAGAACAACGAAAGCGCAGTCTGCTTTTAGAGGTGGTGAATAATAATTCAAACAATACCCTGCTTTATTTGGGTAATCTGGGCACTCGTAAATCGTGTCTGTTCGGGACTCTCGGCTGGTGAAAAAGAAAAAAAAAAAAAATTCTCGCTGATTTTGATTTTCCAGTTGATTCTCGTTTTACCACAACATGGTGATTTCTGACTGGCCGTTCTACCTGCTTTTGTGGCAAGAGTGCTCTTATAATATTGAATCTGAATTCTTGGAGGGGCATTTTTGTGCCAGAATATTTATTGTGTAGGGCATGTGCGTTTGTCAGCATTATTTCCATAACGTGTATAAAAAGTTTCGTGTACCAGCGTATGGTTTCTCGCTCCGAGAGGTAATATGATAACATCCGATCGTGCCGATCAACTCCCGACATAAATTATTGTAGCTTACAATGGCCAAAGGCTATATTTCTTCTTTTTTTTTGTTTTCAACCTCTACCATTTCATTTGTAAATGCATTAGAAATGTAGCAAGTCTCCCTCTTATCACGCCACTTACCTATCATAACTCCTTCCGCAAATCTGGCAACGTCTTCACCTTTTCGTAATTTTGCCTTCTGTATTTCCTTGGGTGTATCCTTCCTATTGGCCCTCAGAGTTCCCGTGCAGTGAGTCTTCTTATCCAGGAACAACTTAATCAGTGCGAAGCTATTATAGTTATTGTCCATGTACAAGTGGTGACCAGCATTCAATTTTTCATCCAGAAAATGAAGAACAATTTTTTGCGCATGGTCTCTTGCTCCTAAATCGTCCAGCATGCCAGTGTATATCGCGAATTTTGGGACCATTCCAGTGGGAGTTGTCAAAATATATAGCTTTATGGCATATTTGTGCTTTTTATTTTTGATGTATTGGCGGAAAAGTAATCTTCCACGCCAAAGAATCATTGATTCGTCCAGTGACAGTTCCCGTCCAGGGTAGTACACTTGGCACATCCTATCATTGAAAAAATTGATAACTGGACGTATTTCATACAACCTTTCGGATGGTTTTGGTTCGCCCTGTTTTGGATTTTCGGAAAAATGCAATGCACGTAATATTAGAAGAAAACGATTTCGTGAAATACTATCGGCAATTCCTTTCAAGTGAAATAAAGGGTCCTTTTTCCAATAGTCCTGCAACTTCCTCATCTTTACAGGGAAACTCTCAAGAACACTATCAATTCGCCAACCGTCACATCTTTCCAACAATTTATTCGTGATTGTTCTTTGGTTCCCACAGAAATGAATAGTTCAACTTCGTTTCGATTTGTCCTTCCACAACTTTCAATAGAAATTCGTCCGTCAGTAAAAGACGAAAATAATCTAAGGGAGTGTTCCCCGTTGGTCCAATTAGCAGTTCCTCATTTTTTATAAACGGGCAATTTACCAGTCCAATTGGCTCGCTTTCCCATGCAACACTTTTATCAGCTACGTTACCACTTGTTACCATTCCTTCCGCCTTTTCCCTGTCGCTTGGATTCACAGGCATTTCTACAGTCTCATCTAAAGCAAACTCGGCTCCATCAGACTCTTCACTGGATTCCCATCCGTCCTCCCCACTGACCAATTCTGTTTCCGAATCGCTTTCTTCTAATATTCGTAATAATTCTGCATCCGTTAGATTTTGTACGTTCATTGTGTCCCGTATTTTACGTTTCTTAGGTTCTGAAGGGCCCAGCGTGTCACGATTGTTTTGTATTTTCAGTCCCACAACAGAAAAACTGCAGGGAAATAACGCGAACCACACTCGTAAAAACTGAAAACAATACGTTCTTAGAGTGCCTGCGCAATAAACCACACCGAATGGCTGTGCCCGACTAAACCGTGGTGCCTCGCAACAGCTGTCTCGCCGCGCAGGCGCGCCCACGTCATATGCACCAGTATCGGCTGGTCGCGCTGGTGCGCCGATGGCAGCGAACGTGTTAAGATGTCTTCGAGCCACTCACCTATCTGCGAACTTATTCCATGTGCTCGTACCTTCGTTGACAGCCTGCAATAGGACACCCTGTCAAACGCTTTTCGGAAATCTAGAAATATGGAATCTGCCTGTTCGCAATATATCATGTGAGAGAAGTGCAACCTCAGTTTCGCACGAGCAATACTTTCTAATACCATGCCGATTCGTGAACATAAACTTCTCAGTCTCAAGAAAGTTTATTGTATTCGAACTGAAAATATGTTAGAGATCCTGCAGCAAACAGAAGCTAGGGATATTGGTTCGTAATTTTGTGGGTCCATTCTTTTACCCTTCTATATATATTGGAGTCATCTGCGCTATTTTCCAGTCGCCTGAGACTTCGTGATGGCTAGAGATTCAGGATAAATGCAAGCTAGGTAAAGGGTCAATGCCGTAGAGTACTCTTTGTAAAACCTAATTTGAATTCCATCTGGACTTGGTGATGATGTATTTGCTTTCAAATCTTTCAGTTGTTTCTCTATACCAGGGGTGTTTATGACTAAGTCGTCCATACAGGGGCCTGTCCGATGGACAAATGTTTGTACAATTCTCCTATGTGAACAATTTCATTGACGTGAAATTTAAAACTTCGGCTTTAGTTTAGCTCCGTTCAGCTGCCACACCAGACTTGTCTACCTGCTGATCATCAATTGGCTAGTGAACAACAACGACCGCTCCTATCCTGTATCGTTGCCGGTGATGAGAAATTATGTCTTCATGCTAACGTAAAGAATAACTGAGACCAAACATATCAGCAACTTCCCTTACAAAGACCTGGGCGCATCCACAAAAAATAATGTTATTAATCTTGTGGGACAGTGCTGGTATATTGTACTAAGAATGACTTCCTCGAGGTGTAACCATCACTGCTGACCTTTATTTTCAACAACTGAGATGTCTTGCAGACATAGTCCTAGAACAACGACCAGGAAGACTGCGCGAAGTGATGCTACTCCAAGGTAACACCCGCCCACATTCTGCTAGACAGACAAAAAACACTATGCAGAAGTTGCATTGCGAAGTCATTCCACTCTCTAATGAACAATCTTTAAAGAACTTCCTTTCCAGATGAAAATGAGCTCCGAACATTTCACGAGTTCGCCTCAAAATCACCTGATTTCTAGTCGTGGAATTGAAAAGTTCCCCCAGCGTTGGAAGACTTGTAAATAGTGAAGAAGAATATGTTATTGACGACTAAAGTGTATCTTTTTAGTTTATTAAACCTAAGGAAAAAAGATACGAAGCTATGCACAAACCCAGTAGTAAGGGTGGTGTAAGAACTGATCCTAGATTAGACTAAGAACAGCGGACCAGTTGCAAAGGATAAAGTAAACTTTACCTAGGTTTCAATAGATATAAATCTATCTTCTTCAGAAGATGCCTGGGGACAATGAACATCGTAATATATATTAAGGTATGAAACATGAGTCAAGAATAAAGTTTAACATATATTAGGAAAATATTGTATTACAAGATGTGAGAAAGATTCTTGGTACTTACAGTATTATAACAACATGAAGTGATATGTCCTTATCGTTTAGGCAAACGTCTGCATAGTTACATTAATCATATAAAATATAGCCCTGACACCAGGGTTTGTCAAACAAATAAAATAGGTACATAGAAGTTGCAGAGCGCCTAAGCGACTGAGTAAAATCGGCCAGCGTAGTAGCACAGCGGCCAGGGCAGGTGGCGCTCATGTCGCGAACTATGTGCCGATAGGCGTACTGAAGTAACATTTGAAACATCAATTTTAATTGCGTTCTTAAATAGAGTGATAATAAATAAATTGGCAAGCATTTGACACTCCCGTTATGACATTGTGGGAGGTATAGGAACAATAACGTAGATACATACATCAAAAAGACAGGTGGCGCTTCCGCCGTGAGTTACATGCAGTGGTCTATATAGCCAAAATATAAAGTTATATTACCATATTAGTGAAGCCCATAGAACGTATATAAGTCAAACCATCAAGAACAATCAGTAATGGCTTTTAAGAAAATTACGAGACCTGGTCTACAATCCAGTTACTACGTAATATAGAATAAGAGAAAATTACATGAGGGCCGCTGTAGTGGCAGCCATATATCGTGAAAAGAACACATTATATAAACGATGGTAAACTGGAGGATATGAAAGTGCATTATAGCTTCCTGAGGAAATAGACTACTGAGGTTACTAACATTAATGTTATATATTACACAGTACGGGTTTAAAGCCTTCGAAGAATTGTTTACAGGCAAGGTTCAACTGATCATTCAGAATATTGCCGTCTTTGAGCTCTAGATGTTTAAAAATAAATAGCTCTTCCCACAGATCTAGTCTCCGTCCTTTGACCTGTCTATGTAGGATAACCGTGTCTTCTAACTGTTTAGGCGTATGGCCGGTTAACAAGAGGTGTTCAGCAAAGGTAGAGTTGCGAATATTCGTTCCTTTTTTACCTAACAGATGTTCTTTATATCGTGTTTTCACAGCTCTGCCGGTTTGACCAATATAATAAGAGGGGCAGTTATTACAGGTTAGCTTGTAAATACCTGAATTAGAAAACCAATCGCTGGCAATCTCTACTGACTGTACAAGATTTCTTTTTAAACTGTTATCTGTAGAAAAGGAGACGTTACAGTTATATTTTTTATTCAGAAGACGTTTAATCCTATACGATAAGTTACCCAGGAAAGGGATGGAAATAAATTTTTTAGTTTCTGTGGTATCCGTGGGGAGAATATTTCTCAAAGTCGAACATTTTTGGGAGATTTTCTTATTGAGCAGGTAATCGATCATATTCTGGTTATACCCATTATTAACCGCAATCGCTTTGATGACATTCAATTCCTTTTTTTGATCCGCAGGTGATAAAGGAGTGGTTACCATTCGGTGAATGGCGGAATGAAAAAATGCCAATTTATGAACTTTTGGATGGGTTGAGTCAGCAGGAATGACATTATCAGAATATGTTTCCTTGCGGAAGATATTAAAATGGAAGGAATTATCTTCTATAGAAATTGTTAAATCGAGAAAATTAAGTTCACGTTTATCATTTTGAAGTTCTTTTGTGAAGGAAATTTTTTCGTGTAAACCGTTGAAAGTGTTAAAGAGATGCTCTAACTCATGATCAGTGCCATCAAAAGCAATGAAAATGTCATCAACATACCGTGCATAATAGCGGATTTTGTGGCGTAATTCTGAACTTGAATTGAAGAACGTTGTTTCTAAGGCGTTAATGAAAACCTCTGCTAGAATACCGGCGAGGGGGCTACCCATTGCTAGACCATCTGGTTGTACATACATTTTCCCTTTAAATGTGAAGTAATTGTATTTTAAAATGACCTTGAGCAAACCAATGAGTTCGGCAATCTGAGTTTCACTTAATTTTTTGTGTTTAAGAAGATTCTCTTTTACAAGGTCTATGGTTTCATCAACCGGAACATTTGTGTAAAGGCTGACGATGTCAAAGGACACCAGTCTAGTGTCAGGTGTACAGCTTATAGATTGAATATTGTGAATTAATTCCTTACTGTTTTTTACAGAGAAATTATTTTCAAAAGTGAAAGCATCTTTAATTTTAAAATGGAGGCGCCTAGCAAGTGTGTGATGTGGACTGCCTATACCATTCACTATAGGGCGGATCGGGTGATTTTGTTTATGCAGTTTAAACTGACTTCTAAGCACTGGTGGTTTAGGGTTCATATTTATAAGCCCTTTCTTTTGGAACTTATTGAACAAGCTGACGGAATTCGTTAAAGTATGCCGGATTTCATTTTGCAGTTCAGTAGTAGGATCTACAGTAACCTCAGTGATGTCGTTTTCCTCAAAAAACTTTACAGTCTTCTCTATATATTCATTTTTATAAGCCACGACCACGGTGTTCCCTTTGTCACTCTTAGTGATTAATGCGTCGTGCTCTCTAAGTTTATGATTAATGCTTTTTATTATACTATATTCGCCCGATTGCTTATTAGGAGATAATTTAATTTCTTTTTCTATTATGTTGTTACATTCGTAGGCACATTTGACTTGCTCCGTTTTCTCTAATTTCAGAGATTCTAAACCGTTTTTTAGATCTACAATGAGATTACAAATAACTGGATATTTATCGAGTTTAGCAGGCAAGTTATATTTAAGGCCTTTACACAACAAGTCATTTTCGGCCTGCGTAAAAGAGATATTGGTTTTATTTAGTACTCTATCGTAAAATAGGTGCTTAACACTATTGTCTGCTGTATTATCACTTTTACTTGTGGTCCTATTACTAAACTTTAAAAGCTTTCTTTCATGTCTGGCCTTGATTATTACTTTACGATTAGAGAGCCATTCATTAATACTATTCCACAGGTGGTCAATTTGAAAATTACAAAGATCTTTAAAGGCTTTAGTTAAAAATAGGTGTATACAGTAGGCTTCACTATTAAGGACATCTTTTTTCTTATACAAATTTACTGTGCTCTCGGAAATGACTAAACGCACTAGCTTCTTTTTAATAGAAGGCACCCTGTTACACTGTTTAAAATTTACGTACGCCTTCACATAATCAGGGATAATGTCTTTCTCTAGGCTCTGGTGATTAAAGTCAATAGCCATACCTGCTTTCACAATTTTTAATTTGATGTCCATATACCTGGATGCAGCTTTTGATACCTCGGCAGGCAAGAATTTCAGTATTTTAAACATAGCTGCGCTACAGCAATGGTTCCACGTAAATCAGACTAAGAACAGCCGACCAGTTGCAAAGGATAAAGTAAACTTTACCTAGGTTTCAATAGATATAAATCTATCTTCTTCAGAAGATGCCTGGGGACAATGAACATCGTAATATATATTAAGGTATGAAACATGAGTCAAGAATAAAGTTTAACATATATTAGGAAAATATTGTATTACAAGATGTGAGAAAGATTCTTGGTACTTACAGTATTATAACAACATGAAATGATATGTCCTTATCGTTTAGGCAAACATCTGCATAGTTACATTAATCATATAAAATATAGCCCTGACACCAGGGTTTGTCAAACAAATAAAATAGGTACATAGAAGTTGCAGAGCGCCTAAGCGACTGAGTAAAATCGGCCAGCGTAGTAGCACAGCGGCCAGGGCAGGTGGCGCTCATGTCGCGAACTATGTGCCGATAGGCGTACTGAAGTAACATTTGAAACATCAATTTTAATTGCGTTCTTAAATAGAGTGATAATAAATAAATTGGCAAGCATTTGACACTCCCGTTATGACATTGTGGGAGGTATAGGAACAATAACGTAGATACATACATCAAAAAGACAGGTGGCGCTTCCGCCGTGAGTTACATGCAGTGGTCTATATAGCCAAAATATAAAGTTATATTACCATATTAGTGAAGCCCATAGAACGTATATAAGTCAAACCATCAAGAACAATCAGTAATGGCTTTTAAGAAAATTACGAGACCTGGTCTACAATCCAGTTACTACGTAATATAGAATAAGAGAAAATTACATGAGGGCCGCTGTAGTGGCAGCCATATATCGTGAAAAGAACACATTATATAAACGATGGTAAACTGGAGGATATGAAAGTGCATTATAGCTTCCTGAGGAAATAGACTACTGAGGTTACTAACATTAATGTTATATATTACACAGTACGGGTTTAAAGCCTTCGAAGAATTGTTTACAGGCAAGGTTCAACTGATCATTCAGAATATTGCCGTCTTTGAGCTCTAGATGTTTAAAAATAAATAGCTCTTCCCACAGATCTAGTCTCCGTCCTTTGACCTGTCTATGTAGGATAACCGTGTCTTCTAACTGTTTAGGCGTATGGCCGGTTAACAAGAGGTGTTCAGCAAAGGTAGAGTTGCGAATATTCGTTCCTTTTTTACCTAACAGATGTTCTTTATATCGTGTTTTCACAGCTCTGCCGGTTTGACCAATATAATAAGAGGGGCAGTTATTACAGGTTAGCTTGTAAATACCTGAATTAGAAAACCAATCGCTGGCAATCTCTACTGACTGTACAAGATTTCTTTTTAAACTGTTATCTGTAGAAAAGGAGACGTTACAGTTATATTTTTTATTCAGAAGACGTTTAATCCTATACGATAAGTTACCCAGGAAAGGGATGGAAATAAATTTTTTAGTTTCTGTGGTATCCGTGGGGAGAATATTTCTCAAAGTCGAACATTTTTGGGAGATTTTCTTATTGAGCAGGTAATCGATCATATTCTGGTTATACCCATTATTAACCGCAATCGCTTTGATGACATTCAATTCCTTTTTTTGATCCGCAGGTGATAAAGGAGTGGTTACCATTCGGTGAATGGCGGAATGAAAAAATGCCAATTTATGAGCTTTTGGATGGGTTGAGTCAGCAGGAATGACATTATCAGAATATGTTTCCTTGCGGAAGATATTAAAATGGAAGGAATTATCTTCTATAGAAATTGTTAAATCGAGAAAATTAAGTTCACGTTTATCATTTTGAAGTTCTTTTGTGAAGGAAATTTTTTCGTGTAAACCGTTGAAAGTGTTAAAGAGATGCTCTAACTCATGATCAGTGCCATCAAAAGCAATGAAAATGTCATCAACATACCGTGCATAATAGCGGATTTTGTGGCGTAATTCTGAACTTGAATTGAAGAACGTTGTTTCTAAGGCGTTAATGAAAACCTCTGCTAGAATACCGGCGAGGGGGCTACCCATTGCTAGACCATCTGGTTGTACATACATTTTCCCGTTAAACGTGAAGTAATTGTATTTTAAAATGACGTTGAGCAAACCAATGAGTTCGGCAATCTGAGTTTCACTTAATTTTTTGTGTTTAAGAAGATTCTCTTTTACAAGGTCTATGGTTTCATCAACCGGAACATTTGTGTAAAGGCTGACGATGTCAAAGGACACCAGTCTAGTGTCAGGTGTACAGCTTATAGATTGAATATTGTGAATTAATTCCTTACTGTTTTTTACAGAGAAATTATTTTCAAAAGTGAAAGCATCTTTAATTTTAAAATGGAGGCGCCTAGCAAGTGTGTGATGTGGACTGCCTATACCATTCACTATAGGGCGGATCGGGTGATTTTGTTTATGCAGTTTAAACTGACTTCTAAGCACTGGTGGTTTAGGGTTCATATTTATAAGCCCTTTCTTTTGGAACTTATTGAACAAGCTGACGGAATTCGTTAAAGTACGCCGGATTTCATTTTGCAGTTCAGTAGTAGGATCTACAGTAACCTCAGTGATGTCGTTTTCCTCAAAAAACTTTACAGTCTTCTCTATATATTCATTTTTATAAGCCACGACCACGGTGTTCCCTTTGTCACTCTTAGTGATTAATGCATCGTGCTCTCTAAGTTTATGATTAATGCTTTTTATTATACTATATTCGCCCGATTGCTTATTAGGAGATAATTTAATTTCTTTTTCTATTATGTTGTTACATTCGTAGGCACATTTGACTTGCTCCGTTTTCTCTAATTTCAGAGATTCTAAACCGATTTTTAGATCTACAATGAGATTACAAATAACTGGATATTTATCGAGTTTAGCAGGCAAGTTATATTTAAGGCCTTTACACAACAAGTCATTTTCGGCCTGCGTAAAAGAGATATTGGTTTTATTTAGTACTCTATCGTAAAATAGGTGCTTAACACTATTGTCTGCTGTATTATCACTTTTACTTGTGGTCCTATTACTAAACTTTAAAAGCTTTCTTTCATGTCTGGCCTTGATTATTACTTTACGATTAGAGAGCCATTCATTAATACTATTCCACAGGTGGTCAATTTGAAAATTACAAAGATCTTTAAAGGCTTTAGTTAAAAATAGGTGTATACAGTAGGCTTCACTATTAAGGACATCTTTTTTCTTATACAAATTTACTGTGCTCTCGGAAATGACTAAACGCACTAGCTTCTTTTTAATAGAAGGCACCCTGTTACACTGTTTAAAATTTACGTACGCCTTCACATAATCAGGGATAATGTCTTTCTCTAGGCACTGGTGATTAAAGTCAATAGCCATACCTGCTTTCACAATTTTTAATTTGATGTCCATATACCTGGATGCAGCTTTTGATACCTCGGCAGGCAAGAATTTCAGTATTTTAAACATAGCTGCGCTACAGCAATGGTTCCACGTAAATCGGACTAAGAACAGCCGACCAGTTGCAAAGGATAAAGTAAACTTTACCTAGGTTTCAATAGATATAAATCTATCTTCTTCAGAAGATGCCTGGGGACAATGAACATCGTAATATATATTAAGGTATGAAACATGAGTCAAGAATAAAGTTTAACATATATTAGGAAAATATTGTATTACAAGATGTGAGAAAGATTCTTGGTACTTACAGTATTATAACAACATGAAGTGATATGTCCTTATCGTTTAGGCAAACATCTGCATAGTTACATTAATCATATAAAATATAGCCCTGACACCAGGGTTTGTCAAACAAATAAAATAGGTACATAGAAGTTGCAGAGCGCCTAAGCGACTGAGTAAAATCGGCCAGCGTAGTAGCACAGCGGCCAGGGCAGGTGGCGCTCATGTCGCGAACTATGTGCCGATAGGCGTACTGAAGTAACATTTGAAACATCAATTTTAATTGCGTTCTTAAATAGAGTGATAATAAATAAATTGGCAAGCATTTGACACTCCCGTTATGACATTGTGGGAGGTATAGGAACAATAACGTAGATACATACATCAAAAAGACAGGTGGCGCTTCCGCCGTGAGTTACATGCAGTGGTCTATATAGCCAAAATATAAAGTTATATTACCATATTAGTGAAGCCCATAGAACGTATATAAGTCAAACCATCAAGAACAATCAGTAATGGCTTTTAAGAAAATTACGAGACCTGGTCTACAATCCAGTTACTACGTAATATAGAATAAGAGAAAATTACATGAGGGCCGCTGTAGTGGCAGCCATATATCGTGAAAAGAACACATTATATAAACGATGGTAAACTGGAGGATATGAAAGTGCATTATAGCTTCCTGAGGAAATAGACTACTGAGGTTACTAACATTAATGTTATATATTACACAGTACGGGTTTAAAGCCTTCGAAAAATTGTTTACAGGCAAGGTTCAACTGATCATTCAGAATATTGCCGTCTTTGAGCTCTAGATGTTTAAAAATAAATAGCTCTTCCCACAGATCTAGTCTCCGTCCTTTGACCTGTCTATGTAGGATAACCGTGTCTTCTGTTTAGGCGTATGGCCGGTTAACAAGAGGTGTTCAGCAAAGGTAGAGTTGCGAATATTCGTCCCTTTTTTACCTAACAGATGTTCTTTATATCGTGTTTTCACAGCTCTGCCGGTTTGACCAATATAATAAGAGGGGCAGTTATTACAGGTTAGCTTGTAAATACCTGAATTAGAAAACCAATCGCTGGCAATCTCTACTGACTGTACAAGATTTCTTTTTAAACTGTTATCTGTAGAAAAGGAGACGTTACAGTTATATTTTTTATTCAGAAGACGTTTAATCCTATACGATAAGTTACCCAGGAAAGGGATGGAAATAAATTTTTTAGTTTCTGTGGTATCCGTGGGGAGAATATTTCTCAAAGTCGAACATTTTTGGGAGATTTTCTTATTGAGCAGGTAATCGATCATATTCTGGTTATACCCATTATTAACCGCAATCGCTTTGATGACATTCAATTCCTTTTTTTGATCCGCAGGTGATAAAGGAGTGGTTACCATTCGGTGAATGGCGAAATGAAAAAATGCCAATTTATGAGCTTTTGGATGGGTTGAGTCAGCAGGAATGACATTATCAGAATATGTTTCCTTGCGGAAGATATTAAAATGGAAGGAATTATCTTCTATAGAAATTGTTAAATCGAGAAAATTAAGTTCACGTTTATCATTTTGAAGTTCTTTTGTGAAGGAAATTTTTTCGTGTAAACCGTTGAAAGTGTTAAAGAGATGCTCTAACTCATGATCAGTGCCATCAAAAGCAATGAAAATGTCATCAACATACCGTGCATAATAGCGGATTTTGTGGCGTAATTCTGAACTTGAATTGAAGAACGTTGTTTCTAAGGCGTTAATGAAAACCTCTGCTAGAATACCGGCGAGGGGGCTACCCATTGCTAGACCATCTGGTTGTACATACATTTTCCCGTTAAATGTGAAGTAATTGTATTTTAAAATGACCTTGAGCAAACCAATGAGTTCGGCAATCTGAGTTTCACTTAATTTTTTGTGTTTAAGATGATTCTCTTTTACAAGGTCTATGGTTTCATCAACCGGAACATTTGTGTAAAGGCTGACGATGTCAAAGGACACCAGTCTAGTGTCAGGTGTACAGCTTATAGATTGAATATTGTGAATTAATTCCTTACTGTTTTTTACAGAGAAATTATTTTCAAAAGTGAAAGCATCTTTAATTTTAAAATGGAGGCGCCTAGCAAGTGTGTGATGTGGACTGCCTATACCATTCACTATAGGGCGGATCGGGTGATTTTGTTTATGCAGTTTAAACTGACTTCTAAGCACTGGTGGTTTAGGGTTCATATTTATAAGCCCTTTCTTTTGGAACTTATTGAACAAGCTGACGGAATTCGTTAAAGTACGCCGGATTTCATTTTGCAGTTCAGTAGTAGGATCTACAGTAACCTCAGTGATGTCGTTTTCCTCAAAAAACTTTACAGTCTTCTCTATATATTCATTTTTATAAGCCACGACCACGGTGTTCCCTTTGTCACTCTTAGTGATTAATGCGTCGTGCTCTCTAAGTTTATGATTAATGCTTTTTATTATACTATATTCGCCCGATTGCTTATTAGGAGATAATTTAATTTCTTTTTCTATTATGTTGTTACATTCGTAGGCACATTTTTAAACATCTAGAGCTCAAAGACGGCAATATTCTGAATGATCAGTTGAACCTTGCCTGTAAACAATTTTTCGAAGGCTTTAAACCCATACTGTGTAATATATGACATTAATGTTAGTAACCTCAGTAGTCTATTTCCTCAGGAAGCTATAATGCACTTTCAAATCCTCCAGTTTACTATCGTTTATATAATGTGTTCTTTTCACGATATATGGCTGCCACTACAGCGGCCCTCATGTAATTTTCTCTTATTCTATATTACGTAGTAACTGGATTGTAGACCAGGTCTCGTAATTTTCTTAAAAGCCATTACTGATTGTTCTTGATGGTTTGACTTATATACGTTCTATGGGCTTCACTTATATGGTAATATAACTTTACATTTTGGCTATATAGACCACTGCATGTAATTCACGGCGGAAGCGCCACCTGTCTTTTTGATGTATGTATCTACGTTATTGTTCCTATACCTCCCACAATGTCATAACGGGAGTGTCAAATGCTTGCCAATTTATTTATTATCACACTATTTAAGAACGCATTTAAAATTGATGTTTCAAATGTTACTTCAGTACGCCTATCGGCATATAGTTCGTGACATGAGCGCCACCTGCCCTGGCCGCTGTGCTACTACGCTGGCCGATTTTACTCAGTCGCTTAGGCGCTCTGCAACTTCTATGTACCTATTTTATTTGTTTGACAAACCCTGGTGTCAGGGCTATATTTTATATGATTAATGTAACTATGCAGATGTTTGCCTAAACGATAAGGACATATCACTTCATGCCGTTATAATATTGTGTCTTCTGAAGAAGATAGATTTATATCTATTGAAACCTAGGTAAAGATTACTTTATCCTTTGCAATTGGTCGGCTGTTCTTAATCTGATTTACGTGGAACCATTGCTGCAGCGCAGCTATGTTTAAAATACTGAAATTCATGCCTGCCGAGGTATCAAAAGCTGCATCCAGGTATATGGACATCAAATTAAAAATTGTGAAAGCAGGTATGGCTATTGACTTTAATCACCAGTGCCTAGAGAAAGACATTATCCCTGATTATGTGAAGGCGTACGTAAATTTTAAACAGTGTAACAGGGTGCCTTCTATTAAAAAGAAGCTAGTGCATTTAGTCATTTCCGAAAGCACAGTAAATTTGTACAAGAAAAAAGATGTCCTTAATAGTGAAGCCTACTGTATACACCTATTTTTAACTAAAGCCTTTAAAGATCTTTGTAATTTTCAAATTGACCACCTGTGGAATAGTATTAATGAATGGCTCTATAATCGTAAAGAAATAATCAAGGCCAGACATGAAAGAATGCTTTTAAAGTTTAGTAATAGGACCACAAGTAAAAGTGATAATACAGCAAATAATAGTGTTAAGCGCCTTTTTTACGATAGAGTACTAAATAAAACCAATATCTCTTTTACGCAGGCCGAAAATGACTTGTTGTGTAAAGGCCTTAAATATAACTTGCCTGCTAAACTCGATAAATATCCAGTTATTTGTAATCTCATTGTAGATCTAAAAATCGGTTTAGAATCTCTGAAATTAGAGAAAACGGAGCAAGTCAAATGTGCCTATGAATGTAACAACATAATAGAAAAAGAAATTAAATTATCTCCTAATAAGCAATCGGGCGAATATAGTATAATAAAAAGCATTAATCATAAACTTAGAGAGCACGACGCATTAATCACTAAGAGTGACAAAGGGAACACCGTGGTCGTGGCTTATAAAAATGAATATATAGAGAAGACTGTAAAGTTTTTTGAGGAAAACGACATCACTGAGGTTACTGTAGATCCTACTACTGAACTGCAAAATGAAATCCGGCGTACTTTAACAAATTCCGTCAGCTTGTTCAATAAGTTCCAAAAGAAAGGGCTTATAAATATGAACCCTAAACCACCAGTGCTTAGAAGCCAGTTTAAACTGCATAAACAAAATCACCCGATCCGCCCTATAGTGAATGGTATAGGCAGTCCACATCACACACTTGCTAGGCGCCTCCATTTTAAAATTAAAGATGCTTTCACTTTTGAAAATAATTTTTCTGTAAAAAACAGTAAGGAATTAATTCACAATATTCAATCTATAAGTTGTACACCTGACACTAGACTGGTGTCCTTTGACATCGTCAGCCTTTACACAAATGTTCCGGTTGATGAAACCATAGACCTTGTAAAAGAGAATCTTCTTAAACACAAAAAATTAAGTGAAACTCAGATTGCCGAACTCATTGGTTTGCTCAAGGTCATTTTAAAATACAATTACTTCACATTTAACGGGAAAATGTATGTACAACCAGATGGTCTAGCAATGGGTAGCCCCCTCGCCGGTATTCTAGCAGAGGTTTTCATTAACGCCCTAGAAACAACGTTCTTCAATTCAAGTTCAGAATTATGCCACAAAATCCGCTATTATGCACGGTATGTTGATGACATTTTCATTGCTTTTGATGGCACTGATCATGAGTTAGAGCATCTCTTTAACACTTTCAACGGTTTACATGAAAAAATTTCCTTCACAAAAGAACTTCAAAATGATAAACGTGAACTTAATTTTCTCGATTTAACAATTTCTATAGTAGATAATTCCTTCCATTTTAATATCTTCCGCAAGGAAACATACTCTGATAATGTCATTCCTGCTGACTCAACCCATCCAAAAGCTCATAAATTGGCATTTTTTCATTCCGCCATTCACCGAATGGTAACCACTCCTTTATCACCTGCGGATCAAAAAAAGGAATTGAATGTCATCAAAGCGATTGCGGTTAATAATGGGTATAACCAGAATATGATCGATTACCTGCTCAATAAGAAAATCTCCCAAAAATGTTCGACTTTGAGAAATATTCTCCCCACGGATACCACAGAAACTAAAAAATTTATTTCCATCCCTTTCCTGGGTAACTTATCGTATAGGATTAAACGTCTTCTGAATAAAAAATATAACTGTAACGTCTCCTTTTCTACAGATAACAGTTTAAAAAGAAATCTTGTACAGTCAGTAGAGATTGCCAGCGATTGGTTTTCTAATTCAGGTATTTACAAGCTAACCTGTGATAACTGCCCCTCTTATTATATTGGTCAAACCGGCAGAGCTGTGAAAACACGATATAAAGAACATCTGTTAGGTAAAAAAGGAACGAATATTCGCAACTCTACCTTTGCTGAACACCTCTTGTTAACTGGGCATACGCCTAAACAGTTAGAAGACACGGTTATCCTACATAGACAGGTCAAAGGACGGAGACTAGATCTGTGGGAAGAGCTATTTATTTTTAAACATCTAGAGCTCAAAGACGGCAATATTCTGAATGATCAGTTGAACCTTGCCTGTAAACAATTTTTCGAAGGCTTTAAACCCATACTGTGTAATATATGACATTAATGTTAGTAACCTCAGTAGTCTATTTCCTCAGGAAGCTATAATGCACTTTCAAATCCTCCAGTTTACTATCGTTTATATAATGTGTTCTTTTCACGATATATGGCTGCCACTACAGCGGCCCTCATGTAATTTTCTCTTATTCTATATTACGTAGTAACTGGATTGTAGACCAGGTCTCGTAATTTTCTTAAAAGCCATTATTGATTGTTCATGATGGTTTGACTTATATACGTTCTATGGGCTTCACTTATATGGTAATATAACTTTACATTTTGGCTATATAGACCACTGCATGTAATTCACGGCGGAAGCGCCACCTGTCTTTTTGATGTATGTATCTACGTTATTGTTCCTATACCTCCCACAATGTCATAACGGGAGTGTCAAATGCTTGCCAATTTATTTATTATCACTCTATTTAAGAACGCATTTAAAATTGATGTTTCAAATGTTACTTCAGTACGCCTATCGGCATATAGTTCGTGACATGAGCGCCACCTGCCCTGGCCGCTGTGCTACTACGCTGGCCGATTTTACTCAGTCGCTTAGGCGCTCTGCAACTTCTATGTACCTATTTTATTTGTTTGACAAACCCTGGTGTCAGGGCTATATTTTATATGATTAATGTAACTATGCAGATGTTTGCCTAAACGATAAGGACATATCACTTCATGCCGTTATAATATTGTGTCTTCTGAAGAAGATAGATTTATATCTATTGAAACCTAGGTAAAGATTACTTTATCCTTTGCAATTGGTCGGCTGTTCTTAGTCTGATATTTAGAGCTAATATAAGAAGATCAACAGAATGACTACAAAATAACCCACCTGCGGAACACAGTTACTCAGAACTACCATTAATTTCTAGATTCTAATATGGCAGATTAGTGCAGTAGATTTAAGCTCTACAAATAAAGGTTTGACCTTTTATTAGAAAATTAATGGCAACATGATCAAATTTATCCCTTCAAGATGGATCTTCACCATTAATGGAGCAACTATCATTCTTCCATGATCATACTATGGTCGTATTATTATTAATTACAGTAATTGTAGGCTATGCCCTAAGTTACATATTATTCATTGCCTATACAAACCGAAACATACTTCACGGGCATTTAATTGAAACAATCTGAACAGCACTACCAGCAATTACACTAATTTTTATTGCACTACCATCATTACGACTTCTGTATTTACTTGATGATTCAGTAGACGCAATAATTACGATTAAAACAATTGGACGACAATGATATTGAAGATATGAATATTCAGACTTTATAGATGTAGAATTTGACACTTATATAACACCAGAACAAGACCTAGAAAACGACGGATTTCGACTTCTAGATGTAGATAACCGAACAATTTTACCAATAAATACAGAAGTACGAGTATTAACAAGAGCATCAGACGTTCTACATTCATGAGCAGTGCCTGCATTAGGAGTTAAAATTGACGCAACGCCAGGTCGACTAAACCAAGGAACATTTACAATTAACCGGCCTGGACTATTCTTTGGACAATGCTCAGAAATCTGTGGAGCAAACCACAGATTTATACCAATTGTAATTGAAAGAACTTCAGTAAACTTATTTATCAAGTGATTATCTAAGATAATCTAAGGAGTTAGTTAAAATATATAACATTAGAGTGTCAATCTAAAATAACTAAATAATTAGTACACCTTGAAATACATCAGATGACTGAAAGTAAGTAATGGTCTCTTAAACCAAAAAATAGTAAATTAACGACTACTTCTGATGGGGAATTCTAATCTAAATCCCTCAAATATCCCCTCTCATATGATTCTCCCTATTTATTATATTTTCGACTACATTAATTTTATTTAATCAAATAAACTTTTTCTCATTTAAACCAAACCTTATTAAAAGAGCAGAAAAAAGAACAATTGATATAAAGAACTTAAATTGAAAATGATAACAAACTTATTTTCAACATTTGATCCATCAACTAATATCTTCAATTTATCATTAAATTGAACTAGAACATTCCTAGGATTATTATTAATCCCATCAATATTTTGACTTACACCATCACGAATTAATATTATTTGAAATAAACTAAACTTAACCTTACACAATGAATTTAAAACATTGCTAGGACCAAAATCATTTAATGGAACAACATTCATCTTCATTTCAATCTTTATTATAATACTATTTAATAATTTCATAGGATTATTCCCTTACATCTTTAGTAGAACAAGACATATAGCATTAACATTTGCAATTGCTCTACCTATATGATTAAGATTTATATTATTTGGATGAATTAATCATACAAATCACATATTTGCACACCTTGTTCCACAAGGAACACCACCTGCATTAATATCATTTATAGTATTAATTGAAACAATTAGAAATGTCATTCGACCAGGTACACTAGCAGTACGACTAGCAGCAAATATAATTGCAGGGCACTTACTATTAACGTTGCTAGGAAATACAGGACCATCTATAGCAATAAACTTAATTTCACTATTAATTATTGGACAAATACTTCTATTAATTCTAGAATCAGCAGTAGCAATAATTCAGGCCTATGTTTTCTCAATTTTAAGAACTTTATATTCTAGAGAAGTATACTAAACTTATGTTAACAACTCACTCAAACCACCCATTCCACTTAGTAGATTACAGACCTTGACCATTAACAGGAGCAATTGGAGCAATAGTTCTAGTATCAGGATTAGCAAAATGATTTCACCTATTTAACATTAACTTATTTATAATTGGATTTGGAATTACACTTCTAACTATAATCCAATGATGACGAGATGTAGTACGAGAAGGAACATACCAAGGACTACATACGGGATTTGTATCAATTGGATTACGATGAGGAAAAATTTTATTTATTGCATCAGAAGTACTATTCTTTGTTTCATTTTTTTGAGCATTTTTTAGAAGAAGACTAGCACCTACTATTGAACTAGGAATATTATGACCCCCAATAGGAATTCAACCTTTCAATCCTATACAAATTCCATTACTTAATACAGCTATTCTTTTAGCATCAGGAGTAACAGTAACATGAGCACATCATAGTCTAATAGAATCTAATCATACTCAAGCATTACAAGGATTATTCTTCACAGTACTACTAGGACTATACTTCACTATACTTCAAGCATATGAATATTGAGAAGCACCCTTCACCATTGCAGATGCAGTTTATGGATCAACATTCTTTGTTGCAACAGGATTTCATGGTCTACATGTAATTATCGGAACAATTTTCTTATCAACATGTCTACTTCGACATTCAATAAATCAATTCTCACCAAGACACCACTTTGGGTTTGAAGCAGCAGCATGATACTGACACTTTGTAGACGTAGTATGATTATTCTTATATATTTCTATTTATTGATGAGGTAGATAATTGTTTTTCTAGTATAAATAGTACATTTGACTTCCAATCAAAAAGCTTGATATAAATCAAGAAAAACAATCCTAATCTTATCTACAAGAATTTTTATTAGATTTATTATTCCAATAATTGTTATAATCCTTGCAACAACATTATCAAAAAAATTAATTAATGACCGAGAAAAAAGATCACCATTCGAGTGTGGATTTGACCCAAAAAGATCAGCACGAATACCATTCTCACTTCGATTCTTCTTAACTGCAGTAATTTTCTTAATTTTTGATGTAGAAATCGCATTAATCCTTCCAATTGTAATTATTTTTAAAACTTCAGACATTATAATCTGAACAGTATCAACAATATTTTTTATTATAGTATTATTAGGTGGACTATACCATGAATGAAATCAAGGAGCCTTACAATGAGCAGAATAAAGGGTTGTAGTTAACTATAACATTTGGGTTGCATTCAAAAAGTATTGATATAATCAATCAACCTTAAATAGAATAAGAAGCGAAATATTGCAGTCAGTTTCGACCTGGAAGATTGGTAAATAAAATACCCTTATTCTTATTAATTGAAGCCAAAAAGAGGCGTATTACTGTTAATAATATAATTGAACTATAAAGTTCCAATTAAGGAAATGTAAAGCCAATATGAAAGCTGCTAACTTTTTATATTAGCGGTTAAACTCCGTTAACATTTCTAAAATTTATATAGTTTAAATAAAACATTACATTTTCACTGTAAAAATAATATATGTATATTTATAAATACCTAAAAGTAAAAATACTTCCTTAACATCTTCAGTGTCACGCTCTAATTATAAGCTATTTAAGTAAACGAAAAATAATACCACCAAAATAAATATTCAAAAAATAAAAGTTAAAAGATAAATCTTAAAATTAGAATCATATCAACCTTGTATATAACTAATTAAATAAATAAATAATCTATATAAACCTTGACCACCAAATAATTCACCTCAACCATAATCAAATGACTTTGATGAATAATAACCCAATTTTAAAGGAAGATATCTAATAAACTTAGTCGAAATGAAAGGTATAAACCACATAGAACCAGCAAATCTAACAAAAGAAAGCATACTTAAAGAAAATAAATTTTGAGAAAAATCAAAATTAGAAATAAGATAACCCAAATAAGCACCTAAAACAACTACAGTAATAGTTAAAAACTTCAAATAATAAGGCAGGGCAATCACATGAGGAACAGGAAAAATTAACCAAGACAAAAGGCTACCACCAAAAACAGCAACAAACAATGAACCAATTATACCAAAAGAAATATAATAACCCTTATCGTCAAAAGAAAATCTAGAATAAAAATTATTGTCACCAGATATTGAATAATAAAAAAGACGAAAAGAATAAGAAGCAGTTAAACCAGTAGAAAAGAAATAAAGAAAAAAAATCAAACAATTAATTCATCTTAAACAAACCATCTCAAGAATTAAATCCTTTGAATAAAAACCTGCTAAAAATGGTATACCACACAAAGATAAACTAGAAACATTAAAACAAACTGAAGTTAAAGGCATAAAATTAACAATTGAACCTATAAAACGAATATCCTGAGAATCCTTTAAATTATGAATTATTGAACCTGCACACATAAACAATAAAGCCTTAAATAAAGCATGAGCTAATAAATGAAAAAATGCAAGTTTTGGATAACCCATAGCCAAAATTCTTATTATTAAACCAAGTTGTCTTAAAGTAGAAAGAGCAATAATTTTCTTCAAATCAAATTCAAAATTTGCACCCAAACCGGCCATAAACATAGTTATACAACCAATTAAAAGTAAGAACCAACCACAATTATAAGTATCTAATATTGGTCTAAAACGAATTAATAAATAAACCCCAGCAGTAACAAGAGTAGAAGAATGAACCAAAGCAGAAACAGGAGTAGGGGCAGCCATAGCTGCAGGAAGTCAAGAAGAAAAAGGAATTTGAGCTCTTTTAGTTATAGCTGCTAAAACAATTAATATAGTAATAAGCTTTATTTCAAAAGAATTAGAAATAAAATCATAATAATAAATATAATTTCAACCGCCAAAATTCAATATTCAAGCAATAGAAATTAAAATAGCAACATCACCAATACGATTAGAAAGTGCAGTTAACATACCCGCACTATAAGATTTTACATTTTGATAATAAATAACTAAACAATAAGAAACTAAACCTAAACCATCTCATCCTAATAAAATTCTAATCAAATTAGGACTAATAATTAAAAACCCTATAGAAAGAATAAATATTAAAACAATAATAATAAAACGATTTATATTCTTTTCTCCCGATATATAATCCTCTCTATAATAAATAACCAAAGAAGAAATATATATAACAAAAGATATAAAAATAAGAGACATTCAATCCAAAATTAAAGTCATAACAACCATAGAACCATTTAAATTAAAAAGCTCTCATTCAACAAAAACTCTATAATCAATTATTAAATAATAAATACCCAAAATAAAAATTATAGTTCTAGAAAAAAATAGAGAAAAAAAACTCAAAGAACAAATAGAAAACAAATTCACGGCCTAAGATGAAAAAATTCATATCATTGATTCCACAAAACAACATTTTTAATTAAAATACTTAAGCAACCTAAACAAAAAAATACTCACCCTTTAAACAAAGAATATTTAAAGGCAATCAATGTAAAAGTAAAAGATGATATTCACGAAAATAACCAAGAGAACAAGTATAAACACCAGAATAATAATTACCATGCTGAGAATAAGAATACATATATAAAGTATAAACAGCTCTAAAAAAAGACAAAAAAATTAAAGCAAGAAATCTAAAAGAAGATCAAGACATAATTCTATTTAATAATCTAAGTTCACCTACCAAATTTAAAGAAGGAGGAGCGGCTATATTAGAAGATCTCAAAAGAAATCATCATAAAGCCATTCTTGGCATTAAATTAATTATACCCTTGTTAATTAATAATCTTCGTCTACCTAAACGCTCATAAATAATATTAGATAAACAAAATAAACCAGAAGAACACAAACCATGACCAACCATTAAAGAAAGAGAACCTATACAACCTCATCAATTCATAGTTATCAATCCTCCAATAACCATTCTTATATGAGCAACAGAAGAATAAGCAATTAAAGATTTTAAATCAACCTGACGAAAACAAATAAATCTAACAATAACCCCACCGGATAAACCTAAAGACAATCAAAAATAATTAAACTTTAAACCCAAATAAGAAATAACCTTTATAACACGAAAAATACCATAACCACCTAACTTTAATAAAACACCAGCAAGAATTATTCTACCTGAAATAGGGGCCTCAACATGGGCCTTAGGAAGCCACAAATGAACCAAAAATATTGGCATCTTAACTAAAAAAGCAAGAATTATAAAAACATAAAACATAAAATAATAAGAACCAAAATCAACCAATAAAGGAAAATAGAAAGTATTAGAAAAATCATAAACCCTAAATAAAACTAATAATAAAGGCAATTTAGCAACCAAAGTATAAAAAATTAAATAAACACCAGCCTGTAACCGTTCAGGTTGATAGCCCCAACCCAAAATCAAAAGTAAAGTAGGAACCAATCTAGCCTCAAAAAAAATATAAAAAGAAAGAAGGCTCAATCTAGCAAATGAACAATAAAGCATAATCATTAAAATTAAAACTATAAAAACAAAAAAATTAGAATGATAAGAACTTAAATAAACTGAACCTCTAGCAGTAATTATTAAAGAACAAATTCAAAAACTAAGTAGAATCAAACTAAAAGAAAAATAATCAATACCAAAATAATATCTAATCATATTTAAATCTGCATATGAATAAACACAAATCATAAAAACAAAACTAGACAGAAACATTAAAGAATGAACCAACCATCAACAATTATTAACTAAACAAAGAGGGATCAAAAAAATAGTTATAAATAAATACTTTAACATAAAGATAACCCAAAAGAATTAAAAAAATCATTACCATGAGAACGAATTATTGAAACTAAAATAGAAAGACCTAAAGCACCTTCACAAACAGAAAAAACCAAAAAAATAACAGGAAAAAAATAATCATAATCAAACTCAATAAGAAAAACAATAACCAACATAAATAAAGAAAGAACAATATATTCTAATCTCAAAAGAACCATTAATAAATGCTTACGTTTAGAAGAAAAAACATAAACACCAGCAAAATAAATCAATAAAGAAGTAAAGACAGAGAATATAAACATTAGTTTTAATAGTTAAAAAAAAACGCCGGTCTTGTAAACCGGAGATAAGTCTGGCCCCCGCTTTTAAAACTTCAGAGGTGGAAAGCTTCCCATCATCGGTCCCCAAAACCGATATTTTAAATAAACTAACCCCTGAAATGATCAAAATAATAATTATATCACTATCAAACGTAATAAATATTAATTTTATTAAATTAAGACACCCAATATCAATAATGCTTTTCATTATCCTACAAACTTTTTTAGTTGGGCTAATAACAGGAACAATAATGGAAAGATATTGGTTATCATATATTTTATTTTTAACATTTCTTGGTGGTATATTAGTTCTATTTATTTATATTACGAGAATTGCATCAAACGAAATATTTCAACCTAAATCAATTACAATAATTGTTACCTTAACAATATGAATATTTATCATATCAACATTAATTATTTTAGATATAACAATATTTATAGACTTTTTCAAAAATACTGAAACTATAAATATTGATAATTCAATCAATTATCAAGAAATAACAATATCTTTAGAAAAACTATATAATAGACCAACATTCATTATTACAATAATAATAATAATTTATTTATTTTTAGCACTATTAGCAGTTGTTAAAATCACCAACATTAACCAGGGGCCTATTCGTAAAATAAGATAATTTACTAATGAATAAACCCTTACGATTGAGACATCCTTTAATTAAAATCATTAATAACTCTTTAGTTGATTTACCCGCACCAACAAATATTTCATTTTGATGGAATTTTGGGTCCCTACTAGGGCTATGTTTGGTAATTCAAATTGTAACTGGACTATTTTTAGCTATACATTATACATCAAATATTGAAATAGCATTTAGTACTGTAGTTCACATCTGCCGAGATGTAAATAATGGCTGAATTATTCGAACCTTACATGCAAATGGAGCTTCTATATTTTTTATTTGTATTTATTTGCATGTAGGACGAGGAATTTACTACGGATCTTATATATACATACACACCTGAATAATTGGTACAGTAATCCTATTTTTAGTTATAGCAACTGCATTTATAGGATACGTTTTACCTTGAGGTCAAATATCATTCTGAGGTGCAACAGTAATTACTAATTTATTGTCAGCAATCCCATACTTAGGAACAGATTTAGTTCAATGAGTGTGAGGAGGATTTGCTGTTGATAATGCAACATTAAATCGATTCTTTACATTCCATTTTGTATTACCATTTATTATTGCTGCAATAGCAGCAATTCATTTATTTTTCCTTCACCAAACAGGGTCTAATAACCCTTTAGGACTAAATGGAAATATTGAAAAAATTCCATTTCACCCATACTTTACTTTCAAGGACTCTATTACATTTGTATTAATAACATCATTATTAATTATATTGTGCTTGATTAATCCTTACCTTCTAGGGGATCCGGATAATTTTGTACCTGCCAACCCATTAGTAACTCCTGTCCATATTCAACCAGAATGGTACTTCTTATTTGCATATGCAATTCTTCGGTCAATCCCTAATAAACTCGGAGGTGTTATTGCATTATTCCTATCAATTAGAATCTTAATAATTTTACCATTTTATAATAAAACACCATTCCGAGGTATTCAATTCTATCCTATCAACCAGATTTTATTCTGAATTATAGTAGTTGTTGTATGCTTATTAACATGAATTGGAAAACGGCCTGTTGAAGAACCTTATATTATAACAGGACAAATCTTAACAATTATTTACTTTACATACTTCTTAATTAATGTGCATGTTGCAAACGCATGAGATAAGCTAATTAAGGAATAATAAGTTAATTAGCTTAGGAAAAGCATATGTTTTGAAAACATAAAACTAGAAGTTTAACTCTTCTATTAACTTTTCTTAAAAAATTTCACTAAATAAATGAAATAAATAAAATCTTTAAACCAACAAAGAAAATAAAAAAATTTAAAGATAATGGCAAAAAACTTTTTCAAGCTAAGTACATTAACTTATCGTAACGAAAACGTGGTAATGTACCACGAACTCAAATAAAACCAAAGGACATAACAGCAAGCTTAATAAAAAATATAAAAGAATAAAAATCACCACCTAAAAAAATTAAAGATAATAACATTCTTATAAAAACAATTCTAGTATACTCAGCTAAAAAAATTAAAGTAAAACCTCCTGCACCATATTCAATATTAAAACCTGAAACTAACTCAGATTCACCCTCGGCAAAGTCAAAAGGAGTACGGTTAGTTTCAGCTAAACAAGAAGCAAAACAAGCTAAAGCTAAAGGAAAAGAAATAATAATAAATCAACAATAAAGCTGATAGTTTATAAAATCAAACATGTTAAAACTACCAATTAAAATAATTAAAGATAATAAAATTAAAGCCAAACTAACTTCATATGAAATTGTCTGAGCAACAGAACGAAGAGAACCTAGTAAAGAATAATTTGAATTAGAAGACCAACCAGCAATTATAACAGTATAAACACCTAATCTAGTACAACATAAAAAAAACAAAAATCCATAAGAAAAAGAACATATATAAGTTAAGTAAGGAAAAATCACTCAAACAGCCAAGGAAATTATTAAATTAAAAACAGGAGAAAAATAATAAAGTAAATAATTAGATATAATAGGAATTGGCTGCTCCTTACAAATTAACTTGATAGCATCACTAAAGGGTTGAGGAATTCCGACAAAACCTACTTTATTTGGACCCTTTCGAATTTGAATATAACCTAAAACCTTACGCTCTAATAAAGTTAAAAAAGCAACACTAATTAAAACACAAATAACTAATAAAAGAAAATTCAAAATAAACATAAATAAATCATAAAGTATCAATACTATTTGTAGAAAAAAATCTACATAAATGAATTCTAAATTCAACACATTAATCTGTCAAAATAGTAATTTAATTAGTATTAATCAATAAAATAAAAAATATTTCAACCATATGGTCCTTTCGTACTAATATGAATTAGTAATCTTAGGATAGAAACCGACCTGGCTCACGCCGGTCTGAACTCAGATCATGTAAGAATTTAAAGGTCGAACAGACCTAATTACTGGGCTACTGCACCCAAAATTTTTCTTAATCCAACATCGAGGTCGCAATCTGCTTTGTCGATATGAGCTCTCAAAAACAATTACGCTGTTATCCCCAAGGTAACTTAATCTTATGATCATAAATTATGGATCAAAACAACAAACATAAATAAATGATATAATAATGAAGAGTTTATTTATTCTTCATGTCACCCCAACAAAACATCATCATTAAATATAGAAAGACAAACAAAAAACTATATAAAAATAAAATGTTAAGCTCTATAGGGTCTTCTCGTCCTAAAGAAAAATTTAAGCCTTTTGACTCAAAAGTTAAATTCAAAAATTTATTAAGAGACAGTTGATTTCTCGTCAAGCCATTCATTCCAGCCACTAATTAAGAGACTAATGATTATGCTACCTTTGCACGGTCAAAATACCGCGGCTCTTTAAAAATTTGCTCAGTGAGCAGGCCAGACCTCAAAATATTTTCTAGAGGAGATGTTTTTGATAAACAGGCGAAAATCAATTTTGCCTAGTTCCTTATAATAAATTAACAAGGTAAAAATTATATACAAATAAATATACTAATTCTATCATTATTACAAAAATTTAAAAATTAAATTTATAATCTTAATAAAAAACCTAAAATAATTATAAAATCAAAAATAAAAATAATGAACTAAAACGTAATCTTAAAGATAGCTGGTTTAAAGCTTACTATTATATTTTATTAAAACAAATTATAGGTTATTAACTTCAAAGCTTATCCCTTAAAGAATAAATAAGTTAATATTTATACCTAAAAAATTAAATAAAAACAATTAACTTCAAAAAATTAAATTTTTTCTTAAGAAACTAGATATCTTGGGAAACGATTAACATCTCATTTCTATAAATAATTTAATAATAATTATGACACATTAACTATAAATTATTTATAAATCAACCCAAATCGAGACAAGTAAAGTAAATACTAAAATTTTGATAAACCCTGATACAAAAGGTACAATAAATAAAATCTACTTTTAAAAATTTAAAATAATATTTCATAAAACAATTACATTACCAATAAACTATAATATAAAAAATCAATTCTACAAAATATACTAAGACAAAATTCGACAAAATTATTTTTATTAAATAATTAAATAAACAAAAAATAAATATAATAAAATAAATAATCAAGATATCCTGATTTGCACAGAAAAATTTTCAGTGTAAATGAAACACTTTACTAATAAGTTATATCTTGAAACTCTTCCTAGATACACTTTCCAGTACATCTACTATGTTACGACTTATCTCATCTAAATTGAAGCTAAATTAAAACAATAAAATAGAATAATCAATAATGAGAGCGACGGGCGATGTGTACACACCTCAGAGCCAATATCAGTTAAATTAAATAAATTAAATTACTATCAAATCCACCTTCATTAATAGTATTTCACCATAAAATCCGTTATAAACAAAAATCTATTGTAACCCACCTCCTCTTAATTATAAGCTGCACCTTGACCTGAAATACTTTATAATTATAAATCTTGAGAATTATAACTCTAAAAAGATTCTCTGATAACGGAGATATACAAACAAATAAATTAAGTAGAGTAAATCGTGTATTATCAATCATGGGGTAGGTTCCTCTGAATGGAATGAGATACCGCCAAATTCTTTGGGTTTAAAGACCTTAACTAATAGTACCCAGGTAAATATAATTAACATTTAAAATAATAGGGTATCTAATCCTAGTTTATTATTCAAATTTCACAGATTCATAAAAAGAGCTATAAATAAATTTTAACATTTCACCTTACAAATTTATATTTTAACCCTAAAAATATAAATAACTGTTTTAACCAATAATATTCACTTGTATCAATCGTATAACCGCGGCTGCTGGCACGAATTATGCCGATACTAAATCAATTGCTAAATCCAAAATCACTTGATAATTAAATCAAATTGCTGCAAAATAGAACATTTAGTTTAACAAAACTTACATATAATACAAAGAAAAAGTGAATAAATAAGCAAGAATAAAACTTTTGGAAACAAAATAAGAAATTTAAAAATTTATTAAAATAAGAAAAAAGAAACGATTCAAATATTTAAAGAAAAACAAAATAAAACAAACATTAAAATAACAAAAAAAAAAGAAACGCACCCTAGAATGACCACAACAACTTCTCTATTATATATAAATAAAGATTAATATGGAACATGTATACCGATAAATGTATTATATTCTTTCTTATTTAATCTTTCTTTTCACTAATAATAAAGAAAGATTAAATAATATAATAAATATATTTAATATAATTATGTAAATTAATGTAATATGTTATTAATATAAAATTAACTTTATATTAAGTTAACTTAAATATTAATTAGTTAAATAATCTAATTATAGATAATATATTAAATTATATTATTATAATTAATATAATTAGTTATATTAATATAAAATTTTATATTCAATAATATTAATTATATTTATTATATCCAATTATAATAATATTAAATATTAATTTACATATTATTATATATTTTATAATACAATACCTTATTCTAAACTAAAAACATAAGTAGCTATAATCCTAGGTAAATAAATGTATTAAAATAATCATTTAATAATTATAAAATAACATTATAGGTATTTAAATTTAATTAAATGTAATATATTAATATAAATTATTTATTATATATATAATATATTTAGATTATCCTAACTGAGATAAATTAATTAGAAATAACCAAAATAATACATAAACAAATTTCTAAAAAAAATTTTTAATTTATATATTAAATATAAATGAAGTGCCTGATTAAAGGGTTACCTTGATAGGGTAAATCAAGTAAATAAAATTACCTTCATTAAAATTACATAAGACAGAATTAAACTACCTCCTTTAGTATCAAAAACTAACGTGCATCATACACCTTAATGTAAAAAGGTAAGCTAAACAAGCTAATGGGTTCATACCCCATTTATAGAGGTATCAATCCTCTCCTTTTTAATGACCAACAACTCTACAAAACTTCTCTTCCTATCAACATTAATGATAGGAACGATCCTGTCCATTTCATCAAACTCCTGATTCGGAGTTTGAATAGGACTTGAGATCAACTTACTTTCATTTATTCCGCTCCTAACAAGAAATAAAAATATAATAATAAATGAATCATCAATTAAATATTTTATTGTCCAAGCAATAGCATCGACAATACTATTATTTTCAATTTTGCTGATTCAAATAAAGTATCCAATAGGATGAGAAACAGAATTTATTCCATCAATAATAATTAGATCTAGATTATTATTAAAGATTGGGGCTGCACCCTTTCACTTCTGATTTCCAGAAGTAATAGGAGCTTCAAGATGAAATAACTGTTTAACACTAATAACATGACAAAAAATTGCCCCAATAATAGTATTATCTTACTGTATTCAACTAAGAACTTTCATTTGAACAATTATTATTCTAAGAATTATTATTGGAGCAATAGGTGGTTTAAATCAAACATCGCTACGACAACTTCTAGCATATTCCTCAATTAGACATTTAGGGTGAATAATTAGATCCCTAACAGTTAGAGAAAACATTTGAGAACTATACTTTATTATTTATTCACTATTAAGATTAATTATGGTCCTATTATTTAAGCAAATAAATCTATTTTTTATACATCAGATCTATTCAGCTAGAAATATAAAAACTGAAATTAAATTCATAATATTCTTATCCCTTTTATCATTAGGTGGTTTACCACCATTTCTTGGATTTCTACCAAAATGAATTGTAACACAATCATTGATGGAAAATAACGTAACAACTATTATAACAATTATGGTTGTATTAACTACAATCACACTTTATTATTATATACGTATTAGATTCTCAGCCCTAATTATATCATACACAGAAAATTCGTGATCTGTAAAAATAAAGTCTCAAAAATCAAGAATTATTCTTCCTATAACAGTAATAATTTCAACAATAGGATTAATCTCAACATCAACCTTAATTTCATTGTACTAAGGACTTAAGTTAAACAAACTAATAACTTTCAAAGTTATAATTAAAAGAATAATCTTTTAGGCCTTAGTAAAATTTTACACCTCTAGAATTGCAGTCTAGAATCATAATTGAATATAAGACCTAAAGTATGGTAAGAGAGAAACATCTCATAAGTAGATTTACAGTCTACCACCTTAAATTCAGCCATCTTACCGCAAAAATGATTATTCTCGACAAACCATAAGGATATTGGTACTTTATACTTCTTATTCGGAGCGTGGGCAGGGATAGTAGGAACATCAATAAGAATACTTATTCGTGCTGAACTTGGTCAACCAGGATCTCTAATTGGAGATGACCAAATTTATAATGTCATTATTACAGCTCACGCATTTGTAATAATTTTTTTTATAGTAATACCTATTATAATTGGTGGATTTGGTAATTGACTTGTACCATTAATAATTGGTGCACCAGATATAGCATTCCCACGAATAAATAATATAAGTTTTTGATTACTACCGCCCTCACTTACCCTTCTTCTTACATCTTCTATAGTAGATAACGGTGCTGGTACAGGATGAACAGTTTACCCTCCTCTTGCAGGAGCTATCGCACATGGGGGGGCATCTGTAGACCTAGCTATTTTTTCACTTCACTTAGCAGGTGTATCATCTATTCTTGGTGCAGTAAACTTCATTACAACAGCAATTAATATACGATCAGAAAGTATAACTCTAGATCAAACACCTTTATTTGTCTGATCTGTAGCTATTACAGCCCTTCTTCTCCTTTTATCACTTCCAGTATTAGCAGGGGCTATTACTATACTATTAACAGATCGAAATTTAAATACATCATTCTTTGACCCTGCGGGAGGGGGTGACCCAATTTTATATCAACACCTATTCTGATTCTTTGGACACCCAGAAGTTTACATTTTAATTCTACCTGGGTTTGGGATTATTTCTCACATTGTATGTCAAGAAAGAGGAAAAATTGAATCATTTGGAACACTAGGTATAATTTATGCTATATTATCAATTGGACTAATAGGATTTATTGTATGAGCACATCATATATTCACAGTAGGAATAGACGTCGACACACGAGCATACTTTACATCAGCAACAATAATTATTGCTGTACCTACAGGAATCAAGGTATTCAGATGATTAGCTACACTATATGGAACTAAATTCAAATTTAATCCACCGTTATTATGAGCTCTAGGATATATTTTTCTATTTACAATTGGTGGGCTAACAGGATTAGTATTACCAAATTCATCACTTGACATCGTATTACATGATACATATTATGTAGTTGCCCACTTCCATTATGTGTTATCCATAGGAGCAGTATTTGCAATCATAGGAGGTGTTATTCAATGATACCCATTATTTACAGGATTAACTATAAATAATACATGATTAAAAATCCAATTTACAATTATATTTATTGGAGTAAACTTAACATTCTTTCCTCAGCACTTCCTAGGACTAGCAGGAATACCACCACGATATTCAGATTACCCAGACGCATATACATCATGAAATGTAGTATCAAGAATTGGGTCCACAATTTCTATTGTAGGAATCATTATATTCATTGTAATTATATGAGAAAGAATGGTTACAAACCGGGCAATCATATTTAGAGCTTTTTTTTTTAAACATAGCTGCGCTGCAGCAATGGTTCCACGTAAATCAGACTAAGAACAGCCGACCAATTGCAAAGGATAAAGTAATCTTTACCTAGGTTTCAATAGATATAAATCTATCTTCTTCAGAAGACACAATATTATAACGGCATGAAGTGATATGTCCTTATCATTTAGGCAAACATCTGCATAGTTACATTAATCATATAAAATATAGCCCTGACACCAGGGTTTGTCAAACAAATAAAATAGGTACATAGAAGTTGCAGAGCGCCTAAGCGACTGAGTAAAATCGGCCAGCGTAGTAGCACAGCGGCCAGGGCAGGTGGCGCTTATGTCACGAACTATATGCCGATAGGCGTACTGAAGTAACATTTGAAACATCAATTTTAAATGCGTTCTTAAATAGAGTGATAATAAATAAATTGGCAAGCATTTCACACTCCCGTTATGACATTGTGGGAGGTATAGGAACAATAACGTAGATACATACATCAAAAAGACAGGTGGCGCTTCCGCCGTGAATTACATGCAGTGGTCTATATAGCCAAAATGTAAAGTTATATTACCATATAAGTGAAGCCCATAGAACGTATATAAGTCAAACCATCAAGAACAATCAATAATGGCTTTTAAGAAAATTACGAGACCTGGTCTACAATCCAGTTACTACGTAATATAGAATAAGAGAAAATTACATGAGGGCCGCTGTAGTGGCAGCCATATATCGTGAAAAGAACACATTATATAAACGATAGTAAACTGGAGGATTTGAAAGTGCATTATAGCTTCCTGAGGAAATAGACTACTGAGGTTACTAACATTAATGTCATATATTACACAGTATGGGTTTAAAGCCTTCGAAAAATTGTTTACAGGCAAGGTTCAACTGATCATTCAGAATATTGCCGTCTTTGAGCTCTAGATGTTTAAAAATAAATAGCTCTTCCCACAGATCTAGTCTCCGTCCTTTGACCTGTCTATGTAGGATAACCGTGTCTTCTAACTGTTTAGGCGTATGCCCAGTTAACAAGAGGTGTTCAGCAAAGGTAGAGTTGCGAATATTCGTTCCTTTTTTACCTAACAGATGTTCTTTATATCGTGTTTTCACAGCTCTGCCGGTTTGACCAATATAATAAGAGGGGCAGTTATCACAGGTTAGCTTGTAAATACCTGAATTAGAAAACCAATCGCTGGCAATCTCTACTGACTGTACAAGATTTCTTTTTAAACTGTTATCTGTAGAAAAGGAGACGTTACAGTTATATTTTTTATTCAGAAGACATTTAATCCTATACGATAGGTTACCCAGGAAAGGGATGGAAATAAATTTTTTAGTTTCTGTGGTATCCGTGGGGAGAATATTTCTCAAAGTCGAACATTTTTGGGAGATTTTCTTATTGAGCAGGTAATCGATCATATTCTGGTTATACCCATTATTAACCGCAATCGCTTTGATGACATTCAATTCCTTTTTTTGATCCGCAGGTGATAAAGGAGTGGTTACCATTCGGTGAATGGCGGAATGAAAAAATGCCAATTTATGAGCTTTTGGATGGGTTGAGTCAGCAGGAATGACATTATCAGAGTATGTTTCCTTGCGGAAGATATTAAAATGGAAGGAATTATCTACTATAGAAATTGTTAAATCGAGAAAATTAAGTTCACGTTTATCATTTTGAAGTTCTTTTGTGAAGGAAATTTTTTCATGTAAACCGTTGAAAGTGTTAAAGAGATGCTCTAACTCATGATCAGTGCCATCAAAAGCAATGAAAATGTCATCAACATACCGTGCATAATAGCGGATTTTGTGGCATAATTCTGAACTTGAATTGAAGAACGTTGTTTCTAGGGCGTTAATGAAAACCTCTGCTAGAATACCGGCGAGGGGGCTACCCATTGCTAGACCATCTGGTTGTACATACATTTTCCCGTTAAATGTGAAGTAATTGTATTTTAAAATGACCTTGAGCAAACCAATGAGTTCGGCAATCTGAGTTTCACTTAATTTTTTGTGTTTAAGAAGATTCTCTTTTACAAGGTCTATGGTTTCATCAACCGGAACATTTGTGTAAAGGCTGACGATGTCAAAGGACACCAGTCTAGTCTCAGGTGTACAACTTATAGATTGAATATTGTGAATTAATTCCTTACTGTTTTTTACAGAGAAATTATTTTCAAAAGTGAAAGCATCTTTAATTTTAAAATGGAGGCGCCTAGCAAGTGTGTGATGTGGACTGCCTATACCATTCACTATAGGGCGGATCGGGTGATTTTGTTTATGCAGTTTAAACTGGCTTCTAAGCACTGGTGGTTTAGGGTTCATATTTATAAGCCCTTTCTTTTGGAACTTATTGAACAAGCTGACGGAATTTGTTAAAGTACGCCGGATTTCATTTTGCAGTTCAGTAGTAGGATCTACAGTAACCTCAGTGATGTCGTTTTCCTCAAAAAACTTTACAGTCTTCTCTATATATTCATTTTTATAAGCCACGACCACGGTGTTCCCTTTGTCACTCTTAGTGATTAATGCGTCGTGCTCTCTAAGTTTATGATTAATGCTTTTTATTATACTATATTCGCCCGATTGCTTATTAGGAGATAATTTAATTTCTTTTTCTATTATGTTGTTACATTCATAGGCACATTTGACTTGCTCCGTTTTCTCTAATTTCAGAGATTCTAAACCGATTTTTAGATCTACAATGAGATTACAAATAACTGGATATTTATCGAGTTTAGCAGGCAAGTTATATTTAAGGCCTTTACACAACAAGTCATTTTCGGCCTGCGTAAAAGAGATATTGGTTTTATTTAGTACTCTATCGTAAAAAAGGCGCTTAACACTATTGTTTGCTGTATTATCACTTTTACTTGTGGTCCTATTACTAAACTTTAAAAGCTTTCTTTCATGTCTGGCCTTGATTATTTCTTTACGATTATAGAGCCATTCATTAATACTATTCCACAGGTGGTCAATTTGAAAATTACAAAGATCTTTAAAGGCTTTAGTTAAAAATAGGTGTATACAGTAGGCTTCACTATTAAGGACATCTTTTTTCTTGTACAAATTTACTGTGCTCTCGGAAATGACTAAATGCACTAGCTTCTTTTTAATAGAAGGCACCCTGTTACACTGTTTAAAATTTACGTACGCCTTCACATAATCAGGGATAATGTCTTTCTCTAGGCACTGGTGATTAAAGTCAATAGCCATACCTGCTTTCACAATTTTTAATTTGATGTCCATATACCTGGATGCAGCTTTTGATACCTCGGCAGGCATGAATTTCAGTATTTTAAACATAGCTGCGCTGCAGCAATGGTTCCACGTAAATCAGACTAAGAACAGCCGACCAATTGCAAAGGATAAAGTAATCTTTAAATAGGTTTCAATAGATATAAATCTATCTTCTTCAGAAGACACAATATTATAACGGCATGAAGTGATATGTCCTTATCGTTTAGGCAAACATCTGCATAGTTACATTAATCATATAAAATATAGCCCTGACACCAGGGTTTGTCAAACAAATAAAATAGGTACATAGAAGTTGCAGAGCGCCTAAGCGACTGAGTAAAATCGGCCAGCGTAGTAGCACAGCGGCCAGGGCAGGTGGCGCTCATGTCACGAACTATACGCCGATAGGCGTACTGAAGTAACATTTGAAACATCAATTTTAAATGCGTTCTTAAATAGAGTGATAATAAATAAATTGGCAAGCATTTGACACTCCCGTTATGACATTGTGGGAGGTATAGGAACAATAACGTAGACACATACATCAAAAAGACAGGTGGCGCTTCCGCCGTGAATTACATGCAGTGGTCTATATAGCCAAAATGTAAAGTTATATTACCATATAAGTGAAGCCCATAGAACGTATATAAGTCAAACCATCAAGAACAATCAATAATGGCTTTTAAGAAAATTACGAGACCTGGTCTACAATCCAGTTACTACGTAATATAGAATAAGAGAAAATTACATGAGGGCCGCTGTAGTGGCAGCCATATATCGTGAAAAGAACACATTATATAAACGATAGTAAACTGGAGGATTTGAAAGTGCATTATAGCTTCCTGAGGAAATAGACTACTGAGGTTACTAACATTAATGTCATATATTACACAGTATGGGTTTAAAGCCTTCGAAAAATTGTTTACAGGCAAGGTTCAACTGATCATTCAGAATATTGCCGTCTTTGAGCTCTAGATGTTTAAAAATGTGCCTACGAATGTAACAACATAATAGAAAAAGAAATTAAATTATCTCCTAACAAGCAATCGGGCGAATATAGTATAATAAAAAGCATTAATCATAAACTTAGAGAGCACGACGCATTAATCACTAAGAGTGACAAAGGGAACACCGCGGTCGTGGCTTATAAAAATGAATATATAGAGAAGACTGTAAAGTTTTTTGAGGAAAACGACATCACTGAGGTTACTGTAGATCCTACTACTGAACTGCAAAATGAAATCCGGCGTACTTTAACGAATTCCGTCAGCTTGTTCAATAAGTTCCAAAAGAAAGGGCTTATAAATATGAACCCTAAACCACCAGTGCTTAGAAGTCAGTTTAAACTGCATAAACAAAATCACCCGATCCGCCCTATAGTGAATGGTATAGGCAGTCCACATCACACACTTGCTAGGCGCCTCCATTTTAAAATTAAAGATGCTTTCACTTTTGAAAATAATTTCTCTGTAAAAAACAGTAAGGAATTAATTCACAATATTCAATCTATAAGCTGTACACCTGACACTAGACTGGTGTCCTTTGACATCGTCAGCCTTTACACAAATGTTCCGGTTGATGAAACCATAGACCTTGTAAAAGAGAATCTTCTTAAACACAAAAAATTAAGTGAAACTCAGATTGCCGAACTCATTGGTTTGCTCAAGGTCATTTTAAAATACAATTACTTCACATTTAACGGGAAAATGTATGTACAACCAGATGGTCTAGCAATGGGTAGCCCCCTCGCCGGTATTCTAGCAGAGGTTTTCATTAACGCCTTAGAAACAACGTTCTTCAATTCAAGTTCAGAATTACGCCACAAAATCCGCTATTATGCACGGTATGTTGATGACATTTTCATTGCTTTTGATGGCACTGATCATGAGTTAGAGCATCTCTTTAACACTTTCAACGGTTTACACGAAAAAATTTCCTTCACAAAAGAACTTCAAAATGATAAACGTGAACTTAATTTTCTCGATTTAACAATTTCTATAGAAGATAATTCCTTCCATTTTAATATCTTCCGCAAGGAAACATATTCTGAGAATGTCATTCCTGCTGACTCAACCCATCCAAAAGCTCATAAATTGGCATTTTTTCATTCCGCCATTCACCGAATGGTAACCACTCCTTTATCACCTGCGGATCAAAAAAAGGAATTGAATGTCATCAAAGCGATTGCGGTTAATAATGGGTATAACCAGAATATGATCGATTACCTGCTCAATAAGAAAATCTCCCAAAAATGTTCGACTTTGAGAAATATTCTCCCCACGGATACCACAGAAACTAAAAAATTTATTTCCATCCCTTTCCTGGGTAACTTATCGTATAGGATTAAACGTCTTCTGAATAAAAAATATAACTGTAACGTCTCCTTTTCTACAGATAACAGTTTAAAAAGAAATCTTGTACAGTCAGTAGAGATTGCCAGCGATTGGTTTTCTAATTCAGGTATTTACAAGCTAACCTGTAATAACTGCCCCTCTTATTATATTGGTCAAACCGGCAGAGCTGTGAAAACACGATATAAAGAACATCTGTTAGGTAAAAAAGCAACGAATATTCGCAACTCTACCTTTGCTGAACACCTCTTGTTAACCGGCCATACGCCTAAACAGTTAGAAGACACGGTTATCCTACATAGACAGGTCAAAGGACGGAGACTAGATCTGTGGGAAGAGCTATTTATTTTTAAACATCTAGGGCTCAAAGACGGCAATATTCTGAATGATCAGTTGAACCTTGCCTGTAAACAATTTTTCGAAGGCTTTAAACCCGTACTGTTTAATATATAACATTAATGTTAGTAACCTCAGTAGTCTATTTCCTCAGGAAGCTATAATGCACTTTCATATCCTCCAGTTTACCATCGTTTATATAATGTGTTCTTTTCACGATATATGGCTGCCACTACAGCGGCCCTCATGTAATTTTCTCTTATTCTATATTACGTAGTAACTGGATTGTAGACCAGGTCTCGTAATTTTCTTAAAAGCCATTACTGATTGTTCTTGATGGTTTGACTTATATACGTTCTATGGGCTTCACTAATATGGTAATATAACTTTATATTTTGGCTATATAGACCACTGCATGTAACTCACGGCGGAAGCGCCACCTGTCTTTTTGATGTATGTATCTACGTCATTGTTCCTATACCTCCCACAATGTCATAACGGGAGTGTCAAATGCTTGCCAATTTATTTATTATCACTCTATTTAAGAACGCAATTAAAATTGATGTTTCAAATGTTACTTCAGTACGCCTATCGGCACATAGTTCGCGACATGAGCGCCACCTGCCCTGGCCGCTGTGCTACTACGCTGGCCGATTTTACTCAGTCGCTTAGGCGCTCTGCAACTTCTATGTACCTATTTTATTTGTTTGACAAACCCTGGTGTCAGGGCTATATTTTATATGATTAATGTAACTATGCAGATGTTTGCCTAAACGATAAGGACATATCACTTCATGTTGTTATAATACTGTAAGTACCAAGAATCTTTCTCACATCTTGTAATACAATATTTTCCTAATATATGTTAAACTTTATTCTTGACTCATGTTTCATACCTTAATATATATTACGATGTTCATTGTCCCCAGGCATCTTCTGAAGAAGATAGATTTATATCTATTGAAACCTAGGTAAAGTTTACTTTATCCTTTGCAACTGGTCGGCTGTTCTTAGTCTGATTTACGTGGAACCATTGCTGTAGCGCAGCTATGTTTAAAATACTGAAATTCTTGCCTGCCGAGGTATCAAAAGCTGCATCCAGGTATATGGACATCAAATTAAAAATTGTGAAAGCAGGTATGGCTATTGACTTTAATCACCAGTGCCTAGAGAAAGACATTATCCCTGATTATGTGAAGGCGTACGTAAATTTTAAACAGTGTAACAGGGTGCCTTCTATTAAAAAGAAGCTAGTGCGTTTAGTCATTTCCGAGAGCACAGTAAATTTGTATAAGAAAAAAGATGTCCTTAATAGTGAAGCCTACTGTATACACCTATTTTTAACTAAAGCCTTTAAAGATCTTTGTAATTTTCAAATTGACCACCTGTGGAATAGTATTAATGAATGGCTCTCTAATCGTAAAGTAATAATCAAGGCCAGACATGAAAGAAAGCTTTTAAAGTTTAGTAATAGGACCACAAGTAAAAGTGATAATACAGCAGACAATAGTGTTAAGCACCTATTTTACGATAGAGTACTAAATAAAACCAATATCTCTTTTACGCAGGCCGAAAATGACTTGTTGTGTAAAGGCCTTAAATATAACTTGCCTGCTAAACTCGATAAATATCCAGTTATTTGTAATCTCATTGTAGATCTAAAAATCGGTTTAGAATCTCTGAAATTAGAGAAAACGGAGCAAGTCAAATGTGCCTACGAATGTAACAACATAATAGAAAAAGAAATTAAATTATCTCCTAATAAGCAATCGGGCGAATATAGTATAATAAAAAGCATTAATCATAAACTTAGAGAGCACGACGCATTAATCACTAAGAGTGACAAAGGGAACACCGTGGTCGTGGCTTATAAAAATGAATATATGGAGAAGACTGTAAAGTTTTTTGAGGAAAACGACATCACTGAGGTTACTGTAGATCCTACTACTGAACTGCAAAATGAAATCCGGCGTACTTTAACGAATTCCGTCAGCTTGTTCAATAAGTTCCAAAAGAAAGGGCTTATAAATATGAACCCTAAACCACCAGTGCTTAGAAGCCAGTTTTAACTGCATAAACAAAATCACCCGATCCGCCCTATAGTGAATGGTATAGGCAGTCCACATCACACACTTGCTAGGCGCCTCCATTTTAAAATTAAAGATGCTTTCACTTTTGAAAATAATTTCTCTGTAAAAAACAGTAAGGAATTAATTCACAATATTCAATCTATAAGCTGTACACCTGACACTAGACTGGTGTCCTTTGACATCGTCAGCCTTTACACAAATGTTCCGGTTGATGAAACCATAGACCTTGTAAAAGAGAATCTTCTTAAACACAAAAAATTAAGTGAAACTCAGATTGCCGAACTCATTGGTTTGCTCAAGGTCATTTTAAAATACAATTACTTCACATTTAACGAGAAAATGTATGTACAACCAGATGGTCTAGCAATGGGTAGCCCCCTCGCCGGTATTCTAGCAGAGGTTTTCATTAACGCCTTAGAAACAACGTTCTTCAATTCAAGTTCAGAATTACGCCACAAAATCCGCTATTATGCACGGTATGTTGATGACATTTTCATTGCTTTTGATGGCACTGATCATGAGTTAGAGCATCTCTTTAACACTTTCAACGGTTTACACGAAAAAATTTCCTTCACAAAAGAACTTCAAAATGATAAACGTGAACTTAATTTTCTCGATTTAACAATTTCTATAGAAGATAATTCCTTCCATTTTAATATCTTCCGCAAGGAAACATATTCTGATAATGTCATTCCTGCTGACTCAACCCATCCAAAAGCTCATAAATTGGCATTTTTTCATTCCGCCATTCACCGAATGGTAACCACTCCTTTATCACCTGCGGATCAAAAAAAGGAATTGAATGTCATCAAAGCGATTGCGGTTAATAATGGGTATAACCAGAATATGATCGATTACCTGCTCAATAAGAAAATCTCCCAAAAATGTTCGACTTTGAGAAATATTCTCCCCACGGATACCACAGAAACTAAAAAATTTATTTCCATCCCTTTCCTGGGTAACTTATCGTATAGGATTAAACGTCTTCTGAATAAAAAATATAACTGTAACGTCTCCTTTTCTACAGATAACAGTTTAAAAAGAAATCTTGTACAGTCAGTAGAGATTGCCAGCGATTGGTTTTCTAATTCAGGTATTTACAAGCTAACCTGTAATAACTGCCCCTCTTATTATATTGGTCAAACCGGCAGAGCTGTGAAAACACGATATAAAGAACATCTGTTAGGTAAAAAAGGAACGAATATTCGCAACTCTACCTTTGCTGAACACCTCTTGTTAACCGGCCATACGCCTAAACAGTTAGAAGACACGGTTATCCTACATAGACAGGTCAAAGGACGGAGACTAGATCTGTGGGAAGAGCTATTTATTTTTAGACATCTAGAGCTCAAAGACGGCAATATTCTGAATGATCAGTTGAACCTTGCCTGTAAACAATTCTTCGAAGGCTTTAAACCCGTACTGTGTAATATATAACATTAATGTTAGTAACCTCAGTAGTCTATTTCCTCAGGAAGCTATAATGCACTTTCATATCCTCCAGTTTACCATCGTTTATATAATGTGTTCTTTTCACGATATATGGCTGCCACTACAGCGGCCCTCATGTAATTTTCTCTTATTCTATATTACGTAGTAACTGGATTGTAGACCAGGTCTCGTAATTTTCTTAAAAGCCATTACTGATTGTTCTTGATGGTTTGACTTATATACGTTCTATGGGCTTCACTAATATGGTAATATAACTTTATATTTTGGCTATATAGACCACTGCATGTAACTCACGGCGGAAGCGCCACCTGTCTTTTTGATGTATGTATCTACGTTATTGTTCCTATACCTCCCACAATGTCATAACGGGAGTGTCAAATGCTTGCCAATTTATTTATTATCACTCTATTTAAGAACGCAATTAAAATTGATGTTTCAAATGTTACTTCAGTACGCCTATCGGCACATAGTTCGCGACATGAGCGCCACCTGCCCTGGCCGCTGTGCTACTACGCTGGCCGATTTTACTCAGTCGCTTAGGCGCTCTGCAACTTCTATGTACCTATTTTATTTGTTTGACAAACCCTGGTGTCAGGGCTATATTTTATATGATTAATGTAACTATGCAGATGTTTGCCTAAACGATAAGGACATATCACTTCATGTTGTTATAATACTGTAAGTACCAAGAATCTTTCTCACATCTTGTAATACAATATTTTCCTAATATATGTTAAACTTTATTCTTGACTCATGTTTCATACCTTAATATATATTACGATGTTCATTGTCCCCAGGCATCTTCTGAAGAAGATAGATTTATATCTATTGAAACCTAGGTAAAGTTTACTTTACTTTTGAATGCATTATGGGAACAGCAGTGATCAATAAAATTGTAAATAATTACTATTAAAAACAGTCTTGATCACAATTTATTTTATAAGGTGACCGGTTTCGACCACTGCTGTGGTCATCTTCAGACCTACAAGATGTATACAAAGCATTAATTAGAGGGCTACATGCATTAATGAAAATACATAGAGTTATACGGCTATAAAACGTTGAATTACCATTGAGTGGAAACCCCTTTCTGTTGGAGAATCACAACTGGAGAAACCAGTGCACGTCTTACTTTATATAATGGAGGCTCCACCCACTTCTGACTGCATGATGTCATTATTAACCAATGAGTTATAAGTCGAATTACAATTTAAAATTTCTTAGTTAAAAGAACATTGTCAAGAATTAGAAATAAATATACATTAAACTTTGCTTATTTAACAGCTATTGTCAATTAAAAAGCGTTAAAAATATTTAAAAATGTAGGAAAATGAACTTCAGTTTGGCAGTACATGGGTTGCCCTCTCGTGGCCTGTCAGTGAACCATTTGAAACCACTGGTTGCTATGGTGAAGTTAGACGCCGTTACAAAGATGAAGGAGCAAGCTTTTTCCACTGAAGTTGTTGTAGAGTCGATAGTTGAACTAGTGGTTGCCATGGTGAGGACAAACGCCAATGCAAAGATGTGGCAGCAGGCTTCTTTCCAATGAAGTTGTGGCGTCAGACGATGTATTATTGAGCAGCAACTTGTCTTTATTGAAACGAAAAGAGTAAGCTACAATAATCTGTAGCTGATATATATAACTCATGCTGCACAAATACGCTATGAAGTAGTTGACTGTATATATAAAATATTATCTATGAAGTTAGTATGTAGATTACCAGTGCCATTTTTTTATAAGGCATTGCTATTCTTCAAGTTACATACCAGTCATATAAGCAAATAAAATTGAAAGAATTTAAAATTATAAAATTATTAAATTATGAGCCATTGTCAATAATAAAATAAAACGATGTGAATTAGCAGTCTAAAAGCATAAAAGCAATAATTCTAAAACAGGTAGTCAATCATAAAATAATGTTTGGTAAAATACAATTACAATGTAAAGATAAAATTATTTGCTAAAAGTCTTAATAATTAGAAAGACCCTTTTTTTTTTAAAACAAATACAGAAGAGTAGACATTCTAAAGCAGATCATCGAAAAGCTCAAAGAAATGTTTGTCTTTGAACTGAAGTTGTTCGTTTAAAACAGATAATGGATTACTTTTGTGAAGTGAAAAAATTTCAATTTCTTCTAAGGTATTTAGCAGTGGTCCTTTTGGCACAGTATGTAATATTTTCAAATTCCTAGAAATGCAACCCTCAGAATGATTGTATTCATCAAGATGTTGACCGAATATTGATTTGATACGTGCAGCACCAGTAGTATGTTCTCTGAAACGTGTTAAAAAGTTTCGGCCAGTTTGGCCAATATACTGTTTCTCACAGTCATTACATATTATTTTATAAACACCTGACTTTTGGTATCTATTTGAGTCTCCAATTGTGTGTTTCAATTTCATCTGTAGGGGGTTATTAGTTTTAAATGCTATTGCCACGCTTGTGTTCTTAAATTATTTATTTATTTTATCTGAGATAGGTCCCATGTATGTCATTTGTGTAAATCTCTTCTTGGAATTTATAACGGCATCATTTTTTTCTTGTAATTTTTTTTATATAACAGATCAACCTGATGGGAATTATAATTGTTAGCAACTGCTATCTGTTTTAATGTATCAATTTCCTTTTGGATAGCATCATGTTGGAGAGGTAATTTCAGTATCCTATGTATCATAGTTTTAAAAAATGCCATTTTGTATCTTAATGGATGGCATGATGTAGCATTTATTATTACGTCGGTTGATGTGGGTTTTCTATAAATAGAAATATTATGTCTTCCATTCTGTTTTGTAATTGTGAGGTCAAGGAAATTAATACAATTTTTACTTTCATGTTCTACTGTAAATACAAGTTTTGGATGTAAATTATTTAAGTTGTTAGCGAAAGCATCAATTTCTTCCTTAGAGCCGTTATATAATAGCAGTGTGTCGTCAACATATCTTTTGTAGTATATAATTTTATTTGTTATTTCTGGATTATTTTTGAAAAATTGGATTTCAACATAGTTGACGAAAATATCTGCTATAGTGCTAGCCAGGGAATTTCCCATTGCAAGTCCATCTTCTTGTATGTATATTTTATTATTAAATGAAAAATAATTAAAATCTAGAGTAATTCTTAACAGTTCAATGAATTCTACTATTTCTTTGGGGCTCATGATTTTGTGATGCGTTAGGTTATCATTAATAATAGAGATAGTCTCTTGAATAGGTATATTTGTGTAAAGATTTGTGATGTCTAACGATGCAAACCTTGCGGTTTTTGGAATATCCACATCATAAATTAACTTAGTTAACTCGAAACTGTTTTTAATACTATAATTTTCTTCATAAACATAGAAGGATTTTAAGATTTGATTGAGCTTTTTGTTTAAGTTATAAGAGGGACAGTTGGTATTATTAACAATTTGTAACGGCGTCTAACTTCACCATAGCAACCAGTGGTTTCAAATGGTTCACTGACAGGCCACGAGAGGGCAACCCATGTACTGCCAAACTGAAGTTCATTTTCCTACATTTTTAAATATTTTTAACGCTTTTTAATTGACAATAGCTGTTAAATAAGCAAAGTTTAATGTATATTTATTTCTAATTCTTGACAATGTTCTTTTAACTAAGAAATTTTAAATTGTAATTCGACTTATAACTCATTGGTTAATAATGACATCATGCAGTCAGAAGTGGGTGGAGCCTCCATTATATAAAGTAAGACGTGCACTGGTTTCTCCAGTTGTGATTCTCCAACAGAAAGGGGTTTCCACTCAATGGTAATTCAACGTTTTATAGCCGTATAACTCTATGTATTTTCATTAATGCATGTAGCCCTCTAATTAATGCTTTGTATACATCTTGTAGGTCTGAAGATGACCACAGCAGTGGTCGAAACCGGTCACCTTATAAAATAAATTGTGATCAAGACTGTTTTTAATAGTAATTATTTAAAAGTTTACTTTATCCTTTGCAACTGGTCGGCTGTTCTTAGTCTGATTTACGTGGAACCATTGCTGTAGCGCAGCTATGTTTAAAATACTGATCCTAGATTAGTAAAAGCAGTTTGAGATTTTCTGATACCAGGAACAACCCACGACTAACAATCATTTCTGGTCTCGAAAATTATTATAGAAAGCTGGTGAATGGGTTTCGCAGATATTGCAAGCCCACTGATGCAGTTTTTGAAAAAGGGTCTTAGGTATGCTTGATCAGAGAGTGTTAGGGAACTTTTGTCGAGTTAAAGAAAGTGTTAACATTAAGTCCAGTGTTGGTGCTTTGGAATTCTTCAAAGAAGTTCATACTGTCATTTGATGCATCGAGCCCATGTTCTTGGGTGCGTTTTGAGCCAGGAGGTCGATGGTCCAGAATATCCTATTGCCTTTGCGTCACGGCAGGTGAAGGATGGAGGGTTATAATTCTACAATGGAGTGAGAGACGCTTAGCTGTGTAAGGAGTAAGATGCATCCTGTATCACCTGTATCGAAGGAGAAGGAAGTTCAACATTCTGACAGGCAGTAACCCAGAAACTAAGGAAGAAGCACAGAAATTTGGGCGGATTAAGCAGTGAAATAGCAGTAATACAAGTACTGGGTGAGGACCTTACTGAATGGTGAATAGCACAGAGTGCCAAAGAGGAGTGTAAACAGTGTAGCAGTCAACAGCAGTACAGTATGCACTACAAATTACTGCATAGAAAAACACAGCATCACAGACTGTTGTGCCAGAAGAGCCAATGCAAGGAAAAATTCATGGGAGCAAGACATTTGGAATTCCAAGGTAGTGTATAACACTAACGTGCTGTGAAACACCCTAATGTTACCCTCTGAGAGGATTTCGAATTTTGACCGCAAGTGTGTCTAATGGGCATAGGTATCTGACTATAATTTTGAATATGGTGAAATTAACAGAAAAACCAAACGGGTTTTAACCTTGTGAGTTAATGAAATTGGTAAAACCATAAGTGAAAGAAAAAGTAAACGGTCGCCAGCCCAATTAGGCACATTACTTTGGAAATATATGCTTAAGAAAATTGAATATTGGTTATTGAAGATACTTTCACTACGATTTCCCTTTGAATAGCAAACATGATACAAACTGACACAGTGCACTCTGAGCTGTGCGTAGCAGCAGTTATCAATAACGCACACACCAGTAAATTGGATGAAACAAATTTGCACCAAGCTCATAATAATGACAGCTACACTCAAGATCATTACTTAATCGAATACTGAAATGTTATTGCATGAAGTGCAGGATTAAATTTGGACATGAGGGGCTTTTATCTTAACTGACATGAAAAAAAAGCAAATAAAGATGAATAATATCATAAATACACTGTTTCAACTCCTCTACATACATCAGTTTCCCTTAGCAACAGTAACAGTTCAATTTTTTTTAATAGTTGGAGAATATGATGGGGCCCATAAACTAGTATAATTTCACTAGTCAATGCTCTCTGATTATTACAGTACAAAAGACTAATTCAAAAAGCTAATCATTCACTTCAGTTGGAGTAGTTCATAATTTACTTTGAAAGACAATACAATACAACACTGGGCTTAATTAACTTCAAGAAAGGACCCATTCATGATAGAAATCAAAAACACACTATTTTTAAAGTAAGCTTAACTTGTTTGCGTTTTTATCACCTGTGAAGCAGGTATTCTAGGAAACAATATTTACATAATCTTTCACTGTAATCCTACAAAACTATATTTTGTAATAAACTAAGGATACTTTAGCAAAAGCCTATCCAACTTCACTTTTGTGGTTCTAACTTTAAATTTTGCTATTCCTTTTATATTAGACAAAAAAATCACTTTTAAGCACTTTAATGCAAGAATTGTTCATTTAAATCAGGATACTCGGTTTTAGTAGCATTTACGTGAGGACCTTGCATAGGTTCATGATCAGGATAGAAAATATGGTTCTGGACATGTATTTATAATGTTGTGATTATTATTAAAACCACACACAAATTAACTGGTCCATGCCCACATACATTACTGAATGCATGAAGTTAGTAAAGCGGTGGTGGCAAGCGACTAGGCGACTAACTGTGACTCTGACCTGAGTCGAAACAAGGCCCTGGGAGTAGCCAACATTCCATTAGAACTACTGACGGTCTTGGGAGAGCCAGTCCTGACAAAACTCTACCATCTGGTGAGCAAGATGTATGAGACAGGCGAAATACCCTCAGACTTCAAGAAGAATATAATAATTCCGATCCCAGATGTGAAAATTACCGAACTATCAGTTTAATAAGTCACAGCTGCAAAATACTAACACGAACTCTTTACAGACAAATGGAAAAACTAGTAGAAGATCAGTCTGGATTCCGTAGAAATATTGGAACACATGAGGCAATACTGACCCTACGGCTTATCTTAGAAGCTAGATTAAGGAAAGGCAAACCTACGTTTCTAGCATTTGTAGACTTAGAGAAAGCTTTTGACAATGTTGACTGGAATCTCTCTTCAAATTCTGAAGGTGGCAGGGGTAAAATACAGGGAGCGAAAGGCTATTTACAATTTGTATTGAAACCAAATGGCAGTTATAAGAGTCGAGGGGCACGAAAGGGAAGCAGTGGTTGGGAAGGGAGTGAGACAGGGTTGTAGCCTCTCCCCCATTTTATTCAATCTGTATATTGAGCAAGCCGTGAAGGAAACAAAAGAAAAATTCGGAGTAGGTATTAAAATCCATGGAGAAGAAATAAAAACTTTGAGGTTCGCTGATGACACTGTAATTCCGTCAGAGACAGCAAAGGACTTGGAAGAGCAGTTGAACAGAATGGATAGTGTCTTGACAGGAGGATATAAGATGAACATCAACAAAAGCAAAACGAGGATAATGGAATGTAGTCGAATTAAGTCGGGTGATGTTGAGGGTATTAGATTAAGAAATGAGACACTTAGAGCAGTAAAAGAGTTTTACTATTTGGGGAGCAAAATAACTGATGATGGTCGAAGTAGAGAGGATATAAAATGTAGACTGGCAATGGGAAGGAAAGCCTTTCTGAAGAAGAGAAATTTGTTAACATCGAGTATAGATTTAAGTGTCAGGAAGTCGTTTCTGAAAGTATTTGTATGGAGTGTAGCCACGTATAGTTTAGACAAGAAGAGAATAGAAGCTTTCGAAATGTGGTGCTACAAAAGAATGCTGAAGATTAGATGGATAGATCACATAACTAATGAGGAGGTGTTGAATAGGATTGGGGAGAAGAGAAGTTTGTGGCACAACTTGACTAGACGAAGGGATCGGTTGGTAGAACATGTTCTGAGGTATCAAGGGATCACCAATTTAGTATTGGAAGGCAGCGTGGAGGGTAAAAATCATAGAGGGAGACCAAGAGATGAATACACCAAGCAGATTCAGAAGGATGTAGGTTGCAGTAGGTACTGGGAGATGAAGAAGCTTGCGCAGGATAGAGTAGCATGGACAGCTGCATCAAACCAGTCTCAGGACTGAAGACCACAACAACAACAACCAAATAATAGCCAGATCCACATCCAAGACAAATCCTTTATAAAGCAGCTTCCAATTGGCTCTCTTAGCATCGGCAAAGTGTGCCGTGCTATGGCTAGCCACATACTGCGTACCATTCACACCAAGGAGCCGCCCAGATTGACAACCAAAACCACCTTTTACATTGAGCCATGCCACTTCCGTTGCGGAGGGACTTCCCTACGTTTTTTATATATTACAAATACAAGTGGTCCGAGCTTGAACTAGCTTTCAATAAATATTTTCTTTTTATGAACATACACATATTATAGTAATTTATCAGTTAAACATATTCTTTTACTTTTTTCATACATACATCACAAAACTAATTTTCTTGCCATAGCTCAAGGACTTTAAATAACAAATAATACACATTCCATAATTGCAGATACACAGTTACATAACAAACTTACATCTAATCGATATAAGTGTTACAAGTGGATTGTTGATCAATGAATTTAACAAGGGAACATTCTCAAGATTCAATGAACAATCTTGATGAAACTTGGTGGGTGTGTAGAGGCAACAAGAAAATATAATATGTATTTTTTGTTTGTGCCCAATTTCACTTTGAAGGGGCAAAACACATCACAAAAGATAATTTTGCATATTAGATTTGTAGGGCATGTTTTTAGAATTGTAACTGTGTAATCGAATTTTGTAATAATTTGAATTTTCGTGGCGTACTCGACCACTGTTAATTAACTCTTAAAAATGAAAACTTCTGATACAACAGGAAGAAGCTTTCAAGCCATGTGTGATAAAGCTGGTTTCTGAAATATCACTTTTGGAACATAAACTGTACTCAGTGGGCTGGCAGAGTATTCTCAACATATCTCATTAAAATATCTAAACATTCATTATTAGTCTACTTATTTATTTTGTCTATTTTTGTTTTATGTTTTAAATTGTTATTTTGTATTTTCCACTCATTCTTTTCCTTATTTGTTTTTTAGTTTGCCATTTCACTTATGTGTATTTTGTTAATGGAAAATAATGAGTAACTGATTTTTATGATTCAGAATCATTACAATAACTATTATCTGTAAATAAATGCTTAAAACATACCATTTTCTTTCACCATGTACATAAAATGAACGAAGTTTCTTCATATAATATACACAACAGAAAAACAATATAAAACAGAATTCAGCAGGTTTCAAATTGTCATGGGTGATCGTCTAAGTATTTTGATTTGTATCAGGCATATTTTGGTACATTGGTGAGCTATGGCGAAAGAATTGATTATGTACTTGTGACTGCTGCTTACTTACATTCTTTCTCAAGTTTAGATTGACATGAAAATCGTGCAACAGAACTAGATCTGAAAATCTTCTCACATAGTTCTTCCAAATTCTAAAGCCATATACATCTTATGACTGCACCTGTGCCATAAAACCCTTTGGGATCACCAGATGAACAAGTTACTTCTACTCAGGTATGATGCTCTGTACAGTTCCTTCACACTGATAGCCCCAAGAATCTAACAATAATACAGATAAGCATCTTTAAAATATCTTTTGGGCTGGTCTCAAGCTTGTTTACCAGATTTTGCTGCTGTCAAAAGGGCATTTGGAGCTTCAAAAAGAGATTCTCGAAATTTGGTCCAGACTCAGCACTGTTTTCTGTTAAAGCTATGAAAAGTCGAATGGTCAGTGTGAAAAACCATTTTGCCCATCGTACCCAAGGACAAGTAGTTTATTCACCTGGTAACCCCAAAGGACTCAATAGCACAGCTACAGACATGGTACATACTTTGCTTTTGATGTTTGAAGAACCTTGTGAGAAGATTTTCAGATGTAGCTCAGTTGAATGATTTTTATGTAAATCTCCAGTTAAGAAGCAGTCACTAGTATATAATCTGTTGTTTTCATCATGGCTTACAAATGTACTGAAATATGCCTGATACAAATCAGGATTTGAAGTGCTGCTGAATTTTCTGTTATATTGTGTTCTCTGTTGTGTATATTATCTGAAGAAATTTTGTTCATTATGTGTGCATGATGTAAGACAAAGTTGTATTTTAAACATTTATTTTAAAAATACTATTATTGTAACGATTTTGTACCATAATAATGAGTTACTAATTATTTTCAATTAACAAAATACATGTATGTGAAATTACAAATTAAAAAACAAAAGAGAACAAATGAATGAAAAACTTAGAAATTTAAAACATAATAAATATATAAGTAAAATATGCAACTACAATAATACTGAATGTTTAGATATTTTATTTAGATATTTTGAAAATACTGTGACAGCACACTGTTTACAGCATAGTTTTCAAAAATGGTATTTCAGAAATAAGTGTTATCACACATGAATGTATATAACTTGAAAGCTTCTTTATGTTGTAACAAAAGCTTCCATTTTTCATAATTAATTAATGGTGGTAGGATATTCTACGAAATTTCAAATAATTACAAAATTCGATTATACAGTTTTCAAGAATGTTAATTACATAGCAACTTTTATATGAGAAACACTTCTTTTATATCATCATTTTGAAGACATTCCCTCCAAATTTAATATGCAAAATTACTTTTTGGGTTGTGTTTTACCTCTTAAAAGAGAAACTAGGCACAAACAACAAAAATACATGTTGTATTACTATACCCCTCTACACACTTGCTACGTTTCAACAAGATCATTAATTGAAACTTGCGAATTTTCCCTTGTAAGTGTATATCATGGGGCCTACCATTCATTTACCTGTTACAATGATAGGACTTATATATTGAATGTAACACGGGTGCAGCTGTATTGTCCAGACGAACCTGTAGAGATGTTGTCCAAACAAAACTATCTTCTTCAACAATTCCTCAGAACCTGACCTGGATCATTCACCAAGTAACATGTTAGACAAGCAGGGGGGGCAGATCACTATGGAGTGGTTGCTGCAGCATGTGCAATGATATCTGGAGCATAGCTGTTAGACAACTGTGACCTAGAACATAATAGTCCCTAGCGCCATAGAGACACTGACTTTGCTCTGGCTAGTTTTTATGCACTTGAAACGACGATAAGTTCTGAAATCTGATCTATGGATAATCCAGTTCCTGTAGACTGGATTCCCCAAACGAGGGATGGAAAACAGATTTATGAAGTTCCAGATTAATGTAGTAATTGAATAGTAGTTAAGAATAGCCAGTCTAGTTGTATATACCTGTTTTACAGATTAAGGGTGAAGGTAATTTCAATAGAGAGTTAGCCTGAAGAAAGACTTTAAATACTCGATCTTCTCCATGGAAGGGGGCAGTGTAGCGACACTATCCACTCTTAGCAAAAGTAATACGAAATGGTGGGAAAGTTGCAATGAAGTATTGCATTAGCAGCTGCAAGCTATGGTCACAGTATTCGGCATGTGGATCAGATTAACATGCGCATTTTAGATACCGGGTGCATTCAATGGAAAACTGTACCATACAGTGGTAACATGCGGATCAGTATCGTCAGACTAGGTCAAGTCTCCTGTTGTAGGCAATGTAACTAGGTGCCAAGTCTTAGTGAAAAATGCATCACAGAGTGATATAAATATGTATGAATTTTGATGCAGAGACATTCCTTTCACTGGAGTTCAGCAGCATGATACATTGTGATGAATTTCCTTCTGTTCCAATAACAGTGAAAGTATTTTATGCTGTATCTGAGATTCAGTATCTTTTTCCCCATCATAGAGTAGTTAAAGTTATTTTTTGCGCTGTCGTGATGCATGGGCAACCCTGTCCACTTCCTGGCTTAATATGCAGCAGAGTGCATGACTGTTTGCACCACATTACCAACAGACTAGTGACCATTCATACAATTTCCATAAATTTCTGTACAAACTACTGATAATAATTCACCAGACTTCAGACTGCAATTCTTTCTCTGAGATTAGTACCAGAAAATCCTGTAAGACTTCCATTATATTGTGATGCATACAGACTCCCTAACAACTTATTACTCCCATAGCGCAAAGTCACATTTGTGTACACTGCTTATTAGGTGCGTGACGTGCAACCCTTTAAACATTTTCGTTACTCATAATACATGATCTTCCATGTCCTTTGCAACGACAATCATGTCATCTAAATACTTCATACACTGCCTAGGTGTCAATAACTCACCAAACACTGCGTAAATGTTGCTGAAACGTAGATGGTACGTTTTTAAATCTGAACAGCATAAGCTGATATTGATAATGTCTTGATAGAACCACAAATGCGGTGTGTGACTGATCCTCTAGTGCTTCCTCTAAGTAATGACTACCACTCTGCATATCCATGGTAGAAAAATATCTGCATTGCTGCAGATTATCCAAATTTTTTATGTTCAGGATTGGCTAAGCATCCATAACCATATACTTGTGAAAGTATGACAGCTTAAAATCTAGCTGAACACATAGAAATTTCAAATGTTCAGTTTCACTTACCACATGCCCTTTCTGTGCAATTAAAACGTCAGGTTTTATTGAATTATGGGTTAGAAACTAAAAACTGCGTCTTGTTGTGATTTAGCGTTAGTTTATTTTCTACAAGCCATGGATTTAGGTCATATACTGCATTATTTGAAACCAAGCCAATGTTGCACACAACATCCTATACTACCAAGCTAGTGTCATCACCAAACAGAAATATTTTAGAGTTGCCCATAATACTAGAGGGCACATCATTTATATAAAAGAGGAACAGGAGTAACCCCAACACCGATCCCTGGGGGGCACCCCCCCCCCCCCCCAGTACCCTACTCAGACCCCACGTAACAGCTGTTATCAACATTGTGAATAATGACTTTTGCTGCCTGTTGCTAAAGTAAGAGGGGAATCAGTTGTGAGCTACTCCCTGTATTCCGTGATGTTTCAACTTCTGGAGCAATATTTTGTGATCAACACAATCAAATGCATTAGTTAAATCAAAAAATATGCCAAGCGTTCGAAACCTTTTGTTTAACCCATCCAGTACCTCACAGAGAAAAGAATATAGCATTTTCAGTTGTTAAACGACTTCTGATTCCGAACTGTACATTTGATAGCAAATCGTGTGATATAAACTGATCAATTATCCTTACATACACAGCCTTTGCAATAGCTTTAGCAAAGACTGATGGCACAGAAATAGGTCTAAAATTATCTAAATCTCATCCCTTTCTCCCTTTTTATAAAGCGGCTTCACTACTGAGTACTTTAATCGCTCAGGAAACTAACTATTCCTAAAGAAAAATTACAGATGTGGCTAAATTCAGGGCTAACATAGGCAGCACAGTATTTTAATATTCTGCTAGACACTGCATCATAAACATGAGAGTCCTTAGTCTACAGTTATTTAATTATTGACTCTATCTTCCTCTTGTCTGTATCACAGAGAAGTATTTCAGACAATCTCAGAAAGGCATTTGCCAAGAAAGTTATGATTTCTGGTAGAAACTAAATTTTTATTTAATTCACCAGCAATTCTCAGAAAATGATTGTTAAATACTGTACATATTATTACTGCGAACTGACTTTATATCATCGACCTTGTGCTGCTGACCAGACACTTCCTTCACAACTGACCATATGATTTTAATTTTATCCTGTGAATTAGCTATTCTATTTGGATACCACATACTCCTTGCTTTCCTAATAACATTTTTAAGCACCTTACAATACTGTTTGTAATGGGCTACTGTAGCTTGATTGTGACTACTTCTAACATTTTCATACAATTCCAATTTTGTTCTACAAGATATCCTTATCCCACTACTCAGCCGCCTGGGCTGCCTATTATTGCTGGTATCCCGTTTAGAACATTCTAATGGAAAGCAACTCTCAAAGAGAATGAGAAATATGTTAAGGAAATCATTGTGTTTGTCGTCTATATTATTGGCACTATAAACATCCTGCCACTCATGTGGCCTACAGATCGTCAAATACGGAAAGACTCTTACTCTATTACACTGCACTGCCACTTGTAACGCCGGAAATTTATATCCTCCTGTTTCCATCTATTGTACTATAAATTTTTTCCTTATTTTGTTACCTGAAGTTATGACATTTCTGTGTCTATATATTGTAATTTGTTTTGTAAATATTATTTGTATTTTTACGCTGGGTCTGGCCTAGGGAAAACTATGCTATCGAACGATTACATCGATAGGTCGTGTGGAGAACCAAAGTGTTTAGGATCTTTGGTAGTGTTAACTCTGCCGCTTGGAGCGCGGGCAGATAGAGGCTGGCGGAAGTAGGGTGGTGGAGCAGGGGTGATGTGTGACGCTCCCGCGAGTTGCCGCGCTTTCGGGGTTTGGCAGCATGTAATTGCACTCAACTTGCTATGATAGTTTCTGACACGGTGTCGCAGACGGGAAGCATTAGCTGGCGCACATCAAGAGCCCGTTTCGTCTAGTGACCATGTTGAGAAGAAGGTGCGCCAACATCCAGCTTCTGCATCAGTGACGGCCGACAATGAGTGACTGTCGCCACCTCCCCAATCGATGACTGCAAACCTTCAATCAACCAACAAGGAAGACTGAAAGCACGTAAAGTTTTTGAACTGTATGGCAGACCTCAGCTTTTCAAACTGTTGCATCACAAAAATACAGCAACTTAACATGAACCTTTGTTGCTCATTGTTCCAATTGCATTACCAATCAGGGTCCCTTCCTTTTCTGGAATAAACCCAAGTGTCATTGAAATCTATACACCAGCATTAAAGTAATATCATTCCATTTCACTGCTTTAATTTCAAAGTTCAGTTGAAGTAATCATAGCTGGCTACAATATTTAGATTACACAAGCACAAATTAATTAAGAGTGCGAGTTTTTCTACCATATTTTAGCTTTCCTGTGACTGCAGCTCACTTGGTACGTTCTAAATTTTACTATTGTTAATTGTTCAGAATCATTTAATTCAAGTTCAAAGTTAAATCTCTTATTTCCAAATTGCGTAGATTGAAGTAGCTTTTGAAATGATTGTTGAGGTAGACCAAGACTAACCTTATTTTACTGAATTTCGTACTGCTTCAGAAACAAAGCTCACTTTTAATTTCAGTCACTAAAATGACTTTCAATTTTCTGGTTTTATTAATTCTTTTGCTAAATTAAGCCAGAGTGTAGCAAAATTTATTACTTCTGACAAACATTCAGTTTTCACACAACACGTGTCAACCTTCAGTTGCCACACTTTTAGTGCAAATTATATGTGCATTAATCTTTCATTTTCAGTTATTGTAGTTGTCCATAGGACTGGCGACCGTAATTTTCCCCAAATCTCAAATATCTAATTAACGCCTATTAATTGTTAATGTAACGACTGCACATTTACTTTCTTTATTAATTTTACCCTTTTCTCAAAATTAATTTTCACCAATTTCATTTGCATTTTTCCTTTCATTTAGATGTAACCCTTTCCTCCCTCTTTACCGACAAGTTAACTTCGGTGACAATTGCTTTTCCCAAATTTCCATTAGGTGCAGGCAGTTCAATTTTTCACTGTCATTAACGGCGATAAGTGAGGGGGAGGTTACACACTGAGGACAGGAACTTTAATATTAGAGAGTGAAACCCATCTCCAATCCAGCAATATATCACTGCATACCGTGTCGATGTACTAAACATACAATTCGTATCCTGTGCCATACAAAATCGCCCCTGGTACATCATTCGTATAGCTATCGGACACCAAACACTCTTACATATACCGCAAAGACAGACAGCATAAGCATATACACCTTAGGTATACTCCTTGCTGCACTAGATGTTTCCCTTGAGGTCGGGCAGATATCCATTCTACATGCACGACCAGAGCGCCCTCAGCAGACCGAAGACACTCTCAGAACTGTTCTACAAATTCGGGGTCGGCCCCACTCGGCATAAAGGCGTTACAGCTTATGGCCCAGACCTGCTTGCTTTCTTGCTTTTCTACACCCATCTCTAGATTCTGGGATTACAAGAACATATGTAATTTCGGATGGTTTGCAAGAATATCATACCATTTTCGCGATACTTCTCGATATCAAGCACATAGCAATATCGCTTGCATTGTGATATTGCGCGTGCACCATAATTCCGAAGATATAGTCCGGAAGTTATTTGTCTAGAAAGGCGAAAGCTTAGCGAGGTTAAGCATGCTGTAAACCACTGAGTAACTAGAAACTTATCCTATCTGCAAAGGTCTTTACATGAAAACACGAAAATGTAGTGGAAATTGATATTACCACTCGCGAATACTGATGTCGGTGATGCAACAGATTCCAAATCATCCCTATAATTTACAAAGTCAACTAAGGTGTTTCTCTTGTCTAGAGAACCACCAAACGTGTCTTCCACCTATCTTTCACCTGCTACATACACCCCACAATCGATGTTCCCTCAACTTAATAAATGTGCGAAATGTGCGGAAGCAGTCAACCGGACAATTTACAGGGAAGGGAATAATAGTCCAGTGCAAACAGACACCCATATTGAATCTTTTCAAATTTCCATACGATCACGAAAGCTACCCAACATATACTACGTATTAGTTCGCTACTCGGACGTCTAGAGGACGACATGGTTAAGTCAACTACATTCCTGCATCCCAGCAGGCCTTTCCATTTGGACGGCTCCTGCCGTGAATGGGAAATGTGAATCATTCCCGCCACAGGCCACTGGCACTGCATGCCAAGCACGGACAGGCAGAACCATCATCCTAGGAAATTGGTCACATATAATTTTGATCACTATACTTACAATTAAATGTTACTATTGTGGTCTCAGTTGAACGACATTCGACAACGAGTGAAGTATCGGAAATACACCCTGCTGGTGGTTGTGGCTCTGAGAATAGAAATATCTGTACCATTCCTATGACTTGACATACTCTTCCCTTTGCTATCACAGTATTCCACGTCAAATCGATACCCTCCTTACGACTAGACATAGTGATTTCCTTTACACATGTCGGAACACAAACACATACCTTTTAATCGGCCAGGAATTTTTACATACCTTATAAGCCTGATGCTCAAGGTGAACTAGCACACATCCCCTACTACTAAGTGTAATACTTCGTCAATAACTGATTGCCGGCGATATGAATTAATACTGACCGAAAGTCAACGATGGATGGACATGTCCCATACGCTTTCTTGCGAGTGGTATCATTGTGTCTTAGAAAGAAAACACAGCCATATTACCGTCACAAGTGGTCTTGGTTCTACAGGTGTATACAAGTATCCATGTTAAAACCTATACTGGCTTTATAAATCGAGGTATGGAATTACCTCTGAATGTTGTAGTTTTCTCCAGAAAAAAACCGCGACAATGAATACAGACGGTGATTGCCAGAATGTATAGTGTCAGTCCAACAGTGCAGTTACACGTCGCCAACGGTGCAACCTCTTAATAAAATTACCGAATTTAGGAAGTGATTCGGCTAGAGAACGTGGTATGAAGCCAGTATTTGCAACGCCCTCACACTGCTACCGCTGGATATTTCTCCAGTACTTGTAACGCATTCTGTCTCGATGCCATGTCAGAGGTTCGGTGATATATCGCCTTGTTATAGGCGATGGTTGATTGAGAAGGATCACAAATAGTAGATGGTGTGCTGATTGAGGTCGTAAGGAATGTACACTAGCTTTTCAGATCTCAAATGCTACGCTATGCGCTAGAAATGCTGTCTGGGATTTGGAATCAAGTCTCTCCATTCGAGTACATATTGGGTTGGATCCTATGGAGAAGTCCTTTAATAATTACATCCATTAGTGTATCATATTTCTGACAATCTCATATTCCGAAACGAGTCACCTTTCTCGAATCTGCTACAGTAGAATTCCAACGTTGTTATAGGTAGTCCCTAAGCATCTTGCAACTGCCATTTGTGCAGCTTTGCGTGATTTATCAATTTAAGTCAGAACTGAGTATATGTCGAAGAAAGCTATATCTACCACCTTCTGAAACCTGTCCAGAAACGGGCTAAGTTGAGTTATTGGGGCGCAGAACTGTGTTTTGACCATTCAATGGAAATGGGAACATATTGTCGTAGCTCCACCAACTGTGCACGTTGTGTAAGGTCAGTGCCAAACAAAGCCCCCTCCTGCAACACGAAGTACTATAAAAGACAGTATGGGAACTGGGAGATGGACGAGGATTTTGCTGCTGCATGGTGGTGCATCCCCAAACAACATACAAGTACTGCTGGCTGAAACATATCCGCGTCCCTCAGAGTTCATTCACGTCGATCACCCCAACATGCTATCTTCATTATTCTGTACGATCCAACAGAGAAACATTAAAAACTATAAAAAGCTCCACTAACTTCATCCGATAGAGAACTCGATAAGATTTTTACCGCATATGTCTCCCCCCATATATCGAAAATATATACCAGCTGCTTGCCAGCATAGAGCACATCTGAGATCCTATTAAATATACAGCTATTGAACCATCGCAGAGACCAGTGTAAAAAAGGTGCATGGCCTGTGCTGTGGGAGGATGGGCGTGTCCCACAAACTATATTATAAGTCGAAGATATCCTTCCTGTGAACCTTTCTCATTGTTTGAAACATTGATTTTTTTCTGCTCTAACACGCTTTGTACATTGTCATACACTTTGTTTTTTCTGCCACGACTTCTAGGTCTGTGTCAGGATGTAAACTGGCATTAACACATTCTGATCGATTGCTTCTCACAGAAAACTAGACTTCGCACGGTATAAGTAATGTTGCTACTGCTGCTACCATAAAACAAAACACACACACGCCACACACTGGATGATTTTAAATAAAAGACAGTTACAACATTAGGAAACGAAGATTTTGGCGGCGTTGAGGGGAGTTTCCAAACTGCTGTCCAAAGGTGATTGATGACCTTCACATTTAAACTCATCTGTCACGGTGACTGAATAGCTGATGGCTCTGCGTTCCGTTTAGACTAATTCCTCATATTGCAGTCGTGTATGCGATAATGGTTTCGGTGGTAGCCATCCCCAGAAGGTGTTGCCCCCCGCCGGCCGTGATAACCGAGCGGTTCTAGGCGTTACAGTTTGGAACCGCGCGACCGCTACGGTCGCAGGTTCGAATCCTGCCTCGGGCATGGATGTGTGTGATGTCCTTGGGTTAGTTAGGTTTAAGTAGTTCTACGTTCTAGGGGACTGATGACCTCAGAAGTTAAGTCCCATAGTGCTCAGAGCCATTTGAACCGTTTCGTCGCTCCCCCCCCCCCCCCCCCCACCAAATCTCTTTCTCCAACTCAAACAAGCGATGTCAATCAATCATTATGGAGTAACCAACAGCCAACCAGCGGACTAATGGGATGGAAAAGACACTGTCGATGTACTGAAACAGTAAGTATCACTGGAACAGTCCACTGGTATACTGCCGGTTCATAGTGTCCAACGGGCACAATATTTCGGCGACCAGACATGTCGCCATCGTCAGGTGCGCTGACGAACTGAGCTCCGGAGGGCGGGCGGCTGATTTAAATCCCCTCCCCCCGCGGGCCGCTCTCTTCACCGTCCGCGCCCGCGCGCCGGCGGTCGCGAAGGCGTGGGCGTCGGAATCTGTCGTAACGTCGATGTGCTTGCTACGTCCGCCCTGGTCGCCAGTTCCTACTTCTTGTTGAGAGTCTTCTTAATTACATTCAATGTCGGGTCCCAAGCCTTGCTGAGACTGTAGCCGCAATCTCGGTTGATAAGATCTTCCCTGGCGCGAATTTCGATAGCCTCCCTTATAACGCTGTCCCATTATTTAGAGGTCTGAGCCAGGATCTTGGTACGCTCATAATCCATCTCGTGTTTCTCGGACAAACAATGCTCTGCTACCGCCGTCTTATTTGGATATTTCAGTCGAGTGTGCCTTTGATGTTCTCGGCAACGATCTTCGATGGTGCGTACTGTTTGTCCGATATAAGTCATCCCCCCTGACGATGGCGACATGTCTGATCGCCGAAATATTGTGCCCGTTGGACACTACGAACCGGCAATATACCCGTGGACTGTTCGATCACCAAATACGCCGGGAGAAACTGAAGAATCACAATAAATATCACAGTTGATAGTGCGAACAATTTTAGCAATTTTACAGTAATTTCAACACCGATCAGTGATGCAGCAGCATGTTTCCCAGTATTAGGATCATAGCTAAACCGTCCCTTGTCTACTTTGCTAGTATCATTACGAATGTAGGTAGATGACTGTGCAGTATGTCCATTGATTGTTAATTCTCGAACATATACATCATCAAAGTACACCAGACAGCACTCTACATATTTTTAGTACCTCGAGCATAGTGCTTAATTTACGATCTATCTCTAAGCGGATGAGAGTCACAGAGCATTCTCGCAGTCTCAGGATAAAATTAGAGACTGAAAGAACCCCTTGTACTGTCATTATCAAGCAGCCCTGCAGCACTGTTACCGGTTTAATCGGCAGCCGACCAGAAGCAGACCGCTACATTCCACGTCTCGTGAATGAATGGAGCTAGCCGTGTCCCCGTCCATCCAAGTGCACAACATTCGAAAGTGTTGTGATGTAATAGATGGTTAAGACGAACAAGAAACGGGTGATTTTTATGCATGAAGGAGCTCCAGACGGGTGGAGTTAGAACCATTTTACGTAAATCAACTACCCTATCAATTTTAAAGTATTGTTAAAGTTAAAATGGCTCTAAGGACTATGCGACATAACATCTGAGGTCATCAGTCCCGTAGGCTTAGAACTACGTAAACCTAACTAAGCTAAGGATATCACACACATCCCAGCCCGAGGCTGGATTCGAACCTGCGACTATAGCAACAGCGCGGTTCTGGACTGAAGCGCCTAGAACCGCTCGGCCACAGCGGCCAGCTATTGTCCTAGTATCTGGGATCAGTAACAGGAGGGTATTTGTAGGAGAGAACATACACACGCACTCGTAAGCCTACACGGTTCTGCACTTAAAACAGGCTACGTTAGATCGCTTGAGTTTCCGACCTATCTTCTTCTTAAGTTGCCAATCCTAAGATTGATTTGCAGCAGCTCTCCATTCAGTGCGATTGTCGGCCAGCCTCTTCAATTCCGTGAAACTTCCGCATCCTAGGTCCTGCATTATCTGGCTCATGTACTTTCTTCTAGGTCTGCCTCTTGCCCTTTTGCCCTCCACAAGGCCTTCCGTTATAGTGTGGAGAAGACTTTCATGTCTCAGAATGTGTCCCATCCATATATCTCTCCTCTTCTTGACCGTCTTCCAAAGAACTGGAACTTCCTCCGCTCTCTGCAGGACTTCTTCATTTGTCATCCTGGCCGTCCATGGAATTTTTAACATCCTCCGCAGACACCACATTTCGAATCCTTCAATACTTCTTCTTTCGTCCTCTCCAAGTGTCCAGGTTTCGCTGCCGTAGAGAAGCACACTCCCAACAAAGGTCTTTATTAACCGCTTCCTTAACGACAGACTTATCATATTTGATGTGAGGAGTCCTTTCCTTTTATAGAATGCAATCTTTGCCTGATTTATTCTACTTATTACATCTTTCCTACTACGACCATCTGATGTTATTCTGCTTCCCAAGTAGACAAAGTCTTGTATTTCTTTCAGCTTCTCTCCATTCAGCCTTATATTCGTAATTGCTTGATTATTTTGTTTGCTTGCAACTAAGATTTTTGTTTTTGACTTATTAATTTTCATGTTGTACCGTGTAGCAAGAGTGTTTTCCATTTCCTCCAACACTACTTGTAATTCTTCCTCATTTTCCGCTAGGACAGTAATGTCATCCGCAAAACGCAGCATATCAACTATTTTTCCCTGGATCCTGATTCCATTAGCTTGTCCTAACTTTTCTCTGACCTCGTCAATTGCTTTCTGTATGTACATATTAAAGAGGACAGGGGAGAGTGCACATCCCTGTCTCACACCCTGTTTAATTTTTGCTTGTTGTTGATTTTCCCCACATCATCATGGAATCAGGATCCAGGGAAAAATAGTTGATATGCTGCGTTTTGCGGATGGCATTGCTGTCCTAGCGGAAAATGAGGAAGAATTACAAGTAGTGTTGGAGGAAATGGAAAACACTCTTGCTACACGGTACAACATGAAAATTAATAAGTCAAAAACAAAAATCTTAGTTGCAAGCAAACAAAATAATCAAGCAATTACGAATATAAGGCTGAATGGAGAGAAGCTGAAAGAAATACAAGACTTTGTCTACTTGGGAAGCAGAATAACATCAGATGGTCGTAGTAGGAAAGATGTAATAAGTAGAATAAATCAGGCAAAGATTGCATTCTATAAAAGGAAAGGACTCCTCACATCAAATATGATAAGTCTGTCGTTAAGGAAGCGGTTAATAAAGACCTTTGTTGGGAGTGTGCTTCTCTACGGCAGCGACCTATCAGTCGTGTGGAATGCAGCGCTTTTAATATTCAGATGTAAAAAAGTATATTTCCAGCGCATGACGTACATCCGCCTTGAAGGTTTCTGTACCATAAACTGTGCTAACAAACTGTATAAGAAAAAAAAATATTTTGCAAAAACAGACAATGTCTGATGGGATAATCGCAATCAGTGGTTTTACATTGTTATTTGTAATCCGCCTTGATTGCATAAAATGTTTATTCACACGACCGGTTTCGGTTCCTCTAGAACTATCTTCAGATCTGTAACGATAATGATACTAATTTCCTATTTCAGGAATGCAAATCTTTTTCATCCTAATCAGTCACCATCAAATGTATCAGAACATAGCTGCAATTTCGGTTACAGGAGTAACCCATCCACACAACAACGTTCAAATGCTGCGTCACATAAAATTGGTTGGCAGAATGCACGTAATTTATATTAATTATAACACTATTACCGACATGTGGAGTCTGGTACATTTGTTACATTACACATGCACATGCTGTTTTAAGTAGATTTTTGTAACTTACTTTTATCTCTAAAAATACTTAATTAAAATCTGTGGAAGTCAAGGTTAAAATCTTTACTTGCCAAAATGAAAATACACAGTAAAATTATCATTTTATACGATCTAAAAACAAAGGGCGATTTTTATATCCATGGCGTTGGTGTAGACTTGTTTTCCTCTATGGTCTACTTCCGTGGTTCCCGCCATTTCGGTGTTGAGCCGCGATCCGCCCAGTCGTCTGACGTCCATCGCCGTGGGCAAGAGGGCCACGCAGGAGGGCCCCGTCAATGACGCCAGGCGCTGCACGCATCTTCAGGCTTCCCCATCATGCACCATCTCTCATCCCTCGGCCTGGACCTCCACACGCAACACTTGTCATCTCAGTAAGTCGTCATAAATACTAAAATAGGCGCTATGATTGAACTCACTTTGCTCGTTGAGGATTAAATTCGGATCTTTCTTTTTGTGGGTGTATATTTCAATTTCTTCCAATATGTTAAGAAACCGTCCCTTATGAGCTGTATGCAGGATGTCTAAATTTTGTTCAATGTTCGTGATTGAGTGCTTTAAGGCAGCCATACGCGCCTCAAACGCTGTTTTGTTTTGAGAGTAGGTGTGCTCCCTGAATCTGTTCTCAAAGTTCCTACCAGTCTTCCCTATATATTGTTTACAGCAGTCATCACATTTGATATTATATACACCTGAATCCTGAAATTTATTCCTACTATTACATATTTGTGTCACAGCTTCAATTTTAGAGTGTTATTTGTTCGGAACCCTATTTTAAAGTCGGATTTACGAAAGCATCTTTCAATCTTATCTGTAATTATTCCACTGTAAGTGAGAACCTCGTGTTTTTTCTTGTTGTTCCTCTTAACTGCGACTTGACTTCCTTCTATTTCTTTCATTTGCCTCTTCTTTATCTTATTATAAGTATTCATCACCTCCTTGCACGTATATCCGTTCGCTACGGCCACTTGTTTTAAAATACTTAACTCCTTTTCTACTTCCTGTTGGCTTAGTGGCAATCTTAGTAGCCTGTATAACATCGAAGTAAAATATGCCCATTTGTATCGCGGTGGGTGACAAGAGCGCTCTCAAACTAAATCTGTACACGTGTGTTTTCTGAATATGCTAAATTCATGCTTCCCATCTTTTTTTATTAATGTTAAATCTAAGTAATCTGTATGGTTGTCTTCTTCAAAATCTATATTGAATCTAATTTTCGGGTGTTGAGGGCTCATTTTTGTGCTACGTTTTCGATATCATTTTTCCCACTTGTATAATAAAGTAGTCAACATATCGCCTGCAATATACAATTTTCTCAATATACAATTTTCTCAATATACAATTTTCTCAATATACAATTTTCTCAATATACAATTTTCATGGAAGAATTAATTTTTCAAGTGATTTACAAAAATGTCAGCCAGCGTTCCAGCTAAACTGTTCGCCATTGACAACCCGGCTTTCTGTTGATAAATTTTACCATTGAAAGTGAAGTAATTGAACAAGACTTGTTACAGCATTTCCACTAGTTCAGTCACTTCCCCCAATTCCAACTTACCATGAGTGAGGAGATCGTTTCTTTTACAGGAATGTTTGTGTACAGATTGGTGATATCCAATGAAACTAGTGACGCTTCCTGAGGTATAATTAAGTCTTTCATTTCCTCGGCAAATTCGTAGCTGTTCCTAATGTTAAAAATCCGACGATATGTATATGCCGCCTTCAATCTGTTATTTCGCTCTTTATTTAATTTATAACTTAGGCTACAGGTATTATTGACGATTGGGCAAATCGATTTTTCAACCTTATGGAGCACTTCCTTAAAACAGTGGCTCTGTGTGATATATGCACAATATAGATTTTCAGAGATGTATAGCGTCCAATATTTACACCCGATCACAGTTCAGAAATTATACTATGCCCACATCAGTCCTATATAAAATGATCGTTAGTAACGGAGAATACCTCTTACAAGGAAATAGATAAACGCATAGAAGCAGCATCCGATATGTGAAATTCAAAGTCATACCGCCACTAATTCTGTAAACACCACATCTGACAAGCAGATGTATATGTGGGGATGCAGTGTCTCACAAACACCTATTGCTAACTTAGTTATGAAACTGAAGATTGGATTTGACACCCAAGATACGACAGGGGGATGGAGTACATCGCATAAATATTCGTTCGTTTAGAGGAATGTGTCACGTTTCATCACACATGAGATGGAACTCTGATGACCAAGAGGTTTACTGTTAACGATCGGCCCGCATCTCGTGGTCGTGCGGTAGCGTTCTCGCTTCCCACGCCCGGGTTCCCGGGTTCGATTCCCGGCGGGGTCAGGGATTTTCTCTGCCTCGTGATGGCTGGGTGTTGTGTGCTGTCCTTAGGTTAGTTAGGTTTAAGTAGTTCTAAGTTCTAGGGGACTGATGACCATAGATGTTAAGTCCCATAGTGCTCAGAGCCATTAGAACCATTGTTAACGATCGCAAGTAGACACTGCGCTAATACCCACACGGAACACGCGGTTGTATACGGGTCGAACGCAGGCTATGGCACACAACTGATGGATCCTGACAGAACACCAGGAAAAAATGGTCAAATGACCGGTAGCGACTTCCCCCTCTCTAGAATTCTTCATCAGTCTACCATTAAATCGTACCACGTCACAACTCCATCTCTACCGACCATTCCATCCACTCTGTCCTCCTTTAACGTAGAGGCAGATGGTTCTTTCTTCCTGAAAAGTGTCAAGTACAGTAGTCAACTCGCGTGTATCACTGTTACCTCAATAGACATACAATAGAATGCCGCCTCAAGAGAAAGTGTTTCCCTGGACCCTTCGCTTCCATGTCGACGTTTTCTCGGATTCCTCTTGCTGTTGCATACTTGTTCCCATGTACAAGAATTGTTCTGCACCAACCAGAAGACACGCAAGTACTTCAATTTCCCAGCATTTCAGTGCATATTCCCTAAATTTATATGTATTTTCCACAATTATATCGATTTTTTATGTCAGTTCAATCCATGCAATTATGATATAATTTCTCGTTCTGTGTTCTAAAATTGCTATTGAAGTAGTACAGCTGTCAACACCTAGAGCAAATGCACTGATCAGGAGGCATAGTACAGCATCCAGTGTCCTCCAACCTGCATATTCCACATTTACAGAGCTTCTGCTCTGTTTTCTATATATCTGCGTATGTGCATGTCGCGGATGGCTCCCAAGACCCGCAGTAGACGCGAGTAGCGTTAGAGTTTGGATCCACCGCGTGTTATATCCGGAGCATTGTTGGGACACAGATTCACAATGTGCCACGTCCAGGACAGAGTTTGAAGGTGGATCCGCCATGCACAATGTACGGAGCAATGTTGGGATGCAGATCCACAATATATCACACCTGAGTTATCATTCGAGTGTGGATCTGCCGCACACTACATGTTCAGAGGTGGATCCACCACTCGTCACATCTGAGGCAGGTCTCGCAGGTGGACCAGCCTCGCTTTACACCTTAAGATGTATTCCATGTTCGAAGTTGAGTCCACCAGCGGCAGGACCTGCTCCTGGGAGCCGTCCGCAACACATGCTTGTGCAGAGACGTACAGAAAACAGAGCAGACAGTCTGCAAATGTGGAATATTGGAGGCGACTGGATACAATCGAGTACAGTGCTATACTATGCCCCCCGATCAGTGTATTTGCGCTAGGTGTTGGCAGATGTACTACATTTACAAGCAATTTTAGAACAGGAACGAGAAGTAATGTCACGATTGTATGGGAAGAACTGACATAAAAAATCGACAGAATTGTAAAAAATACGTATAAATTGAGGAAATATACACATAAATGCGGGGAAACTGAGGAAGTATTTGCGTGTCTTCTGGCTGGCGCAGAACAATTCTTGTACATGGGAACAAGTATGTGACAGCAAGAGGCATCCGAGAAAACGTCGACATGGAAGCGAAGGGATCCAGGGAAACATTCACTTTTTTTTTTCTACCGAGGTAGCGTTCTATCGTATGTCTATTGAGGTAATAGTGATACACGCGAGTTGACTACTATAGTTGACGCTTTTCAGGAAGAAAGAGAACCATCTACCTCTAAACTTACCTGCGTCTGTGTTAAAGGATGACACTGGATGGAGTGGTCGGTGGAGATGGAGTTGTAGCGTGGTACGATTTAATGGTTGACTGATCATGAATTCTAGAGAGAGAGAGAGAGAGAGAGAGAGAGAGATGAGGGGGGGGGGGGGGGGGGGGAGAAGAAGCTGCTGCAGGTCATTTGACCATTTTTTTTTCCTGGTGTTCTGTCGGGATCCATGAGTTGTGTGCCATATCGTGTTCTGTGTGGGTCTTAGAGCAGTGTCTACTTGCGATCGTTACAGTAAACCTCTTGGTCATCAGAGGAGTTCCATCTCACGTGTGATGAAACGTGACACATTCTTCAAAACGAACGAAGATTTATGCGATGTACTCCATCGCCCTGTCGTATCTTGGGTGTAAAATCCATACTTCAGTTACATAACTAAGTTAGCAATAGGCGTTTGTGAGACACTGCAATCCCTGCGTATACATCTGCTTGACAGATGTGGTGTTTACAGAATTAGTGGTGGCATGACTTGTAATTTCATACATCGGATGCTGCTGCTATGCGTTTATCTGTTTCCTTGTAAGAGATATTCTCCGTTACTAACGATCATTTTATATAGGATTGATGTGGGCATAGTATAATTTCTGAACTGTGATCGGGTGTAAACAGTGGACACTATACATCACTGGAAAGCTGTATTGTGCATGTATCACACAGAGCCACTGTTTTAAGGAAGTATTTTCTTCGTTACACAGTTTGTTACCATAGTTTATCGCAAAGAAACCTTCAAGAAAGATGTTTGTCATGCGCTGGAAATATTTCTTACATTGGAATATTAACAGCACTGCATTCCACACGATTGATAGGTCGGAAACTCAAGCGATCTAACATTATAGCCAGTTTTAAGTGCAGAACTGTGTAGCCTTAGGAGTGCATGTGTTTATGTTCTCTCTTACCAATACCCTCCTGGTACTGATCCCAGACACTAGAACAATACTTTAAAATTGATAGCGTAGTTGATTTACATAAAATACTTTGAACTCCATCCCTCTGGAGCTTATCATGCATAAAAATCACCCGTTTCTTGTTCTTCTTAACCATCTGCTATTACGTCAACACTTTCGAATCTTGTGCACTTGGATGGGCGAGGACGAGACGTGGAATGTAGCGGTCTACTTCTGGTCGACTGCAGATTTCTGGTAACAGTGCTGCAGGGCTGGTTGATCAATGACAGTACGAGGGGTTCTTTCAGTCTCTAATTTTATCCTGAGACTGCGAGAAAGCTCTGTGACTCCCAACCCCATAGAAATAGATCGTAAATTAAGCACTATGCTCGAGGTACTAAAAATATGTAGGGTGCTGTCTGGTATACTTCGATGATGTATACGCTCGAGAATTAACAATCAATGGACATATTGCACAGTCATCTATCTACATTCGTAATGATACTAGCAAAGTAGACAAGCGATGGTTTAGCTATGATCCTGATACTGGGAAACATGCTGTTGCAGCACTGGTTGGTGTTGAAATTACTGTAAAATTGCTAAAATTGTTTCGCGTTATCAACTATGATGCTTATTATTTCAGTGCATAGACGGTGTCTTTTCCATCCCATCCATCCACTGGTATGCTGTTAGTTACCACATAATAATTGACTGACAACGCTTGATACTGTCAGTGAAAAAGTTTTGGTGGGGGGCAGCACCTTCTGGGGGTGGCTAGCACCTTTGGACAGCAGTTTGGAAACTTTCCTCAACGTCGCCAAAATCTTCCAGTTTCCTAATGTTGTAGGTGTCTTTTATTTGAAATCATCCAGTGCGTGTGGTGTTACGGTAGCAGCACTAGCAATCTGCCTTATACTGTGCGAAGTCTAGTTTCCTGTGAGAAGCAATGGATCAGAACATGTTAATGTCAGTTTACAACCTGACGCAGACCTCGAAGTCGTGGCGGAAAAAACAAAATGTATGGCAGTGTACAAAGCGTGTTACAGCAGAAAAAACAATGTTTCAAAGAATGACACATGTTCACAGGGAAGACCTCCTCGACTTATAATATGGTTTGTGGGATACGCCCATCCTCCCACAGTACCGGCGATGCACCTTTACACTGGTCTGTACAATGGGTCAATAGCTGTATATTTAATAGGATCGTCAAATGTGCTCTATGCCGGCATGCAGACGGTATAGATTTCCTGTATATCGGAGAAGAGATATGCGGTAAAAAATCTTACCGAGTTTTCAATCGGATGAAGTTAGTGGAACTTTTATAGTTCGTAATGTTTCTCTGTTGGATGGTACAGAAAACGAAGATAGCATGTTGGGGTTGTGGGGCGACTGCTGGGAAAATTTAATTGCAGTTATATAAAATGTTTGTAGAATGTAGAAACACTTCATTTCCCGGCCGATGCGCCATATGAGGGGCGGCGGGTGGAATTAATTGTTATATAATGTTCCTATTATTTATGCTGTTGTTTGCCGTTCTCAACACTGGCTCTCTAACTACAATATTGGCAACCAGAAAGTGATTAGCAAAACGTGAAGCCTGTAATTAGAATTCCTAGAACCCCCACTTCATCTGAGAATACACTTATAGTTACAGCTTATAGCTCTGATGAATTAGGAGATTGTCTGGGATTTATAATCAAAAACTGTGGTGAAAAAACGTTTTGTATTGTGAAAGTCACAGATGAAAACAAAAGAATCCACACAATCTAACTAACAGAGCAGTTCAGAGTCTAATGCGCTGATGCGACTATAAATGTCCAAATTAAATGTTTAAATGAATGCTCGCCATAATTTGATGATTAGGTTCATCAAACGCCACGCTAAACAATGGTAAAATGTTTGTCCCGCGGCGGCACGTGAAAATACGACATACGCAAACTGAAGATAGATAATTAAAATCATCCTAGAATTAACACTTCACTCGAAAATGATTTCATGGTTACGCGTAGTGGTGGGCAGGAAGTCGCGTATCTGTTAGAAATCGCAGTGACTGAGAAGTCACAGATATCACAGTAGCAACTTTACAGAATCTAACTGCGATTTCAGTCACAGTTAGTAGTCGCAAGTAGTATTTCACATTCAAAGACGTGAGCCATCTATTGGTCGAATTTAGCACTGCTTTCTGCGATTTCAGTGACAAGTCGCAACTAAGAGTCGCAAGTAGCAACTAAAAAGCGCGGTTAACAGTGGCATCTGTTGGCCGAAGTTCGTACTACGTCCGTCTCTGCGGTACGCTATGGAGTCTAACTGCGATTTCCGTGACGAGTCGCAAGTAGCAACTAGAAAGCGCGGTTAACAGTGCCATCTGTGGGTTAAAGTTCGTACTACGCCCAGCTCTGCGGTACGCTATGGAGTCTAACTGCGATTTCCGTGACAAGTCGCAACTAAGAGTCGCAAGTAGCAACTAAAAAGCGCAGTTAGCACTGCCATCTGTTGAGCAAAGTTCATACTACGCTATTCGCTACCGAGTCAGACTGCGATTTCTGTGACAAATCGCAACTAAGAGTCGCAAGTAGCAACTAAAAAGCGCAGTTAACATACTTTTCCTAGTGTCATCTGTTGACCGACGTACGTACTTCGTTATGAGAGCCTTGTGCCTCACGAGATCGATGTGCTGTGTGTGCATATGAAGGGCTTATTTCAATAGTGGTACAAGTCCATTTTTGTTAATTTTGAGATATAGAGTCGTAAAGTTAAATGAGTGCTGAAAAATCTGCAGTTGAGATACCAGAAATATTCAAGCATATGGCTTCTTGCTAGAGATGAACCTTTATATATGTTTGTTTGGATCACTAATTTCAGAAGCATTATAGACAGAAAAGTGTAGGTAATGGACATGTACCACTATTGAAATAAGCCCTTCATATTATATGACGACATTCAGCATCAGTTATGGTTGGTCAAATACTGCTGTGACTCTGAATGTATTTTATTAATAAGAAGCAACATTGCCTTTTTCTCCTGGAAATATCAAGTAACGTAACAAATGTGTTTGATTCTGCTTCCAATATGACAGTTTTGGTTAATACTCCACATGCCTACAGGGCTTTGCAATGTTAACACAGCAGAACTCAGACATCTGTATAAGTGTAGAGAAATGAAAACAGTCATATGAATGCCTCACTTTTGTTCCGACACAGTTCAAGACTCGGGAGAAAAGTTTTACACCTGGTGTTCTACATGGCAACTTCACACACAAGAACTTTTTGCCGACACTACTACCACCTACATAAGTAAGCTTTTCCACTGTCACTTTCAAGTAATGCACTTAAGCTATTCCTGATTTAACTGGAAGATCTGTGCTTCCCACTTTCATATCAACAGCCTCAAAATGCATATTGTAGACTTCGGGATATGTTACAGGTCAGTGTCACACCAAGATTGTGGAGAAAGGGGGGGGGGGGGCGGCACCTCGGTATCCAACAAGTGTTTACCAATAAATAAGTGGCGGAAAATTACGAGTATAGGACGGCTTAACATGTGGAAAATGAGATTTTTATTATTCACTCAATGTATTTAACATTTATTATTCCTTTAAAATCGCACAACAACTTCAATAAAACACTTTAATCAGTCACACACTTATTTCACAATTATTTCACTTTTAAACTGCAAATCCTCTAAGAGCTGTCTTGAATCTTCACGAGTCTCTCTCAACAGCCTTGATGTGGATAGATATGTACAGCAACCAGTAATCAGTCAGAACTGCGTCTGCAAAAACACAAGGATTATTAAACAATTTTTGCTGTCACTTTACTAGCAATATAATTGACAGAGTAGATTGCTAATATTTGCTATATCACATTCGCAAGAACGATCTCACTGAAGTAATTAAGTCCATCAAAATGCTTAGAAACTAACCTCTCGTCTGACGAAAACGGTCTAAAGACTGGCAATTTCTTCAGCTCTGTTGACAATGATATTTTGAATTATCACTTTACTGAGTGACTGAAATGTAGTTCAGGTACCTATGAACATAATAATATGTTAGAATTCATTTTCTAAACACGAACTATTACGGTACTGTGCGGCTACTTATATATTAATTACACTATTAATATTTTCACAGTTGTTTCTTTAATACAAAATTAAAGCCAACGGAAGAATAAACGTAAAACATACTTACCAATGACAGGTTTGTTGAGATGCAATTTTCTGTGTGGACAGATGTAACTTTTTCATACGGTGGTACGTCGCAGAAATCGCAGGAGTCACAGAAATCGCCGAAGTCGCCGAAGTCGCCGAAGTCGCCGAAGTCGCCGAAGTCGCCGAAGTCGCCGAAGTCGCCGAAGTCGCCGAAGTCGCCGAAGTCGCCGAAGTCGCCGAAGTCGCCGAAGTCGCCGCAGTCGCCGAAGTCGCCGAAGTCGCCGAAGTCGCCGAAGTCGCCGAAGTCGCCGAAGTCGCCGAAGTCGCCGAAGTCGCCGAAGTCGCCGAAGTCGCCGAAGTCGCCGAAGTCGCCGAAGTCGCCGAAGTCGCCGAAGTCGCCGAAGTCGCCGAAGTCGCCGAAGTCGCCGAAGTCGCCGAAGTCGCCGAAGTCGCCGAAGTCGCCGAAGTCGCCGAAGTCGCCGAAGTCGCCGAAGTCGCCGAAGTCGCCGAAGTCGCCGAAGTCGCCGAAGTCGCCGAAGTCGCCGAAGTCGCCGAAGTCGCCGAAGTCGCCGAAGTCGCCGAAGTCGCCGAAGTCGCCGAAGTCGCCGAAGTCGCCGAAGTCGCCGAAGTCGCCGAAGTCGCCGAAGTCGCCGAAGTCGCCGAAGTCGCCGAAGTCGCCGAAGTCGCCGAAGTCGCCGAAGTCGCCGAAGTCGCCGAAGTCGCCGAAGTCGCCGAAGTCGCCGAAGTCGCCGAAGTCGCCGAAGTAGCGGAAGTAGCGGAAGTAGCGGAAGTAGCGGAAGTAGCGGAAGTAGCGGAAGTAGCGGAAGTAGCGGAAGTAGCGGAAGTAGCGGAAGTAGCGGAAGTAGCGGAAGTAGCGGAAGTAGCGGAAGTAGCGGAAGTAGCGGAAGTAGCGGAAGTAGCGGAAGTAGCGGAAGTAGCGGAAGTAGCGGAAGTAGCGGAAGTAGCGGAAGTAGCGGAAGTAGCGGAAGTAGCGGAAGTAGCGGAAGTAGCGGAAGTAGCGGAAGTAGCGGAAGTAGCGGAAGTCGCGGAAGTCGCGGAAGTCGCGGAAGTCGCGGAAGTAGCAGAAATAGCAGTGGCGGAGGGATACGCGACTTAGGTTCCTTAAATGCGACTCTTAACTGCGACAAATCACAGTTAAGAATAACAGATACTGAAAAGTAGCATTCACAGAAATCACTGATATCGGAAAATCGCAGTTTAGCCCATCACTAGTTACGCATATCCCGAGTAACTTAATACGGCATCCGAGGCTGTTTGTAGCAATGATACCGACGCGACACGACGCGACTCCCGACACAGATGGCGTGCTGTTCAGCGTCTGGAGAGAACTGGGGCCTTGCTTCCTCGCGCAGCGTTCTTATATATAAAGCCGTGGTGCGGACGGCTAGGGGAACGCCTGATCAAATCGGCTCTCCCGACTAGCCGCTGGGCTAGTAATGCACCACATTAATTTATTGAATAAATCATAGCTTCTTTTGCTGATGGCCGATGAAGCTCTCAATTTAAATGTGCATTCAGCACACGGGTAAGTAATCATAATAAAAGTTTGGCGTGGCTAAGTTAAATATTTTGGGCGAGAGAATTAATTTAATTACACTACACGCAGTAGATGAGCTCTGAACCTGCCCTTTGGAGATACGCTATCGCTATAGTTTTACAGTTATTGAGTTGAAACTTCTCACATCTTTATGGTTATAGCGGATCTCCATTCTACTTAAATATAAACATCCTAGCCTTATTTATTAGCCTACTTAATCTATCTTGCTTCCTTAAGTTTCAAGACAAAAACCAGAAAATTATGAATTTCAACTAAAATCTTAATTTGTGAGATCCAAAGTACCGTTTCTATTAAATTATTATTGAAAAGGAATCTAAGTATAAATTTTTAAATCTCTAGCTCTTTTCTGTTGCGCCAATGATTTTTACAGAAAAACGTCCAAATTTCGAAAACGGTTAAAGTTACTGAACTGACATTCAACACATGTTGATTTAGTATTACTCCTGACATGCTAGAAACATTTTAGGTTATTTATTTGATTTTTAAAGTATTGCGCAACATTTATGACGTCAGAGCTAGTTACAGCGGACTGGCTGGCACACAATGGAAAGACTGATGTGCATTTATTACAGCGTGAGTAGGCTGCTTCCCTACACGGTGATAGACGTGAATGGGCCTTGAGGGACGCGGATATGTTTCAGCCAGCAGTACTTGTATGTAGTTTGGGGATGCACCACAATGCAGTAGCAAAGTCCTCGTCCACCTCCCAGTTCCCATACTGTCTTTTATACTACTTTGTATTGCAGAAGTGGGCTTTGTTTGGCACTGACCTTACACAACGTGCACAGTTGGTGGAGCTACAACAATATGTTCCCATTTCCATTGAATGGTCACAACACAGTTCTGTCCCACTAACTCAACTTAGCCTGTTTCTACATGGGTTTCAGAAGGTGGCAGATATAGCTTTCTCCGACTTATACTTAGTTTTTACTTAAATTGGAACAATCACATGCGTAAAGCTGCAGAAATGGCAGCAGTTGCGAGACGCATAGGGACTACCTATAACGACGTTGGAATTTTGCTGCAGCAGATAGATTCGAGGAAGGTGACTAGTTTCGAAATATGACTGTGTCAGAAATATGATACACTAATGGCTGTAATCATTAAAGGACTTCTCCATATGATCCAACACAGGTATATGCTTGAATGGAGAGACTTGATTCCAAATCCCAGACAGCATTTCTAGCGGATACCATAGCACTTGAGATCTGAAAAGCTAGCGTACATTCCTTACGACCTCAATCAGCACGTCAACTACTGTCTGTGATCCTTCTCAGTCAACCATCGCATATAACCAGGCGATGTATCACCGAGCGTCTGACATGGCATCGAGACAGAATGTGTTACAAGTACCGGAGAAATATCCAGCGGCAGCGGAGTGAGGGAGTTGCAAATACTGGTTTCATACCACGTTCCTTAGCCGAATCACTTTCTAAATTCGGTAATTTTATTACGAGCTTGCACCGTTGGCGACATGTAACCGTACTGTTGGTCTGACACTATACATTCTGGCAATCACCGTCTATATTCATTGTCGCGGTTTTTTTCCGGAGAAAACCACTACATTCAGAGGTAATTCCATACCTCGATTTATAAAGCCAGTATAGGTTTTAACATGGATACTTGCTTACACCTGTAGAACCAAGACCACTTGTGACGGCACTATGGTTGTTTTTTAACATCTGGAGGTTTGTAAGACGGTTATGCCTCTCATTCTAAGACACAATGGCACCACTAGAAAGAAAACGTATGAGACATGTTCACCGATCATTGATTTCCTGTCAGTATTATTTCATAACGCCAGCAATCGGTTATTGACGAAGCATTATACACTACTGGCCATTAAAATTGTTACACCAAGAAGAAATGAAAATGATAAACGGGTATTCATTGGACAAATGTATTATACTAGAACTGACATGTGATTACATTTTCACGCAATTTGGGTGCATAGGTCCTGAGAAATCAGTACCCTGAACAACCACCTCTGGCCGTAATAATGGCCTTGATACGCTTGGGCGTTGAGCCAAACAGAGCTTGGATGGCGTGTACAGGCACAGTTGCCCATGCAGCTTCAACACGATACCACAGCTCATTAAGAGTAGCGACTGGCGTATTGTGACGAGCCAGTTGCTCTGCCAATATTGACCAGACGTTTTCAGTTGGTGAGAGATCTGGAGAATTTGCTGGCCAGGGCAGCAGTCTACATTTTCTGTATCCAGAAAAGCCCGTACAGGACCTGCAACATGCGGTCGTGAATTATCCTGCTGAAATGTAGGATTTCGCAGGGATCGAATGAGGGGTAGAGCCACGGTCGTAACACATCTGAAATGTAACGTCCACTGTTCAAAGTGCCGTCAATGCGAACAAGGGGTGACCGAGACGTGTAACCAATGGCACCCCATACCATCACGCCGGGTGATACGCCAGTATGGCGATGACAAATATACGCTTCCAATGTGCGTTCACTGCCATGTCGCCAAACACAGATGCGACCATCATGATGCCGTAAACAGAACCTGGATTCATCCGAAAAAACGACGTTTTGCCATTCGTGCACCCAGGTTCATCGTTGAGTACACCATGGCAGGCGCTCCTGTCTGTGATGCAGCATCAAGGGTAACGGCAGCCATGGTCTCCTAGTTGATAGTCCATGCCGCTGCAAACGTCGTCGAACTGTTCGTGCAGATGGTTGTTGTCTTGCAAATGTCCCCGTCTGTTGACTCAGGGATCGAGACGTGGCTGCACTATCCGTTACAGCCATGCGGATAAGATGCCTGTCATCTCGACTGCTAGTGACACGAGGCCATTGGGATCCAGCACGGCGTTCCGTATTACCATCCTGAACCCACCGATTCCATATTCTGCTAATAGTAATTGAATTTCGACCAACGCGAGCAGTAATGTCGCGATACGATAAACCGCAATCGCGATAGGCTACAATCCTACTTTTATCAAAGTCGGAAACGTGATGGTACGCATTTCTCCTCCTTACACGAGGCATCACAACAACGTTTCACCAGGCAACGCCAGTCAACTGCTGTTTGTGTATGAGAAATCGGTTGGAAACTTTTCTCATGTGAGCACGTTGTGGGTGTCGTCACCGGCGCCAACCTAGTGAATGCTCTGAAAAGCTAATCATCTGCATATCACAGCATCTTCTTCCTGTCGGTTAAATTTCGCGTCTGTAGCACGTCATCTTCGTGGTGTAGCAATTTTAATGGCCAGTAGTGTACTTAGTAGTAGGGGATGTGTGATAGGTTCGCCTTGAGCATCAGGCTTATAAGTTATGTCAAACTTCCTGGCAGATAAAAGGTATGTGTTTGTCCTGACATGTGCAAAGGAAATGACTATGTCCAGTCGTAAGGAAGGTATGGATTTGATGTGTAATACTGTGATAACAAAGGGAAGAGTATATCAAGTCGTAAGAATGGTACAGATAATTCTATTTCCAGAGCTACAGCCACCAGCAGGGTGTATTTCCGATTTTTCGCTCATTGTTTAATTTCGTACAACTGGGACCACAATCATAACATTTAATTGTAAGTATAGTGATCAAAATTATATGTGACCAATTTCCTAGGATGATGATTCTGCCTATAGGTGCCTGGCGTGCAGTGCCGATGGCCTGTGGCAGGAATGATTTACGTTTCCCAGTAATGGCAGGAGCTGTCCGACTGGAAAGGCCTGCTGGGATGCAGGAATGTACTGACCGTGTCGTCCTCTAGACGGCCGAATACCGAACTCATACTTAGTATGTGCTGGGTAGCTTTCGTGATCGTATGGAAATTTGAGAAGATTCAATATGGGCGTGTGTTTGCACTGGACCATTATTCCCTTTCATGTAAATTTCAGGTTGACTGCTTCTGCACATTTTACACATTTATTTAGTTGAGGGAACATCGATTGTGGTGTGTATGTAGGAGGTGAAAAACAGGTGGAAGACATGTTTGCTGGTTCTGTAGACAGGAGAAACACCTTAGTTGTCCTTGTAAATTGTATGGATGATTTGGAATCTGTTACATCAAAGACATCGGTATTTGTGAGTGGAAATATCAGTTTCCTCTATTTTTTCCGAGTTTTCATCTAAAGGTCCTTGCAGATGGGATAAGTTTCTAGTTACTAAGTGGTTTACAGCATGCTCCACCTCGCTAAATTTCCGCGTGTCTAGAGAAATAATTTCCAGTCTATATCTTCGGAATTATGTTGCATGAGCGATACTGCTATGCAGGCGATATTGCTATGTGCTTGATATCGAGAAGTATCGCGAAAATGGTATGATATTCTGGCAAACCATGCGAAATTACGTATGTTCTTAGAATCTCAGGGTCTGGAGACGGATGTAGAAAAGCAAGCAAGCAAGCAGGTCAGGGCCGTAAGCAGTAACGCCTTTATGCCGAGGGCGGCTGACCCCAAATTTGTAGAGCAGTTCTGAGGGTGACCTCGGTCTGCTGAGGGTGCTCTGGCCATGCGTCAAAAGTGAATGTCTGCCCAACCTCACGGGAAATATCTAGTGCAGCGAGGAGTCTACCTAAGGTGCATATGCTTATGCTGTCTGTCTTCACGGTATATGTGTGAGTGTCTGGCTTCCGATAGCTATACGAATGATGTAACAGGGGCAATTTAGTATGGCACAGGATATGAGTTGTATGTTTAGTACATTGACATGGTATGCAGTGATATATTGCTGGGTTGGTGATCGGTTTCACTCTCTAATATGCAAGTTCTGGTCCTCAGTGGCAGAGCAGTGTAATTAAGTCTTTCCGTATTTGACGATCTGTAGGCCACTTTGCAGGGTTTCATCGTCGGTGCAATATGGTGATCTGTAAAAAATAGTTTTCTGCCGATGATAGTCTCATCTGCAGAAAGAACGGCTCCAGTCATTCACAAGACATCGTTTGTGCCAGGATGTAGGAGCCTCTACATAGCGGTGAGAATGTTTGTGTTTCGGGGATGTTTGCTGAAAGCAGGACTTAACGATTTCCAGGAAGGGTAACACATGATGGACGGGGTGCCACATGTCGTCCATCAGGAGGAATGCATTCGGCATTATTCTGCGTTATTTTCGTAAACAGGTTCTGTTAGGACAAGAATTCCCATGCAGACAAGCTGAGACATCACGAAAGCTCCTACAAAAGCCAATGTTAACTATTTCTGGGACACTATACAATTTCCAAGAGGTCAACTTGGCTATTATTTTACATAGCCATGTGACATCAGTATAACATTGACAACCGTTTAGATGAGTCGCCATGCAAACATTTCGTGGCGATGCGTGAGCCACGTGGGGAGGTAAACACGTGTGCATGGCTAGATGCAGCTCACATGTCCCATTAGGAACGCTAGGGAGAAAGCAGTCAATGTTATTCTGGAGCAGATTTCTATAGCGCGACCTGTGACATCAGTATCGACAGGTATTGCGCCAGCAACAGTCAACACACATGCCCAGAGGCCTCTTGCATATGGGACCTGGGTGAGATCTGTAGGGGAGCAGTTTGCTGATATGTCATCGTTGACTATAGTTCGAAAGCGTTTTTTACGTGAAATGAGCGTTTGTGGAGTGCATTATTTTCGGCTGTTTTAGCGTTGTGAGCGTGTTGGCAGACCGTTATATATGCATTATTTGTTGATTTACGAGTTGTTTTCATGTCTATCGCATTATTTTGTGAATAGGTCCTCAGGCTGTGCAATGCATGATTTTTCGCAGTTGACGATTATCAAAAGTGTTTGCAGAGCTTTTTACATTTGTTATTTTGACAATTTACGAGTTGTTTGCGTCTCTGCACATCAGTGTACTGCATTATTTCGGTGATTTACAAGTAGGTTGTAGGTCTGTAGACCATTGACTGCGACCTCAAGCATGTCAGGGTGAGTGTTTTGTAGCAGTGGAATAAATGAAGTAGGTGCAATCTGTCCCTAAATAAATTGTATGCATTATTTCGACAGTTCATAATTAGTGTGTCTGTACATCAGCGTACTGCATTATTTCGGTGATTTATGAGTAGTTTTCAAGTCTGTCGGCTGTGAATTGCGACCTCAAGCACGTCAGAGAATATGTTTTGTATTAATGTAATAAATAAATTACATGAAATCTGTCCCTAAATAAATTGTTCCAAAATAAAGTACACTCCTTCCTCTCCCCAGCAGACCAGCACAGGCTGAGTCATTTTCCCGCCATTTTCCCCTCAGACCGCCATGGGATGTTAACGCACTCTGATGGCAGTACTGTGTACTAGGTCATTTGGACTCCAGAGCCTATGGTGAAGACACTGGATTGAGCTACAGCCTTAAACTGTTTAAATAAACACTGCATCCAAAATAAATCCATCCTATCCAGCACAGGCTGAGTCCTCTTCCCGCTAATACCCAGGAAGAGGTGGTGGTCGTATGACTTAGATTAGTGGAAGTAGCCCAAATGACCTACTTTCTTGCCATTTTCTTTGGTTAGTGGAGGTAGCCATGGTATGTTGCATTGTCCTGCTGGAATTTGAACCTCCCGCCATTTTATGGGGGAGGAGGGGGTTAGGTTAGTGGAGATAGCCCAACTAACCTATTTTCCCGCCTAAAACTGAACTTCTCGCCATTACATCATTGCAGTGTTGCCATATCTATCGCCGCCATCTTAGATCCGCCATCCTGAATAAATTTGGCGACAATGGAAAGTGGGGTGATGCCTCTGTTGTTCTAATACTTCCATATTCGTTCAACATCCTGTGTATGGAACAGCATACTTGATCTCATTTTCCTTTAGCAGCTCTATTACACGCAGTACGTTTACTGTAAAAGTAGTTCTATGTTAACCCACAGTAGTTTACCAAAGCTTTAAGGTACATTGTTGCACAAATTAATTCTTAGTTGCTGTGTACACAGCCTAAGTGGTTCCCTTTGCGCCACAGATGAACCTTGTGGCAGTGTGTGACCATCAGCAGTTTCCCCAGATCAAACAATGTCCCACTGAGTTCTGACATGGGCCGATCACCATCAGTTTTAGTGTGTTCAAGCAACGAATCTAACCTTAAGATTGCGCACTAACGTTGCCCATGTGAGGCAAAACCTGAAAAATTTATTGTCACAATCCTAAAACCCAACACTACTGAATCCAGAAAACACACATCGCTTCCACCCGCCCCTCTTAACCTACATCATGGTGGACCCATCCTCCTCCTCCCATGATGTCCAAACTTACCAGTGACACATTCCAATCTGTGTCCAAGAATAATTCATGCTTCCTTCCATCAACTACGTTATCTAAGCAAAATTCCGCCACTGCATACATTTTGGTGGTGCTTACATTCGCTGAGAGCGCCGTGTGGAGGCTCCAGAACCCTCACTGCAGTTACTATTCCCATTCCATGTCCACCTATTATGTCCTCTGTTAGGATCCTGCCTGCAGTTATATTCCAGGCGCACTACTTGCCCACATTTCTTACAGTATGATTCATATACTTCCCTCCATATGTTGCCTGTTCGTTATGAGTTAACTCCTGTAGTGAAAATTCCTTTTCTATGCCGCTGGAGTCGCTATAGCTTCAGCTGAGCCTTTAAGGAATCTGACCATACTTTCCATGACAAGTCGGGTAGCAACCCGCACAAAAAATATACTCCTGGAAATTGAAATAAGAACACCGTGAATTCATTGTCCCAGGAAGGGGAAACTTTATTGACACATTCCTGGGGTCAGATACATCACATGATCACACTGACAGAACCACAGGCACATAGACACAGGCAACAGAGCATGCACAATGTCGGCACTAGTAAAGTGTATATCCACCTTTCGCAGCAATGCAGGCTGCTCTTCTCCCATGGAGACGATCGTAGAGATGCTGGATGTAGTCCTGTGGAACGGCTTGCCATGCCATTTCCACCTAGCGCCTCAGTTGGACCAGCGTTCGTGCTGGACGTGCAGACCGCGTGAGACGACGCTTCATCCAGTCCCAAACATGCTCAATGGGGGACAGATCCGGAGATCTTGCTGGCCAGGGTAGTTGACTTACACCTTCTAGAGCACGTTGGGTGGCACGGGATACATGCGGACGTGCATTGTCCTGTTGGAACAGCAAGTTCCCTTGCCGGTCTAGGAATGGTAGAACGATGGGTTCGATGACGGTTTGGATGTACCGTGCACTATTCAGTGTCCCCTCGACGATCACCAGTGGTGTACGGCCAGTGTAGGAGATCGCTCCCCACACCATGATGCCGGGTGTTGGCCCTGTGTGCCTCGGTCGTATGCAGTCCTGATTGTGGCGCTCACCTGCACGGCGCCAAACACGCATACGACCATCATTGGCACCAAGGCAGAAGCGACTCTCATCGCTGAAGACGACACGTCTCCATTCGTCCCTCCATTCACGCCTGTCGCGACACCACTGGAGGCGGGCTGCACGATGTTCGGGCGTGAGCGGAAGACGGCCTAACGGTGTGCGGGACCGTAGCCCAGCTTCATGGAGACGGTTGCGAATGGTCCTCGCCGATACCCCAGGAGCAACAGTGTCCCTAATTTGCTGGGAAGTGGCGGTGCGGTCCCCTACGGCACTGCGTAGGATCCTACGGTCTTGGCGTGCACCCGTGCGTCGCTGCGGTCCGGTCCCAGGTCGACGGGCACGTGCACCTTCCGCCGACCACTGGCGACAACATCGATGTACTGTGGAGACCTCACGTCCCACGTGTTGAGCAATTCGGCGGTACGTCCACCCGGCCTCCCGCATGCCCACTGTACGCCCTCGCTCAAAGTCCGTCAACTGCACATACCGTTCACGTCCACGCTGTCGCGGCATGCTACCAGTGTTAAAGACTGCGATGGAGCTCCGTATGCCACGGCAAACTGGCTGACACTGACGGCGGCGATGCACAAATGCTGCGCAGCTAGCGCCATTCGACGGCCAACACCGCGGTTCCTGGTGTGTCCGCTGTGCCGTGCGTGTGATCATTGCTTGTACAGCCCTCTCGCAGTGTCCGGAGCAAGTATGGTGGGTCTGACACACCGGTGTCAATGTGTTCTTTTTTCCATTTCCAGGAGTGTACATCGAATGCCCTGTGTTCTGCATCCTGGTATCGCCGCTTTCACTAATTTCATAAGTATTGACATTCAGCTTTCGAATCCTGTCCACAAAATTTTCAATGGCCTTCCCTGTTTTTGTGACACATTGCTCAACATTTACCTACAATACCCACAGGTAATTTTCCTTCTGTATTGTGGTCCTAAGCCCATCCTCAGAACTACAAATTTTAATGCATTCCTCAATTCCTCATGATACCGTATGTAGTATTTATTGTCTCCCACCAAATGTACTTTGGCTATATGCAAAAGCTGTTCCCCTAACCAACATTCCAGCAGAACAGCTGTTAACAGATTGTCCATCAACGCAAAAACTCCTCTCCTGCATTACCAAAACAGAAGAAACTAGGATAGTGGTACTAGCATCTAGGATGGGTACCAACATGCTAGATGCATACTGATCTCTCTTATCCTCTCTCAGTGCAACTAACTGCTTGCACAGCTCCTCGTTGTCCAGCTCTATGTGTACCTTCTGAATTGTCTCTGCTGTGTTAACCTTCTCCACCCCTTGGAAAGCCTATGTTCACAATGAAAGAAGAAACACCATAGTAAAGAAATTACCACCAATACCGTAATTGTATTTGCTTGCAGTGAGCACAGCTAATTCTTACAAGTGAGAATAAACCGTGCGTATTGCTTACTTTCCTCGTAAATGTCCAGGTGTCCTATTCTGACTCTATCACCAAATGAAGAACAGTTCATTTTTCAACTACACATTGAAAATGCTGCTAAAGATAATTGCTCTGCGATGTTGTGCTTATGAAATCCTAATTACTGATGCTGTGTTGGTGTTGCCGCTATGCTGACACCAGTGGTGCAGGATAGCTACTTCTGTCCCCAGAATGGAGTGCATAAGAGACTGTGGAGGTTGGATCTTACAGTAAAACAGCGAATACGAGTCAAGAATGCTGGCTCGATAAAACGTTCTTTATTATCTGACATTTCTCATACAGTAGGCCGGCGCCTGCAGTCCAGGTGCTGACCAAGGCTAGCGGCAGTTTGAGGATGTTGAGCTGGGCTGACGGAAGAAGTAATAGCCAGTGTGGAAGCAGACATTCGTAAATCCGTATACAAGCTGTAAGAGTATCGTCTAGCGCAAAGCCCCCAAAAAGTGATTTAACTATGTGTGAGAGGTATGCCTTAAAACGTCTGAATGAGGACGATAGTGTTATCATTCTCACTGCAGACAAGGGAAATGCAACGGTTATTTTGAGTGTGACCGGCTGTTATAGTAAGATTAACGACTTATTAGATCCGCAAACACATAAGAAACAAAGTAAAGACCCCACTGACAAAGTTCTTAGCACTGTTACGCTGTTGATAAAGAAGTCCTCTTCCGTACAAAGCGTTCAGAAAAGTCGGTTCAGTTCAGTTGCGCTAGCACCAAGCCTTTATGGATTCCCGAAGGTGAACAAAGAACATGTTCCTTTAAGGCGTATAGTGAGTGCTATTGGTTCCCCCCCCCCCCCCCCCCACTTATTCAATTGCCAAATTCTTGACAACAGTATTATATGAGCCAATCGGATATCAAGAACTCGGCACATTTTATCAGTAAATTAAACGACATAGTGGTACTGGCGGAGGACGTATTAGTTGGTTTTGATGTCTACATCTACGTGATTACTCTGCTATTCACAATGAAGTGCCTGGCAGAGGGTTCAATGAACCACCTTTAAGCTGTCTCTCTACCGTTCCACTCTCGAACGGCGCGCGGGAAAAACGAGCACTTAAATTTTCCTAAGCGAGCCCTTATTTCTCTTATTTTATCGTGGTGATCATTTCTGCCTATGTAGGTGGGTGTCAAAAGAATGTTTTCGCAACCGGCGGAGAAAACTGGTGATTTCATGAGGAGATCCTGTCGCAACGAAAAACGCTTTTGTTTTAATGATTGCCACTCCAATTCACGTGTCATGTCTGTGGCACTATATCCCCTATTTCGTGTAATACAAAACGAGACGACCTTCTTTGTACTTTTTCGATGTCATCCGTCAGTCCTACCTGATGCGGATCCCACACCGTACAACAATACTCAGAATAGGGCGGACAAGAGTGGCGTAAGCAGTCTCTTTAGGAGATCTGTTGCACCTTCTGAGTGTTCTGCCAATGAATCGCATTCTTTGGTTTGCTCTACCCACAATATTACCTAAGTGGTCGTTCCAATTTAGGTTATTTGTAATTGTAATCCCTAAGTATTTAGTTGAATTTACAGAATTAAGACTTGTGTGACTTACCGCGAAATCGAAATTTAGCGGATTTCTTTTAGTACTCATGTGAAGAACTTCACAATTTTCTTTATTCAGCGTCATTTGCCCCTTCTCGCACCATATAGATATCGTATCTACATCATTTTGCAATTCATTTTGCTCATCTGATGTCTTTACAAGACGGTAAAAGATAGCATTATCTGCAAATAATCTGAGAGGCTACTCAGATTGTCTCCTATGTCATTAATACAGATCAGGAACAATAGAGCGCTCATAATCCTTCCTTACGGAACGCCGGATATTACTTCTGTCTCGATGACTTTCCGTCTGTTACTACAAACTGTGACCTTTCTGACAGAAAATCACGAATCCAGTCGCACAACTGAGTCGATATTCCACAGGCACGCAGCTTGGTTAAAGACGCTTGTGAGGAACGGTATCGAAAACCTCCTAAAAATCTATAGATATGGAATCAATTTGACATCTCCTGTCGATAGCACTCATTACTTCATGAGTATAAAGAGCTAGTTGTGTTCCACAAGAACGATGTTTTCTGAATCCGTGCTTTGTGTCAATAAATCCTCTTCTTCGAGGTACTTCGTAAAGTTCCAACACAGTATATGTTCCAAGACCCTACTGCAAGTCGACGTGAGTGATATGGGCCTGTAATTCAGAGGATTGCCGCTGTTCCCCTTTTTGGTTATTGGTGTGACATGAGCAATTTTCCAGTCATTTGGTACGGAACTTTCTGCGAGCGAGCGTTTGTTTACAATTGCTAAATATGGAGCTATTGTATCAGTCTACTCTGAAAGGAACCTGACTGGTAAACAATCTGAACCGGACGGCTTGCTTTTACTAAGTGATTGAAGCTGCTTTGCACACCGACGATATCTACTTTTTGGCAGTTGTTCTTGATTGGAATTCAGGAATATTTACTTCGCCTTCTTTGTTGACGGAGTTTCGGAAAATCGTGATTAATAACTGTGCTTTAGTGACACTGTCATCAGTGACTTCACCGTTGTTATCGCGCAGTAGTGCCGCTATTCACTATGGTTCCACTCAACGAAGTGTTGCAACAACTGACTCGGTTTTTTCCTCCCCGTGTTGCAGAACTGTTCAAATATTGCCTCACGTCCACGTATTTCAAATGGAAAGAAGATTTCTATGAACAGACCGATGGTGTCGCAATGGGGAGCCCCTTAAGCCCGGTTATAGCGAACTTCTTTGTGGAAAAATTCAAGGAGCAGGCACTGTAAACTGCAGACGCGGGTTAGTCGTATGGTCTGAAGCGCCTTGCCGCGGTTCGCGCGGCTCTCCTCGTCGGAGGTTCGAGTCCTCCCTCGGGCATGCGTGTCTGTGTTGTCCTTAACGTAAGTTAGATTAAGTAGTGTAAGCCTAAGGACCAATGACCTCAGCAGTTTGGTCCCACAGGATCTTACCACAACTTTCCAATTTTTTACTGGAAACTATGAACAAGAAACCGAGTAGTTGGTTCCATTACTTGGATGATGCGTTTGTTTTGTGACGGCATGGCAGGAAGGAACTGAAGCGTTTTCACAAACATCTGAACGGAGTCAATCCGCAGATTGAGTTTAGCAAGGGGGAGGAGGTGGACAGAAGATCAAATTTTTCTTGATGTGCTAGTTTTCAAGAAAGATGGTAGCTTGGGCCACAAGTTTTACCTAAAAAAAAATCGCAACAGACAGTTACTTACAGTGGGGTTCGAACCACAGACCACAACAAAAACAAGGCATAATAAATACGTTGACGGATGGAGCAAGGAAAATCTGTGAACCAGAGGTGCTTGACACAGAATTAAAACATCTCGACAGTGCATTGCTGAAGAATGGTTATTCGTTCGCCGAGGTGTAAAGAGCATTAAGAGCACCGCATAGAAATCATAGTGATGCTCAAGCGCCGGTGAAATCGAAAGTTTTCCTGTCATTCATTAACGACGTAAAAACCAGAAAACTGGTTGTCGTAGTTTAGGCTGGAAGCGCTTCTTTGAAGGATGTTCTTCCCATGGCAATATAAGGATCTTGGAACTGCTGACCGTCTTTCTTTGCTTGAAGTTATCAGTGAACCTGGTTGGATTGAACACCTGGTGAGGAACCTAAAAGAAATTGAGAAGACTGCAACAAATACAATATTACTACCAATATATACAGGGTGTCCCACATAAGACCGGTACACCTCACGTATAGATTTAACATCTCTACTCGAATTGCTTGTAATGTGGCAGCACTGTCTCCAAAGTTGGCTACATTGAATTTATCCTGAAAGTTTAGTGCAGCTGTGTGTACGTGAGTCAGTTGTTGCGATAAGTTCGTATTGATGAGTTGTTACAGAAATAGGGGCATTTGAATAAGAACGGCGACCTGATATTGTGGTGTGCTACATAAAGACAGTCTCCATCAGGGAATACAAAGCAATGTTTCAAGCGAAGTATCCTGGTAGGAAACTCTCCACGACCAACGCTACTGCAGATCTCTACAAGAAATGGAGGGTGGCATCTGATCAGAATGTGCAGAGGAATAGATGACTGACAGTGAGGACAGCTGAAACTACAGACAGAATTTGCATTAACACTATGGGAAGTCCCCACAAGTTAGTAAGGAGCTTGTCACAGAAGGTTTGCAAATCTCTTCATTGTGTATTGTGTACAAAAAAAAAAAAAAAATAGAAGCTTATCATGTGAGTGTGATGACAGAGTTGAAATTTGAGTACCAGGAAAGAACAGTCGTTATAGTAGTGGGACAAGCTATGTTCTGTTCCACTCTGCATTGTTGCCGAATTTATTCAAGATGGCGGCGTGTAGACTTGGCAACAGCACATGACGTCATCCAAGATGGCGGAGATTGGCGGGGAAAATAGGCCAATTGTGCTACCTCCACTAACCTAACACCCAGAAAAATGGCGGGAAGTTTGAATTTTGCCGGGAAAATAGGTCAATTGGGCTATGTCCACTAACCTGACCCTCCATAAAAATTTGGCGCGAAATTCAAATTCCAACAGGATAATGTCTCGAAAACGGTACTTGCCTTTATTATCATAATTTATTATCAATCACTATCATTCATTATTATTTATGATTATTATTTACACCATGCACATGTGTTTGCTACATGGTCTCGAGTCCAACAGTGTTAGTTCATACCCCTGCCACCAGAGAGTGCCGCCATGAAATTATTCAAGATGGCGGATTTTGGTGGGGAAAGTAGGCCAATTGGGCTACCTCCACTAAACTAACACCCAAAAAATTGGCGTGAAATTTGAATTTTGACGGGAAAATATGTCAATTGTGCTATGTCCACTAACCTAACCCTTCAGAAAAAATTGGCGCCAGATTCAAATTCCAACAGGATAATGGCTGCAAAACCGTGCTTGTCTTTATCATTTATCATCATAATCATCATTATCATTTATTATTATTATTATTGGCCTACCTCCACCAGAAAATTGCGCCAAATTCAAATTCCAACACGATATCATCTCGAAAACTGTACTTCTTTTTATTATTATCATTTATTATTTATTCAATATGTCCGATTTCGGTGGGAAGAAGCCATGTGCGTTACATCCATAACAAAAATCTGTGAAGTTAAAGTTCCATCACCATAATCGATCACACATACCAAATAGTCCACATCCTATGAACTTTGACTGTCACTTATATTTTTTCACTGCTAACGTATCAAAATCGCATCAGATAATAAACTGCACTTGTACTAACATAATTCATATCCTCTGATTTAGCAAGGAAAAAGGACAGAAGTCTTTATTTCAAGCAGTACAGTCATCACTTGTTCTCCAACAGACTTGGTACACATCTTTGAGATGGCGACACCCAGTGCGCTCGCCACTAGGTCCAGACTCCAACTGACTTAGTTCAAATTGTCGCCAGGTGGTTATCCCTGGCGCCACCGGTCAGTGACCGCTCGGACCGCGCAGGTCCAGTGGTGTAAACATGTTTTGCTCATTCGAACCTGCCGATACTGACGTCACAACAGTAGGTTGTCCGTTCATCACCTGTATTCGTCCCTCCCACACGTTTCGCGCCAAAATTGTTCGCCCAAGATTGGAATCTTCCCCAACCTCAGAATGGTGGGTTAGCGATCCACCACGTGTTTTCTAGGTGGACAAAGAACACGCTTGGCGCCAAAGATGTTTGCTGGAGAGTGGAATCTGCCCTGACGTCAAACAACCGTCAGTCCATCACGTGGCGTCTATGTGAGTTCTATATCGGATGAAGTTATTTGAGCTTCTAAAGCTGTTAATTTTTGTCTGCTGGGGGGGAGGGGGGAGGGGTTAGAGAATAAAGATGGCAGGATGTTGTGCTTATAGATTTGAATGGACATGGAGCTGTAGTACCTGCATGTAGTTTGGGGACGCACCACAATGCGCGCATTTCCGCCAAATGGTAAAAACACGGTCCTGTTGCAGTAACTCAGTTCGCTCTGTTCCTAGATGGGCAGCAGAAGGTGGTGGATATGGCTTTGTCCGACTTCTGCTCAGTCCCGATTTAAAATTGTATGATCACATGCGGAATGTTGTATAAATGGGAGCAGTTGCAAGACGTGTATTGATTGACTAAGACCATGTTGGATTTTTACTGTAACAGATAGGTTCGAAAAAGGTGATTTGTTTCGAGATATGATTCACTTGTGGCTGTGATCCTTCTCAATGAGTCGTCGCCTTTAACTCAGTGGATATATAACGCAACATCTGACATGGTATCGAGACAGTATACATTACACATACTGGATAAATATCTAGTGGCGTTAGGGATTTGCAAATACCGGTCACATACTGCGTTCCTTAGCCGAATGACTTCCAAAATTCATAGGGTGTGTGTGTGATGCGTCCGCATTTGAGTATCAGGTTTATAAAGTATATCCGTTTGTGTAAAGGAACTGTCTGTGCTGTTGTAGGGAGGGGGGGGGGGGGGGATTTGACTTGGGGTACTGTGATAGCGAAGGGAAGAGTATGTCTAGTGCTATGGAAGGTACAGGTATTTCCAGAGCCACAGTGTTCAACAGAGTATATTTCCAATACTTCGCTCATTGCTGAATACCGTTCAGTTGAAACTTAGATTGTAAGATTTAATTGTAAGTATAATGATAGAAGAAGTATGTGAGGCGTTTTCTAGAATATGTTCGTGTATGGAAAGTCTCTGGTGGTATTGATTCGCGTTACCACGTTAATGGTAGAACCTTCTGAATGTAGAGGCCTGTTGGAGTGTAGGAATGTATGACAGTTAACTTTACCATGTTCTAGACCACCGAATAGCGAATTAAGTATGTGCTGGGCTGCTTTCATGATCAAGTATAACTTTGAGAAGATGGCGCGTTTGCAGTGGAGTGTTATTCCCTCCCATGTAAATTGTTCGGTCGACTGCTTCTGCACATTTGATGCCTTTATTTGGTTGAGGGAATATGGATTGTGGTGTGTTGGACACACGTTTGCATGTTCTCTAGACGTGGGAACGACCATAGTTGGTTTGTAGAGAATATTGATCATCTCGGATCTGTTAGATGACCAACTTCGGTACTCGAGAGTGCGAATATCAGTTTGCCTTACTTGTTTCTAGTTAGTCAATGGTTTACAGCACGCTGCACATCGTTAAAATTTCGTATTTGTGGAGAAATAATTTACAGTGTATATGTTGTGCATTATGCTGCGTTAGAGATTAGGAGGCTAGTGGGGTGTTCTTGATATCGAGAAGTACTGCGAAAATTGACGGTACTTGGTGTTATATTCCCTGGTTGGATATTGGTTTGATGGCCCAACATTCTTGCGAGTATCGTTTGTATTTGATGACCTGTACCCAACTTTGCGATGTTGTCTGTGAAAAATGATGATCAGTGTAAAATAGTTTATTACCATTGAGTGTAGCATCTGTAAAAAGAAAGAACGGGTTGGTGGTGTATAGATTGAGGGAACTGCCCGTGCAAAATTAGCAGTCTTTGCAAAGTAACGAGAGAGAGCCCCAGAAAGAAACAGGTGGATGGTGCTTCGATAGCGATGGCGTTAGTAATTCGACTGGTATATTCGATAAGAGCTAATGAGAACGCTCGATTGATTGTGATGTGATCTAGGAGCGGTGAGAACATTTGCATATGATGCGAGCAGAAAGTCTATCACGTTATGTCCGGGAGAAAGACTGGATTAGGCGATATTTTGGTACACAGGTTCTGTTATGGGAAGAATTTCCGTGCATAGAGGCTGAGGCATGAAGAAAGCAAGCGTTAACTATTTCTGGGACACAATACAGTTCCCGAGAGGTAGACTTTGCTCTTATTTTTTGCAAAGAGGTGTGACATAAGAATAACGTTGAGAACGTTTTACATGGCGAATCGTCATGCAGATATTTCATGGCGAGGCAGGTATTTAAGTATGGTTATTCGTGTGTGTGTGTGTGTGTGTGTGTGTGTGTGTGTGTGTGTGTGTGAGTGCAACTTTCACCGGTGTTCGGTGGCGGCGGCTGCTGGGTGCGATGGAGCATGCGGGGCCCAAGCTGTGGCTGCCTCATAATGTGGGGGTTGTGGCACATGGGTTGAAGCGTCAGTAAATCGTCACTTATGGTCTGTTAGAATCGCTAAGGGGGGAAAGCAGGTTCTGCTATTGTGGAAAGGAATGCTGAAGCGTCTTCGCCGGACTGCAGCTAGAGTGAGGGTAGCGAGGAAGGCCGAACGCGCGCGGCTCTGCTTGGAGTGTGCATTGTGAAAATAAGTGCCCGGTCATTAACGGCACCTACATACTACTTTGGCCTACGTTGGCTGCAGCTATCGGTTGCACACCCATCCGATCACATCAGCATGTGTGTGTAGGTGAACACGTATTTGGATAGGAATTTCTCAGGTGTTACATATGAATGGGAGGTGCCGCCACATCATCCTGGCAGAAGCCGAGCAGGGGCTGTGCGCAGTTTGACATCTGAGGTATACGTCACTTATCGCTGTGTACTTAATGGACGGGGGGGGGGGGGGGGGGGGGCTGTGGACTGTGCTTGTGCACATTGATTGCATTATTTTGGGAGCAGGTCTGCAGGCCTTCATATGTGCCATTTGAATAGTTTACGAGTACTTAGTGTGTCTACACATCATTGTGCTGTAATATTTAGGAGCAATTTGCAGGTCTGCACTGAAATTATTGCGGAAAATTAGGAGTCGTTTGGCTATTTGAAAGTAAATGTTTTGTATTATTTATGAGCAGTTCGCATGTCTAGGCTGTGCAATGCATTATTTCTGTGCACAAGTACCAAGCGTGTGTGTAGAGCATTATAAATGAGTTATGTAAAAGTGGTTTGCAGGTCTGTATGGTGTGGGACATGTCAGTGTGTGTGTTCTGTGATACATATACTCCATCCCTAAATAAAGTACATTCGTTCCTCCATCCATGGGCCTAGCGCAGGCTGAGTTCTTTTACCAGAAACCTGTATGAAGAAGTTGCGTCCTGGAGGCTTAGTTTAGTGGTGATGAGCTTAGTTTGCAACAATTTTCTTAGGTTGGTGGCGAAAGTGCGAGTGACCTTTCTTTACTGGAAGAATTCAAACTTTGCGCTGGTTCCTAGGAGGAAGTGGCGGATGGGAGGATGAGGCTAGTACAAGTGTAGTTTCTTTCCAACAATTTTCTTAGGTTGGTAGAGAAAGTGCAAGTGACCTTTCTTTACAGCCAGAATTCAAACTCAGTGCTGGTTCCTACGAAAAGGTGGCGGTCTGGACCTTGAATGTAGTTGAAATTAGATTGTTGAACAGCTTTTCATTCTTATATGAAATTGTAAATTGAATTATTTAATATGATTAAAATTGAAATGCAAGTAAGTACTTAGGCAATTGATAGCTTAGACATGCAATGTGGGTGTTAGCCTATTTACAGATGACTATGTCTGGCACCTGTATGGAGGTGGCGACCAAGGGTGTGCAACGTAAGAGGTCGGACGCTCACGGGGCGACAGCGCGGCGTGTGTCCGCTTAAGGCCGTTTCCCACTACAGTGCGGCAGCACGGCGCATGGCAACGGCAACGACAACGGCAGCGGCAAGCATTTTCAGCTTTGACATGGCAGCTCGCGGAATTGGCGTTCCCAACTGGAAGCGGCAGACACTAGCAGTAGCCAATGACAGACAGCCACTGAGGTACAGGGCGGGACCCATTGAAATGCCCGGTGCGTTTGATTAACTATATCTTACACCCACATAAAGGAGAGATGAAGTTGAGTGAAGACATACCAATTTTTCATTTCTGTACAATGTACTCTTTCACATATTTCATTATTCATGTTTTCTCATTTCAACATAAACAGATTTCATGACTACCGTTCATGATTGTTCACTATCACCTAACACATTGAAACAATGTATGATAAAAGAAATTATTCAGATAGTTAAGCAAGACAAAAATTTAAAATGTGGTACAGTAGCAGGTACACAAAAACAGTAAGAACACAAAGGCTCGGGGGGGGGGGGGGGAGGGATGAAAGTGGAAGCCACCTGATAGAATTTCCCACAGAGCATAATGTAATCATCGCCAGCACCTTGCTTAAAAATCACGAAAGAATAATATATATTTGGATCAGAGTTTTTGAAATCAGATTTTAAATTGTAAGACATTTCCTGGTGCAGACGCAAACATACTATAATTTATTGGTTACGAGCTGCAGTTTACAACTAACGAGACAGTAAACAGTAGCAAATTAAGGAGATGGAACTTGAATAAGTCAAGACCCACAGTTGTTCGATAATCTTAAAGTTACCATAATCCAACGACTGACTGAAACAGAGGAAGGAATCCGCTGGAATACGAATGGATATCTTTGAGAGAAGAAGTGTTGAATGCAGCAGAGTATGTGAACGGGAAAAAGGTATGGTAGAAATCGTTAAATAAAACGTGATATATTAAATTTGACAAGAGGGAAAAATATAAAAATGCAGCAAATAAAGTAGGCCATGAGAAATAGAAATGTCTAAACATGACGTTAACAGAAAGTCCAAAATCGCAACGAGATTTTGCACTTGGAAAACATTGGAGAATGAAAATGAGAAAGAAGAAAGAAAACTTTGCTCAAAGGAGAAGCAACTGTCAACAACTCACTTGGCAAGCCAGAACCAAGCAAATAAGAGAAGGCTAGAAAGTGGAAGGAATATGTAGAGAAGAGATGGGGAGGGGTGGTACAAACTAACATCAGCACAATCTTAGATTCGTGTGAGATGTCTGACCATGCAAGGCAATACTGATCCTACCACTTAGCTAAGTAGACACACTGAAGAACTGCGAAACTGTGTTTATAGCATTTGCATGTTTAGAGAAAGGTTTTGACAATCTTAATTAAAATATTCTTTGAAGCTCTGGAGATGTCATCGATAAAACACAGGGCCACAAGATTATCTACAGCTTGTACAGAAACCAAACTGCATTTCTAAGGCTTCAAGGACTTGAAAGGGAAGCAGTAATTGAGAAGGCAGAAGAAGAGAGGATATAAAATGAAGACTGTGAATAGTAAGAAAAGCGTTCTGAAAAAGAAAATTTGTTCACATCGAATATAAATTCTAATGATTGGGTACTATTTTACAAAGGTATTTGTGTGGAGTGCAGCCTTGTAAGTAAGTGAAACGTGGGCGATGAGCAGTTCTGTCAAGAAGACAATGGATGCTTTCCAAATGTGGTGATCAATAAGAATGCTGAAGATTAGATATGAGGAGCATGTAACTAAAGAAGAGGTATGGAATTAAATAGAGGAGGAAGAGGAAATTACGGCACAACTTTGACTACAAGAGGGGTAAGTTGACATATTATGAGGCATCAAAGAGTGAGGATAAAGGGGTTGGGTGATAGTATTCTGATAATGATCATCTGTTGAAATGCTATTCTACTATTTTATCTATTAATGTAAGCATTGAATTTACTCTTCCATGCATTCCTCCACAAAACATTTAAACCAAAACTGAAATCAGCTGAACACCAAATCTTTCAACCACTGTCTGACAACTATTGCATTCACTTTCAACTTTCTATAACTATCACTTGCTAGCCACATACACATACAGATATAAGGAGAACAGAAATAATTAAACATTAGTTTTCAGCATATAATTCTTTACGTTAGCAACATGCACATAAACAAATCAAACAGCAAGGGACGTGAGGTGAACACACTGTAGTGACAAATTCAACATCAGTAAAATGTCAACAGCTAGTGACGGAAGAAACAAGATTGAACATGAAAAACTGCTTATGTTCCATAATTTAAGTTTTAGTTCAACCTCCAACATGTGACCAGGTGAGGGGAAACGCAGATGTCCACCAAAAACTCGATTCACTGTAAGTAATCAGTTATTCATGTGAAAAAGGATGTGAACTGTTTTATAATCTGCAAGTATCACATATCAAAACATAACTGAATCATTCTAGATTCTTGCCTTAAAGTAAAAGGCGAAACGCATCTTCAACCAATAAAGCACACTGGATAAAGAAAAAAAACGTTTGTTACTTACCAAAGGAAATAAACAATAGCTGTAGATACTTAGCAAATTACATCTTATGACATAGCAGCAAATTAGTTTCGGTTTAACTACTCATTCCACACGCTATTAAATGCCATTTAAAAAATTCATCTATCCCTTCTGAAAAACTGTAGTTAATTTCGTATCCTGGTAGATAAACAGTTTTTGGATATTTATCATGCGACGAAATACATGACTTTTTACAAGTTATCGTTTGCAAAACGACACGTTTCGATTTATTGAACCGTTTATGAAATTTGCGGTTGATACAACCACATGGTTTACGACGAGCAGGACAAAGTATCGGTCGCATCGCGAGCCACCTGCGCGCGGTCAACACACCGCCCGTCCGCCGACATATCATTCAATATCTCGAGAACGGTGATAGCTATCGTTCTGCTTCCAGCTTTAAAAACAATTTCCATATGTTGACTAAATTTCATACGCAATAATGTATTACCTAAAATGAACTGTACGCAAAGTCCACGCAATGCGTTTTTACCTTTGCACACTCATTAAAATTTCGTGTAAAGGTTTACGTAAATGTGATACAGCAAGTAACCACGACGAATAACGAAAAGAAATTCGGTCCTTTATCGAGAGAAGATATCAGGCTGTAACATGCCCAAGAACCAAATTTTTCTACCGAATAGTTTCCTTGGAATCGGATGATAAGTATTTCATAGCAACCGCCGCGTCCGCGCCAGCGGTTCGGCGAAAGTTCGTGTGGCCCGGGGTTCTGTACCTGACGTCACGCTCAGCGCGTTCTGTGATTGGCGGCGCGGCACGCGGCAGCGAAAGCGGTTCGACATGGTCAAACCGCGACGAAGAGCCCGCCGCGCCACGCCGCTGACGGCGTTTCCATAGCAATCACGCCGCTGCTGCGCGGTTTCGACGCGCGGCAGCCATAGTGGGAACCGGCCTTACAGTCAGTCTGGACCTAGTGGCGAGTGCACTAGGTGTCGCCATCTCGAAGATGTGTACTAAGTCTGTTGGAGAACAAGTGATGACTGTACTGCTTGAAATAAAGACTTCAGTCCTTTTTCCTTGCAAAATCAGACGATATGAATTACGTTAGTACAAGTGCAGTTTATTATTTGACGCGATTTTGATACATTAGCAGTGAAAAAACATAAGTGACAGCAAAGTTCGTAGGATGTGGACTATTTCGTATGTGTGTTCAATTATGGTGCTGGATTATGACGATGATGATGACTTATAATAAAGATAAATATGGTTTTGCAGCCATTATCCTGCTGGAATTTGAATTTGGCGCCAATTTTTTTTGGAGTGTTAGGTTAGTGGACATAGCACAATTGACCTATTTTCCCGCCAAAATTCAAACTTTTTCTGGGGGTTAGGTTAGTGGAGGTAGCACAATTGGCCTATTTTCCCCGCCAAACTCCGCCATCTTAAATGATGTCATGTGCTGTTGCCAAGTCTACACGCTGCTGTCTTGGATGACGTCATCGCCGTCATCTTGAATAAATTTGGCAACAATGCAGAGTGGAACAGAACATAGCTTGTCCCACTACTCATTATCATAACTGACTTTCAAAATCAGCTGCTAACGGTCCCTTGGACTTCTTGCTTGACTTCATGTCATGTGACTCTTGGTTTCATTTATCAGGTTATGTAGTATACCAGAATTGCAGGTACTACCGATAGGATGACACACATATACTCCATGAAGAACCGCTTCTCTCAGAGATGATAGGTGTTTGGTGCGCATTGTCGGGCATGCACCTTGTTGGCCCCACATTTTCCAATTACACCTGAAATAGTGCCGGATATCAATATATTTTTGACTCTTTCTATGCACAGTTAACAGATGGAGAGTAGCTGTATGCAGTGTTCCAACAAGATAGAGCAACCATCCACACATCAAACCACAGGATTACTCACATCACCAACGTTTTCCATGACTTGCCAGTAGAGGCTCAGGCCCCTAATGTCCCCAGACTTGATGTCATATGATTTTTATTTATGGGAACATTGAAAAGCAAAATGTATGCTGCTAATTCTCACACAATAGATGATCTTAAAAGGAACATTAATAGAGGAAATTAAACAACATTGTGCCTGCAGAACAGCAGCATGTTGCAGGTCAGCAATGCCTGGATGCCCTAGGAAACCACCTTCAGAATCTATTATAAGTAACTAATTACGTATTTTTTATCTTACTGCTATCTATTCCTTTTAATTAGTTCATTGTTACTTGAATCTTGGGTGCAATGTATACAGGTTTTATGTGGGACACCCTGTATTATCACTTTGTAGTATTCAATAGAGTAAACATCACTATATCAAATTTCTTGAAGGCAACCTTGAATGAAACTCCATCATATACAGGTGTTACCTACAGAAACACAAATATGAAAGAAGCATCAGTTAACAATGGCAATCTAAGAATTTCTGAAGAATTGGATTACCTTTTGGTAGATGTGGATACCCTTGGATAAAATTCTGCAATAACTACAACACTTAACATACTTCCTGGATCAGCAAGTAAGAATCTCAAGAGTGTTAGTAAAGATGACATACATGAAGCCTAAACGTGCCTAACAAAACTAAATCAGGTTATTAAAGTCATGACTTGATATGCTGTCTGGAACCTGCAATGGATGCAGCCATGAACATAATGCCTCCAGTAGATATGACGAGATTTTCCTCTGGTTATGGAAGAACTCTGTTCATCACGTTTGATGGAGCCCATCAGGAAAGAGAGCCTACAGGAATATTGAATGGGTTGAAATACAAGCTAATCACATAAATAATTTATTCATTGCATTAACAATAAACCATCACTGTTGTTATTAATGCAGTTTGTATTTACACCAGCTAAATGTAACAAAGCAAATTAGAAAGACAGCCACTACACCGAATAAAGCTAATGCCTCCTTAGTTATGCCATATGGCTGCTGTTTATCTTCTATTGCCAGCTTGACCTTAATATTATTTGATTAAATTGGAATTTTTCAAAGAAAACAGTTAATTATATTTACAACACTAAAGGCCTATTTACAGTTCAGTACCACTTGTCATGTGACTTTTCAATGAACAGTGCTATTTGCCATGTAGATAATAGACATTTTCAAACCTCGAATCTAGAGGCTTAAATAATTTGTAGGAGGAATGCATAATAAGATATGTTATAATGTTCTTTAGAACTGATAGATATTAACAATTCCCTGTTTTATACTAAATGAGAGTGTGTGAATACCTTTGCAAGGAATGCTACACATTCAGGCAAACTCTACATTACAATCATTTATGTATCTTTTATTCGGTTTGTGCAAATCACTTTTTCATTGTCAGTATGAAGGAGTAAATATACTAGAAATTGAGTGGAACAATTCCAAGGCTTTTCAGGAGATTTCATTGTCTGGTTATCACTTTTTTGTGAATTGTGGGTCATAATTCTCATAATGTACATTATCTAAATCATTTGGTATGTACAGGAGACATGTCAAAACTGTGGTAAATCTTCACCATAAGCAGAGAACAACTGGTCTTAACAATACACACACAATAAAACATTAAATTACCCCTTGCTCATATTAGCATTTCATCCTCTATGAACTCTTCGCTGAACACCGCCACTTAACTGACTGAATCTTCTGTAGGCTTATTTTTAGAACCTCTGGCTTCACATTAAATATGGTTTTGTCCATTAATGTTGTTTCTATGTTTAAAATGATTCTCATCAAAGAATTGTTGTCTGCTGTGTAGGGAGATTATAATCTCGAAAATGTACATGGAGGTAAATGTTATAATTTGTAGTTTCCAAAATAATGGACAACAAGACTCTTTTTTCTGTACAGTACACATGTATCTGATAATTTTCATCTGTAGTTCAGTATTCAAGAGACCGTACTCTGTTTGAACTTCCCCAGAAAATTGTATCATATCTACCAACAGATGCAAAATAACTCTGATGTTCTATTTTTATGTACTCATATCACTAAAATTTGCTAGTATTTGCATTCCAAATGCAAAGCTGCTTAATTTGTTTAACAGGAAGTCCATTTGTGTATGCCAGCTTCAGTTCTTGTCAGCATGTAGTCCAATGAATTTGATCGTTTCAGCTTCTTCTGTAAATTGATTCTTATGTCATATTTTTAAATTCCACACATTTCGAATGTTTGGTTTTGAAATATGGATTTTTCTCCTGTTCAGTTTCAACCCATTTAACTGGAACTAGTTTTCTACAGTATCCAGTGTGCTCACAACAGATGTTAGAATTTTTTCTCTATCATCTTCAATCAAAACTGAAATATCATCTGCAAACAGCACTGGTGGGGAATTTATATTTATAAGTAAGTCATTTACAAAGAACAGGAGGCGGATTATCACTAAAATGGCGACTTGAAGCACATATTGTGATAATGTGATCCATGTAGAATAAATGATGTGATGTGATAGTTAGCCTTTGTTATTCGTCAGACAGGTATGTCAGCTTCTTCAGAGCACTGCACTTAACCTCATGGTTATCTAATATGTACATAAGCAAGATATGACTTACAGAGTCCAAGGCTTTTGTAAGATCACAGAAGATAATTGCAACGTTTCTCCCCTCATCAAACGTTGTCTATAAAGTTATTCATTGACTCCAGAGTGTTTTGTCATTACTGAAGTCCAAACCAGTTACTAATAATAATATCATTTTTACAATAAAATTTTGGATCTTGTTTGGGACCACTTTTTCTCTGATACTTCAGACAGAATTGGAGAATAGGAACAAGACGATAGTTTCCCAAGTCTTCCCTTGACACTTCCTTGAACAAAGGTCTGATTTCAGCATACTTCAACATATCAGGAAAGCATCCATGTTCAAAAAATTGGTTGACTGTTTAAGTTAATGGAGGTCCTGTTGTGTGATACCCTACTTTAATCACTTAGTGGATATCGCACACCATCCAGCAGAGATTCTATTTTTTATGATAGTACAACATTTTCACATCCTTTGTGACACTCCACTCCTTTTCACATTTGTCAGACATCAGCAAAACACCCTGTGAGTGCGTTAGTGACACTAGAATCAGTGACTGGGGTTAGGACTGGACCCTTATTCTAGGACAGAGCACATTGGTGTTTAGCTGTAAAATTGGTTTATTCCTATTTTGTTGTTAAAGAAACACACGAGTTTATATAGATTGTGACATGACAATTCAGTACAGTTGTCAATATAATGCATTACATCCTGCTTAGTAGAAATAATACTGAACACAACAATATCAAATTTAAATAGAAGGTTCTCTACAAGATGTTTCTTATATCTACACAGTGAAGTTGGCCAATATTAGGACAAATCATCCGATTCCGGTTTCAAGTTCACTACTATTTAGGATGACAATCAAGTCTACAGAGGATGGTTAGTTTTTGTGACAAGATGAACAAAAGATTATTCAAGGTTGTTCGAGTTCACAGTAGACGCAAGCTGGTGGACCAACAAGTTTACGCCTCTGCCAGCGGAATTTACCTTTCAACTGTGACAAGCTGTGAGCTGCATGGCTGCTCTTGCTGTCCGAAAATCCTATAAAAAGCTAATCAAAATCTTTACTGATTTTATCAACTGAAACTGTCCTATGTTTCTCGTTAGGCGAGAAAACATGCACTCTTCCCTTGTCTGGAAAATATGACGATACACACTTGCATGGATGGAGCAGCGTATATACTTCAACGCCCTCTCAGTTCTCGGAAGTGCAATTAACTATGTGGCTGTTTTCACACAAAATTCCTCTCTTGGCGTCGTACAGAGCGTGATACGCCCGGTTCTATACTTGACGTAGGTTCAGAGGAGATTCCTAGAAGTTTTAGGTCTTGTCTTTCGTAGCAAACTGTCCCCCACGTGTGTCCTTTCGTGCTTCACATCATAGCTTTTTCAGACTGATAGGATCGTTCCCTTTCTTCTTGTGGAAACTACCTCTGCCAATCGCAAAGGGTCTACCTTTAAACTGCTTCGAAATATCGCCTCTTTCTACTCCTTCAAAGTTTATTTCAGCCAATCAGACATTTTGTGACTGCTCCTGATGCCTAAAAGTTACTCACATACATCACGAGTGTCCTAAAGGAATTCCACGTGATTAATTGCGTCGCTGGTCTGTTTGTATCCATCTGGAAATTCCCCAACACAGTTTTCTAAGGAATTTCTCTGTCGCAAGCAATGCTACCTGCTCCTAGGTCACAAACTTTTCAAGCCAAGTGCAAGTCTTAGCCAGGTGGTAGAGGATATAGGTTCCTTGTGCAAGGGATTCACAAAGCAGGATCATGTGATGGTAGTGGGTGGAGTGGGAAACAGTATTGATAGGGATCAGGGCTACAGCATTGAGTGTGACCTGGTGAAAATAGCCTCAGCAAAGACCCATACCAGTGTTCGGCTGGTGCCTGCTTTCGTGCGGCATGATCAGCCCCAGTTGAACCGCTCTGTCAGGAGAGTAAATATGGAGTTGGATCAGTTGCATAGGGTGGCCACTCTGTCGGACATTGGATTGGTTCCTGTCGAGGCTATTGATAGGGGAGATTTCACAAGGCATGGCCTACATCTCAATAGGAAAGGGAAGGGTAAACTGGCAGGGTTGTTAGCGAAATCTATAAGGGGGGACACTAGTACTCATGGATGTACCTCTTTTTTAGGCTAATATCAGTGTCCAATGAGAAGTTCAGGCAGGCAGGTGCTAAAGAGATCCAAAACTCACAAAATTCTCACAACAGGAAAGTAAATAATAATGTTACCATATTTAACCAAAATATTGGTGGATTAAAGAAAAAAGTAGATTCTCACAAAAGTAAAGTAAAAAAATAATGTTACCATTTTTCACCAAAATATTCCGGGATTGAAGAATAAAGTAGATGAGCTCCTGGTTTGTTTAGATGACATTGAATCTGATAATGTAATATATATACTCTGCCTGTCTGAGCATCACATTGTGTCTGATATGGAAAAGGTGTGGTTATAAACTAGCTGCACATATGAGTAGAGAGAATAAGGTGGGGGAAGGAGGTGCCATATATGTCAAAAGTTATCACTGTATAGAAAGCTTAGATACAAAAAAGTTTTGTCTAGAGCAACATATAGAAGCATGTGCATGTCAACTTAAACTGAAGGAGGGATCTTTTATAATTGTAACAGTATATAGGTCCCTTCATGAAACTTTCATTTATTCCTGGAAAACTTGGATGCCTTGTGCTATCTGTCAGATAGGGGAAAGCAAATTATTATTTGTGGGAACTTCAATGTTGATTCACTGAAAGAGTGTAATAGGAAGAATGACCTGGAAGTCTTGCTCGGTTCTTTCAATTTGACATCTGTCATTTATTTTCCTACTCGGGTAGTAAAGGACAGCAGCACATTGATAGATAACACTTTTATAGAACAAGATAGGTTTAAAAACATAAATTCTTGTCCTGTTGAGAATGGGCTTTCTGATCATGATGCTCAGCTAGTTACAGTATATGACATAGCTCCATTCAGTAATTCAAAACTACCCTCCAAAGTTGTGCATTCGATTACTGCCTCAACAATTAAAAATTTCAGAGAAAATCTTCAGCAGTTAGACTGGGATGAGGTGTACAAGGAACCTGATGCTACTTTAAAATATAACTTATTTCATGATGCACTAGTAAGAGAATTTGAAAACTGTTTCCCCAAGAAAGTAATTAAATCTAATTATAAGAAACCATGCAAAAAACCTTGGCTTACTAAAGGAATAAAAATATCTTGTAACCACAAAAGGGAACTGTATTTAACAACAAGAAAGAGTAATGACCCAGAAACAGCCAAATATTATAAAAACTACTGTGCTAGATTAAAAAAGGTTATTAAAAAGTCCGGAAGCATGTGCATCATGTCTGATATTAATACCTCTGATAACAAAATCAGAACAAATTGGAATATTATTACAAGAGAGACAGGGCAACCAAGACTACAGGATGATGGCATCACCATCAAAGCGAATGGAAACTTGATAAACAACAAGCCGGAAGTCGAAAACATTTTGAATAATCGTTTTTTAAATGTAGAGAAAATAGGATCTAAATGTTCATTAGAAGGAGCAAGGCAGTTAATGGAAGAGGCCTTACCCACACCATTTGATACAATTGAAATTCCACCCACCTCTCCTTCTGAAATTAGGAAGATGATAAACTCTATCAAGAATAAAAGCTCACATGGAAATGATGGCATTTCCAGCAGGATAATAAAAGCTTGTTCCCAAGAAATAAGTGGGATTCTTAGCCACATATGTAATAGCTCTCTGAAGCAGGGTATTTTCCCAGATAGACTGAAGTAAGCCATTGTTAAACCACTGCATAAAGAAAGGGGATACATCTGATATCAAAAACCACTGCTCAATCTCTCTTCTGACTGCCTTATCCAAAATTCTTGAAAAAGTAATGTATTGTAGCGAAGCTACACACCTTTGTAAAAATAAAGTTTTAACAAAATGTCAGTTTGGTTTCCAGAAGGGTTTTTCAACGGAAAATGCTATATATACTTTCACTAATGAAATATTAAAAGCTCTGAGTAACCGGAAGTCACCTGTTGGGATTTTTTGTGATCTATCAAAGGCTTCTGATTGTGTAAATCATGGAATACTTCTAGATAAGCTCAAGTACTGTGATATGAATGGGACAGTGCTCAAATGGTTTAAATCATACCTAACTGGAAGAGTGCAGAAAGTTGAAATAAACAGTTCACATAATATGCAAAAAAACTGCTAATTTCTCAAACTGGGGAACAATCAATAAAGGGGTGCCATAAGGTTCGGCCTTGGGTCCTCTACTGTTGTTAATATGTATTAATGACTTGCCATTCTATATTTACAAAGATGCAAAGCTGGTACTTTTTGCCGATGATACAAGTATAGCTATCACACCCAACAGAAAAGAATTAACTGGTGAAATTGTAAATGATATTTTTCAGAAAATCATTAAGTGGTTCTCTGCAAACGGACTCTCATTAAACTTTGACAAAACACAGTATATACAGTTTAGATCAGATTAGCTTTACTTTCATTCCAATTGACCCGTAGTGAGGTGGTTCTCCAGGATGTGGTACATGTCGGAAAAACAACAATACATGACAAATATTTACAACTAAAACAAATAAGCTAATGTACCATTCCACAGGTCCCAAGCAGAATGATTGTCATTTTTAATGAACACTATATGAAAGAGTCGTTTTACAAATACTAATGCACTGAATTTAATCCACACAGTTAATGGAATGACACCATTAATAAATATAGACTTCGATCAGAAATCGGTAGCTAAGGAAAAATATTCAAAATTTCTAGGTGTATGCATTGATGAGGGGTTGAACTGGAAAAAACACACTGAGGATCTGCTGAAACGTTTGAGTTCAGCTACTTATGCTATTAGAGTCATTGCAAAATTTGGCGATATACATCTGAGTAAATTAGCTTACCACGCCTACTTTCATTCTCTGCTTTCGTGTGGCATCATATTCTGGGGAAACTCATCATTGAGTAAAAGAGTGTTCATTGCACAAAAGCGTGTAATCAGAATAATTGCTGGAGCTCATCCAAGATCATCCTGCAGACACTTACTTAAAGAGCTATAAATCTTCACTGTAACCTCACATTATATATATATTCAGTTATGAAATTTGTTATTCACAATCTGAACGATCCAAAAGTTATAGCAGTGTACATGGCTACAACACTAGGAGAAAGGATGATCTTCACTACTCAAGGTTAAATCTAACTTTGGCTCAGAAGGGGGTAAATTATGCTGCCACAAAAGTCTTTGGTCACTTACCTAATAGCATCAAAAGTCTGACAGATAGCCATATAGCATTTAAAAGGAAATTAAAAGAATTTCTTAATGGCAACTCCTTCTACTCGTTAGATGAATTTTTGGATATAGTAAGTGGGTAATTTCCCAACTCCCACAAAAAAATTAATAATATTGAGTGTCATGTAATATTTTGTGTGATGTAATATCTTGTATAGACAAATGGTTCAAATGACTCTGAGCACTATGTGACTTAACTTCTGAGGTCATCAGTCGCGTAGAACTTAAAACTAAGTCAACCTAACTAACCTAAGGACATCACACACATCCAAGCCCGAGGCAGGATTCGAACCTGTGACCGTAGGGGTCGCTCAGTTCCAGACTGTAGCGCCTAGAACTGCACGGCCACTCTGGCCAGCTTGTATAGACACCTTTTATTAACCTGACATGTTCCACATCATTGCGAAGTGTCGTATTCATGATCTATGGAACAAGTACTAATCTAATCTAATCTACCCAGTTACAGGCTGTCATAGCTGTAGTGTATCCATGTGGAGTGTATGGAGGAAATAATTTCCACCTGAAACTTCTGTGGTCACAAGTCTGGGGGGCTCCATTTTTTTCGCACTATGGGAAGAAATATGTTCACAGAAGTCATGCGATTTTTAAGATCTAGTGACATGCATGCTCATGCCGAAAGACTCAACGCCAATGGATTCGTAGCAGCAGCTGGAATTCATTTGTAGCTAACCGCATCTAGAATTATAAACTAGGTGCATTTGTAACCATGGATGAGCAGCTCTATACATACAAAGATCAGCACCGCTGTATACAATCTATGAGTAATAAAACAGACAAATTTGGTTTGAAGTTCTGACTTGTGGCAGATGCCAGTACTAAATATATTGTGAATGGATTTCCTTACTTGGATACACAAAGTGAAAGAGCCAGTAACATATCTGTTGCAGAGCACACTGTTACATGTATCATGCAACATTCCACTTCAAATGAAGAAATGTAACGTGATAATTTCTTCACAGCAAAACATCTTGCTGAACAGCAGAAGTGGGAGAACACAACCATGGTGGGTACAACGAAGAGAAGTTCCTGCATCAGCGAAGTCTACTGCTTGTATGATACAGTTTTACACAAATCTGGTAACAGAACAATCACATCTTATCACTAGTAATAGAAGACCAAGAAAAATGTTCTGTTATTGAGCACAAGTCACCTGTCAGTAACAATGGACGAACAAACACAGAAGAAATTCCATGAAACTGTGAGCTTCTAAAATTCCACTAAATGAGTTGATATTCTGGACCAGTTGTCTCGTCTGTTCACTGTCAAGTTTGGTTGCTCCATACAGCCTACACGCATGTTTTTACAACATCCTAGATCTAGTTGGAATCAATTCTTGGATCCTTTACAAGGAGACAACGATAGAAAAGGTTAACTGGCGAATGTTTCTTTTCAGATTAGTAGAAGAACTCTCCTCTGTGTGTGTACAATCACGGAGAGGCTCTGTTCATACGTTCATTGCGACTTGGGAAATACGTAAGGTACTGGTGTGGAAGACCTACCAGGTAGAAGGATGCAGAAGTTCAAATAAAATAAGAAATCTGTGTGTGCAGTGCAAGAAACTCGTATATCGTCCATGTGCTGGAAGTGTTCAGTATGTGTGTCCTAAATGTTTTGACAAAGATGGTGGCTTTGATTGAACAGATGTCATAAAGAGAAAAAAAATGTCATTTTCTCGTTATTGCTACAGTACTTTTGTCCCCTCTTCCTTTATTTCCGTGTTAGATGTATGTTTATGACCTGTTTGGAGATCCAACTGAGTACAAGACATACAGATAAAAAATGTTATTGTATAATTTATGTTTATTTGCATTTGTTATTTTAATTTAAATTGATTCTGTATTTAGAATGTATTATTTACCTCGATCTTTTTTTAATTAAATATACTGTCTGTAGAAATTTTTAAGTATAACTCATTTGTATGCTAAGCATAATGCACTACTGACCTATAAAGATGTCGTACTTAAGTAAATTAAGAAGTAAAACTGAAAACAAATAAGAAAAACTTCACCGGTCAAAATGGCCGGTGGTGACCTTGTACATAGTTCAATAATGCCGGTCCTTTCCTGGTGTTACATACATGTGGGGATACTTGCGTGAATCACTGTGGACAAACATGAACTACAATCACTATGTTTTTGATCCAGATCTTCGTATTAACTCCACGTTTTCTCTGGAAGTTTTATACTAGAGTTTACCTAGACGTACATAGGTTTTCTGAACAATATTTCGACTACCTTGTATATTCTCGTATTGACTTTCACAATAAATATATGTATAACAGATTGCACAGTGTTGTATAGTGCACAAAATTGCATACACCAGAGTTAAAAAATACATATTTGTGACGTAAATTTTATATTCTAGTTTTTTTATGTGGCACTTAAAATTTATCACTAATGGGATGAACTTTGCTCACTGTCTCAGCCACACTACAGAATTCTTCTTCTATTAGAAAGTATTTCAGGGGTGCAGGGAACGTTTTCTTACTTTTGAGGTTGTGTAAGCCCCTTGGCAATGCTTGTATTAAATAGATGCCGAAGTATTTAGGTCCTTTTTTTCGAAAATCTGTAATCTACATTTCCCGACTGGATGAAACATTAATACAGCCGAATTCATGTGTGTATTATTTCAAAAAGATCAGTTTTTTAACTTCTTGAACGTTATCGCACAACAAAACAGAAGTACAGTGCTGGAAAGTGTACTTAATTGTATTTGTACGAACGTAGATTGAACATACGATGCTGGTCAGATCATTTTGTGTTACTCGTTTCTACTTGTTACGGGCTACTTCCAAGTTTCAATATTATGGACGTAGAAGCTCAAACTGTAATACTGTGCTCATTTTCTCAATGTGTTTCTTCCACATTCCAACGTCTTCTTCCATTTCTGATTTCTCAACAGAGATAACGTTACTAGAAGTTTCATACAAAATCTCCATAACTTCTGAGTAGCGCCAATGAATCGGTGCAAACACACTGCTTTACTGGCATTTGTGAAATAAAATTAAATAAAATATTTACTCCTTAGTTCAACTTCATATAAACATTTCTGGTCTTGATTTGCACAACACTTACCGTAAATGACCCTTTTGGAGCCACAAAATTAAATGTTGACATCTAGTTTCACCATTGGTTATTGGTGTCACGTGATCTTTGTTCTGAGGAGTTGTTTGGCGTGTGTTGAGTTTGTGTTTGGAGTTTCGGTTTAGAGAGGTGAACAATAGTTTTTGTTTGTAGGCAATTGTTTTAATACGATGCGGAGGGCGGCAGCAGTAAGAGCAAGACAACGCAAACTTAGGGAAGAAAATGCTAATCAAGAGGCAGAATCTGTAACTACGACAGAAGACAGTACTCCCAAAGCGGCAACAAATACAAAAGGCGGGAGGAACCGAAAGGCAGGCGTTAGTAAACAAAAGGAAACGGATACAGAAAGCGAGAGCCAGAGCGTCGAACATAAAGAAGGGCAGTCGGCGGATGGTGATTCCTCAGAAGAACAATATGAGGTAAGCAGATGTGAGATATTATTATTACATGGTAGGCTATATTGTAATGTGATGGCTGCCGGCATGGATGGCGCCTCTCAGCTGTACATGACTTGGAGGAGTTTCGTTTTAGAACAGTGTAATCGATTGAGAGTAATTTGTAGGTACAAAAGATTTTATTTCTGTACTGTCGTCACCATAGCCTTAATAGCAGGCGTGTTAAGAGTATAATTTTCAGACCGTTATCTAAAACAGCGCTTGTTGATTTCCCGGATTAGACATTTCTTTTTCAGCAACTCACCTAGTTTTGTTCAACATTGACTTCAAGCTTGAATTTGGAATTCGTAAGCATAGTGTTAATACACCTCAAAGTAAGTTAAAAGTTTTGTGCGCCGTAGTCAAATTTCCCTACGCTTTAGTACATCAAACCATTTTCGAAATTAACCTTAAACACAAATGGCGTCAAGTATAGCGAGAGGTTATTCATACACGGAAAGGTGAACATACAAGTCCAAGATTTCCGTCTAAAGGCAAAGTTAGTGACTGAAATTGCGGGTTGGGAAAAAATGTAGTTACCCCTATATGTAGACTAACCTGTTGAGCCAGTGATAGAAAACTAAATCCAACACTGACATTCGCTTAAACCACGATGTTTATGGCCGGTAGTAGTTACCAGTGGTGAAAAAATTAGTCTACTTCTGTAAATACAGAGAATTAAAAATTTGCTACTGATCTGTGTTTCAGTATGTATCATCCGTGGAAGAAAGAGTGTAACACAGATTTCCTGCTGGGTAGTCAAGTCAATGGTACAAATATATGAAACAGTGAAAAGGGTTGTTCCTTGCCAAGTGATCTAACTCCCTTGCCGACTTTGTGAAATTTGGTGTATAGATTCCAATACTTATTAAGCATAACTATGCAAATTTTTGGTCTTGATTTGTAGCCTAATATTAGAGATGTTCCACTCGTTCAAGTGATGGGGCGATAACATACTTTGCATCGTTCAGAATTTTTATTCACCTTTGTAGTTGTTAGTGTGTTCTACCCTGAAACTTGTTGCTAAGGGTACCAACAGTCTTGTAGATAACAGGATTCAAAGTTGAATTTTCTGTGTACCATAGCCACTCCAATTTGAGGAAAAAATTCCTAGCCATTGAGGTGTTTCAAACCAAAAGCTCCAAGAAGACATCCTGGTGTAAGTCCTGGGCATTACATTTACTTGGTTTCAGAGATATTTTAAGGTAAAGAACTATGTTTGAGGGCCTATATGGGCAACTCTATGAATAATGGATGACAATTGCTGAATTATTTATTTTCATTTTATTTATTTATTTATTGCACTTGAAAGATAAAAAAACGAAACATCATTATGAAGGACAAATGCTTTCACAGCATTTGTGTATATAAACAAAGAAATATAATTTACCTTGTGTAACAGTTTGTTTCATTTGTATTGTGATAATTTCTGGTAATGAAATTACATGATTCAGACATATGTGGTTTTCTCATTCATAAAGAAAATAATTCAGCTCACCCCTTTCTTATAAAAATTCACAAATTCTTTTGTGGAGAAGAATAAATGCCACGGAGGCTTGTTGTGAGGCACATTGAGAACGTGCTGTAACCAAACAAGTGACATTATCATCCAAATCAGGCCACAAAACATGACAACAAGCTAATCCCTTGGTGCATGAAACCCCTGCAGTGATTAGCGTGCAGCAGCTGCAAGATCTCCAAACATAAAGTCAAGGGAACCACTACGCAAGGAGCTGAAATGTCCGCATCAAAGAGTAGAACACCATCCACAACAGAGAAACGACGCCAAAACACACAGTAGTTACGGAGGGGGTCAGATGCCTGCGATGGAGGCCCTCAAGCCAGCCATATTGTGCACAATATATCACTTTCTGTAAAATCGGATCGGATCAGCACTAGCCTGCATGACCTGAGCGCTAGTGATTGGAAAACTGTTGACAGTTTGTTGAGTGCATTCATCAATGTGGAAACAGTAACTCCTTCCAATCAAAAACTGGGTCTGGACCAGCTGGAAGACAGCAGAGCATGTCAGCATTTGCATGTTTAGCCATGGGGCGAAGTGAATCTCGTAGTTGTACCAAGAGAGGAACAGTGCCCAAAGTTGAAGGCAATGTGGTGCTTTGTCTGGCAATGATGCTGAGCAGTTAAATTGTGAAACTAATGGCTTGTGATCCATGGTGAGATGAAATTTACGCCTTACGGGAGAATGTGGAACTTCTTTAAGGCGTAAACAATGGTAAGGCCTTCTCTCTCTATTTCTGAATATCTAGTATGAGGCGAATTAAGTGTCCTCGACGCATATGCAACAGGCGGTTAAGAGCCATCACAATATTTATAGACTAACACTGCTCCCAGCCAATGCTGGAATGCTTCTGTTACTAACACTAAATCGTTAATCAGTTGTAGGTTATGAGGCAAGATGCAGATTGTATATTATAGACTTCAGTTTGGAAAATATCATTTCAGATACCTGCAACCAGTGGAAAGACGTCCCATGATGCAGCAAGGCATGTAACAATTGTGCAACTGAGGCTTCTCCCAATAAAAACTTAATAATAGCAAGCAATCTTATCTTAGAAAGAACCTAATCTTACCTTAAAAATAACCTAGAGTTCCTTTACTGATGTCGGATGCGGAAGAGCCACAACAGCAGAGACATTGTGATGAATGGGTTTCATTCCAGCACTAGAAACCTTAAACCAAGATAAACAATAGAAGACTGGAAGAAGCACCACTTTTCCAAATTGCATTTTGCCCCGCGGTCTCTATCACCGAAAAGGGCATACGTAAGCTATTGAGATGTTCAGCAATGGAGGAGCCAGAGACCACAATATCATCATGATAATTGGCACAGCCAGACACCAGTGCCTAACAGTAACTGCAAGTATTGATACACATTAAAAGGCATGTTAACAACCAAGAGCCATTGAGAGTCAACATCAACGGAAGCTGCAGATATGGAGAGATCGATCTTGGAAAAACACCGACCACCAGTGAGCTTAGCAAAACGTTTGTCAGGACGCGGCAAGGGATACATGTCAATGACAGACTGAGCATTCGCAGAAACTTTGAAATCACCAAGTAACCATCCTGACAGCTTCTTGATAATGACTAAGAGGGTAGCCCATCCGCCGGATTCAATTGGTTGGTTGACCCCGGAGGCCATGAGGCACTCAAGCTCTGCATTGACTTGGTTGTGAAGAGCCATCGGCTCCGGGCGAGCTCGAAAGAAACGGGGTCTGGCTGAAGGTTCGATGGTGGTGTGGGCTTTGAAATTAGTGACACAACCCAAACCCACAGAAAACGGTGGAAAAGTCAGAGCACAAAGAGTAGAGTTGATCAGAGATGAGATCAACTGCATCAGAAGTAGTAAACCCAAATTTTCCATTTTCATTATTCACTACCAGAATAGTCAGCAGATGAACCATAGATTTCTATGTGACTGGGGCCAAGAAACTACCTAATATCGGAATGCTTTGTGTATCGTAGGTGACTAATGTACGTGACAGGCACTAGAGGAGGAGAACCCAAGTCCAAGTCCACACACAGGAGCAGTGTGACTCGTTTTGTTGCACTGGTGGCAAACGGCCCACCACTTAGGGAAATCCAGCCTACCATGAGTGACAAAACATCCAGACAAGTGGGAAGGGTGGGGCACTTACTTATTGTTTGTTACCTGGCTTTCTGTGCTGCTGCTGCTGCGAGCATGGCTGCTGTAATAAAGTGGACCAGCCATCGTGGGGTTTTGCTCGTGCGTGGATTGCTGCCACCATTTTGTCCCCCCGTGAACCATCTGAAAAACGATGGGGGGAAGCAGGTTGAACTTCTGCAACCTCACAGCACAATTAAATTTGAGTACGCACAGCCCTCAAAACATCAAATCATTGTATAGTAGTCAGGACATTGGCGAGAAGGGATTCACATTGAAGAGCCCACTCACGACCCTCTCAATGATTGCATTTTGTCCATATACAACTGCTTATGTACATCAGTGACAAAGTGAGAAGAGAGTGAAGACTAATCCTGCAAGGGGGCCAATTGGCAAAGGAGTTGATACATACAAGGCTATAACCAGTTCAAAAAGAAAGCATGGCATAGTTTAACATCAAGCAATCCGAATGCATGAAAGTGATGTTGCAACCATTTTTTTTTTAGGCTTCCCATTCTTCGACAGACTCATTGTAACCCAGAAACAACAGAGGATAAATGATCGGAATAGTGTCAAGCAAAACAGGAGGTGCAAGGGGCAACGTAGCTGGCTACGTAGATTGAGATGGACTGGAACTGCTAAAACAGAGATAGGTGTTTGCAATACCAGGGTTAGATTGTGTGGCACTGTGGCAGATGCCTCCAGATGTTGACTGAGATGCTGCATCGCTGCAATAAGAACCCCTAACTGATCGACCAGTCAGCGTAAAATCTTGTCAGTAACGCCTTCAGACCAACCAGAGTCCGCAGCTCGTGGTCTCGCGGTTGCATTCTCGCTTCCAGAGTACGGGGTCCTGGGTTTGATTCTCAGCAGGGTCAGGGATTTTCACCTGCCTTGAGAGGACTGGGTGTTTGTGTTGTCCTCATCATTTTATCATCATCCAGGAAAGTGGCAAAATTGGACTGAGCAAAGGTTGAGACATTCTACAGGCACTGATAAACACGCAGTTGAGCGCCCCAGAAACCAATCATCATCATCAGATCAACCAGAGACTGAAACCACATGGAACTGCTAAAACAGAGATAGGTGTTTGCAATACCAGGGTTAGATTGTGTGGCACTGTGGCAGATGCCTCCAGATGTTGACTGAGATGCTGCATCGCTGCAATAAGAACCCCTAACTGATCGACCAGTCAGCGTAAAATCTTGTCAGTAACGCCTTCAGACCAACCAGAGTCCGCAGCTCGTGGTCTCGCGGTTGCATTCTCGCTTCCAGAGTACGGGGTCCTGGGTTTGATTCTCAGCAGGGTCAGGGATTTTCACCTGCCTTGAGAGGACTGGGTGTTTGTGTTGTCCTCATCATTTTATCATCATCCAGGAAAGTGGCAAAATTGGACTGAGCAAAGGTTGAGAAATTCTACAGGCACTGATAAACACGCAGTTGAGCGCCCCAGAAACCAATCATCATCATCAGATCAACCAGAGACTGAAACCACATGGAGAACAATCCTCCACCTGTCATCACTTGTGTTGTAACTTGGACACACAGCCAAGAATGTTAGGACAACTTTATTAGACTGTGGCATTTATGCCAGTCACTATAACATACACTAAACATAATAAGTAAGGCAAAGTACGCAAGCAGTAATAACATAACTGAGCACGAATGTAGCACAGCGGGGTTTAGACACTCGTCATGGCGGTCTGTATCAGAAGTTCACAGTAGTGCTCCTTCACGGCGCAGTGGCTTCCAGATGTGTGCGCATTACTTCATTACTCCTTGTCATTTAAAGGACTATTCCCAAAAATCCCATGAAAAAAAGAGGTCAAAATTTCATATTGGGATATAGAACTGCAAGGAGTTTATTTTTTATTTTTATTTATTTATTTTTTGCCGCCGCCCCCCCCCCCCCCCCCCCCCCCCAAAAAAAGTAGTTTCTGACTGTCTTTACTTTTAAATATATCTGAAACTAAGTAACTGTAATATCTAAGGCTTTGTTTTTTCTAATCATGGAGTGATTTACTTTCTTAGAAAAAGAAGCATTACTAAAGCTCTTTGTTTGTTAAAAATTGCTGGCCAAACTTTGAATAACATTTGGACTGAGGAATGTCACAGCTTTGAGTGACCACGGTAACTAGATGGTTCAACTATGCATCGTGCAATCCGTATATTGGCTACTATACTTAGGAGTGAGTTGATGCAGCAAATTTCACAGGAAGATTACCAACTTATCTCAAAAATTACAAAAAAAAATAAAATATTGTGCTGCACCATAGAGCCTTCAAGTAAAATTAGGGCCTTATAATCTACTACTATATGCGCGATGTAACCTGGTAGTTGTTTTGGGTGGGGTCATTGGGACTGTGAGCATAAGATCCTGCTTAACAATGTGCTGTGACGACTGGGGGGGGGGGGGGGAGGAGCCTTGCTGCCTTCTCACAAGGAACGCAGCACACTGGAACGTACATTGTGTTCAGAATGGCCCTATTATAATGCTACACTGCTAAGGCATTGCACATTGTGATCTGGTAATGATCCGCAACTGGTGGAACAAATCTCTACTGACCTGAAGTAATACTATGTATATTAATTTCTTCGCTCTCTCAAAAGTCGAGTTATATTGTGCTTGTAGTACCTGTTGAGCATTTCATTCTGGCAAGCATTTTCATTGTGACACACGCTAAAATGTATGGCAGTTTCAGGTATCTCGTAGTTTGCCCACCCCTTTGTGACTATACTAGTGTTTTTTTCATTGTGAGGATAGGTTGGTGGAGAGCAGATTACGTACAACTGTTTTGTGGTATTTTCAAGGATGTTTGTTAGAAGAAGGAATGAAAAGAAGATTGCGGTTTGAAGTCAGCAGTGAGGTTGTCACAAATGGAGCACACTTTAAAGGAAATATGGGGAAGGAAATTTCAACCATATGTCCTTTTTTTCAATGGAATTACCCCAACATTTGTCTTCAGTGATGCAAGTAAACCACATAAAACTAAAATCTGGATAGCCTGATCACATTCCTGTTACATTTTGGCGTGAAGACTGTTCCACATTACGCTGAAATATACGTGAAGCTGCATCTTTCAGGTTGAGATAGAATATAAGTCTATCATTGATGTTTTTGTCTTAAGTCCAAAGAGTAGTTTGATAAAACTCTCAATGATAGTCTATCCTGTACAAGGCACATCATCTCTGCATCACTACTGTAACCTATATCCATTTGAATGTGCCTGCAGTAATCAGGCCTTGGTCTCACTCTTACTTCCCATTACCTAACTGAAGATTCCTTGATGTCTCAGAATGTGTGGAATCCTGCCTTGTAGTGAAATTGTGTTATCAATTTCTTTTCTCCTCGGTTCGATTTAATACCGTCTCATTATTTATCTGGTCTACACACACAATTGCCAGCATTATTCAATAGCACAGTATATCAGAAGTGTATCATCCCGTGTTTGAACTGTTTATTGTCCATGTTCCACTTCCATACTAGTACCTATAGAAAATAATTCCCTACACTTAAATTTATGGTTGTCTGGTGAATCCAACAGTGCTCTCAGATTACTTGTCAGTATGTAAATTTTGGCTCCTCTTTGTGACTTTGAAGGTACGGAACTCGAGATTATAATAAACCATATGAAATGTGCTCGCTCGCTCTCTCTCTCTCTCTCTCTCTCTCTCTCTCTCTCTCTCTCTCTCTCTCTCTCTTTTTAAAATACTGTGTGGTAAGAGTATGAAATGGTTGCCTGAACTGTCAGTTCAGGAAGGGGCAACTTGCAATTGACCAACTGAAAAATTTAAAAATTTGTGTAATTGTTTAAATGCCCTGCTGCTGTAGTTGGAACTCACTGTGAGGGAGAAAACAGTGCATTTTTAGTTGTGTATGTGATTTTTCTAATACTGTAGAATATAGTTTTATTTTTTAGAATCCGTGTCGTAACAAGTTAGTGAAAGAGCACATTAACTGACCATGGTAAAATACTCTGGCTGTGAATCAATTCCAACACAATGGGATGTCCAACTTAGGCTGTAAACAAAACCTTGATGCACTTAAACTGAATGGATAACTCAGTTGGAGTCATTGGTATGTGGAGTACGAGACATACCTTTCCAGATGCTGGATCTTTGAGGGTAGTAGCTTCGATAAGAGTATTTTGCATAATTTTAATCTGTGAACCAGTAGCATTACAAAGCCTTGTACGATTAAGATTGCGTAGTAGTGTTCTAATTGCAAGCCATAAAGATAACTTTCCTAATATACAGATATTCTGTTCAAGGCCGATTATGAGGAAGAAACACAACAGCACATTGTTGTGTATACAATTTTTGTTTAAAATTATATGTATGGAAATACAATATACATGGAAGAAATAATTTGTCTATTTGTTTAAATATCCTACTATCACAGTAAAAACTATGTCGAATAAGGAAATGAAATAACACATTTTCACAGCGCAGCATTTTCTATCTCAGAGTTGATTTTGGTAGAAAACCTGTAAAAATATAGCCTACATCTGTCCGAATATTTATTGGAATATCATATAAAAATTTGATATAAATAGGGCAAGAACTTTTCAATTTTTTTGGAAACAACATTTCCCTTTATAAGTATATTGTGGGCTGTCCAGCATCCTGGAAAACTAGGAAAACCCAGGGAATTTTTGTATTTTATGTAAAATCCCTGCAAAATGTATTGTACCCAATTTTTCTTCGGGCAGAGACATTTGTTGCACCGTTCGACCTCAGCTTGTTGCTGTGCAACTGCCCACCACTGGTGTTTTGGTATCCCCCATTTACTCCCATTGCTGAGTGTAGCGGCCAGTCAGAATGGACTGGCTGTGGCCGATCAAGCTGAGCTGTGCTGAGGTTTGTTATTGACATGGAACAGCTTGTACATCAGTCGCTGCAACCTGGCCGAGCTTCCCTCGTTTGTTGTTGTGCTATGATTTTGTGCTTGTGTGATGCAATGTGACAAGTGAGGAACTGTGAAGAATGTTCAGTGTGGTTTGCATTTATATCTTTTCAGATGTAAGTATTGCTTTGTTTATTAACATGCTGTGTCATTTTAGGGAATTCGTGGCCTACTCAAATCCATTTATTTTGATCAGGGTTAGTAGGATATGAAAAGTTTACATACAGTGCATTGTTTTGGATGTATACCAGAAAATTAGTATTGTAGCCTGCGAACAGCTTTTGATCTGATTACTGTTGGGTGTGTGTAGGGCTAGTTATAGACCTTCAGTGGAAGACATAAAATAGTGGCATTAGAACACTAACACACATTAGGCTTTTGCTGTGTGGTGATTGCCCGAATTAATGTTGAGCTAATGCCTGCTATGGGAGCTGTCAGACACACATGGCTGGAGGGAGAGTAGGACTGTACAAATAGGGGGCAGGGCAGTGGGGCAGCACTTCTCATCATTTCTCTCATTACTGGCAAACATTTCCTATGGTATTGTGGGTTTCAGTTGCCACAACCTACTTTGTTACATGCACACAAGTAAACTATTATTTTCCTTTGCAGCCAGTCATGAAGGCACATAGGTGAGAGGGTGCGGTGAAGGTTACTTATAGGAAAGAAAGTAGCCTAGGTTGAGAGATTTTTAGTGGCTTTATGTCTTCATGAGCACTTGTTTAGGTGTGATCCTGTCTAAAACTCAAAGGTTCAGTAAAAGAAATGGAATCATGCATTCAACCCTCATTGGGCTGAGAATCCATAATTTTGTTGGGTTGCAGAATACATGCCTCAAAAATTCAGTTTGTTTGGAGCACACTCCGCAAAACGAACTTCTTCCTCAGCAATATGGGAGAGTAGGTCTTATCCACTCGCACAAGGGGAAAGAGAACCACTGGGCTCGAGGCTGCTAGGAAGGTTATAGCGTCTGTATCCATGCCAATCAATGCAAACAGCCATATCTCCATTGCTGCTGCATCAGACATAGCCCTTGCGGTGCCGTTTGCCACTGATGGAAGCACTTAGCTGACAGTCAATTCTGACAATGGAAAGAACAGTTGTGATTATTCCCTTTACCCAGTAATTGCACTGGACAATAATTACCAATTTCAATGAAGAAAGGTAATGTTTCTAATTAGTCTCCATGTATTTTTAGTCTTCTGCAGCACAGACAGGGAGTGCATCATGCAGATCTGACATGTCTTCGTAACCAGGTCCTAGCCTGAGGCAGCCACATCTATACGATGGCCAATGATGCTAGATTATGCTCAGAATGGTACTGTGATGAAGGCACAAAGGCAGATATCTGTTTGTGTTTGATGGTTACTGTGAGACACAAGTCTCCTTGGTACATTGGCAGCCTTTTTAATCTCTTACTGGACGTGTTCCCTGACATGACATTAACTCCAAAGTGCAGCTTCAAAAGTAAAAAGTAAATTGGAGCACTGCATACACCGTGGGGACATTTTTCACTCAACTACATTGGATTTGTTGTGAATTTGAAAGAGGTGAGCCAAAACCAGCAGATGGATCTGCTTGTACATTTCTGAGATAGTGAGTTGGCCCAGGTTTCGAGCAGATACTTCACTTCAATGTTCTTGAGAAAAAATGTTGCAAGATTTAGTTGAAGGATTTGAGACAAATTTAAGGTATGCGTCTTCACGTTTTCGCGGCGTAAAGACTGTTCCATAAAATATTGGGTGTGCAGCCACATAAATTCAGTTTCTTTTTCTAATATTTCGGCTGAATACCGTCCAGTCATCTTCAGAGTGAGCTGAGGTGACTAACACTCCAGTACTTGCTTCGTCCCTTTAAACTAGCTGACTGAACCACTGTGTATGTTTCCAAAGATACACAAGGCGCCATAGATGTTGATAGGTGGCAAAGAGGTGTAACATATGCATGGAAATTAAATCTATGGCTGCACAGTCGATCCACATGGTGATATCGATGTGTCACGAAGAGCTGTACCGTTGCGATGTCTTTGTGATTTAATTACAGAAATTTCCGGAGTCCATGCTATCTCTCTTAATTAAATTTGTCGCCAACCGAATTTCAATTGCTTCTTTCTCTACTGAGTCCCAGAAAGATGAAGTCTAGGATAAAATTTTGACATTATCATACACCATAGAGTGCCCAATGCAAATAGTGCTCTGCCACCACAGATATATTAGGTTGTAAGAGTCAGGTGTACCTGCGGTGTTTTGTGCATCTCTCCTGAACTGTATGTGTCATCTGTTTGATGTATGAATGGCCACACTCACAGGGGATCTTATAAACTCCAGGCTTCCGGAGCACCAAATCATCTTTAACAGAGCCCAGGAGTGCTGCAGCCTTTGGTGGAAGGCGAAAAATTACTGTCACATGATGTTTCCTGAGGATCCGTCCTGTTTCTGATGAAAGGCTTCCCACGTATGGCAGGAAAGCCATGGATTTAAAACTTTCCGTGTCTTCTTTCGCTTTTCGTGTGCCCACTGTTGATTTCATTTGAGAGCCACGGTTACTCTCCACAGCAGATACGTAAGGCACTACAAATGAAATCGACAGTGGGCACAAGAAATGTGGAAGAAGACACGGAAAGCTTTAAATCCATAGCTTTCCTGCAAGTGATTTTTCGCCCTCCACCAAAGACTACAGCACTCCTGGGTTCTGTTAAAGATGATTTGGCGCTTCAGAAGTCTGGGGTTTATAAGATCCCCTGTGAGTGTGGCCGTGCATACATCGGACAGATGACGCTTACAGTCCAGGAGAGAAGCACAGAGCACCACAGGTACACCCGTCTCTTACAACCTAATAAATTGCAGTGGCAAAGCACTGTATTTACACTGGACACTCTATGGTGTATGATAATGTTGAAATTTTATCCTAGACTTCATCTTTCTGGGACTCAGTAGTGAATGAAGCAATTGAAATTCGCTTGGCGACAAATTTAATTAATAGAGGTAGCAGCTTCAGCTTGGACAAATCATGGAATCTGGCAACTTGTGTAATTAAATCACAAAGACATCGCGGCGGTACAGCTCTCCGTGATATGGATGGACTGTGCACCCATAGAGTTAATTTCCATGCATATGTAACAACTCCTCGCCACCTATCAACATCTATGGCGGGTTGTGTATCTTTGGCTGCATAAGTAGTGCTTCGGTCCTAGAATTTAAAAGGATGGATCAAGTGCTGAAGCATTAGCCACCTCGGCTCACTCTGAAGATGGCTGGACTGTATCCAGCAAAAAAATTAGAAGAAGAAACTGAATTTATGCAGCTGCACGCCCGAAATTTTATGGAACAAATTTAAGGTAAATCTGAAATGGCAAGGTCGTAGTATCAACAAGAGAACTGAGAAAGAAGCTTTGAAGTCAAGGTTAATCCAGAGAACCCCACACATTTTAACTTAAAGAACATCTGGCATACATGTAGTGCATGGTACCTTTAAGATGGGTTGTTGTTGTGTTGGCTGGAACCTTATGTTTCTGAGGGCTTTATCTATGAGGGTAAGCAAAAAATTATCTGGACTTTTCCAGTAGTCATAGTGCGTTCCACAAATGTGTGCTTGCAGTTGGTGCTATGGTGGCAATTTGTGCCTCACTTGAGCATCATCGCAACAGAAGTGAGCCAGCAGTGGCAGAGCATAAACATGTCCGCTTCGCTAGCAGTTGGCTCAAAGCAAGAACAAAGGGCAGTGATAATATTTCTTTTGTCAGAACGATTGAAAGGGGCTGAAATTCGTCATAGACTATTACCACAGTACATGAACTTAGAACTTTCCGTCCATAAAGTTTGTTCGCGATGGGAGGCATGATGACTCACTGTAGAATACAAACTCTAACATCTTGATCTGCCAATGCTTACTCATCCGTTACAACTGAGAAGGCTTGTCATTTTTAGAAATGGAATGCAGCTTCAAAAATATTAGAAACGTATGTTTTGACAGAGCACAGAAAAAGTGTGTGACTGTGAAACTATTGCAGTCATTTGTTGCAGTTTATGTGAAAAACTATTCCTTGGGAGAGATCACATTCATACGAACACTTAAATCGGACAAGGAGGCATATCTCGCTCACTTACCAGGTGTACAATTAGATGCATCGGTAAGAGATTACTGTCAAATGACAAACATACTGTCACTAATGCCATGTATGAAACACCAGACATGTTTTGATAAATTTATTTATTTTTTTCTGGTGAAAGTAAATTCACTGCTTTTAGTACTCAAGTGAAACAATCAGTCCTGTGTGACAGTGGTCATTTTCTGATCATTCCACCCCTTCCTCAGTGTCACTCACCTGGATGTCCACCCCGATAGGCTCTCAACAATTCTGACTCGGGTGCTTTTGCGTCTTCCACTGCCCTAAGCTCCCTGCCATCTGGTGGTGTCAGTGCAGTTGTTCAGAGCACAACCACAGCCAGTCTGCCAGCAGCAGAGCAAACTTAGCACTCTCCTATTCTTCAAGATTCCCCCCTCCCCTCCCCAATTGGAAGACAGTACCCTGAAGGATATCTTTTGCTGTGTCTATCAGTCCATAGAGCTCCTCATTGTGTTTAAATGACCCCGTGCCCTGCACAGAAATAACACCACTGGGAACAGTATGTTTCTACTATTGGACAGGATACTTCTCCTTCACAGGTATGGGCAAAGGTTTTGACACCTCTGCGAACACCAGTCCCCACAGATGCTCTTGTTGTCTCCCTGCATGGTGTTTTGTACACTGACTCAGATGCTGTCACTGAACATTTTGCTTAGCATGTGCCTGAGCCTGTGTGTCTGAAAATTAACAGCCTGCATTCCGGGTCCTGAAACAGTGGGCACAGCGCATTCAGTTGCTTTTCAGTATATGCCATCTGGAACCAAATAATACCCGTGCAGTGAGTGGTAATTCCTCTGTGCCCTAACCCTTTGTCCTGGCACGGCTCAAATTTCTGTAGGTGGATTGCCAACATCACACACTTACCACCTGTATCTGGAGCAAGTGTGAGTTCTCACCTCAGTGGCGAGAAAGATTAATAGTTCCGGTACTGAAACAAGGTAAACAGTCTCTTAAGATGGACAGCTATCACCTAATTAGTCTCACTAATTGTCATCTTCTAATCACTCAGATGTATGACGAGGTGGTGGCTGTGTTGATACCTTGAGTCTTGGGGTCTTTTGGCTCTGTCCCGGGGCAGTTTTCACCAAGGCTGTTCTCCTGCTGACAATTTAATCTGCTAACTGAACAGTTTTCGGCCTGTGTCAACGCCCCCCACTGCCTTCTTTGACTTGGTAAAGGCTTAACACACAATATGGTGTCATCACCTTCTCATTACCCTACATGATTGATGTCTCTGGGGCCTGCTCCCAGTTTTTGTCTGGAACTTCGTGTCGCACAGTACTTACTGTGTTCAAGTTGGTGCTACTCACATTATCCCCCATATACAAGAGAGTTTGGTTCTGCAAGGCTCTGTATTGAGTGTGCATCTTTTTCTAGTTGCAGCTGAGGTTTCTAGTTGCAGCTGAGGGGTCTACAGTGTCACCCTCCCTGTTTGCTGACAGTTTTTGTATTTGCTATTGCTCCTCCACTGTGGGTGTTGCTGAATGCTAACTGCAGGCTACAAAAGGTGCAGTCCTGGGCATTCACACATCTTCCAGATTTCAGTCACCAGGACGTGGCATGCACTTATCTTAACTGTTATACTGTCTATCCATAAACCAAATGCTAGCTCAACAACCAATTGCACAACGTGGTGGAGTCATGTTGCTTTCAGGGGCTGATCTTCGATGCCCAATTGACGTGGCTTCCCCATCTTTACCAACTTAAGCGAATGTGCTGGTGAAACATTAATATTCTTCACAGTATCTGTAACACCCACTGGAGACTGCTCTCCACTTCTGTGGCTTTAGGTTATTTAATGCCAAGTGATCTAGAGGTTCCCACATAATTGTCATGGATTTTTGGTGAAATTTTGTATTAACAATTGCAGATCTTCTCAGTGAACATTGGTAAAATTTCTTGATCATTAATTCAGTGCTTTGGGAGATACTGTCATTTGTTTGACCCCATAGAGCAGCTGTCAGCAGTGTCCCTCTGAGCTTTTGGTCAAATTTGAGACATAATATCTCTGGTAATATTTTCTTGAGAGGAAGAAAACTAGGACACCTTGAACAACTTTCTGTGCTCTCTTAAGTGAAATAATAAAAAAAGTTCCTGAGCGATTTTCATAAGAATAATTTGAAGCAAAGTTGGCCGAAAAAAAGGGGGGGGGGAGTAATTGCGGGATACACGTAAAACCTTGCACATAATCCCGTCTTGATTATGGGAGTCTCGCATATGACTCAGCGTGGCCTTCAACATTGCATAAGCTGGATCAGCTACACCAGTGGGCCTTGACTTTATTTTGTTCACAGTACACTATACGACATAGCAAGTTCTCGTGGCACATTGACATAAGAGTTGATGATATTGAAAGGGGACCAACATAAGAGTTAGCAACAATATGAGAGACGCATCTAGCTTGCATGTAGCTTGTCTTCACGAGTCAGTTGTTTGTAGGCTCACAGTCCTAGCGCGTTGAGCATTGTGACATATTCTGAGATTGCTTTTTGGTTACACACATTCGAGGGTCACGCCAAAAGAAATGAACACAATTTTTCTAAAAATACAGTTTTCATTCTGCATGTGTGAAAGTTTTACAGTGTGTAGATACATCATTCCTGCTTGTTTTCAAATTTAGTTCAACCTGTTCGCGTGAGTGGCGCTGTCACAGCATGTCTTCAAGATGGCTGCTAAGATGGCTGCTACACTTGACATTTGTCAGAAGCAACGTGCTGTCATAGAATCCCTGTCCTGTGAAAACGAGACAGTGGGAAACATCCACAAGAGGTTGAAAAAGGTGTATGGAGATGCTGCTGTCAATCGTAGTACAGTTAGTCGTTGGGCAAGCAGGTTATGTGATGAAAGCGGGCATGGCAATATCGAGGATTGTCCTCGCAGCGGCAGGCTTTGTACTGCACACACTCCAGACAATGTGCAGAGAGTTAACGAATTGGTGACTGCTGACAGACGCATCACAGTGAACAAATTGTCACACTACGTTGGGATGGAGGAAGGAAGTGTTTGCAGAATACTGAAAGTGTTGGCGTTAAAAAAGGTTTGTGCCAGGTGGGTTCCCAGGATGTTGACAGTGGCTCACAAAGAAACAAGAAAAATGGTATGCATCGAACTTTTGGAACAGTACGAGAATGGTGGAGATGAATTTCTTGGGAGAATTGTGACAGGTGATGAAACATGGCTCCATTTTTCACCAGAGACAAAGGGCAATCAATGGAGTAGCATCATGCAAATTCCCCCAAGAAAAAAAAATTCAAAACCACACCTTCTGCTGGAAAAGTTATGGCTACGGTGTTCTTAGATTCCAAAGAACTATTGCTTGTAGACATCATGCCAAGTGGAACCACCATAAATTCTGATGCACATGTGAAGACACTGAAGAAGCTTAAAGCTCGACTGAGTCGTGTTCGACCACATCGGCAAAACCAGGATGTTTTGCTGTTGCACAACAATGCACGGCCACATGTCAGTCAAAAAACCATGGAAGCGATAGCAAAACTCAGATGGACAATACTGAGACACCTGCCTTACAGTCCTGACCTGGCTCCATGTGACTATCATCTCTTTGGGAAACTGAAAGACTCTCTTCATAGAACAAGGTTTGAAGATTGAGTCCCTTGTGCAAATGCCAAACAGTGGCTCCATCAGGTTGGTCCAAAATTTTACCATGCGGGTATACAGGCACTGGTTCCAAGATGGCGTAAGGCAGTTGAGAGGGATGGAAATTATGTGGAGAAATGAAAATATTGTTCCTAATGGATGTATCTACACACTAAAACTTTCAAACATGTCGAATAAAAGGTGGATTTTAAAAAAAAATAGTGTGCGTATCTTTTGGAGTGACCCTTGTATATACACTTTCCAATTAATGTGTAAATTTTTTAGTGTGGATAAGTGTTTTAGTAAAAGGGCAAAAGATGAAGGTGACTCAGTGACAGAAACAAATAACAGTAGCAAAAGTGAGAATGAACCAAATCCAAATGTAAGGCTTGTGAATGCAATTCAACCTACGAGGACATTTCATAAGTACCAAGAGTTATTTAAACATAGGATTTACCTTCAGTGGGCCAGAAAATTGTCTTTTACCAGAGTTTATCGTGTGGAGAAAAACTAAACAGTGAAGTCATGGTCTGTAGTAAATTGGAAAGACATTTAGGTAGCAAACATGGTCACTTATCTGGGAAATACAAGAACTATTTAGCCGATTGATTTCATCAGCAGAAAATCGAGCCTGTGGTATGGAGAGCAAAAGTGGCCATTTAGAAAGTTGCTGAAATAGTAGCAAGAAAATGCGGTCCAATACTGTTGCAGAGGATGTAATTTTTTCCAGCGTACAAGGAAGTAGTAAAATTGATGTCTGTGCAGGCACCGAGACGGAAATATCTTTGATTCCATTGTCAGAGATACTATTTCCTGACGAATTGATGGCCTGTCTTTGATACCCAGTGCAATTTTCCGAAAAGCTAAGTGATGGTCATGTATTTTCACCACAGCTTGGCGAGTAACTGATACGATAGTCGTGTCGTTTAAGAGAGCAAAAATAAAATTTCGTGATATCCAAACAGTGCCTTTTGGTGTGTAAAGTCCTAATTTAAAAGGTTTCTCATTACTGATAGATGTTTAGCTTGGTAAATTTGCCCTTGATTGTAATGTACATTGAAATTTTTGACAAAAGGACGTAAATTAATATGAACTTACCAAAATTTGTTCAAAAAGTGGTTTAGGTCTAATGAAATCTGTCACTATTGTCAAACACTGAAAACACATTATAAACAGTTTAAAAAGCTTTAGCGAACAATATTCATTATATCTTTCTTCAGTTCACTCCTCGGTGTCATTCTTCTTCTTGCTCCCTGACCTCTAATGTATCTTTATTGTTTCTCATTAGTATACACTTTCCCCAAAGCCTGTTGTTTCTTTAGCACATCTCTCTTTGGATTGTCCATGACGTGGCCACTTCAGTACTTGTATTGGTTCTTGAACAAACGTCCTTGTTCCTCATATTTTAAGTTTACAAGTAAGTGGGGGTTCATGTACTTTTTCAGACCAGTCTATCAGAAGTGAAGTTGCATTTGGGTGCACTGCAGGTGTTTCCCTTGCCTTCTTTTGTATCATCACCTTCATTCATCAATTTAGTTATCTTCTTTGACCTCTGATTTCATTTCTTCCTTGGTCTTCTGAGCATAAAAGTGTCTAACTCCATTTCATTAAATGTGAAACACGATAAACGTTGAATTTCTGGCAAAACAATATACGCCTTCTTCTGGGATTTTAGGAGCGTCAATTGGTAAAGAATGTGGTGGGGTTCTTCTGCCCAAGAGTATATCGATCTAATTGTAAACCAGCAGTGATAATAATTCTTTAGGACTGTATCTCTCAAATTTAAAATTGGCGCCACAAAACAAATGTTTGTTAGCCTCCACTTTTCAAGCTCTTTTGCATAAACATCCTCTGCAGAAGTGGCTGCTGACAGTTTCTGACATTCTGTCCACTCTGCTCTCTTAGCTGAAGCTCATATCTTAGATAAGAAACTGTTTGTACCTGGGGAAAAAGGCTATATGTGTGACATTAATGAAAATACACATTGATGCAAATGAATATTGCTGGTTTAAAAACTTCTATGAATATCAAAGAGAAAACTTATGGTTTCTATAGTATAGTCTTATCCCTAGAGCAGAAATACAAACAGAAATAATGATATGAAGGCACTTCTTGAAAGAAGACAATTTGCTATGAATTATACATCAGACATCAAAATACCATGAATCTGAAGTAGCTATTTACCAAGCAAAATAATGTAATTCTCATTTTTTGTAACTATAATTGGGAATTTCTAACCGAAACACAACTTAAAGCCCCCTCATTTTTTGGAAAATGAAGTCAGAAAATTTGACACGCACTACTGATATAAGTAAGAAATTTCAGTTCCCAAGTTTCATAAGATTTGCAGATGAGGATTCGATTATTGAACAATTTCCTTCATGTACTGAACTGCCCTCTGCATCAACTGGTTCAGAAATGTATAATTCTATATCTGGTTTGGAACAAAACAGGCTTACCAGGAAAAGCTGTCTTTCTGTTTACACACACCGCGCAACAGCAATGAGTTGAAGATTCAAAGCATTTGCTACAAGACAGAATAAGATTTCCTGACCGTAGGTTCAACACATTGCTTCATACATTGTGAGGCTCCGGTGATGTAGACTATTCGAACGTAACTTGAAAGTGTTTAGATTTGGTCATTAACATGGTAAATTACATTAAGCCTAGGGCTATTATGGAAAGACTCTTCAAACAATTGTGCCACGAAACAGGATCTCGACATGACAGTTTAGTTCTGTATGCTGACAAGCAAGATCTGCTGGTTGTCTTTAGAGGTAGAGCCCCCAAATCATATTTTGAATTGAGAAAATAGGTATTAAACTATTTAACCTCAGAAAGCCAGACTTTGCAGCTCAGCTGAATTCTGAGCTCCAGGGTGCAGAGGTAGCTTATTTGTCTGACAGTTTTTTTCCATTTAAATTAGCTGACTGACGGTATGCAAAGAAAAGAAAAAAATGTGCTCAAATCAGGTTATAAACTCTCTGGGTCCTTAAAAAAAAAACATAGAATATGGAAATAAAACATGGAAAAGAAAAATCTTATGATGTTTCATCTCACTTGCAAGGTAGATCCACACGGTTACATAACCTACAAACTCATTTTCTATGACCTCAGGGTCCTTGAGAATAACATGGCACAATATTTTCCCTGCCTCACTGCTGACAAATATAACTGAATATAAAGTCCGTGTGCTGTATTGCCACAATCCTCCACCATCGTTCCTCTGGAGGGGAAAGGGAACTCGCAAAACTTAGGACAGATCAAACACTTCAACTGCAATATGGTGAACTGTCTCTTATCAAGTTTTGAATATTGAAGAAGAAGATTACTCAGTAATAGTAGTGAAAGCAGTTAATACCCTGTTGCACTTTCTTTTTCCACTACCTATTTATGCGAGCTGGGATTTCCAGTACTAACCAGCACAAAACACAAGAAACATGAGAAACTTATCTCAGTTGAACAGAAAATGTGAGTGTGTTGTCTTCAGTTCCGTCACGACAGGCTCAAGTTTCTCATTGATAGCTCAAACTTGTAAGGTGCAAACAAATATGTGACCTGAAAATAAGTTTAAGTTCTGGAATGTATATTCTGTCATTCTTTTTTAAAAATAAATATTCAGTAAAATTATTTCAATTACTTTTGTTAGCAAAATCATAAATCCTCAGAAGTATCGTGCCACATGTGTTGAGAACCACAGTGATACATCATTGTAGTGTCTGACTTGTGAAAGTGTCTTTTGGGCCAGCCCTGTGAACAGCCTGCTAGCAGAGGCTGACGTTGCTCCACTACATATTGGATATTGAGCACTAATTTTAACGTCTACATCCTGTACGCATGACATCTTATGCCGCCACGACAGCAGTTCTAGCCCCATCAGCTCCCCCAACCTCAGTCACCTGTCAGAGCCAGAAGGCTACACCTGCCCCATTGATGGTGGGGGCACTTCCCTCCCTTTTACTCCTGCAGCACCTACTTCAGGAGCAACACCCCCCCCCCCCCCCCCCCCCCAACTATTCGGGACATCCGTCCCCACTTCTAAGACGGAGAAGCGCACAACTTCTTTGGCTGCTCTCACTAGGAAGGGGTCCCTTGGTTCACTCCCTTCCAGGTTTCTGCTAGTGGGAAAGATGACACCCGCCAGTGGCTGAAGAGCCCAAACGTAGCTGGTTGCAGGGCTTCACATTCATCCTCAGTCCCGGAGACTGAATCAGTGAAGTCCTCCCAGACAGGGAAACCCAAGGAACAGCGAGAGAAATCCAAAAGAAGGTCCCTAAGACCAAGGGAATTGCTGCCTCCAAACTCTGCGTCTGTGGATGAGGTGGAGATTCTGGCGTCCGATGAGGACCTAGATCTCGCCGAACCCTCAGACAAAATGGATATAGACTGCTCAGGTAAAAAGTCGGTGGCAGCAGGTGACCCTGAAGCATAAACTGCCTCATTGAATGTTCCATGCCTTCTCAGTCTCACGATAATGTCGTCATCCAGTGGAATTGCGGCGGTTTTTTCCACTGCCTGGCTGAGCTATGGCAACTGTTAAGCTTTACACCTGCTTTCTGCATTGCCCTCCAGAAAACCTGGTTCCCAGCAATGCGGACCCCTGTCCTCCTCGGCTATAAGGGATACTACAAAAACCATTGCAACTGTAATAGTGTCAGGTGGAGTTTGTGTTTATGTCCTAAACTCAGTCTATAGTGACACTGTGCCCTTCCAAACCTCTCTTGAAGCTGTGGCAGTCAGAATAAGGACGACACAGGAAATAACTGTCTGCAATGTGTATCTTCCTCCAGATGGCGTAGTATCCCTGAATGTATTCCCTGGAGCCTCTCTCAGCCTTTAAATAGCTCCGTGCTTGCATTCGCCAACTTATCAAACGACGAAAGCAGGAGTGTTGGGTGCCATATGTCACCTTCCCAAGGCTGGGCAAAGATCAAACGTGTTTTCAGGTAGCAGAACCCCAACAAGTGTTCCCAGTGTTAACATAAATGGCTTGTTTTCTACCAACGCAAATGCAATTGCTGACACTATGCTTGAGCCTCTGAATCAGAGAATTACCCCCCAGCCTTTCACATTCTCAAACGGCGGCTGGAAGGGAAAGTCCTCTCGTATACTACACGCCACAGTGAATCCTATAACGTCCCACTTACAGAGTGGGAGATCCTCAGTGCCCTTGCACATTGCCGTTCATTCAGAACCAGAACTTTACCTTAATGATGATCCATTCACTGTAGTGGAGACATTGATTCTTAGGACTGGTTTTAGACGCCCAATTGACTTGTCTTCCTCACCTTCGTCAAAAGTGCTGGCAGCACCTCAGTATCCTCTGCTGCCTGAGCAACACCAACTGGGGTGCAAATCGCTGTACGCTGCTGCAGCTCTACAGAGCCCTTGTTCAATCCCACCTTGATTACGGGAGTGTGGTTTATGGTTTGGCGGCGCCCTCAGCGTTGCATTTGCTTGACCCAGTGCACCATTGTGGCGTTTGCCTAGTGACAGTAGCTTTTAGGACAAGTCCGGTGACCAGCGTCCTTGTGGAAGCCGGAGTGCTTCCATTGCATGTTAGGTGTGCACAACTGCTGGCCAGTTACGTAGCACGTTTGTAATTCTCCTGCACATCCGAATCGCCATCTTCTTTTCCGACCCAAGGTGGTTCATCTCTCGCATTGGCAAGTGAAAATATTGTCTTCTTAGTAACATACAAAACTGTACCTTGATTAAGTTAATGAAATAACAACATCCATGCATGAATACTGTATATTATCATCTCTGTATATTGTCTCCGAACCAACTGGTGAAATATGAGACAAAATCTCCACATCTGCAAAATAAAATGAACATCACTAATAATCTAATTGTAAAATGTGAATAAAACAACACCTATTATTATTATAGTCTCACCTCAATGTCTTAAAGTTGAAAATACACAGCTTGTAATCTTGAAAACAGCACTCAGTAACACTGTCCAAGAAACAACTGTTTGCTTGGATGACACACAGACAGATGAGGTTACAATATGACTAGCGAACACGATGGATGCTACCTATTTGCCACTTCTCACAACTCACCACCAAGGTGCACACCAAGCCAATACACACAAAACAAGACACTAACAGCTGTACAGGTGATACATAAACACAATCATCTTACAAAGACAACACCAACAACTGTATTCAAACATTACAACATTGCTTACAGTTACATGGTAATCCAATGATATGAAATCAACGCAATAACATGAGCTCCTCACTAAATTTTGCATGTATACAAAAATCTATTACAAAATACTCATCACTTTAAAGACGGTGGGTACAGGTAACGTTTAACAACAGGGAATGAAACGAACAATATTGTCGTCGAAAGAATAGAATAATAATAATGGTAATCGAAAACCACCTAAGAACATTTTAATGCTGGTTACGTGAATATAAGTGTCGTCAACTAAATTTTGAAAATGATAATTTTGTTTATACAAATTTAATGATACAAAGCTCATTGCTTTTTCACCACATGCTATACCATATATAAATATGTTACTTATATTTCAGGTTCTCATAATTAATAGCAGAGTTATTTCATACTTCTTACATTCGATAATGGTGACAGCTTCACAGAAACTAGTCATGTAAACTTCCTGTAATTTTTGCAAATTTGGCTTGACTACTGTACAGAAGTCAAATAAATTTGATAAAACTTGCATTTAGTTGTGCTCCTTAAGACAGTCGTGTAGTTTCAGTGAAGTTGGAGTTAAGTTACCGAGTTACTTTTTCTTGGTCAGTAATCAATGTTTCACTTACTTTAAGTTTAATGTTACTAACACTGTTCCAAATTTATAAGAAGGGTAGTTGCTACACACCATATGACAGAGGTGCTGAGTATCAGATAGGCACAACGTAAGGACTGTCAAATATGTAAGCTTTCAGCCAAGAAGGCCTTCATTGGAATTAGACCTCATACACCCACTCACTCTTACAAATGCAATTCACATTCACATGACCACAGTCTCTTGCTGCCGAAGCCAGACTCTGAGTCTGACCTTGACAGCCAGGGGCTGTGGTGTGTGTGGGGAGGAGGGGGGCGAGGGTCTAATTCGAATGAAGGCCTTTTTGGCCAAAAGCTTACCTGTTTGATAGTTTTTTTTTTTTTTTTTTTTTGTTGTTTCTATCTATAACTCAGCATATCCGCCATATGGTAAGTAGCAACTATCCTTTTCATAATATTGTCAATATTCCATTCAGGAATTTCTGCTTTTTGATTATTGCTTTTTTTCCCAGCATTCACAAAATTTCTGAATATTGTTTTGTATGCAGAGAACTGCTTCTTAAATGCCAGATTTACAAATCTGACACTATAGCCCATGTTGCTAATTACTCTTCGGTTGGTTACTTTTGTTGGGGATGTACCCTTCATATCATATCAAAAAAAAGAGAATAAAATAAATAGTTTACACTGATCGTCACCTTCTGTAAGGAACGTGACATTAGAATAATCACAGATGAAAACGCTTGATGGGTTTCTTTTCATCAATTTTACTATACTAGTGTGAAATTTCTGTAAAAGGAGCACAAGCTGTGCAAAGAAGATCTATTACTTAAACACCAATACCTTTGATTTCAGTACCTGTCAACTCTGTCTTTTTCAACAGAATGAGAGTTGCATGTATCCAGCAGTGAAGCTGCAACACTGTCTTTTTACAAATATGCAGCTTCCTCCACCTCTGGAGGATTTCTGGGGAAGATAATGAACTAGTTTGAATTGTGCTAATACAACTGATTCTATTTCGAGGGAATTCATGAAGTATTCCATAACACAGTATTTGGACATCTGATGACAGTTCACTGTTCAAACTTGTTAAAAGTTCTGACTCGTTAAAATTATACTTAAATGCCTGTACATTATGAAAATTAGAGCTCGACGACGACGCTATCGAGGCAGACACAACATGAGAATCCACATTGGCAGTGTAGTGCCCTTGTGATAGCTTTCCACATCTTAATGGACTTCCCCAGTTTGGGCGCCTTACAGTGAAATCTAAAGCTCCTGGGCATGCTGCGTCTCGTGCTAGCAAATGATACCTAAGCTGCTGACTTGGTTTTACAGTTTACACTTGAAGGCTGTTTCTACTCTTCTCCGTGAGACAGCGTACACTAGCCTTGTCAACCACTTGAGGGCTTGGATTCTTCTTATATTTTTTCATCTGTCATTGGTTTACTGTCTCTTTGTCATTGTTTTCTTTCCTGTAATTTTATCGATTTGTCACAGTCCTGGTTTCCTTGTGACGATGGACGGTCAGGAAACTCTGATCAGACATGCAACGGGTGCACCTCCCTTTTAGAAATTCTTATTTTTAGCTGTAGAAAATACAAGGAGAACTGTGTAAATTTAGCATGTGGGGAGAAACTAATAAATGTAGAAACCAATAGGACAGCTGTGGGAAAACAGTAGTTTTGCAAAGGGAGAAACTAACGTCTATCATAACAAACGCAAAATCCCATACCTAGAAAAATATTAAAATGCAGCGAAAAACCATGAAAGCTAATGGCATGGTATTTACAGCTGAACTGAGCGATATAGCTCACCTTCAAAGACCAATATTAGTACAAAAGTCCGCAGAAAAAGGAGGAGAAAATGGCACTACACACCAAGGAAAAATTCACTAAAAGTAACAAAAGGCAGAATCGACAACCAATATTGACTTATGTAGCTCAGCTTGACACGCTGCTTCCAAAACATAAATTCTAAAAGAAATCACACTGAAATGGCAAGTGAGCAAGGTGCTCAGTGAGTGGTAGGTCAAGGCTGTGAAATACATATCATTTACACAAGAATTTTATTAAAATAAACCAGCACTGCACTCCACTCATGAATAACAAAATACAGACTAGGCCAAAGGATTGCAATACAGTTATAAATGCCAGCAGATACCCAATTAATGTCGTTTCACGATCATCCAGATGCTGACTGCACTCGAACTCGGTACCAGTTCACAGTGCTGCACGCGCTGTTCTGCAGGATCTGGCCAAATTTCATATTTTCTGGAACTTCTAAAACACGTAAATAAAATACTTGTAACAATTACACAATAGACAAATCTCAAAACAAGCAGCTCTTCCAAAGTCCTCAAATTACAGATTACATGACCGCCTCCTGAAATATATTTAAAATAACCTTCCATAATACTAATAAATAATCTAAAGCCCACAAATAAGTATAAGAAAAATCGGACACTAGTACTTGTACCTGACAGAAATAACTATTAATTTTTCAATAATAAACCACTAATACCATCTCCACGTAAACCTAGTGCAACCATAGTACAGTTAGGTTCAAACTTGCAAAAAAACAGTGCTGAAGTGGAAGTTTAATCAAACAGTATTAAGCAAAGGTACAACACCAGCTAAGATGAGTTACAAAAACAATTCACGTTGTGGAAATCTTAAAACCAGGTGTATTAACTGAGCTAGGTCAGCGCAACTGTACCACTCAAATTTATTTTCTGTGCCCAACACAGTAGCCAAATCATTTTATGAGCAATTTAAATATTAAGACAAGAAACATTTAATTCTGAACCATGATAATGAGAACAAATCAATGAGTGGAAGGCATTTAACATGAAACAGTGAATAATCCACTCTTCCCATGCCTGTAGGAATCGAGCAGGAAACCGACTGCAGCTCATTGGGGAATATGGTCCGGTAAATAGCACTAAACTTAACTGGACAAACCATGTATATTCGCAAGAGTTGTACCATGATTACCATTGTCTTTTTATGTTAAAATCAGCTCCACAACACAAGCACACAGCAAGAGGCAATATTCTGAAATGCGCTCACCAGGTTTAGTTCTTTTAGGTTGAATAGGGGCTGTCCCACGTGGCAACTGGTACCCAAATACTCCTTTGACTGCTTCCTGCGACTCGACGATTTCTTTGCACAATGTACGGCTGCCCACTTTGCCTCCTGTTTGCACTCTCACATAGGTCCCAACACCAACTTAATGCACTCAACCATACATTGCTCTGAAGATGCCTGACCAGCTTGTCCCCTGGGAGTTGGAAGGTGCTCTTGTGGCAGCCAGGAACTTTCTGTTTGACCACCAGACTGAGATTCCACAAGGTGAGACCAATATGCTTGTAAAAGCCTCATAGCTTACTACATATACCCTCTGTGGTGCCATGCACAAAGGCATTACTTGATAATGGTCAGAGAGCATAACCGTGTGCAGTATTGATAAGAGTTGACACGTTGATGCGCTACGCACATAACGCAAAATTGCTTAATACTAAAAAGTTGCAGTATCAACAAAATGAATTCAACTATATGATAACTTAAAACACCAATACCAAAACAGGCAAAAAACTAAATTCATCCAAAAAAATAAAACCTGCCTGACACGAAGTTCGAAATCAGTGGATTTCCGAAACCATTTTACGTACACTCATACAATAACAGCACACCACAAGTAACAGAATGCAACACCACACATGGAAACACCCCACCCCCACCCAACCCCAACCTGAACCCTCTCCAAACCCAAAAGAAACATAAACCTCACCCTATAAAACCAACCCAAAAAACTCCCAACACTCCTACATAACTAACAAGGTGCGGCATTTTCCCAGCTAACTTAAATGAAAACCTGTAACACATACCATCATTGGAATACTCTTCTGCCAATGCTACTTGTCATGGTGCGACTCAAAAGTGAATATCACCTTTTACCCCTCCCTAAAACAGACTTTACAGCCCCCAGTATCCCTCAACAGTATTAGTAAAGGTCCCATTCTCATAATTCTTAAATTCAGCATTGATGAGACCCCCTATTACCCAACCCCATATAAGAGGCAAACCCACATCAAACATAGTGGTACACTCATCTGCTGTGTAATCATCTGTTAACATGCTCAGTGTAATTCTCTACCACCCAGAAAATAGCATTAGCACAATCCTCCCCAGAATCAAAATTTCTTAGAAACCGAAAGACCCATTTTCTCGTGCTCTCTAAAACTAGTCCTCTTCTCAAATCACATCTCATCTATCTCCACTATGATTGACTCTCGCCACCAATATTTAAACTCCCCAGACCATTTCCTGCAAAGCAAAAACCAATTAACATTAGTAGTTTCACAATCCCTGTCTCATTCAGGCATACCTCGCACCCTGTCTCATTCAGGCATACCTCGCATACAGTTGATTAGCAAAAGTGATATGTCAACATAACAGTTACATACGTGTCTGATCAATTGCCACCAATTATACTTATGACACCATCACATTTGGCCATCGGAAGATCATGAAAAGGATACCATGGTCAACTTCATGTTATTGCTACATATATGTCCTTCGCAACGACTGGTGAAATCAACTGTCGAATTCAATATGAACACAAGACACAAAACTCAGTCAGAACAACCACCAACTAATGAAACAACTTATTCCACAAACAGTATACAGCTTTAAAACAAACAAATGTACTATATAAATGAAACAAAGGATACATATGTGACATAAATTAGGATTATAGATTACACTGGTTTCTAAGGCAACCAGAGATAACATTCAGTAACTTTCCCTTTACATCAATCGTGATGTCACACATGACATCATGGCTCAATTCCAAGTATTGGAATTGTACACAAGAGTTGACTTCAACTTTGCACTTCTTTTCAGTCTCATTTCTTAGACGTTTGTGTTCCCTTTCAGCTTTTTTTAAAATATTATGTCCTGCTATCAGTTACATTCAGTATCTCTTGTGTTATCCAAGGCCTTCTACTGGGCCTATTTGTGTGCAAAGTGTGCCAACCACAAATAACATCATCTCGTACCATTCCATTGTTGCTTTACAACTGTGAGCCCATACCTATCCATTCATTATTACTTCAGCTAGCACAGTGATTTGTTGTGTTGTCATACACCCAAGCGAGCAGCAGTAATATGAAATAAATAGCGAGCTAGGTGAGAAAAAATTTACAATCTGTGCAAGAAAATGCCCCACATTCTGAACTAGCAGGACAATCCAACGATGAAGCAGTTGCCTAAGAGATAATTAGTGATCTAATAAGTGTCTGGTTGTGATCTGATGCAACTGCACTGTTTAATTTTCTGAGCGAGTCAAGGGTGATCTCGGTATCAAAGCAAACGTTGCCTAATGTAAAAAATGTTAATCTTTTTTGGTGGCATTGCTGCACAATATACTATCAGAAAAGAAAAAAACTTCTCGGTAACTGCCTCCAAAGACATGCAGAATGACACAGTTTTTGTCGTAGCAAGTGGTGGAAGAGCTTGCAAAGGACTTTGAGGGCACTTAAAGACTAGCTGCTATTTGATATTTACGCCTAAGCAGCTCTAAGATTTTGCTCAATAAACCATTACTCTCACCCATTTTTGATTATGTGTGGCACAGGAACAGTTCCATAATGATATAGTTATTGTGGTGATTAAATTGTTGAAAAATTAGCCAAGGACTCTTCTCATTCCAGTACCTGAATTTCAGGCTACAGTCAAGCCAGGCTGCTGGAGGAGTACATAGAATTAGTGAGTAAAGCATGCAAAACATTTCTAATCATCCTCGGAAGATTTGAGTATCATTGAAGCTGAAAAGGTTACAATTACTTTAACCAGTTGTGCTAGTTCTATAGCAGATTGCTTGTGTTCGTGAAAAGGACCGTTAGTCTAACCTTATTGTACCGTAAGAAGTGTTAAGCCCAGGATGCTCTGCTGTAAGAGATATAATGTCGAAATGAATGTTATAATGCAACTAATATTCATAGTAACATTATTCAAGTTTTGTTTTTTGCCACTTTTTCTATCGTTCATTTGTATTTATTGTACCAGAAAAAGATTGTTTAGAAACCTAGAAACACTGCAGATGACAGTTTTTGAAGTTAACAGTCTATCAGTTTTGTACTATGTGTTTAATAATCGTGTGTGTTTTTAGAAAGCCTAATACCACAGCTTTATTTTTGAAGGAATGTCTTTTCACAGAGTAATACTAAAATCTCATACTTGTATGTGTTGTAACTTGGACAAAAACACAACCAATAATAATAGTACAACTTATTTAGACTGTGGCATGTACGCCAGTCACCACAACATACACTGAACATAATAAGATAAGGCAAAATATGCAAGCAGTAATAACATTATAACTGTGCGCAAGTGTAGCTCAACAGGATTTAAATAGGCACTTACCCATGGTGCGCTCTGGGGTGGGCTCTATCGGAAGTCCACAGTATTGCTCTTTTGCGGTGCTCTCTCGCGGTTGACAACACACTCCTAATGCATGCAGCTTTCAAATGTGTGCGCATTACTTCATGTCTCTTCCCCTGAGGAACAGCCCAGATTCGTGAAATGTCTATGGCGTCTTCCTCTGTGAGGCACTGACTGAAACGACGTGCTGATACTTCGGCGTACAGTCGGAAGTACTTGGGGCGTGGGCATCGTTGCAGTCTGCCTTCTGATGTCAAGCCATATGGTAGGATGGGTGATGTTGGCATGAGCTCCACGTCCACACCAGGTCCAGAGCTTGGTGGTTATGGTGCCCCCACGCAGTTGGCAGCTGAAGTGGAGGAGATGGTTCCGGTTTGGGTGGTGGCTGCGTTGGTACTGGTAGCAGCATTGGAGAAACTGTTATAGTTTGTCCACTGGCGGCAGGGGAACCCTTGTATGTTGTGGCAGACAAGCGTGGCGATGTCAGTGTCCAGGCCAGGGTTGTCCGGTCACCCATGCACAAACGCTACTGGTTCTAATGATTTGCACAGAGGCCATTGTCCTTACAGAAGTTGCAGAGACAGTGGCCGTAGCATCGAGTGATGACATCGGGAATCCATTTTGGACAACGGCCAAACCCGCATGTTCAGACAGCCACCCACCCCAGGCTGGAAAGGCAATGACTGCTGCACAGGTTGGCATCCCTGGCCAGGGCACAGGAGATGCAAGATTGTCCAAGGTTGACGTCCCATTAGTAGTCGACGGAGCTGTTGTCGCCAAATGGTGTGAACCGATAGGAAAACAGAAATTGATACAAGGCAATGTTGGACAGGGTCCGAGTTGCGTACTTTTTCATTTGGGTTTTGAAAGTTCCGACTTACCTTTTGGCTTTACCTTTGGACTGCAGGTGGAAGGTCTGAGTGAATATGTTGCGAATCCTGTGGGCATTGAGGGGGCAGCAAACTCCTGCGACACAAACTAAGTGCCGTTATTGGAGACCAATGTTGCCGAAAGTCCTCCGATGGAGAAAGTTTCAACAGGACTCCGAATGTACCAGAAGCTGAAGATGACGTCAATGAATAACGTATGGGAACTGAGAGTGTGCATTAGTTGCCATTAGCCAGTATGCATTAAGGAAAGGGCCGGTGAAATCTGTGTGGAGACATTCCCAGGCCTGCAAAGGTTGCAGCCACAGAGACAACATTGCCCACAGCGCAGCTTGCTGCGAGGTGCACTGAGAACATGCCATAACCAAACGGGTGATGTTACCGTCCAAACCGGGCCAAAAAACATGACGACGGGCTAACACCTTGGTGTGTGACACTCTCCAGTGAGCAGTGTGCAGCAATTACAGGATCTCCAAACGAAAAGTCAAAAGAAACACTACATGAGGAGCTGAATAGGCCATATCAAGGAGTAGAACATCATCATTGACAGAGAAATAATGCCGAAAGGCACAGTAGTTACAGATGGGGCTGGTTGCTGGCAATGTATCTCCTCCTGTAAAATCTGACCTATAGCACCAGCCTGTGCGCTAGTGATTGGAAAACCATCAACAGTGTTGAGTGTATTCATCAACGTGGAAACAGTAACTCCTTCCAATCAACGGGACTGGCTGGAAAATGGGGGAGCATGTTTGAAGGCGATGCGCTGCTTTGTCGGGCAACAACGCCAAAGGGTTAAACAGCGAAACTAAAGGCTCGTGGTCTGTGCTGAGATGAAATTTACACCATAAGAGAAAACGTAAAACTTCTTTAAGGCATAAACAATGGCGTGGGCTTCTTTCTCTATTTGTGAATATTTAGTTTGACGTGTATGCAACAGGCTGCTCAGAGCCTTCAGAATATTTATGTGCTAACACTGCCCCCAACCCATGCTGGGACGTATCTGTAGTTAACAGTAAATGTAGCTAACACTAAATGTTGACCCGGTTGGTAGGTTACGAGGCAAGGTGCAGATAGTAACATAGACTTCAGTTTGGTAAACACCATTTCCTACACTTGCGACCAGTGGAAAGGTGTCCTCTTACACAGCAAGGCATGTAACAGTTGTGCAGCCGACACTGGCCCTGGTAAAAGCTGATGATATTAAGCAGTCTTTGCTATTAAAAAAAAAAAAAATCCTGGAGCTCCTTGACCGATGTAGGATGCAGAAAAGCCACAATGGCAGAGACATTCTGACAAAGGGGGTTTCAGATCAACACTAGAGACCTTGAATCCAGGAAAAACAATAGAATGCTGAAAGAAGCACCACCTTTCCAAATTGAATTTTTACCTGTGACCTCTGTCACCAAAAAGTGTGTGTGTAAGTTGTTGAGATGTTCAGCAGTGGAGGAGCCAGAGACCACACTATCATAGAGACAGTTGGCACAGCCTGGCACAGACCTCGTGAGTTGTTAGAGAAACGGTTGAAAAATCACCAGGCAACAGGAGGCTGCAAAGATGCATCAGAGTGGTCGATCTTGGAAAAATATTGACCACCAGGAAGCTTAGCAAAAAGTTCATGAGGGCACAGCAAAGGATATGTGACAATGATAGACTGAGTGTCCACAGAAACTTTGAAATCACCGCAAAGGCATAACCATCCCGACCGCTTGTTGACAGTGGCTGATGGGGGAGATTCAAAATAGAGAAGGGATTAGAAGTAAAATGAAATTCCACCAAAATGCAGAATAAAAATAATGGATAGAATAACATGAACGAAAATGTGAAATAATCAAAGGGAAGAAATTCGCTGGATACGATAGTTTGGATGAACCTGGAGGTCATGAGGCCATCGCTTTGCCTTGACTTGGTCACGAAGGGCCATCAGCACTGGGCAAGTCCGAAAGAAAACGTGGTATGGCTGAAGGTTTCATGGTGATGTGAGCTTTGAAATTGTGGCACAACCCAAAACAGGGTGAGAAATTCAGAGCATGAAGAGTCAAGCTGATCAGAGAAGAGATTAACTTCGTTAGAAATAGTAAACACGAAAATGTTACAGGCATCCAAACCAAACAAATTTTCGGTGCGTGCATTATTCACCAACAGAATAAATAGTCAGCAGACAAATCGCAGATCGATGTGTGATTGGGGCCAAGAAACTACATAATATTGGAATACTTTTAATGTGGGTAACTTATGTACGTGGCACTGGCACTAAAGGGGGAGAACCCAAGTCTATGTACATTTGCAAGTTGATTAATGACACAACAGCACCAGTGTCGACATGCATGTGCAGAAGCTTCTGATAAACCTTGAGATCAATAAAAACGCCGTGACATTTTGCTCGGGCATGGACTGCTGGCACCATATCATCCCCCTGTGAACCATCCAACAAACGGTGGGGGAAGCAGGATGAACTTCTGCAACCTCACGCTATGGTTCAATTTGAGTGCTCACAGCCTGCGAAACCTCAAATGATTGTGCAAAAGTCAGAACATCGGATAGGGAGGGGTTTTCACATTGAAGGGCCCACTCAAAAACCTCTCCATTACACTCTAGTGGAATGATTGCATCACGAACCATTTGGTTGGCATACGACTTCTTATGAATATCAGTGACAAAGTGACAATGACTACTTAAACGGCGAAGCTCAACTGGCCAAGGCTTATAGGAATGTTCTGGTTTCTTGCAGCATAGTGAACAAGCAAAACAGGTGTGGGGGGTGAGGTGGCAGGCAACATAGATGGAGACAGACACGAACTGGCCAACACGAAGGCAAGCATTTGCAGTACTTTGGTTGGATTGTGTTGTGCTGTGGCGAACACTGCCTGCTGTTGACTGAGGTGCTGCAGACCCTAGCTGACCAACCATCGAGTGTAAAAACTAACCAGTAGCAGCACCATCAGACATTGTAGATGCAACAGAGGACCGACCAGAGACTGAAACCTCTCCGGAGAACAATCCCACAGTTGTTGTCATTTGTGTTGTAACTTGGACACGCAATCGAGAATGTTACAACTACTTTGTTAGACTGTGGCATGTATGCCAATCACCATAACATACACTGAACACAATAAGATAAAGCAAATGTCTGCAAGCAGTAATAACATGATAACTGAGCGTGAGTGTAGTGTGACAGGGTGTAAACAGGAACTCCTCCGTAGGGACTCACCCATGGTGGGCTCTATCAGAAGTTCAACATCTTGCTATTTCATGGCGCACTCTCTCTGATGACAACTCACTGCTTATGTGTGTGGCTTTCAAGTGTGTGCGCATTCAGTATGTAATACAGTGTTCTTAATTTTGTATTTCAAGAACCCGTTCTTTCTTCAATGTGAATCTTAAACCACTATTTCTATACACATATGTTAAAAATAAAGTTTGTTTTTAGGGGGGGGGGGGGACAGAAGGGGTGCTTTAAGATTTTTCCTAAGGAATATTTTTTTTATTTTAGTGAGAGCTAGCAAATATTAAAGCATGATTGTGTTAAACATCAAATTAAAATTTAAACTAACAGGGAGAGGTCCCCAACAATGGGATTGTCATTTTGAAACCATATAAACGGTGTTGTAGGTTAAGGTCCAAGGTATCACACCCTGCAGCCATCAACCTTATAAGTGGACCCTTATTTGTGAGTAATTGATGAAAAAATATTTCGGAATTTCGCATGCTACTCTACAGCTTTAAAAATGCTAACGTTAATGAGATTGTTGCTGTTGTGTAAGGGGTATTATGTGGTCATCACGTGAAGAAGGTTGTGGGTTTGAATCTCGTTGGGTGATCTGAAATTTATTTTTACTCAATTAACTGGTTTAAAGTAATTTTTAATTTTTATCACTTTGCCACAAATTTTAATCAGTGTATAACTATTTCAGTTGCTCTAACTTCTTCCTATCCTTCTTTTTTGCACTTGGAATATTTGTTCATGTGAATTTCATTATTTTTATTTATCTGTCATAATATTTAAACGTTTGAAAATGCCAATTTATTATTTAAAAAATTAAAGATGAAATAACCCGTTCATAACAACTGTGCAATGAAGAGATGTACATATTTTTGGATGACAGTTGTCATATAAACAGTAAAACATAGATTCCTTTTGCATTACACCCAAAATTACATGGCTGGAGATTCAAAACAGAGAAGGGATTAGAAGTAAAATGAAATTCCACCAAAATGCGGAATAAAAATAATGGATGGAATAACATGAACGAAAATGTGAAATAATCAAAGGGAAGAAATTAAATCAGAACCAATAATGTTGGTTAAATTAAAAGGCACAAAGATTCCAGGTGGAAAAAGAATGATAGGAAGAAAAAATGAGAGCCATTTAAACCAGTTAACTGAATAAAAATAACTATTAAAGTTATTTTGTCCAAGGCACCTTGGGATACATTCTCGGCTCTTAAAACTGAGCTCTGATGACCAGTGAAGACGTGTCTGGAAATTCCACATACAGTGATAGGGTACCAACACGACTGATGACCACCATAAGGACTGACGAGCAGGAGTGATGGTCTGGGGTGCCATTTCCTATCGTAGCAGATCTCCTTTCGTTGTCATCCACAGAAGCCTTATAGCATAGTGATACACTGACAGTATTATATGTCCTGTTTGTTGCCCCTCATTACAAGCCATCCTGAGCTTATATTATCAGTAAGATAATGCCCACCTGCACGCCACAAGAGTTTCTGCTGCTTGTCTTCATGTTTGCCATACCCTGCCTTGGCCAGGAAGGTCGACGGGTCGCTATCCAGTTGAGAAGTTTGGAGCACTGTGGGCAGGGCCCTCCAACCAGCTCAGGGTTTTGCTGATCTAACGTGCCAGTAGGACAGAATTCAGCATAATACCCCTCAGGAAGACCTCAAACAACTTGTATCAATCAATGCCACGCCGAATAACTGCTTGCATAGGGCCAGAGATGAATCAGTATGTTACTAACTTGCTCAATTTGTAAAGTTCTTTGTAATTATTTGTTTGTATGCATATGTACATCACATCTACTGATGTCCATCCCATTCGGATAATTCCTTCGTGGTGCATTGTTTTCTTGTCTTAGAGTGAATTGATCAAAACTAGTAATATCATAAAAATAAATGTGCAACTGATATGGTAAAATGGAAGATAAAATTTCATATCTCAATAATTACCCACCTACATTGAGTATCAGAGTGCAAAAATCACTCACAAATGGCAGATGGTAGCACTAGCAGTGGAGGATATATAAAGGGTGTCTGGAGATAATGGAAAATTGCACAGTCATTGCCGTAATGCAGAAGCAGAGCTATTTATCTGAAGTCCAAAAGGGCATGATCATTGGCTTTCTGGACAAAGATGGAATCATTTTCGAAATGGCTAAGTTAGTAAACTCCTTGCATACTGCTGTGGTTTAAGTACACTGTGGATGGCAAAATGACACTCCCCAAAACCGGCACCAAGTCAACTGCACTGCACCACATGCCGTAGATGACAGGGGTGAATGACAGCTGGGGGGGGGGGGGGGGTCTATATGGGCGAATAAATGAGCAGATGTTGCTCTACAACCGCCCAGGTAAACCGAGAGGCCACCAACCATGTCTTCTCTACTACCATTTATGAACTTGGCTGCATATGTGCCTATGCAGGAGATGCCTAGTTCATGCACCTATGATGACTGCTGTTCATCAGTGGCAAAGTCTGGAATTTTGCAGCTAGTACCACAACTGGACATCCACTGAATAGTGACAGCTGATGTTTTCAGATGACCCTCATAAAGCATCTGGAAGCAAAAACCCTGCAACAATCTTCGGAAGGATCCAGGCCACAGGAGGGAATGTTTTCGTGGCATTCCCTGGGTGATCTCAACTTCCTGGAAGGCACCGTGGATCAACACAAGTATGCAGCTATCCTTGGGGACCATGTCCATCCCTACATGCAGTTTGCTTTTCCTTGATACGATAGCATCTACCAGCAGAACGATGTGTTACATGGCTTGTAGTGTACATGCGTGGTTCGAAGAGTAACAGGTTGAGTTTACCAAACTCCCCGGATCGAAACCCAGTCAAGATTCTTTGGAACCACCTCGATTGGGCTGTTCACTCCATGGCTCCTCAATTGAGAAACCTAGTGCAGCTGGCCACAGCACTGGAGTCAGTATAGTTCCATGTTCCTGTCAGTACCTTTCAGAGCCTCATTAACTCTGCATTTCTCGCTGTAGTCGGCACTGCGAAAGGTGATTTTTCAGGCTTTTGGCTGGTGACCACATTAATGTGACTGGACAGTATATCTCCTCTCTCATTAAACTTCCTCTTTCCGTTTCACAATTTTCTCTTCAACTTAGTCACTTTTGTGTAGCCCTTTTATCCTTGATGCCTTCCATTCTTTACTTAGTACTGTATTATCTTTTTTTTTTGTTTTGTTTTTTATTTTATCCCCCCCCACCACCACCACCACCACCACCACCACCACCACTGAAATTGAAATCCCTTGTGTTGTCGACAGATTTCTACTGTGCATTGTTCCTCTGCTGGATTCACTATACCATCTCTCAAAACTACCCATTAGTCTTCCCTCACATTTCTTTTCCCTGTTTGTCTATGGTAACCTAATACTCCCTTTGAAAGCTCTAGTTCTTTATCTTTAATAATAGAAGTGTGTTTATTATACACTACCATATTTGAAGTAGCATTATAATGAACCCTGCTATTTGCCATGTAGTGAACAGAATTTTTAATTCGTTGGATCCATTTGATAACATAACTTATAAAAAAGTGAGTTCTGAGCTATATTTTCAATTTTTTCCTTGAATTGCTGTGTTTCCTCACTTTTTTGAATTTTAAGGTTGGAGCTTGCTGAATATCTTTGCACCAGACGATGTAACTCCATTCTGAACCCTAGCCAAGGATGTAAAGTGTACACTAAAATTAGTTTTGTATCTTGTATTTCAATTGCACAGATCGTGCTTCAGCTGAAACTGATGTTTATTAATAGCAACAAAAATAATAGTAAAAGCAACTTAAATCACTTTATAAAAGCAGGTCTTCTGGTCCAGACTGTATACCAATTAGGTTCCTTTCAGAGTATACTGATGCATTAGCTCCATACTTGACAATCATATACAACTGTTCGCTCCATGAAAGATCTTTACGCAAAGACTGGAAAGCTGCACAGGTCACACCAATATTCAAGAAAGGTAGCAGGAGTAATCCACTTAATTACAGACCCATATCATTAACATGGATGTGCAGCAGGATTCTGCAACATGTTTTGCGTTCGAACATTACGAATTACCTCGAAGAACACGGTCTGTTGACACAGTCAGCATGGGTTTAGAAAACATCATTCTTGTGAAACACAACTAGTTCTTTATTCGCATGAAGTGTTGAGTGCTGTTGACAAAGGATTTCAGATCGATTCTGTGTTTCAGGATTTCCGGAAGGTTTTTGACACTGTACCATATAAGCGGCTTGCAGTGAAATTGCATGCTTATGGAATATCGTCTCAGTTATGTGACTGGATTTGTGACTTCCTGTCGGAGAGGTCACAGTTCGTGGTAATTGACGGAAAGTCATCGAGTAAAACGGAAGTGATTTCTGGCATTCCCCAAGATAGTGTTATAGGCCCTTTGCTGTTCCTTATCTATATAAACGATTTGGGAGACAATCTAACAAGGGAACCTCCCCATCGCACCCCCCTCAGATTTAGTTAGAAGTTGCCACAATGGATAGGCCTTGAAAAACTGAACACAGATCAATCGAGAAAACAGGAAGAAGTTGTGTGGAACTATGATAAAATAAACAAAAAATACAAACTGCGTAGTCCATGTGTAAGATAGGCAACATTAAAGACAACGTGGGCCCAGGAGCGCAGTGGTCCCGTGGTTAGCGTGAGCAACTGTGGAGCGAGAGGTCCGTGGTTCAAGTCTCCCCTCGAGCAAAAATTTTTTCTTTATTTTCGCAAAGTTATGATCTGTTCATTCGTTCAATGACGTCTCTGTTCACTGTAATAAGTTTAGTGTCTGTGTTTTGCGACCGCACCACAAAACCGTGCGATTAGTAGACGAAAGGACGTGCCTCTCCAATGGGAACCGAAAACATTTGATCGCAAGGTCGTGGGTCAACCGATTCCTCCACAGGAAAACACGTCTGATATATTCTATACGACACTGGTGACGGCGACGGCATGTGAGTCACATGACAGGAAATGTTGTCGACCCACCTAACTTGTACACTTGGCGAATGGGTAAAAACATTCTTCTATGTTGCCCGATTTAGGTTTTGTTGTGGATGTGATAATTACTCCCAAAAAAGTGATGAAAACATAAGAGTTTGTCACATAAACTGCGACAAATGAATGCAACAGTTTCCCTGTGCTCTGTCAAAACGTTTTCAAATTTTTCCGTGTGTAGACCGTCAAATCCTGCATATGTCCAAGCAAATCTGAACATGTCCTGGAATTTTGGAGAGCGAAGTGTGGAGAGTGTATGTGTGCCTGAACTTTGATAATTGTCTGAAAATAAAAAATTAAAATTTTCACTCGAGGGAAGACTTGAACCAAGGACCTTTCGTTCCACAGCTGCTCACGCTAACCACAGGACCACGGCGCTCCTGGGCTCACGTTATCTTCAATGTTGCATATTTTACACATGAACTATTCAGTTTGTATATTTTGCTTATTTTTTCATAGTTCCACACAACTTATTCCTGTTTTCTCAATTGATCTGTGTTCAGTTTTTCAAGGCCTATCCATTGTGGCAACTTTTAACTAAATCTGAGGGGGGTGCGATGGGGAGGTTCCCTTGTAAGCAGCCTTCTTAGATTGTTTGCAGATGACGCTGTCGTTCATCGACTAATAAAGTAATCAGAATGCGAAAATATTTTGTTGACACTGACCTACATAGGGAGAAACAATCACCATGATAAAATAAGGGAAATCAGAGCTCATACGGAAAGACACAGGTGTTCGTTCTTTCCGCGCGCTATACGAGATTGGAATAACAGAGAATTGTGAAGGTGATTCAATGAACCCTCTGCCAGGCGCTTAAATGTGATTTGCAGAGTATCCATTTAGGTAGAGGTAGATGTAGATGTAGATTGTGCGTTAGTGTATTGGAAATGAGCACAAGAGATCCAAGATCCTTAAAGAAATCTTTGCTGGATGTTAGTAGTCTACTTCTGACAACAGTCATACCAGATGTACCTTCTGAATAAGTTATGGATTTAATGCCCCGACAAGATAATTCCATGTGGCAACAAGAAGTGTACAAATGATGCCTGCTGTATGTGCTCTGAGGTCATTCTTGGGTCATTCCAGTGACTGATTGAGAAGGTTGAGGTCAGTCACGCTCGTAGGGTCGAGTGTAAGGACTGGACCAGAGACTTGAAAGGTCTGTGACAAGCTAGGTTAAAATTTGCTAGACTCGCGCCAAAGGTTGAGAACTATAGCATCCCCCTGAAGGGGTCAAGTGTGCACTACGCATTACAGGGTGCTACTCAGACTGTGCTTGCGGTGCACACAACTACCCAGATAACAATAGCTGTAGGAAACCCAGAAGCAGCAGTGGAAGATGGAAAGAAATGCCTCCCACAGGTGAAGAGTATTAAAATCCTAATGGTAAACTGCCGAAGCATTTGCAACAAAGTGACAGAGTTTGAAGCGCTCCTGAAAAGCAGAAGCACATAATAATAATAATTACAGAAAGCTGGTTGAAATGTGAAATTGATTGCAGTGAAATTTTTGAGAAAAATTTACTTATATATCAGAAATGGATGTGATGTATTAATCACAGTAGACAAGAAACTTGAATCCGCCAAGTTAGAAATTGGAATTGCATATGAGATCATTTGGGCAAGATTTAGTGTCAGGGGTGGGCATAAAACGATAATTTGGTCCTATCGCCCACCAGACTCATCCCATGATGTAACTGAAAACTTAAGAGAAAATCTCAACTTACTGTAATTGTTGGTGGAGTCTCTAATCATCTAATAATTGATTGGGGAAATAACAGTTTTGTTAGAGGTGAATGTGATAAGGTATCCTGTGAAACTTAACTAAATACCTTCTCTGAAAACTACCTAGGATAGATAGTGAGGAACCCCACTTATCATGGAACTAGATTGGATCTAACAACAAATAGACCTGACCTCTTTGAGGATGTCCACATCGAAAGCTGTATCAGTGACCATGACGTGGTTGTGGCAACAATGATTACCAAAGTACAAAGGACAACTGAAACAAGCAGAAACATAAATATGATCCGTAAACTAGATGAGACATCAGTAGTGTCACATCTCAGTGAAGAACTTGAAACTTTCAGCACAGGGCAGGAACATCTAGAGGAAATATAGTTAAAGTTTAAAAGAATAGTTGACCATGCACTGGATAGAAATGTACCCACTAGAATAGCTCATAATGGAAAGGAACCTATATGGTACACAGTCATTGGAAAGAAACTTCTAAAGAAACAGATGACTGCATAACAGGTTTGAAAACAAAGCATAGGGCAATAGATAGAGATGCGGAGCGAAACGTGTTTCGCTGTAAAGGGAGTAATATGTGATACTTTCAACGATTCCCATAGCAGAATGTTGTCAAGTGATCTATCACACAACACAAAGAAATTCTGGTCGTGGGTGAAGGCTGTTAGTGGCACCAAGCTAGTGTCTTAACTCCATTTTCAAATGTTCCTTTACAAAGGAAGGCCCAGGAGAATTGTCCCAGTTTAATCTTTCTACCACTGCAAAGATGAGTGAAATAAATGTTAGTGGTGTTGGGAAACAGCTGAAATCATTACAATTAAACAAAGCTGCAGGGCCCGATGGAATCTCTGTAAGATTCTATATTGAATTCCCGGCTGAGATAGTCCCTCTTATAACTGTAATTTATCATAGATTCCGCAAACAAAAAAGACGTGCCCAGTTCTTGGAAAAAGACACAGGTCACAACTGTCTACAAGAAGGGTAGTAGAAGTGATTCACAAAACTACTGCCCAGTATCCTTGACATCAATTTGTTGTAGAATTTTAGAACATATTCTGAGCTCAAACATAATGAGGTTTCTTGGACATATTGACCTCCTCAATTCGAAACAGCATTGATTTCGAAAACATTGATCATGTGAAACCCAACTTGCACTTTTCTCACGTGACGTACTGAAAGCTTTGTATCAAGGCAGTCAGATAGTATTTCTTGATTTCCGAAAAGCATTGACTCAGTACCACACCTACACTTGTCAAAAATAGTCAAATGGGGAACAAAGTGAAATTTTTGACTGGATTGAGGACTTTTTGGTAGGGAGGACACAGCATTTTATCTTGGATGGAGAGTCCTCATCAGGTGTAGAAGTAACTTTGGGTGTGCCCTAGGGAAGTGTGTTGCAGCCCTTGCAGTTTGTGTTGTGTATTAATGATCTTGCAGACAATATTAATAGTAATCTTGGACTTTTTGCAGATGAGGCAGTTATCTGTAGTGAAGTACTATGTGAAAGATGCTGCATAAATATTCAGTCAGATCTTGATAAGATTTCAAAGTGGTGCAGCGATTGGCAACTTGCTTTAGGTGTTCAGATATGTAAAATATCTTATGACTGTAATATCATTGAGTCAGTGTTGGAATTGGCCAACTCAAACAAATATTTGGTTGTAAAGTAGACTTTGTTTTATTGGTAGAATACTGGGGAAGTGCAATCAGTCTACAAAAGATATTGCTTACAACACTCGTCCAATCGGTTTTAGAATATATCTCACGTGTATGGGACCTTTACCAGATAGGACTAACAGGATAATGAACGTGCACAGAGAAGGGCAGCATGAATGGTCATAGGTGTGTTTAACCTGTGGGAGAGTGTCGCAGAGCTACTGAAGGAACTGAACTGGAAGACTTGAAGATAAGTGTAAACTATCCTGAGAAAGTCTCTTAACAAAGTTTCAAGATGCAGCTTTAAATGAATACTCTAGGTATATACTACTACGCTCTATGTATAGCTCACATAAGGATTAGAATAATTATTGTACACACAGTCATTCAGACAATCATTCTTCCCGCATTCCATACATGAACAGAACAGGAAGAAATTCTAATAACTGGTACAGAGGGTCGTACCCTTTGCTATATGCCTCACGGTGGTTTGTAGAGAATATATGTAGGTGTAGATGTAGGAGTGAAAGTATGTAAAATAGCCAATGTCTTTGTCTTGGGTCAACACAAATGATAGATGTGAGCAAGGGCAAAGCAGGCTAACCTAGCTATTTGATTAGTTTGTCTGTCTTCTGATGCCTGTAGAAAATTATACACACATTGTTTCATTTATTACAAGACTATTAATGTTTACTTATGGTGCTTACTTTGACCATTTGATGATTCTTTGTGAGGTTAAGTGTTTCATGTGAACTAATTGTATACCAGTTCAGTTATTATCAGAGTTTTTTAGTAAAGTTGAGTTGCAACCATTGGTTAGTAAGCTTGTTTAGTCAGTAAATATTGATTTTTGAGCATGCCTTGAAATCATTGGTGGATATTTATGTAGAACAGAAATAACGGATTCGGTATGGATCCTTTTGGGACCTCGCATGTTATGTTCCCCAATCTGCGTTTCATTCATGTCACACAGTCTGTAAACGTGACCTCCTACATTCTGCTATGAAAGGACTTCATTAATGCAAAAGGAATGTCGTTAATGCCAGAACAATTCAGATTGCATATATTAGGATTTGCTAATATTGAGTAATATGGTATAATTCATAAGTTTTTACCTTTAACTGACATCATCAAGACAACTATTCATCAGTACTATGTAAGCATTAAGGAGATTATTCTATTATACAATCACGTGTAGTTGCATATTCGAACTACCAAAATATAAGGATGCGAAAATTTTAGTTGAGGGCTTCTTACTAGAACCTTCAAACATATTAATATTTTGAAAATATCAGAAGGCGCAGAACATACAGTGCATAAAAAAGTTTCATGACACATTTGTTTGCATCACCAACTTGCAGTCAAACTGTCACCTTCCAATTGAAACTAGATCTCATTCTGCACTGCAGAATAGATCATAACCAGTATGTCAAAACACTAGTGTTGACAGTGATGTCTGGTTGTAGAAAGACAGTAACAGAGACTTCACTACAGTTTTTGAATTTGTGGTACATACCTTTATAGATATTGGTTAGATCACAGACTATGTCAACAGAAAATGTTTTTCTTTGTTTAAGTCTGCCAGGAGGTCATTGGTGGTATATTGTATGGCTTTATCTGTAATCAATCCTTTGATAAGAAAAAATGACAGGCTGTTTCTCAAACTTTTGATACTTCAGGAAGGAGTAAAATGGATCTGCAAAGGTTTAACTCCATTGTTTTTAGGTGGTTGTTAATGCTGCATACGTAAGACTGACTACAACCTTTCCAAATATATTAGGAAATAATGTGCCAAGCCTTTGGTAGCAGTAGATGAGTCCTATCAAATTAGCATGAGATTTTAATACTCTGCTGACAACACCATTGTAACCAGCAGAATTCTCTCTCTCTCTCTCTCTCTCTCTCTCTCTCTCTCTCTCTCTCTCAAGTTATGTCTGATGTGAAGAATTTTGTTACCTCTTGAGATATTAATATTTTTAAAATTAACATCTGTTAGTGAAGCAAGTAGTGTCCATTGAAGTGAATGTAATACATCTGTATTTGGTTGTGTATTGGTGGGGTAAGTGTTAGCAGCCACTGTAATGAAGTAATCATTGCATTTGGGAGCCAGTTATTTCAGTGAGTCATCATTTGTGTTGTAATTATTTTTTGGTGATTCAGTTTGTCGCTTCACTACTTCTGTTTCTTGTTTAAAAAGGTTCCAAATAATCCTTGTTTTATTCTTGCTGTTTCATTTTTTAGCACGGTGAATGGGTCATTCTCCACCTGCTCAGTCTGCTTTGTGAACCTCCTATCAGATTTCTTTTCTCTACTTTCATCTTAGGCAGAATTAGTTGGTGAAACTCTGATTAGGATGGCTGAATCAGGTAATAAATAATATGTATATGAACTGTGTTTCACTCTATTCAATTTATTTTACTTACTTACTTACAAATACCAAACACAATAAGTGAATTCCACAGAAGTAACTGTGTGATGCACTATGTCTTCATCAGGGATCATAGGGCTTACTTTATCGAAGATGTCTAGGCGATGCTGTGACAGTCATTTCACAGAAACACACAGACTTGTTGGAAAGCTTTTTGTCCCCTCCATTACATCCTCATTACAAAGTGACTGTTTCCTGTTCCAACAAGGCGGAGTAATCTCCCATGGGCAAGAGTAATAATTAACGTTCTGAAAGTTTTATTTTGAAATCAGGTCTTCTCCGAAAACAGGGATATCTCATGGCATCACTGTTCATTAAGACACCATAATGTGCAACTTTTTATTGTTGGGTTACCTGAAGTATAAGGTGTATCAGAATAACCCACCATGAACACTGAAAAAACAGATCAGACGGAAGACAGTTCTAATCATGCTGGCAGTGCTATCGAAAGGGATGAACAACTTCAAGGCACCCTTCATGATTGTGTGCCTCATTGGATGTCATCTTAATGGAGTTATTTTTAAAACTTAGTTATGTTTCTTAATTTTCTTAAATGTTTTTTTTACTTAATTTACAATGATAAAAATGCAATTTGGAAAAATTGATGATTTTTTTTAAAAGTTTTTTCAAATTCGCTTTTTACTCTGCCCCGCACTGTATCTTGCTTTTATTATCTGTTTGATTTTTGCTGCATAGGGGCACCTCATTTGTCCAGATTTACATGCCAGCCCAATTTTGAGCAGCATTAGCAATTTCCTGAAATCTCGTTTAGTTAGACTGTCAATGCTCTGGGCTTCTCTCTCCTATTATTTTCCATACTTACATAGATTTTAAACTATTGGCCATCAAAGTTGCAACACCATGAATACAAATGTCCAATTGGCATACTGGGATTTGCAAATAATTAGCACTTCAGCAAAATCACACAAAGTAGGTAGGTCTACATTCTGTATGTATGAAAGAATTACACAGTGCCTTTCTTGTTCAGAAATTCAATTTGAATGTTGATTTTTGTAATATGATCTTGTAATGTCCACTGAAGGGATAAATGCCACCAGTATATGGCTAAATTCAACACAGGCAATATCATGGCATGTTGAGGCTTCAGTTTATCACATGGCAATGTGGCTGCTAGCAGTATACAGATATGGAATCAATGAGTTATGGAGGATCTCTACAGTGTTAGTTGACTAGTGCCTGAGAAGAGACACCGACTGTTCATTCAGCCATGCTGGATTGCACAATCAAGTAACATATCTTCGAGTCGGGAAATGGATTTGTTTGCAGCGAGACAAGTGTTCACTCAGAGCACGACCTTTTTATCACTATGAACTGTCGCTATGGTGACTGTTGTTGCAGTTTCCTGTGACATGACAGCAGAGAGAGATACACTGACAATGGTACATTCAACACAGGTATGGCACCACATTGTTTTTTCAACGTCCTAGTTCTGTGTTGGGCTCACATGTACGGAGGCTCTAAGGAGAACCATTGTTGTCAGATTGCATTTGTCGTAAGGGTCCAGCACCTGCCGTGATAGTGTGAGAGGTGCCTTTGGATACACAGCACGATTTTCTCTGGCTCACACAGCTGGTAATATATATAGTGGATAATACATTTCTGATGTGTTAAGGTCAGTGGCAACAATTCGTCAACAACGTAACACAAGAGCACACGTTGTATGTGTGCCCAGACCTCTCTTGATAGAGAGGTTGTTTGACCAGATTGTCCTCCAGATTACTCATCCACTGAAAACATATGGTTGTGTGTTGCTGACTGATGGCACACCCCCCACTTACTTGTCACTATAATTGATGAACTCTGACGTAAGAGTTGAAGTACCATTGAATGACGTACCCATACTTGCAGCCTAAGCTCAGTTCAGATTGGAACTATCGCTGCTGGTAGGATTCAAAGCTTGTATATTATTTTTGCACCGTATATATCCTCAGATCTCCTAAAAATTTAATCATCTATTCCTTCCATACTGTACGAGGTGTGTGAGAAAAGTAATGAGATCAACTCTGCAAGTGACCTGGCAACTCTGTGTTGTTCTACTTGTGTAGGCCAATGCGGTCATCCTTCGAGATGCTCAATCACAATTTCAGCTCAGTACAACAATCATGATTTTTTGACAGTGCCATCAGTGAAATTTTGTGCTACAAAAATGGGTCTGTGGGATTTAGAGCAATGGTGTACCATCAGGTTTTGTGTTAAACTTGGGAAATCTGTGAATGTGACCTCTGAAAAGTTGGAACACACTTATGGGGAACATTCCTTATCAAGAGCACAAGTTTTTTGGTGGCACAAATCATTTTGGAAGAATGAGAACATTTCCAAAACGAACTTCGAGACCTTCAACTCCAAAAACCGATGAAAATGTCAAATGTATGTGTGCCCTTGTGGGATTGTTCCTCCAGGACAAACTGTCAACCAAGTGTGTTATAAAGATGTCATAGAAAGACTCCGGAAAAGGGTGAACCAAGTGAGACTGAACAGTTCAGACAACTGGACGCCACATCGTGACAATGCCCCACGTGATGTGGCCGCTTCCGTCACGGAATTTTTGACCTATTTATTCCACAGCCCAGTCACCTGATCTGAGTCGTCATGATTTTCTTTTCTTTTCCCAAAATTGAAAAATATCTTGAAAGGATGTCATTTTGGGATTCTGAGAACATTCAAAAGAATGTGACAGACTTTTTAAAGGCCCTACCAGTTGAAGCTTCTCAGCACTGCTACAAAGGCTAGAAACGAAGACTCCGACAGTGTATAGCTGCTGTCGTGAAGGGGACAATATTGTTTGAAAAAACTAAAAACTTTGGTGGAAAAATTAGTCTCATTACTTTCCTCACACACCTTATACATGCATCGTGCTGTATGCTGTCCTTCCTGGTGTTGCAATTTTAATAGCCAATGTTGTACTTCTGACTGGCAGCACTATTCTTCACGAACTTGTTTACAGACTCTTATAATAGTGATTGGTTGGCAGTGTCATGTGGTATGCTAAACCTAACCAAAGAGTTATGTAGATAAAGGAGAAACTGATGCCCTGTAAAGATATATAATTGGCAGTAAAATAATTTTACAACAACGTAGTTGCTGAATACATTGTAAAGTTTGTTGAAAACAAGTAAGATTGAAAGCAGAGGAAAGAAAAACACTAATTAGAGAAAACGGTGACTAACCAAGGAAGACCTATTGACATACAGAGGAATTATACTATTCAGTGAAAGTTTTCCAGCATTTAGCAATCGGTTTTCATTCCCTGTTGAAAAATTCTCTCTCTCTCTCTCTCTCTCTCTCTCTCTCTCTCTCTCTCTCTCTCTCTCTCTCTCTCTCATGAGGGCAAACATTATTTCCATCTGCTTAATAGCTTGTTGAGCCATCTATGTAATTCAATATATCAGCGATTCTGCGTATCAGTGATCCTACAGTTTGTTGGTAGATTCGTGGACCTATGTGGCACCAGGTGTCTAAGCACAAGTCATATAATCCCATAAATAACTGGTCACTGACTTGTGTACACATTGATGGCACTCAATAGTGACCCATGTGGGATCCACTGGATTCACATCTGGTGAATTTGGTGGCCAGTTCATGAACTTGATTCACTATCATGCTCCTCTGTAGCATGATTCTGGCTTCGAGACACGGACAGTTATACTGCTGAAAGATGACACGGCCATCAGGGAAGACATTGAGTATGGAGGGATGCAAGTGGTCCGCAACTGACACGGTATCTTCAATTACTACCACAGGTCCCATGCAAGTGTAGGAAAATGTGTATAATGGCATAATACTGCTCCCACCAGCCTACATCCGTGGTACAGTGCACATTTTGACCAGACATTCATCTGGATGATGGCATTTGTGGGGACAACTATCAGCCTGGTTTATGAAAAACACAATTTATCTGATGAGCCGACACGTTCACAGTGATACTCGGTCCACTCTCAAATAATCCTGAGTCCACTACAGTGGTAATTAATGATGACGTTGGGCCAACATATGAACATGCAGGGGTCATCTGCTGTGGAGCCCCTTGTCCAACAGGATGCGCAGAATGTGCGTCCACCAGCATTGTTCTCTCTTAGCAGAGGTGCCACAGATCGCCAGCTATCCTACTTTACAGAACAGACAAGCATCCAAACCCCACGTTACATGAAGAATTGTGAACATCCAACCACTTGATGCATAGTGGTAGTTTCACTGCCCTTCTACCATTTCCCACAGATACTCATGACTATGGCATGTGAAATTTGACCAGCTTCTTCGCTGTTTTTGAGATACTCGTTCAAAGGCTCTGTATAATAGTAATCTGCCCTGTGGCACAGTTTCTTATCTCAGTCAATTTCTCCATTTGCAGCGTATATCTTCACTAGGGTAATCCCCCATCAACATCTACTCTGCTCACATATTTCACTTATTGTGTTATTTGCCTGCAGCACCTCTAGAAGACATCAGACCCTGCAGTAGGCATTGGTCGTACCACAGAGATCACCTGATGACTGTGTTGACTATAAATGACAACTGGTAGGCATGTTTGTACTTTTGAAAGATGATATCCATTCAGGTTTCGTGCCACTCGCATAAGACTGGCACTAATAGTGCCACTGTGAGGATACAGATCAGATTTGCTTTATATACATGATTTAATAGTCATGAGCTCTATTTACCTTTGAGACTGGATGCAGTGAATTGAGTTGATATTAGTCAAGAATGTCTTTAAGGCAACAAACATGCCACTATCAGTGCCTCGCCAAGTTTGATCAAGGTCGTGTAATAGAACTAAGAGACGCTTCATGTTCCTTCTGCAATAATTGTAGAAAGACTTGGCAGGAATATAGCCACTGTACAAGATTGCTGACAGGGGTGGACATTAGAATGTACAGCCACAAGAAGCATGGGCCCCAAGAGGAAAGACCTTGTGTTCAGTGTATGGCTCTGGTGCTCGTACTGCATCTGCAGCAGCAATGTGAGCAGCAGTTGGCATCATAGTGACATGATGACTTCTTATAAATTGGTTATTTAAGGTCAGATCCAAGCCATATATCTGGTAGCATGCCTTCCACTGACTCGAAACCACTGTCATTTGCAACTTCAGAGGTGTCAAAGGAGAGCTCATTGGAGGGCATGGTGGATGTCTGTTGTGTTTTCTTAAGAAAGCTGGTTCTACCTCTGTGCCAGTGATGGTTGTATGTTGGTTAGCAGGAGCCCAGTTGAGGCCCAGCACCCAACCTATCTGCTTGCTAGACACCCTGAACCTGGAATTATGGTCTGGGGTGCAATTTTTTATGACAGCAGGACCACTCTCATAGTTACCCCATGCACCCTGGCTGCAAATTCGAAAGCCAGTCTAGTGATTTGACTTGTTGTGCTGTCGTTCAAGAAATGCATTTGAGGGGGCAGTGTTGGCAGGTTGCCTTGGCCTACTTGATCGCCAGATCTGTTACACTGGTTATAAATATACCAGCATTTCTCATTTGCAGAGTCTTATCTCATGCCTACATTAATCTGTGTTTTTGCAATGTTAATCACTTAAATATGTTACCTAGACAGATGTATTCCCAAAATTTCATTACTCTACATTAGTTATTTATTGATGCTGTGATTTTTTCCCCCCTCTCCTGTCAGTGTATTAGTTCACTAAGTCCTGGTTGCAAAATGCTGAAACAGATTACTATTTATAGAAGAATGAAGAAACTGATGGAAGCTGATCGTGGGAAGATAATTCTGGGTTCTAGATAAATGTAGAAGTGTGTAATGATCTGTTTCTAGGTTAAAGGAAGGAAAATGTCACTAATGGACAGTTCTATGAGTAACGGAATTACATTAGGGGTTTTTCACTTTAAGCATAAGAGAGACCAAGAATCATTATAAAGAACAAATGGTTTTAATGTGTTTTTCAAGTATGCAAAGAAATACAGTTTTCTTAGTGTAATGGTTTCATTCATATAATGAGACTTATACTGAAACAGCTTCCTGGTAATGAAATGACATAATTCAGACATGCAAGTTGTTCTCATTTTTAAAACATAATTCAACTCAATCATTTCCTGTAAAAATTTGCAAAAATTCTGTTATCAAGAGGAATAAATGGCACACACAATGATATAGAAGGGAAATGCGTTAAATAGATATTGAACTTACTCCTCCGATCTACAGTAGGTGCAGCCAGTTTCTCTATAATCTGGTCTTTTACCCAACATTTATTTTCCTTTGAGGGAAATGAAATTTCATAACCGTATTCAACATAAATCACCTGCCCCCACAAAAAATCATTACCTTTTATTTTCCAGCATAGGCAACCAGAGCAAAATCCCATTGAAGCAAGGCAGCCTGATAAATCAGGTTCCGTGTAATTGCTTCAGCTGAAGCTTGTTTTTTGAAATTGAGTGCAAACATCTGAGGGGATAGTAAGAAATACTGATACTCAATAATATAAGGAGAAATAGGTGCAACAACATGGATGGCTCAGCGTGCTTTACTAGAGCAGTTCCCGTTCAGATTTGATCTAACTGCTCCTTATTCTCCACAGATGTTTGCAGGACAGAAATACACTGACCAGTTACGTTAATGTGACCACCTCTCGAAAGCCTGAATAACTACCTTTTCCAGGACAGACCACTGCAAGACATGCAGGAAAGAGTTAATGAGGCTCTGAAAGGTACCAACAGGGATGTGGAGCCAAGCAAACTTATGTGCTGTGGCCAGCAGTGCTACTTTTATCAGTTAAGGATCCATGGCACAAACAGCCCAGTTGAAGTGGTCCCACAGATTCTTGATTTGTTTACATGGTGATCCCACAGATTCTTAATTGGGTTTAAATTCAGGGAGTAGAGTGGCTAATGGAGTATGGCAATCTCATCCCTGTCCTCTTCAAACCACACACGTACACAATGAGCTGTGCGATGTATCGCATTGTCCTGCTGGTAGATGCCATGCTGCAGAAACATACTAGATGTGGTCCCATTTCCTGTCGTGCTCTTGATTGCAGACTATTGTACTAATGAAGTGACAAATGTGGTTTTCACTTGTGGAACGCCGTTTATAACTGTCAAAAGTATCTTCACATTCTCATGGTAGTGGCAGAAGCATAGATTGTGCAGTGTATCTTGTAAGGTGCACACAGGCTGTGATCCCAATGCCCAGAACTCTGGCAGTATCGTTGGCATGTGAGAGAAGTCCTCTTCTTTCAAGGCCAAGGTACCTCTTCTGGATTTCGTTTTTTACACCTTTCTTATCTTTCACTATCACATAATCTTTCACCCCAGGATTTTGTCCTGAAATGTCATCTAGAATGTAGAAACTCGTAACAGCATTGTCTGTGCCTGGATTTAACCATTGAATTTATTTTTCACCTGTAAGCATTTAGTAAAACTCCACGAGCAACAGTCAGTTCCTCCACAACTTTCTTGCACTTGTAGGTAAACCAGTTGCCACGCATTCAACTGCTGTCTTTAATGTAAGGCTGGTATTACACTATCAAATTTCTTTGTCAAAGATATTTGATGGTGTAATAGGAAACTTTGTCAAATGTCGTCCAATATTTGATCAAATCTAGGGCCTCGCTGTAGATTTGATCAAAGATGTCGCTTGTCTTCTGTTCACTGCAATGTAACATGTTACCACATGGAGCACTAGCATCGCTGCAGCGTTCTGTCGTCTGTAGTGTTTTTATAAACATTGCCGGTAAATACAATTGGTGTGTGCCGACAACTACAAAATTAATAGAGATGTATGAAGCTGATAAGGCGCTTTACAACGTGAGGCACGCTGAATACACAAATAAATTAAGAAGATTGGAGACCTGACCTGAAATGACCTAACCTAACCCTCTCCTGTAGCATGGAATCGGAGTGTTACAGTGAGCCTGTCTTCTGCAGATGTAGCAGTTCTTAAGTGAATATTGTGCTTTGTTATATGAGGATACACTTCATTGAGCACATACAGAAATGTATGCTCATCCATTCTTAAGTAATCGATGTCCGACTTGACGTCCTCCCCTATAAGCTCATGTAACAAGTTTTGTTGAATGCTTTTATTGTGTCATCATAAAACCTATGGCTTCACCCAGGTATGTTTCCTTTTTTTCCCCCGCTTCTCTCCCGCATGTGCACACAGTGCAATTGTGGTACACACACTGCTGCGGTTGATAACAAGTTGTTGTTGTCAGCCATCTTGAACTTTGACGGAAAATATGATGACAGTGTAATACCCCTTCTAGCACTACGTCAAATATATTTGTTGGAATATTTGATCCTATCTTTGACAAAGAAATTTGATAGTGTAATACTGGCCTAACTGAAGATTTGATTGGAATATTGGAGTAGCCGATGCAGTCATTGTCAACATCACCTACAGTGTGGCTTCTAACTTTATTTCTGCATTTCCTCTCTCTTTTTGCGTCTCTCGAGTCATTTTTGGTATTAAGTAAGTCTTTTCACTACAGTAAACCTCTAACAACACAATACCTAAAAATGCCCTTATCATTTAGGCCTAATTCATAGTGACCTTCAAAGATAGCCAACATTCCATTGCAGTAAATTGGAAATCAGTAAATGTTGTTTTTCCTTCCCTTATTGGTTGTATTGAGTTTCTTACACCTTGACATTTGTAGTGGTATTTAATTAGCTTATGTTACGGAAGAAAGACTGTTCTTCATGATAAGCAACCCCATTCTATTTGCAGTATGCATCCATTTACTCATTTCATTGTAAGTTTTTAGTAAAATGGATAATTAGCTCTCCTTTCAGCAGTCCCTCTTCAGACAGACTGCATACAAGTTTCTTCTCTCTGAAAATTATGCTCTTGGTGTACAGCACTCCCTCTTCTTACATATTCACTCCAATTTTTGTTAACATCCTAACCAACATACAACTGCCTAAAACGCAATATAGCAGAATTGAAGGACTCCACTGGATAGTTCAGAGGGATAATATACAAAGGGAGCAGCTACTTGGGTAGCAGACTACTTGGGTAGTACACATGGTTTTTTTTGGGCTAGACAATAGTTTGAAGTCTTCTGATGATTACTCACCAGTCAATACACAGAGAATGAAATCTGTTCGCTTACAGGGTAGAGAAATTTCAAATGTCAACATTTTAAATGTAAACTGTCAAAAGTACTTGAAACAAATATCTGGAACTTATTGCCCTACAGGAAAGTTGTCATGCTCATATTATTCTTGGAACCGAGAACTGGCTGAAACTCAAAGTAGAGTGTTCTGAAATATTTAGTAAGGCATGGAACGTATATCGAAATGATGCACTAGATGCCATAGGAGGGTAAGTGTTCATTGCTATTGATAAAAGTAAGTGAATTCAAGTTAATTATTGGATGTTCGTACCGACCACCTCATTCCACCGTAACAGTTTTAGAATCATTCAAGAAAAGTCTTCACTCAGTAGTGTGGAAATGTGCAGATAATACAGCATTAGTTGGAGGCAACTTTAATTTACAGGCTGTAGATTGGGACAGCTGTAGGTTCACTGCAGTTGGTACGAACAAACAGTTCTAGTGAAGTGCTTTTGAACATTTTTTCAGTAAACTACTTGGAGCAAGGATTCTCCAAACACCCGAGAAAATTCTGGTCGTATGCAACATCACAAAGGGGGTTGAAGGCCTCTATCAAGTCACTCATCAACCAACCTGGTGTGGCAATAGAAGTTAGTAAAAGGAAAGCTGAAGTTCTAAATTTCACATTCAAGTAATCATTCACATTGCAGGATCGTATAAACATACCTTTGTTTGACTGTCACACAGACTCCTGCTTGGAGGACACAGAAGTAGGCATCTCTGGCATTGAGAAACTGAGAATTACAAGAGTTAAAAGAAATATGTCACCAGGTCCAGATAGAATCCCAATTTGATTTTACAGAAAGTACTCTGGGACATTGGCCCCTTACTTGCCTTGCATTTATCTTGAACCACTTGCCCAGCACAAAGTCCAAAGCAACTGGAAAAAGCACAGGTGACTCCCTTGAATAAGAAAGGTAAAAGGCTGGACTTGTATAATCACAGTCCAACATATTTAACATTGGTTTGATGGAGAATACTCCAACAGATTCTGAATATAATAACGCTTCTGCCTATGAATCGGCATGGATTGCCTGTGTGAAACTTGGCTTGTCCCTTTCTCTTGAGCTATCCTACAATCCATGAATGGAAGGTAACAGGCTGATACCACATCTCTAGATTTCGAGAAAGCATTTGTTGCGATGCCCAGTGCAGACTGTTAACAAAGGTCTGAGCATGCAGATTAGATTCTCAGATATGTGAGTAGGTCAAAGACTTTTTTTAAGTAATACAACATAGTGCATTGTCTACCATGGTGAGTGTTCACCAAAGACATGATATCGTCAGGAGTGCCGCAGGGAAGTGTGATATGACCACTCTAATTCTTGATACGCGTGAATGATCTGACGGGCAGTATGAGCAGCGATTTGCAGATGTTTTCTGATTACACTGTAGTGTACAGAAAGGTATCGTCATTGAGTGACTGTAGGCGTATTCAAGATAACTTGGGACAGAATAATTTCTAGTTGGTATGATGAATGGCAGTTTGCTCTAGAAAAATATAAGTTTGTGCAGTTAAGTAGAAAAACCCTGTAATGTTTGAATACAGCATTAGCAGTGTGCTGCTTGGATGAGTTACATCGATTAAATACTAGCGTAACATTGCAAAGCAGTATGAAAGGGAATAAGCACACCAGGTTGGTCGTAGGGAAGGTGAATGCTAGACTTCATTTGATTGGGAGAAATTTGAGGAAGTAGAGCTTATCTGTAAAAGATAAGGTGTATAGAATGGTGGTACAATCCATTCGTGAGTTCTTTTAGTTTTGGATCCTCACTGGGGTCGGACTGAGGGAAGACATTGAAGCAATTTATAGGTATGCTGCTGAGTTTATTACCGGTAGGTTTGATCAGCATGTGATTATTACTGGAGTCTTCATGTACTTGCAGAAATTTAGAGAACCGGCATTTGAGGCAGACTGCAGAAAGATTTTACTGCCGCCAACGTACATTTCACGTAAGGACCACAAGTATGATTCGAGAAATTAGGGCTCATTTAAAAGCTTTTAGACAGTTATTTGTCCCTTGCTGTATTTGTGGGCGGAACAGGGAAGGAAACGACTAGTAGTGGTACGTGATATCCTCTGCCCTGTGTCGTCGTCGTCGTCCCCCCCCCCCCCCCCCCCCAAAAAAAAAAAAAAAATCAGTCTTCTGGCTGGTTTGATGCAGCCCACCACGAATTCCTCTCCTGTGCTAACCTCTTCATCTCAGAGTAGCACTTGCAATCTACATCCTCAATTATTTGCTGGATGTATTCCAATCTCTGTCTTCTTCTACAGTTTTTGCGCTCTACAGCTCCTTCTAGTACCATGGAAGTCATTACCTCATGTCTTAACAAATGTTCTATCATCCTGTTCCTTCTCCTTATCAGTGTTTTCCCATTGGTTATTTTACTGCTTGGATAGCAGAATTCCTTAAGTTCGTCTACTTCGTGACCATCAATCCTGATGTTAAGTTTCTCGCTGTTCTCATTTCTACTTCTTCTCACTACCTTCATCTTTCTTCGATTTACTCTCAATCCATACTCTGTATTCATTAGATTGTTCATTCTGTTCAGCAGATCACGTAATTCTTCTTCACTTTCACTAAGGATAGCAGTCTCATCAGCGAATTGTATCATTGATATGTATGTGAATGTAAATTTTGGCCAGTCCATTATAAAATTGTCATTTCATTACTTCATTTACTGTATGTCATTACGTTACTGTATGTGTGTCATTCCATTACACTTACAAAATATTGTTAACATGAGTACTTTTCCCCTGCTGTGAGGTTTCTGTATTTTCATGTCTATTTTCAGCCTTCCATAAAATAGTTCTGTCTCGAAAATATGGGCATTTTCCAGTAACACAATTACATGAGATAGCAATAAAAAATAAATCTATGGGGGAACCTTACTGATTTAAATAGATTCAGTAAAACTATTAAAATGAATTGGCTTGAAATATTTGTATAGTTTTTAAGCCATTTGTTCAATTCCAGGACCTCTAACATAAAAATGAAGCTCCAAATTAAAAAAATCTGGTAGTCTGATTTGTAATAATGGTTTTTTTTTAATATTATGATTTATGCTCATTTTCTCATGGTTGGTCCAGTGGAGGTGGTTAGCATCATGGAGTGCACGAAGGTGGGGTGGAGAATGCATTCGCTGTTAAGGCATACTTTTCTAATGGTCACTCGATCATTGCCAGGCAATGTGCATTTTGTACCCATTTCGGTATTGCCCTTTAGGATCCCTCATACCCCAGACAACTTTATCAGCATCCCCTGCATTCACAGTGTGTAACTATTTGGTGTGCACTATCACAAATTGGAATAATTGGCCCATGGCTTTTTGAAGACAACGAACAGGCAGTTTCAGTGGCTTTTAACAGTTATTTCCACATGATTCAGGAGTTTTTCCTGCCAACACTCAACAGGATATGTATGCTTCCAGCAGGACAGTGCCACAGCATACGTGTCAGTATTTTGTAGCAACACTTCCCTGGACAGAATGGTCGCTTGATATAGCTCCTGTGACTATTTATTATCAGGCTATCTAAGATTTCTGTCATTCCTGGACCCCCTGGCTCTTGTGTAGAACATCATTCATCAAGCTGTTGCCGACATACCCATCGATATTCCAGAAAGAGTTCAACAAAACTTCAGAATCAGATTAAGGGGATTGGTCCATGAATACCAGGGGAAACCTTGGAAAACTTGTCAGTTTTCTAAACAATGTAACTCAAAGAATACAAATTGTAAGCCCATATAATGTTTACCATCTTTTAAGACGTCTTTTGGGATCATTTTTATGTATGAACCACAGCTTTAGCTCTCACACTAGGACGGGTATACACTCGCACACATACACATATCCATCCACACATATACAGACACAAGCAGACATATTTAAATATGTCTGCTTGTGTCTGTATATGTGTGGATGGATATGTGTGTGTGTGCGAGTGTTTACCCGTCCTTTTTTCCCCCTAAGGTAAGTCTTTCCGCTCCCGGGATTGGAATGACTCCTTACCCTCTCCCTTAAAACCCACATCCTTTTGTCTTTCCCTCTCCTTCCCTCTTTCCTGATGAGGCAACAGTTTGTTGCGAAAGCTTGAATTTTGTGTGTATGTTTGTGTTCGTTTGTGTGTCTGTCGACCTGCCAGCACTTTCATTTGGTAAGTCACATCATCTTTGTTTTTAGATATATTTTTCCTACGTGGAATGTTTCCCTCTATTTTTTATACACACACACACACACACACACACACACACACACACACACACACACACACATCATAATCATTTAAGACTGATTACTCCTTTCAGCGTTCAGTCTGGAGTCCCCTGTTGGCCTCCATATCCTCTCCTTTTCATACCCTTCTGTTAGATTTCCAATCCTGGCGTTAAAATCACCCATGAGCAGAACACTGTCGTCCCTTACTCTAACAACCACATCACTGAGTGCATCATAAAAACTATCCATCTTATGTTGATCTGTCCCTTCACAATGCGAATATACTGACACAATCCTAATTTTCTTGCTAGGCACTGTCAGATCTATCCACATCAGTTGTTCGTTTACATACCTTATTGCAACTATGCTGGGTTCCATTTCTTTCCTGATGTAAAGCCCTACACCCCATTCTGCCATTCCTGCTTTGACTGCTGACAGGTAGACCTTGTATTCTCCCACTTCCTCCTCTTATATATGTATATAATTTTTTTTTTTTTTTCAGTGAAATAAACCATCGTAATTACTTATGTACATCATAGGTATACAGTACTCAAAATACAAACAAAGTAGAAGATTTATTTATTCTTTTAAGTTCTTTACACTATTATCTTTAAAGCAGACAATTGAAAAGATGGTGCTGTCATAAATTGTGGTACAAAAAAAATTTAAGTATGGTTATCGAAAATTTTGGAAACAAATATACAAAATTTCAGTGCTCTATCTTTAATAGTTTTTATCCAAAGTGTACCAGGACATGAAATAATTTAACTTTCAGGAAATTAAAGATAAAGTTAAAATGCTTTTTCTTTTAGACTTGCATGGCACTAATGCATCCCAGGTCCATATTCATCTTATTTCCTGTGTTGTTCTTCCTCCCTTTTCTTTTTCACACTACTTCTTCTTATTCTTGCTTCTTTGGTGGCTTCTAACACTGATTTTTCTGCTTCGAAGAGTTCCCTTCGATCAGTTAGTATTAGAGCTCTATGCGTATTTAGTCCACCAGGCACTACCATCAGTTCTATAACATTAAGTCTTGACACTACACTGTCATTGAAAAAGAACACCATATAGCACACCTATTTTCAAAGTATTTAGTCATACTAAAACAGCTTTTGGTATCTGTTCCCATATACAATTGGTGGAACTTTCATTTGGATTTTGAGTCCTAATTCTCTAATAATTTTATGTCACTAAGATCCCCCTATGTATAGTTGTTATACCTTCCATTATAACAAATTGCAAAGAATGTTTATGGTAGTAGGTCTCACATTGAGTAACAGCCATCAGGTAGCCACACCATGAATCACTGCCAGGTGGACAGAGTGCATAACATGGGTTGCCATCTGTGAAGGATTTATGGAAGAAGGTAACCCGTACTGCCTTTTTTGTTCCCTCAAGATCATTTTTATTTTGTCTTATGGCTTGTTGCTAATAATACTGCAACCTGTTTATTTCTTCTGTAAGTCTATCACGTCCTCTAATGCACTTACCATCAGCTAATTTCCTTCCCTTCAGATTCCTCTTCAAGTTCCTCAGTCTTGTACCTAATCTTTTCTGGATGTGTCCAACACATTCCATTTTTTCAATTTTTGTTTCAGCATAAGATTTGCATTCACAAATGTTTTGGTGCACTTTTGAGTCTCCATCTCCTTGGTAAGATGTATACATCACACCATATTTCTCCTTTTACCTGTGAAATATCTTCACAACACCTTCAGATTCTGTCCCTCCTTTACAAGCTCTAAAATTAATCAAACATTTATGATTTTCAGTTCCACTAGTAAAGCCATGACAGTACATTCCAAATCATCGACTTTACCATTGTCCAAGGAGGTAGCTGTCACAACACCATTTAGGGAACTATGGCCTCTTCGTTGCCAGGATGCATCCAGGGTTGCAGATATACATGTATTGCTGTCATTCATGTCTACACTTAATATTTGTGTTATACACTCTCTGTTTAGTTATGACACAAGTATAACCACATTCACTTAAATCACAAAAATTACAAACAATTCTTAATTTTTATGCACGACCTCTTCCAGTGCGTATCTCCTCAACTACCTTCGCCGCATCTCTTACACTGCAAAGCTCTATTTATTAATTCATATAGAGCACAGTGTTCAACCATAACACAACCTGAATCAATATTGACGTCTATATTACCAGCATTAATACTGTCAAGACTATTGTCCAAATATTTCAGTTTTAGCTTTGAAGCACGTGAGTAGTTGAAGCTAATTCAAGTATTTCGGTATTAGCAGAGGTAATCCGTTTGGTGAACCAATTAGCATAAACTTTGTTGTTTAACATTGAACTTTTTAATTCTTTCCATTGCTTGTAAGTGATATAAGATACTCGCCCGCGCAGTTACTTTGCTGTAAACAAAATATTTGTGCCAAAACAACAGCAAATAATGACTAAACACTGTGTATAAACAAAAAATAATCAACTGTAAAGCTTTCGCAGGTTAGCCAACTTAAGGGACTAAAAAGTCATAAAAAACAAAACTAACAAGAGCAAAACTTTATTTTCAGTAGAGCTGACTGTGTGCCGTGGGGACATCATGGTATGTGCAGCCATTTTTAAATTCCTCTAATTTGGTACTTTCTGTAGTCCATTTTCATGTAAGTAAACTTTTTCTCGTTCAGAAAACTACAGATAATTTTTAAGATAAAAATATAAAAAAATTGATTTTTTGACAATTATTCATGTACAAGTCCCCTTAATGCGTCATTATGAGAATTGACAGTTGAGAATGGAGTGTTATTCAGTCTGTACACAGTCAGCAGTAAAGGAAACCAAAAGATAATTTGGAAAGGGAGTTAAAGTACAGAGAGAAGTATAAAAACTTTATGGTTTGCAAATGACATTGCAATTCTGTCAGAAACGGTGAAGCACTTTTCAGAATTTTTTTATGCAATGGGAAAGTCTGAAAAAGAAGTTATAAGACGTGTGAACAAAAGTAAAATATTGTTAATGGAATGTAGTTGAATTATAAGATGATGAGCAGGGTTGCCACAGGTTTTGGAAATCGAGGAATATCAGGGAATTTCAAACACATCAGGGAAATTTGAAGAAGGAAAAAAAAAAAAAACTGGAAAATCTCATTTTTGTCTCACTAGATAAAATGGTTTGTTTACTGAAGTTTTGTGCATCATCATTGGCTGAGTGCAACTAATTACATGCACTGCTTCCCTACTCCCTCAGTACTACTGCTTCTCCTCATCCTACTATTTCCTTCAGCTTGCAGTCAGTGCTGCCACAACGTCTTGCCGCTAGTCTAGCAGCTGCTGATGAGAGGCAGGGAGGTGTCAGGAATGGCTTGTTTGGATCTGATTCTCAGAGACTGTAGATGCAGCGACCAGAGACTGGGGTCATGTGTGCATGGGTTGTGTCAGAGTGATTGTGTGAATGTGTGTGTGTGTGTGTGTGTGTGTGTGTGTGTACTTCCATTTTCTGACAAAAGTCATGGCTGAATATTTAGTTGTGATAGTGTGATTGTCTTTTCTACATGCCTGTCTGTGTCTCAGCAATCACCTTTATGATGAGTTGCTGCCTATCCTCATTATTATTGATTCTCAGAGTATTTGAACAAGTTATCTTTTGCATGTAACAATACCCGAGAAGGAAAGCTGCTACTCACGATATAGTGGAGATGCTGAGTTGCGACAAGCACAACAAAAAGATTCACACAACTGTTGCTTTTGGCCATTAAGGCCTTTGTCAGCAGTACACACACACACACACACACACACACACACACACACACACGTATACAAACACAACTAGCACACATGTCTGCAGTCTCAGAGAACTGAAAGTGTAGTTTCAGACTGTAGACGTGTGTGCTAGTGTGTGTGTGTGTGTGTGTGTGTGTGTGTGTGTGTGATTTTATTTGCTCTAGTACATTTTGGCACTTAAAAAGTATTTTTTGTGTTAGAAAGTATGGACGATAAGAAGAAGAAGAAAATTGTATCTGTCGTTGGCAGTTTGTACGATATGTACTCATATATTTCTCAAAAGAAAAATTACAAAATACATATAAAATAATGGCTATAAGGTAGTGGGTAACAACTGACAATAATGAACATTGTAGAACCAACATTTTATTGGCAGTCGCCTACAGTGTTGGTTTATGCAATTCTTCCCTGTTTAATTCACTTCCTTATGAGGTTATTTCTAACATCAGTGAAGATATTTTAAATGTCACGCAAGTCCAAGGAAATGCATATTTTTGTCACAAAATGTGTTTCGTTTTATTGAAATAAAATAACATTAGTGATCTCTATGAAACACACATCCCATTTTTGGTCGTTTTCTACATCTAAAAACAGTTCGTTGTAAAAGGTATTAATGTTAGTACTCTTTTTTAGATAGTTCATTTGCACTATTGTTTCTTGTACCATAGCTGTAAAGACAGATTGTCAACTTACGTCTTAACTTACCCTTGAGATCTTTAAATTCATCAAGGATAAATGCTAAAACTTGTTTGGAAATCAGGTAATTTCACTTGGGGAAACTTGTCAACCCTGGGTGATAAAATTAATTACTAAATGAAGTACTAAAGTAGCTATTTAAACAGTAAAATAACTGATATTCGAAATACGGAGGATATGAAATGCTGACTGGCATTAGCAAGTGAAGCATTCCTGAGGAAGATAAATTAATGAACACCAAATACTGTATAAATTTAAGTGTTAGGAAGTCCTTTCTGAAGATATTTGCCTTTAGCATAGCCTTGTATAGGAGTGAAATGTGAGTAATAAACGGTTCAGATATACAGAGAAAAACTTTTTAAATGTGGTCTTACTGAAGAATTCGGAAGATAAGATGCAGAGCTTGGGTACTGAATCAAATCAAGGCAAAAAGAAATTTATGGCACAGCTTGACTAAAAGAGATTGGTTGGAATAATGCATTCTAAGGCATCAAGGAATCATAAATTTGCTAATGGGGAGAAGTGTGGTTTGAAACAATTGAAGGGTTGACAAAAAGAATGTGCTAATCCACAACAGCATATTTTAAGTTATTGCTTGTTATATATTAGCTCACTTTGAAAGAGATGAACATACAGTATGATAAGACATTTAATGCAATATTATGAAAAGAATAGTTGCTACTCACCATATGGCGTAGGTGCTGAGTTGCAGTACACACAACAGAAAGACTGCGAGAAAGTGAGCTTTCAGTCAACAAGGCCATCGTCGGGTAGCTAGGTGCAGTTAGGAGGTTAGATGGTGGGGGTGGGGGGAGCAGAAAAGGAGATCAGTAAAAAGACTGTGGGTGCGTTGGTGGAATAGAGGGCTGTATAGAGATGGATGAGGGCAATGACTAACAAAGGTTTAGGCTAGTAGGGTTACGGGAACAGTGAGAGTTCCCACCTGCACAATTCTGAAAACCTGGTGTTGGTAGTAAGGATCCAGATGGCACAGGCTGTGAAGCAGTCATTGATATCAAGAACATTGCGTTGGGTGGACTTGTTCAGCAATGGTGTGTTGTTTCATGGCCACAGATTGTCAGTGACCATTCATGCGGACAGACAGCTTGTTCATTGTCATTCTCACATAGAATGCAGCACAGTGGTTGCAGCTTAGCTTGTGGATCAGATGATTGGTTTCACAGATAGTCCTGCGTTTGATTAGGTAGGTGATGCTTGCGACTGGAGTAGGTAGTGGTGGGAAGAGATATGGGACAGGTTTTGCATCTAGGTCTATTACAGGGATATGAACCATGTGACAAGGGGTTGGGAGCAGCGATTGTATAGAGATGGGCAAGAATATTGTATAGGTTCTGTGGGTGCAGAATACCACTGTGGGAGGGGTGCTAAGGATAGTGGGTAGGACATCTTGGTACACTAGATAGAGATTTCTAGTGTGTGTGTGTGTGTGTGTTTACAGTTTACTTGACCAACTAATTCAGTTGCAGAGGAACATAAAGGCTTGGCACATTAAGCAGCCAAAAGAATGTAGGTTGCAGTAATCACACAGAGAAAGAATTCAGGCCCTCTTGAGCCTTTTACATAATTAAGTGCTTCAGCATCAAAGAGTGCCCCTTCTGCAGACAGAAATGAAACATTAGTGAATAGTGTCACACCTCAGACATGGCCTCTCATAGAATTATTTTGTTCATATTCTCCCAGCAGCTTAATATAAATATTGTTTAAAGTCTGTTTAAGTACACCTTCTGTTCAAAGACTGGCTGTATTGCCCCAGCCCATCTCTTTTGCAGTCACAGCCTGCTTAGAGCTGTTGGAGTCATTACTGCTTTTAGATTATAATTTATCTCGCTCATTAGTGCTTATTATTTTGTGTTTCTGTTTGTTTCCAACGCGACAGATTTTCTAGTTCTCTCTCCAATTTGTAATTTCAGTTGAGTGATATGGTACGTTGTTTAACACACTGGAATCTCATTCGGGAGTTGTAATTCTAATCCCCATCAGTTCCATTAAAATTTACATTTTCATGGTTTACTTAAGCCATCAAAAAGATTGCTGGGATTGTTTCTTTGAGAACATGGCTCTCTGTTTTGCCTGTAATAACTTATCAACAGGATGCTAAACCTTAATCCTCTTTCGGTCTGTTTATACATGCACCAACTTTATCTACTTTTCTGAGGAAGCTAGCTTTGGTTTCTCAGTGACAATTATAATAGTTATTGAATAAAAAGTTAAATAAGATTACTTTGAACTAATTTTTGTTTCTGTTACATTTAGTTGCAGATAGGGAAAAATCTTTCATTATGTTTTGTTGCTTTTGTTATTTTGCAGGTGGAAAAGATTGTAGACATGAAAGTGATCAGGGGAGTGAGAAAGTACAGAATTCGCTGGAAAGGATATGATTCAGGCAGTGACACATGGGAGATTGCAGACAATTTAAATTGTCCAAATGCTGTGAAAGAGTATTTAGATCAGAACTCGAGAAGTGAAGAGATTTCTGTTACCAGTGGAAGGAAACGTGCCAGCAAAGTGGATCTGGTTTCTGAAGAAGCAGTCACTAACAACACACAGAACACTGAAAATGATACTTCTGCAAAGGATGAAGAAGAAAATATGGTTTGCACCCCTATTGTAAATACTAACAGGGAAACTACTCAGTATCTGCTTTCCCAAACATAAGAATTTTAAATTGGTCTCTCTCTCTCTCTCTCTCTCTCTCTCTCTCTCTCTCTCTCTCTCTCTCTCTCTCTCCCCTCTCCCTCCCTCCCTCTCCCCCCCCTCTCCCCCCTCCCTCCTTCCCTCCTCCCCCCTCTGCTTCCCCCTCCCTATCCTCACTTCCACCTCATCTGTTCATCTGTCTAGTCATTTGCCTTCCCCAGTCATTTCTTTTATTTTTGTTTATTTGTTTATTTGATTTTTTCTATATATTTTCATTGCAGAACATCTGTGTTTTATTTCATGTGTTGGGTGGATGCTTAGCTAGGTGCAGATGTAATAAGCTGAGAATATTCATAACCAATGAAACCAATGGTTTTTGTGCACTGGGACACACAGATGATCAGATGATGCTGATGGCTCTTCTCTGTGGAAGCTAATATAGCCTACTTTCAATATGTTAAAGAGTGTAAGTGTGGCAGCTGTTAACATTAAAAAAAGAGATCATATGTGTAGAAGTCTGCAACTCTGACAAGTCAAATTTTAAAAGAACATTGTGTGACGCAGATGCAAATTACAGAATAGATCTGTGAAGACAAGATATGCTAAAGTGGAATTGTATACCACCTTAACTAATATATTTGACATGAACAATCCACTGGATGATAAAATTGTTGGAATCTCAGAACAGAAGAAAGACATTGTCAGTCTCACATTATAGTATTTTGAGACAGCTAGGGTGCAATTACTCATCAGCTGTTTTGAACATTGTAATGTTCTCTGGTGTCTGTTACAGCCATAAGTTTCCAATATCAACTTGTAAATTATATTTGAAATATTGCAGGCTCTGAACTGGTCCTGGCAAATGAAATTAGATTAGTCTCCAAGTAACAAAAAAAAATATTAGAAGTACACTACCTAGATCTGAAACTGGACTTCTTGAAAATTCTTAAACACAGTTCCTGCATCTCAGGGAAACTACTTTGAACAGTTAGAACAGGACCTGTGGGGAAACTGTCTAAAAATGAATTTAAAAAATAAACTCTGAGACTTCGGATTAAGTTAAGGAAACTGAATCATCATGTACTGTTTTCAGACACGATTTGTGGTGTTTATTATTGTTTGTTTATTTTATATATAAATTTCAGTTTACTGTATATGTATATGTTAATGAAAAGAATCGCCGTGCTTGACTTAAACACGGAATTGCGTGGGAGAGTGAGGGAACAAATGTTCATCTTCCAGAGTAGATGTGTCTTAAAATCATTTTGCTTTTCAGTATTAATGGTAAGAATATGATGGAGATCAGATTGGTGCTCGGTGCGATATTCATTTTTTCCCCATTCTTCTTCACCTCCGCCTTAGCTTACTGTATCAGTGTGTATATTAATTCCACCATTAGTTTTTTTATTTGCTTCCAGTAGGTGTAATAGCCGGTTATTATCTTTTCTCATTTTTTCTTTTTCAGCCATTAAATTTTCTTCATTTATCACGTTGTTGTTGTTGTTGTTGTTGTTGTGTCCTCAACATGAAGACTGGTTTAATGCTGCTCTCCAAGTTAGTGTCTCCTGTGCGAAACTCACATGATTAATATATTTATAACTGTGCTACAAGTGTCAAAGTTTTATTTGTAGAACATATATTTACATTGAGTCCACTGCTGTTTTCAGTTGTTATGCTTATTGCCCTTTTCTATTAGTTTAAAAACCATATTCATATTTTGTACATTTGATTCCAATAATAATCTCTCAGCTAAAGTGCAGATGCACATGACACGGAAGAAGAAAGTGATCAGAATTTTCGAATGCCATCTAGAACCTGTTGCTGGAGACGTAGAGGCACTCAGGCAAGGGGTTGTGCCTGTGTGATGGTGGTGGTGGTGGTGGTGGTGGTGGTGGTGGTGGTGGTGGTGGTGGTCTCTCATGTTATTTGTTGTGAAGATTATGAGCTTGGTACACAGAACTAACTTGCTTTTTTTTTCACTTTGAGAAGACTTTCTCTCACAATCATTTTTATATTATGATTTTATTTAAACTTACATTTACCATGTAAGAATTAACACTTTATACTGTTATATCATTAACTGTGGGGTTTGATTCCAACAATGAGTCCAGACATATATTCACATTCTGCATAGTATTTGACGATCACCCTTTTCCTTACTTTTTATACAGAATTTCTGATGAAGACATACTAAGAAGTCTTAACTGGTCATGATACAGTTTGTGTGACCTGAGACTGAGAATACAATAAAAAAAATTTGTTACACAAATCACTGTGCTTTCAAGTAGACCCCATGCCTATAGTCTATTAAGTTATTTTGGGATTGACACTTTGGCAGGAACACATGGAGGTGTACTACAAAGTTGTAAGATAAAACGTGCTCTGTGCAGGATGCGACATTCAATTAAACTCTCATCCAGAAAAACGTGCTCTGTGCAGGATGCGACATTCAATTAAACTCTCATCCAGAGGACCAAAGATTGAACTGGCAACCATGTCATCTTCTGGAAAAACAGTGCCATATTTTCATTTTAGGTCTATTTGTAGCAGCAAATTTTTAATTAAAGTTTGCAAAACTGCATTTTCTGACTGTATTACCGAACTTTTCTGTTATTGAAGTTAGGTGAACACATTCTGCAAATGAAAATTTCAGGATACATATTATTTTCACTGGGTCCAAACCAGAACTTTGTTCGAGCTCTTTGAACGGGATAATTTGTGTTAGTGTGACACACGATGCATTCCATGTGAAAAGTCAGCTGTCGCCTGTTTGGTTACATTTTGAAAAACAGAGCACTATTTATATAAATAACCTATTATTTCATTTCCTGACTGACTTTCTACTTACCTGTAAATTAAAAAAATCATACCTGTTAACCAAGCGAGAAAACTTAAAAGTTTAGAAGAAAGAAGAATAGTGATACAAAGTACACTACTTCAGTATTGTTACTGTTGTAATACAAACAATGAGAGGGATTTCTTTCTTCCTACCTTTTTACTAAATAAAATAAAGGCGAAAGAGGGGGAGGGGGGCAGAGTTTCTGAGATGAACTTTATTCGGACCTGTTGCTAATAAGAACATTCCTATTAATACTAAAAAAATTCACAAAAATATAATTTTGCTTTATAGGTACTTCACCGAACACAACACATTCACCTGAATCCGCCTGTGTCTCTTTTTGTGATTACAGTGGGAAAAAATGTACTAATATTACTCTTGTTAATGTTGTAATCATTTCCTATAGCGAATTAACTTTTTTAAATAGCTTCATTCTGGCATGATTTTTCCATGATGTGCTATGTATAATTGACAGCTTTCTTCCAACCTTCAGAGGTGACTTCCTGAACAGCGTTGTTGCCGAGTGCCTATACTGCAGACAATATATTTTGTTTCATTGTTGACAGAAATGTAACATTTCCACAACAGTTACATTGCACATGGAAATAGCAGTAACAAAGTGGCAGGCTAATGATTTTATATCAGTATCTTTTTGCCAGCTTGTAGATTTCCTGTGTGGGTAATCGTGGCTTATGGAAAGGTACCTGATTCACAGACTCCACCTTTTTAAATATATTACATACTGTCACATTTCATCACTGAAGTCAATTCTGTTCTTATGTTTTGCCATGGTGGGCACCTCATTAGCAACAAAATGGGTGTAAGCATTATGAAGAACAGTGGTTGACGGTATGAACCATAACATGCAAACCATTTATCTTCACTGACATATAAAGAGCTCAGATGGAAACACAGTTCTAAGCAAAGAAGGGAAAGCAGAAAGGTGGAAGGAGTATATAGAGGGTCTATACAAGGGTGATGTACTTGAGGACAATATTATGGAAATGGAAGAGGATGTAGATGAAGATGAAATGGGAGATACGATACTACGTGAAGAGTTTGACAGAGCACTGTAAGACCTAATGCGAAACAAGGCCCCGGGAATAGACAACATTCCATTAGAACTACTGATAGCCTTGGGAGAGCTAGCCCTGACAAAACTCTACCATCTGGTGAGCAAGCTGTATGAGACAGGTGAAATACCCTCAGACTTCAAGAAGAATATAATAATTCCTATCCCAAAGAAAGCAGTGGTTGACAGACGTGAAAATTACCAAACTATCAGTTCAATAAGACATGGCTGCAAAATACTAAGACAAATTCTTTTCAGACGAATGGAAAAACTGGTAGAAGCCGACCTCAGGGAAGATCAGTTTGGGTTCTGTAGAAATGTTGGAACACGTGAGGCAATACTGACCCTACGACTTATCTTAGAAAATAGATTAAGGAAAGACAAACCTACCTTTCAAGCATTTGTAGACATAGAAAAAGCTTTTGACAATGTTGACTGGAATACTCTCTTTCAAATTCTGAAGGTGGCAGGGGTAAAATACAGGGAGCGAAAGGCTATTCACAATTTGTACAGAAACCAGATGGCAGTTACAAGAGTTGAGGGGGAATGAAAGGGAAGCAGTGGTTGGAAAGGGAGTGAGACAGGGTTGTAGCCTATCCCCGATGTTATTCAATCTGTATATTGAGCAAGCAGTAAAGGAAACAAAAGAAAAATTCGGAGTAGGAATTCAAATCCATGGAGAAGAAATAAAAACTTACAGGTTCGCCAATGACATTGTAATTCTGTCAGAGACAGCAAAGGACCTGGAAGAGCAGCTGAACGGAATGGACAGTGTCTTGAAAGGAAGATATAAGATGAACATCAACAAAAGTAAAGTGAGGATAATGGAATGCAGTCGAATTAAATCAGGTGATGCTGAGGGTATTAGATTAGGAGATGAGACGCTTAAAGTAGTAAATGAGTTTTGCTATTTGGGGAGCAAAATAACTGATGATGGTTGAAGTAGAGAGGATATAAATTGTAGACTGGCAATGGCAAGGAAAGCGTTTCTGAAGAAGAGAAATATGTTAACATCAATCATAGATTTAAGTATCAAGAAGTCTTTTCTGAAAGTATTTGTATGGAGTCTAGCTGTGTATGGAAGTGAAATGTGGACAATAAATAGTTTGTACAAAAAGAGAATAGAAGCTTTCAAAATGTGGTGCTACAGAAGGATGCTGAAGATTAGATGGGTAGATCACATAACTAATGAGGAGGTATTGAATAGAATTGGGGAGAAGAGAAATTTGTGGCACAACTTGACTAGAAGAAGGGATAGGTTAGTAGGGAATATTCTGAGGCATCAAGGGATCACCAATTTAGTATTGGAGGGCAGCGCAGAGGGTAAAAATCTTAGAGGGAGATGAATACACTAAACAGATTTAGAAGGATGTAGGTTGCAGTAGGTATTGGGAGATGAAGAAGCTTGCACAGGATAGAGTAACATGGAGAGCTGCATCAAACCAGTCTGTGGACTGAAGACCACAACAACATGTAACAAATAATATTAACAACAGATAAAATATAACATCACAAATATAAGAAATTAAAAACAAAATCTATGTGTGCAATGAACTGTATGACAGGGCTGCAGCCCACCTGGAAGTGCAGAACAGTGCAGATGGGAAGTAGTGTAGTATTCATGGGGTGACTGGCAACTGCAGGTGGTTGCTGCGACCACAGGTCTTGTGAAATTAATAAAGGTTGAGCCTTTCTCTTAAACCTTACCCCCACTACTTTTCTCTTAGCTGTCAATCCTAAAGTAATTTTGAACAGACTAAAGTCTGTGCCACATGGAAGTGTTACAGAAATGCTGTGAGAGCTACAATGAGAATCCTTAGACGGAAGGAGACGATCTTTTCACAAAATTCTGCTGAAGGTTAGAGAATCAGTGTTTTATAAAAATTCTGCTGTCTCAGCTGTTGGCAGCTTTTGCACCTGTAAGCTATTATTTTTCTCTCACTCAGTTTGTGAGCGGAACAGGAAGGGAATAGGTGACAGTGGTACATAGTCTGCTCAGTCATGCACTGTGCAATAGCTTGTAAATTGTACATGTAGATGGTGATGTACAGTACTCCAAGTTATTCAGGTAATGTGGGTTAGAAGATGCATGAATAATCAAAAAACATGACTGATTGAGATATTTTCAAACATGTATTCCAGACGATGTCTTGTAGCTGGTTGCAGGTGGTGGCACACACTAAAAAGGGTAGTAGCGATGCTGCCGCTATGGCAGCTGACATCTGTATGTGCTCGGGCACCCACTGCTCCCCCTAGTGGCTGGCATCACATGCTGCAGGTCCGGTCCCTAAATGCTTCTTCTTCTTCATTTTCTCTTTTAACTCATGAATAATCTGTAAAGCAGACAGTCCGCACAAGAATAATCAGGAGCAATGTGTATTTCCAGTACAAGATCCAATGACATCCCAGTCATAAACCTGTCAACTATTCAGTTCACTGTGATGAAAAAAGTGCTGTTCTCCAGTACTGCAGTCATTCCTAATTCAGTTTCGTAGTCTTCTTTTGAAAACCATTTCATTTGCCAAGGTCGCTGCTTAAACACAATTACCGGGTTACTAGTTTCGGCAATATTTATTACCATTCTCAGCTCCATTAAACTGTACATGATACAATGCCTATACCAATGTGTCACATGAGTACTATACAATATGCATAAAAGAGTTGAGGAATTTCAATGACGTGCCAGTCTTCTGTTGTTAAGTAAATAGAACTTTGAAAATGAACAAGACAGAGGCATGCCACATCTTGGCACTTAGTGGTATAAAGCCATGTTGGCTGCAACACAATAATTCTGTGCAAGTGTATGATTTAGTGCGAAAAGCACTCCATCCTGCCGTGTTGAACAAAGGACCTCAGTACAGGATACAGTGTCACTGGCCTGTAGGGGCAAGCCTGCAGTAGTAGATTGTATCCACACAAGGCAGGCAGCAGCTAATCAGGCCCAAGTGTGAACCATGGACCACAAGCAGGTACCCTGAAGTCTGTAGAATTCAGCCAGCTGGTAGTCCCCCAACTGGGAGGCACCCCTTTGGCACCCAGTGGCATCAGTCCTAGGCACAGCCAGTAGTTCCACTACTAGCAAAGGTGGTGTTCAGTAGTAGCACCTAAATGGCGTATTTCATGTCGATGACTGGTGTGGAGTACCTCTTGTAGCCAAGTCATCACTCTTCATCACTTACGACAAGGAAGTAGACCAGAGTGGAAAAGTGGTAATCCTGGTCACCATTGATATAGTCTGCTTCTTTACTTCAGCAGTGTTGTAGCGCCAACAGCTGTAATCGAAGTTAAGTTTGTGGTAACTTGTCCCACTGTGACGCCCAGGAATCAGTTCTTGCTTGCCGGCACAGTTCACTTGTAGCTTCTTACGAAAGTATGCGCTGCTAACTTACATCTGCTTCCCTTCTCTAAGGCTTCTGGTTTCAGACTATGGTGACATTTCTGCTTAACCGGCCATTTGTTTTCAGCCACTAAGAGAAAGAGGCTGTGGAGGAGCAGCATCTTCTCCGCCCTAATCTTCAGAAGATCCAGTCCACCAAATTGCAGACTGTCTATACATCTGAAGTTAACTTGGAAGCACATCTTACATTTTGAGAGATAGGGGTGCATTTAATAAGTAATGCAACACATTTTTTTCTGAAAGGAGGCTGGTTTTATTCAGATTTCAATACAAAAATTATTCCCCACTCTTTTGATTACAAAACCCTATTTTTCAACATAATCTCCATTCAGGGTGATGGCCACACTGGTTGACATCAGAGCTAACATCTCGCTGCATCATTAACCTTCGTGTCGTACATGTACTGCTTCCCTTGGAGCGCATCCATCATTAGGTCAAAGAGTTGGGTGTCAGAAGGTGCAAGATCCAGACTGTAGGGTAGATGAGGAAGAACGGTCCATTGAAGTTTTGTGAGCTCCTTTCAGATGCACAGACTTGTGCAAAGCCTTGCATTGTCAAGGAGTAGTAGTAGTATGTTCATATTTTTGTGCGATGAACACGATGAAGTCGTTTCTTCCATTTCCAAGAGTAGCACAATACACTTCAGAGTTGATCAATGCACTAGGAGGGAGGACATCAAACAGAACCCTTCAGTGTCTGAGAAGACAGTTGCCACGACTTTACTGGGTGAGGTTACAGGTTTGAACTTCTTCACTGGAGGAGAGATGGTGTGGCACCACTCCATGTGCTGCTGTTTTGTTTCTGCTTCAAAGTGATAAAACCGTGTTTCATCGCTGGTGACAATGTTTGAGAAAAAGATGTCACAATCAGCAGTTCCTCACAAGTGATCCTCCGTTGCTCTTTATGGTCTTCTTTTAGGCAAGGAGGAACCCAGCAGGTACACACCTTTGTGTATCCCGACTGGTGGAAGAGTGTCAGCACTGCTAATAGAGACGAACAGTTGTGCAGCAATGTGTTTGATTGTGATCCATCAGTCACCTCGAATGAGAGTGTCTGTATGTTTCAACATTGCAGGAGTCCATGGTCTGTGTGGCTGACCAACCCACAGGAGATAAAATAGATTTGCGCAGCCTTGTTGCGATAATGACAGACGCCTTGTTCAGTGACTCACTGCCTTTTTTTCACTGCCAGGTCTCTGCAGACATTCTGAACGCACCAGTGAATATTTACAGTACTCTGATTATCCAAAAAAGAAACTCAGTCACAGCTCTCTCAAGCTGTAGGGGCTGAAGCAGGAATATTCCATGATGTCCCACTACAAATTCCACATTTATTTTCAACTGAAATTGGCTGAGAAAAAAAGTGTCTTACTACTTATAACGCCCCTTGTAAGTACATTCCTTTAGGGGTTTCATTGACTGTATACGTAAGAACTACAGTTGATGTCCAAGAAGGCTTAGGTATTGAAGTCGTGCCCTCGCCCGACTGTCGAGGCACACTGAGTAAGTGGAATCAATCTTTTTCAACTAAATCAAGGGAGAAGGTAGATGGATCAGTGTTTATTAATAATAGTTGCACATTTGATATATCAATAAACATTGAACCACTTACTTCCTCCCGTGATTTAATTTGGAAACAATGTTATTCCATGTTCCGTTGTCAATGTACAAAACAATATCAAAGACTCCCTGCCTCAACAATATATATCGCTCGCAGTGAGGGTACAACTTTGTTATCCAAAGGTTCTTGGAAATTACCAAACTACTCGTAAATGGTGACTCACCCATTCAGTATTTGTTGTAAAATGGGTTCAGGTGAGCAGACAGTTCTCTGCCTTAGACAGATATAGCCTGCATCAAACAAAAGTCAAAACCAAGATTGTATCTGAGGCTGAAACACTTACTGCCACAACTCCGTGGTGGTGATCACTACAGTATTGCTGCAGATGGTGAAGCATTTCTTCTGCACTGATGCATCCTGTCTGTGATGTTAAAAGCTCGTCCAGAGAGATAAGGAGATTAGGTTATCTAGTACTATTGTGGTAGATGAGATTTTGGGAAGGGAGCAAATCTAGATGTTTGTGCGTCCAGTAAACCTAAGAACAAGTAATATTAACAGTTGCAACTACTGTTGCGGTAGGTGGGAGATGAAAAGTTGGGCCCGAAATGATGGAAGTTGGTGCTGTTCACTAATATACCACTGCCACACATCTCCCAATTGCCCATACCCTTAGGTTGATCTCTCTCATAGCAGCTCGCGGTAACTACTAGTGGTTGGTACATGGAATATAATGCTGCATCCCTGCACTCTTAAAATATGGTTGCAGTGCCAAGAACTCTCACAGGCATCTTTCCATATCTGTGCCCCACATCCTCCTGGTGTAGTCTGAATCACTTGAGGTGGGCACGTAGTGACTTGTTCCTTAAATGCCAGTTCTCCATAGTGGTAGCTGTTTTTTACATAAACTGTTCATTCTGTCATTAGCTCGCTGTTCAACACTCCCTGCTCTAGGTTCATTGGCTGTGTGGAGTGCCATTCTGTTAGAGCATTATTACCTTCCACCAGTCCCTTCACCTGACGTGAATTGAATTCTCAGTACTATCTGTGTATCTCATCTAATACCTACTTCTTCTCAACCTCAAGGATTGATTCTGAGGGCACTACTTCCAGCCTCTTACTGCATTTATCACTTCCCACGTCTTGTATGCTAGTTCACATCATTGCAACAGCAGAGGCGCAGCACTTCCAAGATTATTATGATACACCACAATGTCATCCTTGCTGGTGATGTTACCTGGAGAAAGGACACAGTAGTCACTCTCCCTCCCTTCCTCAAGTCCACCTTCTGTGGTTATCACCTCACACTATACCCCAAACTTATATAAGAAACTGTTAATCCTGTCCTCTGGCATGCCTTATCATCGCGTGATGTGACATGTTCATACAGAAAAGAAAAAAAAAAACACATTCCGTTTCTTCCTTGCAATGAAAGGGGTTAGTGTAAAAACATTGTTTAGGTAGTATGATAAGAACCTTCCACTGTGCGTGCATTGGTTTGATGGGTGTATAGTACTGGAGCAGCACACACAAGCACCGAACGTCACCAAGGCATGCGAGCGATTGAGCGTCTCCACATGCTGTGAAAGGTTTGGTGTCGTGGCTTGGCAGTGTTTTGGAAGCCAGAGAACAAGAGATGGTCCCGACAGGGCAGTGCCCAAGAAAACAGTTGAGGAAAACTTGATAGAAATGTCATTCAATTCTATTCTGTTCTCATTCTTTTCTGTTCTAAGAGCCTGTTTGGAGATGTTCTGATGTACTGACAAGGGAACCTCCCCATTGCACCCCCCTCAGATTTAGTTATAAGTTGGCACAGTGGATAGGCCATGAAAAACTGAACACAGATCAATCGAGAAAACAGGAAGAAGTTGTGTGGAACTATGAAAAAAATAAGCAAAATATACAAACTCAGTAGTCCATGTGCAAGATAGGCAACATCAAGGATAGTGTGAGCTCAGGAGTGCCATGGCCCCTGGTTAGCGTGAGCAGCTACGGAACGAGAGGTCCTTGGTGAAAAGTTTACTTTATTTATTTTCGCAAAGGTATGATCTGTCCGTTCGTTCATTGACATCTCTGTTCACTTGTGTTTTACGACCGCACCGCACCGCAAAACCGTGCAATTAGTAGACAAGAGGACATACCTCTCCAATGGGAACCGAAAACATTTTATTGCAAGGTCATAGGTCAACCGATTCCTCCACAGCAAAACACGTCTGATTTATTCTATACCACACTGGTGACGGCATGTGCGTCACATGACAGGAATATGTTGTCAACTCACCTAACTTGTACACTTGAGGGATGGGTAAAAAGATTCTTCTACCTTGCCCGATTTAGGTTTTCTTGTGGATGTGATAATCACTCCCAAAAAAGTGATGAAAATATAAATATTTGTCACATAAACTGCAACAAATGAATGCAACAGTTTCACAGTCGCACAGTTTTCCCTGTGCTCTGTCAAAACATATGTTTTTAATGTTTTCAAATTTTTTCCTTGTGTAGACCGTCAAATCCTGCGTATGTCCAAGCATCTCAGAACATGTCCTGGAATTTTGGAGAGCGAAGTTGACTATGTGTTAGTGCCCGAACTTTGATAATTGACACACAATCACATAAGCAGTACTGCTCTGTGTACCTGTGCAGCTTCGTAAAATCATAGAATCTTTTCACAAAGTATTTCACTTGCCGAAAATCACACACATCTAATGGATGCACAAGAGGTGTACAACATATAGGAATGGTAATCACGTCTACTCCCACACTAAAATTGTACAATGCCTGATCCTTCTGTCCTGTATAGCTGTCAAGGAGTAAGACAAAATCTTTGTCCGCGTCAGGAGCAATCACACGTTCATTAAAGTCTTACATGAGTCTTTTCTCCATTTTTCCTGACGTACTGCAATTCGCAATGACATTTGGCATTTGCGCAAGTACCCTATTCACCTGTTGCTGAACTTGCAGTCCAAATACACCATTTTTTCCTGCAAAGATAAATAAAATGTAGGTAAAAGAAATCCTGCTTTGTTCAGAGCATATTGTATGGTATAACTATGTGAAGTGGCATGCAGCTGGTCTACAGTACATTCCGTGTCGCCTTCTCCAACTAACGATAACGTGCGGGTCGATTTCATTTCATAGTTAAAACCGGACTGATCTGTGTTGATAGTATATGCATCTTCATGCTGTTGGACTCTGATGTTAGTTTCTGTAACAAATGTCTTGGAACATCCAGTTTATTCGCATAGTTCTTGCTTACATATTTCGTAATCTTCCTGCTCGTAATTTTGTATTTCTTTTGAACATGACAAGCCAATGAGATGAAGCCTTGAAGTCCAGGCCGATTTGTTTAGCATAATGCAATCCCCAAATCTGTAGGTCTGTATCATGCACTGCACTCAATTCATTTCTGGCTTTAATAAATTGTCGGTATACAAGGTTTTCTAGTTCACTGAACTTCTGTCTTCGGGTTCCACCTCGTGCCATGACTTCTTTGCAATATTTAATTGTGCTTTTTTCCTCCATCCCTTTAAATTCCTTAAATTTGTTACTTCACTCCATAATCTATATTTGCGTCTTGTAATTGGTTTGGACAGTAACCTGTATTGGAGCATTTCCTTCATGTAACCCAAAAGAAATACCATCAGATTGAAGTCGCAGTATTTCCTCTTTGTGTTCTTCGTACGGATCGTCAACAATCTCATCATCTGGTACATACAGCCCTGCAGCAGTCAGCAAGGTATCATCACCACCATACATACTGTTTATCAACAAATCTAGGAAATAATCATACAAATGTTCAACAATCATTCGATCTCTTAAAGAACTTTCCGATTCCTTACAGTTCGGAAAATATTCATTGACCTTGTCATTGAAGTCGCGAGCTATATTTGCTGGATTCTTATTGCCCACAGAATACATCTCACGTATTTAATGCACTCTCGTCCAAAGTAGCGAACAGTCGACTTCCAGCCAGGGAGCCTCATTAGCAGAAATACTCTCTCTTCGGTGCGCTGTAGTCGACTGACGTCGTGTGTTTGTGTAGGTGTAGCGTCCCCATACTACGGCGCAGTTACCTCGCAATGGACGTTCAGATAATAATGGTCTGAAAATAAAAAACTAAGCTTTTCACTCGCGGGAAGACTTGAACGTAGGACCTCTCGTTCTGCAGCTGCTCACGCTAACCACAGGGCCACGGCGCTCCTGAGCTCACACTATTCTTGATGTTGCCTATTCTGCGCATGGACTACTCAGTTTGTATATTTTGCTTATTTTTTTCATAGTTCCGCACAACTTCTTCCTGTTTTTTCGATTGATCTGTGTTCAGTTTTTCAAGGCCTATCCACTGTGCCAACTTATAACTAAATCTGAGGGGGGGTTGCGATGGGGAGGGTCCCTTGTGAGTAAAAAAGGATGTGTTCATCCAACTTTTTAATTGTTATATCAGAGAAACAAAATACAGAAGAGCTGTTGAAAGATGTTTGTCATTTAGTAGCTTGAATACTTCAAAAGTCTCTTCCAGCCCTAGGAAACTACATTCTGAACTGAATAAATGAAATAACCAATGAGAAACAATATAAATGTGTGATTTACAGAGGTACACAACAAATTTAAGACATTAGAAAATCAAATTTCAGACACGCGAAATTAAGTGGATGCATCAGAACAAAGCAGAGAATTGGTTGCAGTAACTAGTGACCCAAATGCTTTAAGTAATTTGGAAGAACAACTATAGTGGCATTTTTAAGTAATTTAAGAAAGTGTTAGCCAGGGGTTAGGTGGGCTCCTCTAAAATTAACTTTTTTGTTAAAAGTTTATGACAGGAAGCAATAGATTGGAGTTCTAAATGGAAAAATAAGTTTTAAGACAGCAAGTTTATCGCTGCAAAGTTGACGCGCCGCGTAAACGGTTGTAGCAACTTGGTGTGTCACCTCTGACGACGACTCTCGCTGGCTGCAAGCAGAGTAGCTTTGCGAAATTAGACAGTGTTTTGTTTTCCAACGTTGTATGGCTTTCTCTCTGTGACAAGTGACTGTTCATATCAGTAAACATAAATGCTATACTGTGTGTGTTGACTTGTGAAGATTGCTTTGTGTTGTTTAGCTGTTCAGTTTTGCATATTTGACGAATTTGGTTTGGTTTGTGGATATCAATATGCCCCATTTCAGCAATCGAGTGTTTAAGAAAAGGCACAATGAGTGGAAGAAGAAATCTTTTGTTGTTTCGAAGGAAGATGCTGCTCAGACTGCTTCACCGATTACTCCAAATGAATGCGATAGCGCTTCTTCCAGCAAGAAACTTTGTGACAGCAAAGAAAAATTTGAAAACTATGAAAGTGATAGTAATGGTGTTAATGAAATAATTAATATTTCTTTGCACTCTAATATTTTGACACATAATGTATTTTGCCAAGTTTGCAAAGAAAGAGGACTGGAATTGAAAATAACTTCACACATTGGTTTGGCATGTAAAATGTTATTGAAGTCTAACAAATGTGCTGCAGAAGTTTTGTTTTCTATTTCTAACAGTATTCCTTATAGTGGTAATAGTGGAAAGAAGGTGTATGATATAAATGTTAGGCTAGTGTACGGCTTGCGTTGCATTTGTAAGGCAGTGCTGCAGAGACAATGTTACGTGGAATTATGAACTTGCCAAAACAACCAACCAAGTTTGGATTTTATAATGAATTGGTGGGATCTTCTGCTAAAGATATTGCTCAAGCAACAATGAAGAAAGTAGTTGAAGAAGCTGTGACAGATAATGGGAATTGAAGAGATTTAACTGTTGCTTTAGATGGATCATGGCAACGTAGAGGTCATAAATCTCTAATGGAGTTGTGACAGCTACCAGTGGAGACGGTTGCTAAGTAATTGATGTTGCTATTCTCTCAAAACATTGTAGATGTAAGGGCAATACCAAGGACGAACATAGTGGAAGTTGTGAAGCAAATTTTCACGGCACGAGTGGAGCGATGGAAGTAGAGGGAGTGAAAACAATTTGTTCCAGGTCACAGGAGTGGTATAATGTACGATACACTATCTATCTAGGAGATGGGGATTCTAAGGGATATAAAGCTGTAGAGGAACTCAAACCTTATGGCAGTGAAATTTACATTAAAAAACATGAGTGCATTGGACATGTGCAGAAGCGCATGGGGGCTCGCTTGCGCACACTAAAGCAGACATTAGGATCCCAGAAGCTTAGTGAAGGTAAGACCCTTGGAGGAAGAGGAAGATTGACAGATGAAGCAATGCACATAAAAACAGTTTGCCAATTGATGTAATTAAGCCCATATTCAGAGATTTAGCACAGCCAAGTTTATTGGAAAAGTGTTTACATGAGAAAACACAAAATCCAAATGCAAGTGTAAATAATTTAATTTGTATTAGGATTCCCAAAAGAGTGTTTGTACAGATAAAAACATTGCATTTTCGAGTGTATGATGCATTGGCAACATACAATGAAGGAAACATTATCCAATGTGATGCTCTGAAATGCTTAGGTTTCCAACCAGGGCACAACACCATTTCCACAATGCACGTAATTGATGAAGAAAGACTAAGAGGTGCAGGAAGAAGAGACAAAAGCCTACAACATGCAGCAAAAGGGAAGAAAAGGCTAGTGAAAAGAAAACTAACACTGGAAAAAGAAGAGGATAATCCATCGTATGGGGTGGAATGTATTAAAAAACTTTGGAAGCCATTTCCCGTAACTTTAAAATTTTCATCTTTGAGGAACATTTTCTCAAATACTGTAATAGTACATCAATGAAATTTATACGTAATATTGTTTACTTCTTTTCCTTCATTTTTATAACAAATTGTAAAAAAATGTATAATTCAAGAGTTGTAGAAGAAAAAGTGCAAAATTTTAGAGAAGAAATAAGCATCTGCCTAAAAAAATGTAGAACAAAAACTCGTAAATATTTCTTATCATGGCATTATAACTTTGTAGTTCAAATTTCAGAGCAATATGTTTAATGGTTTTAGGAAAAATGTTCCTTCTATTTGCTAAAATTAACATGGAGGAGATGGATCGTTCCGGCTCCCCTTAAGAGAGAACTTATATGTCTTAGTGATTATACTCGAGGGTATAATGATCATAAGCCCAAGTATGGAAAGTATATATTCAGTAACGATTATTCAGAGGAGAATTTAAGGACTGAATGCTATATGCATCATGGAAGTTTGACTACTACCGTAAGTGGTAAGATATTTATTATTTGTAGCCATTATTCTAACGAGTATATGAACATTAATGAATATCTGAGCCGAGTATTAAGCAATGAATTCTTTTTGTGTAATGTATTATGTCGATTACAATCAGTTGAATGAGGAAGGTTTCTCAGTAGTGAAATACGTACTGCTTCACACATATATTTATGAACAGCATTTATGTAAGAAAAAGATGAAATGTACAGTTGTAAGATGTATCTATTGTCCTGGCCGTGCAGGAGGTTATCATGTTGTTGTTGTTGTTGTTGTTATTTTTTCCATCAAAATATCATTATGGGTGTGATGTGCCTTGCATTACCAGTCACTTGAACGACTTATCTGAGGTGAAGTTAACATTAATTTATTATTATTGGTTTTTAAATTAAGAATTTGATTGAAAAGTTTGCGTATTTACATAACATAATTAATGTTGTTAAGATTTCATGTTTTCGTCTGCCGAGACCAAAAAATCAACTGTTAAATATAATTGCTGGTTCAGCAACAAAGCATATTCTTTAACATTGTACAGATTTTTCGCAGGCACTAAGGTGTTGCTGCATATTAAATCTAGTATTCACTTTAGTGGAATTGGATGTTAAATGGTAGAAAATAAATTAAAGATTTATGTTAGTGATACGTAAAAAATGCTTTATATGGGATTGCAGCATTGCTAGGAGAGATTTACCTTGGACGAAATGAGATTAACTGATAGTCAGACACTGATACTAATTTTATTTAGGCAAAAGGAGGAAAAATGGCCTCCTATAACATCTGCCCCCCCCCCCCCCCCCCAGAAGAATTTGCACCCTTCATAAATTTGACAAAGTGATATCTATGCCCCATCGGGGGTCACAGTTGATTGCTTTGTTACTTCATATTTAGCTGTCCATGAAGCAATTTCTATGTCATCAACTATTATATTAAATCAGTCTATTACTGCATGAAAAGTGAGGAAAGCCTGTTATTTGTGTATGAAGAACATTGGTTAGTGAATAACGATTATAAATTTTGAGTAACACAGGTGTCCTTTTCAAACAATGGAAATCCTGGTTGGAATATCAACAATATCAGAAAAAGATAGGTTGCTACTCTGCATAAAGGTGGCATGTGGAATTGTAGACAGTCACAACAAAAATACACTTACACATTAGCTTTAGGCCTAGACTGCCAACAATGTTGGGTGGCTGTGTTCAGGGTGGGGGAATTGTGAAGCAAAACAGGAGAGGAGAGTGGGGGGAACGAGAAAGATAGGTGTGTTGCCAGAAGGCGGCACTCGGAGTGGATGAGAATAGGAAGGAGGTGATAGGACAGAGGTGGTGGTGACTGTTGGGTTGAGGGTGTGTGGACACTGGTTACCATAGGTTGGGGCTGGGATAATTTTGGAAGCAGAGGATGTGTTGAAAAGATAACTTTCATCTGCACAGTTCAGAAAAGCTGGTGCTGGGAGGATCCAGATGGCTTGGGGTAGTGAACCAGTTGTTGAAATCTTCTTCCGCCACACTTACAATAACCTGCTGTCTCCAAACCCTCCACACAACAGTTTCCACTCCCTCTAACCTATCGCCTATTCCCGTCCCCTCAACCTCATTGTGTGCTGCCTTCCGCCAACACAACTGGTCGTTTCTCCCCGTCCTCTCCTGCGTTCTATGTGAAAGTTGCATTCTGGTTTGAGCTGCCAGATATATGGTACTCACGTGTGCCTGCTTTTTTGTGTGTGTGTGTGTGTGTGTGTGTGTGTGTGTGTGTGTGTGTGTGTGTGTGTTTCTTTTCTGAAGAAGGCTTTGGCTGAAAGTTAATGTGCAACAGTCTTCATTATGCCTGTCTACAACTCAATACGTCATCTTTACAGTGAGCAGCACTCTATCCTCCTCTTATATTGCAAATGTCCTTTTGTATGTATGATTTTCTATTTTTCCACCTCTCTTATGAATAATGATTGACCTTTGTATATCTTTATAGGGGAGATTAGACAGCACAAGGTGTTAAGTATGTTGTATGTATGCCACTTAAGTACAGAGGTACTTACAATCAGATACATACAGTGCACAGTGAGCGACTATTGACTTACAGACTAATGACTCAAAGCTAGAGGATTGTTTGTAATGTGAACCAAAGAACATGTTAGTGACATCAGTTATCTGGTGGTTAAAGGAAAGGAAGCTGATACTCATCCCTGAAGGATGTTGTACTATGTTAACATATCAGTGAAAATAAAAAGTGTAGCAAGCAAATTATTTTGTCACTGTCACGGTAGATGGAATTAGTGTAAATCATCTTTCACTTGGTTCCACCTCTTTCTTGCAATCACATGAAAGATTTTTTGTACAAATATTGTTTAGATTGTTAGTATGTAGAGAACTGTCCACTGTGCATACGGTGGTTTGGTGAATGTGCAGAGTCAGTGAGATTTGCGAGAGCAGAACATCATCAAGGCACAATGGTGATCCAGCTTCTCCACCTGCTGCGAATGGGTCACTTAAACTTTGGTGTCACAACTAGGCAATGTTTTTTAGGAGACCAAGAGGTGCTGCTGACAGCACGTGTGAAAACAGCTTACTAGAAGTGTCATTTGATTCTGTTCTGTTGTCAATGCGAAGAGTCTCTTCAGAGGGTAATGTAAAAAGTAATAAGAGATGTGTTGCAATTGTTATATCGGAGCAACAAAATACAGAATACAGATGTTTACGTCATTTAGTAGCTTGCATACCTCAGAGTTCTCTTCCAGCCCTCAATCTCGTTCAGGCAGAAAAGAAGTTATATGAGAAGAATTAGTAGCATTGTGTAGCAGGTACACTGCATTAAGATAATTTAAGGAAGACGACCATACAAGGAAGTAACTAATGTAAAAAGTATCCAGAATAGCATCCCTGTGACAGTTCGTTCGGAAGGTAACACATCTTCTGGGCCTAGTCCAGACATAGAATAGTGAAATTACATTCCACTTGACATCATAAATACACATGAAACTGGTACGTCTCAATATACTACTACCTTCGCAGTCAAAGGACACTTGTGTGGTTTGTGTGATAGTGTCTCCCCCCTCCCGAGAAAGTTTCACCATCTCAGGTGACAACAAATCCAATGCACCTCTGAAAGAACAAATGTGCCCTACGTGTATCACTGTTTTAGCAGTTGTAATTGCAGCTTGACGTAAACATTCAGTAGCAAGATCATAATGCACGTTTGTACCAGATGACAAATGTTTTTCTACCCTTTTGGGTATATGGTCTCGTCAGCATCACTCACAGACTTGCACCATATTCCGGTAACTTAGCATTGCATTGACACAAGTTACTGATCCTCTTTATGTCTTGGTAGTGGCTTGTTGTACCCATTCGTTCAATGTTCTCACGAAAGTTCAAATGGGTTCCCTGTTTCTTTCTACCATTGCCTTGACTGTCTCAGATAGTGGAAGTCAACTCTAGAGGGAGCGAATTCCACAGTGGAAAACCGCTGTTATTGTACAAGAGTTAAGAGTGTAATTCTCAACCGTTTAAATCCTGGCCATTTGATGATTATGTGGATTACATAGTAAAGGCACAGGCAAGTGTCAGAAAGAAATCGCAAATATTTCTGGACTCAATAGCACAGGCATGTGTCGGGAAGAAATTGAAAATATTTCAGGACTCAATAATTTGCCCCACTTACTCTGCAAACCATCAAAAGTCATCAGAAGAATTCTGAAGCATTGGTATCTCGAAAAATAATTCATTAGGAAGAATGATAGTCATTTTCAGTAACATGTGTTCATGACATAACCCGTTTCTTATGACAGCAATTGCATTTAAATGGCATGTGTTGTTCATTATACGGTTAAATTTACATGTTGTGATGGTGGTTATAAACTTCTGGTAAAATCAAGAGCATTTCAGTACATATTTATGCTGTTCCATAAAAACACGGGAGAACTGCCGGATATCAGTAACGTCCTGCCACGATATTTCAGCACAGTCTTCTGGCCATCTTCAGGTGAGTACCACTGCGGTAGTATTGGCGAGTACACGCAGAGCTCCGCTATTTAAAGCCACACTGAGGTGACATTGCACGAGCCGAGTGGTGCGAAAAACAGCAGAACTTTTATCAAATAGTTCTCTACCGAAGGAGGTCATCAAGAGACTGCAACCAAACAGTTCAGTTCCACCTAGGCTATATGGACTGCCTAAGATCACAAGGAAAATCTGCCATTAAGTCCAGTTGTGAGTAACATTGGAGCAGCCACCTATGACCTAGCAAAATTCTTGGCATCTTTGCTCAAACCAATGATAGGCAAGTGTGCACATCACAAAGAATTCTAATGATATTATCAGCCGACTTCAGTCACTACAACTGCAAAGTAACGACTTATTGGTCAGTCTTGATGTGGTTTCACTTTTCACAAAGGTGCCTCTTGTGGACTCACTACACCTCATTGGCAATATGTTTGGTGCAGATATTACAGCGTTGTTTGAGCACACACTCTCCTATACATATTTTATATTTAACAATGAATTTTACAAACAATCTGACGGTGTCGTCATGGGGAATCCTTTGTCCCCCCTGGTGGCCAATCTTTTTATGGAAGATTTTGAGGGGAGAGCACTCAACTCTGCCACTTTTAAACCGACAGTATTTTGGTGATATGTTGTCGACACTTTTATAGTGTGGCCTGATGGTCTGGACCGCCTACAAGAATTTTTACGTCACATGAACTCCATACATGAAAACATAAAGTTTACGATGGAGATAGAGAAAGATGGTTGTCTGCCATTTTTAGACGTCTTGGTGCGACGGAAGAGTGATGGCACACTTAGTCACACTGTGTACAGAAAGCCCACCCATACAGACCTGTATCTACAAGCTACTAGTTGCCACCATCCAGTACGAACAATGGGCATTCTCAAAACCTTGATCCACCATGCCCATACTATCTCTGATGCCGACAGACTTCAAGCGGAACTGGAACACCTGCAAAAAGTATTTCTGAAGAATGGCTTTTCAACTAGCCAAGTGAACAGAGTGATGAAGACCTGCAAACAACGGAACAAGGAAGAGGAAGAGGCCTTCAGGTCGACTGCGTATCTACCATTTATTGGGAATATTTCTTCACAGATAGGCAGAATATTGAGAAAGTATTAAGTGAGAGTCATCTTTCGCCCTCCTTCCAAAATTTCATCACTGGTGGGATTCGTTAAAGACAACATGGGCTTGCGTAAATCAGGTGTTTACAAAATTCTGTGTGAATGCGGCAAATCATATATAGGGCAAACAACATGAACTGTGCAGGAACGCATTGTGGAACACAAACGGCATACTCACCTTCTCCAACCCACCAAGTCTGCAATTGCCGAGCATTGTATTTCCATAGACCATTCCATGAATTATGATGACACAAAAATTTCGGCCCATACATCAAACTTTTGGAGCTCGATTATCAATGAATCCGTGGAAACAAGATTGTCTGACAATGAGACTCTCATCAATCGAGATAGTGGTTATCAGCTAAACTCTGCTTGGAATCCTGTTATAGAGAAACTTCGTAGTTGACGTAGTTATCTGCATAAAGATGAAAATCGACCTGATATCGATACGCCAAGCTTTCACCATGGAGGGCGCGAGGCACAGCGCACGGAGTTCTTATGAACGCGTACGCTGAGCTGCGCAAGTGCAATGTCACCTCAGTGTGACTTTAAATAGCGGAGCTCAGTGCGTACTCGCCAGTACTACTACAGTGGTACTCACCTGAAGATGGCCAGAAGACTCTGCGCCGAAATATTGTGGCAGGACGTTACTGGTATCCGGCAGTTCTCCCATGTTTTTGTTGAACAATCAGTACGCCGGGAAAGCTTTAAACATCACATATTTATGCTATTTGTGGGACATGAGTTGGGCAGCATGTTGCAGAGCCATTGAAAATAAGGAGTTGTGTCAGAACATAGTTGACTTGGAAGTTTCTATTTGTGGTATGATCAGAATTCTGTAAACCAATTTGTGACTCTTCATTTTATGTTTTATGAAATGTATTAAAGCATAAATAACATATTGCACTCTTTCTTTAAGTGAGTTAATTACACATATTCCATAGCTACCTTGTATTTCACTGATACCATAGCAACAATGTATCCGTAGTTAATAATTTGGTGACCATGACCTGTCTTGGGCTGTGATGTTAGATGACACATGACCCTCCTAGCACTCGAAAACTGAACGGGTTTTGTAGAACAGTGTTCGGACACCTCACTGCCTGGCCATTGAGAGGTGCTATCATCTATTATCACTTCATAGAATTACTTCAATAGAAGTGGCAAACATAAGAGCTGCTGCTGCGACTGATTGAGCTATTGTGTGTTCACATTGTTGTGAGATGTGTTCATAAACATTGATGTGTTCTGTAATTCAGTTACAAATATATTGTTGGCTGAAGGAGAAATAGCTGAATAGAAATAGCCTGAAGAAATTGCTGAAGAGCTACTCCAGAAAGGCAAAATACTGGCTCAAGAAATTGTTCCTAGCGCAACTAACAACAGTTGGCTACAAGCGAGTTGGAGTGCCCAAAAAGGGCTTGCTAGTCCTGACAAAACTCTACCATCTGGTGAGCAAGATGTATGAGACAGGTGAAATACCCTCAGACTTCAAGAAGAACATAATAATTCCAATCCCAAAGAAAGCAGGTGTTGACAGACGTGAAAACTACCGAACTATCAGTTTAATAAGTCACAGCTGCAAAATACTAATGCGAATTCTTTACAGACGAATGGAAAAACTGGTAGAAACCGACCTCGGGGAAGATCAGTTTGGATTCCGTAGAAATATTGGAACACGTGAGGCAATACTGACCTTACGACTTATCTTAGAAAATAGATTAAGGAAAGGCAAACCTATGTTTCTAGCATTTGTAGACTTAGAGAAAGCTTTGGCAATGTTGACTGGAATACTCTCTTTCGAATTCTAAAGGTGGCAGGGGCAAAATACAGGGAGCGAAAGGCTATTTACAATTTGTACAGAAACCAGATGGCAGTTATAAGAGTCGAGGGACATGAAAGGGAAGCAGTGGTTGGAAAGGGAGTGAGACAGGGTTGTAGCCTTTCCCCGATGTTATTCAATCTGTATATTGAGCAAGCAGTAAAGGAAACAAAAGAAAAATTCGGAGCAGGTATTAAAATCCATGGAGAAGAAATAAAAACTTACAGGTTCGCCGATGACATTGTAATTCTGTCAGAGACAGCAAAGGATTTGGAAGAGCAGTTGAACGGAATGGACAGTGTCTTGAAAGGAGGATATAAGATGAACATCAAAAAAAGCACAGTGAGGGTAATGGAATGTAGTCAAATGAAGACAGGTGATGCTGAGGGGATTAGATTAGAAAATGAGACACTTAAAGTAGTAGATGTGTTTTGCTATTTGGGGAGCAAAATAACTGATGATGGTCGAAGTAGAGAGGATATAAAATGTAGACTGGCAATGGCAAGGAAAGCATTTCTGAAGAAGAGAAATTTGTTAACATCGAGTATAGATTTAAGTGTCAGGAAGTCGTTTCTGAAAGTATTTGTATGGAGTGTAGCCATGTATGGAAGTGAAACATGGACGATAAATAGTTTGGACAAGAAGAGAATAGAAGCTTTCGAAATGTGGTGCTACAGAAGAATGCTGAAGATTAGATGGGTAGATCACATAACTAATGATGAACTATTGAATACAATTGGGGAGAAGAGGAGTATGTGGCACAACTTGACAAAAAGAAGGGACCGGTTAGTAGGACATGTTCTGAGGCATCAAGGGATCACAAATTTGGCATTGGAGGGCAGTGCGGAGGGTAAAAATCGTAGAGGGAGACCAATAGATGAATACACTAAGCAGATTCAGAGGATGTGGGTTGCATTAAGTACTGGGAGATGAAGAAGCTTGCACAGGCTAGGATAGCATGGAGAGCTGCATCAAACCAGTCTCAGGACTGAAGACCACAACAAAAACAGATTTGTTTAGAGAATTTGAAACAATCTACAGGTAAAGCAAAGCATCGAGGAAAGAAATAAACTGCTATTGCCCTGATTAAAGGGTTACTGTACAATGTGTACAGCAATCGGTGAATTAAGGGTCCTACATTCAATTATTTTAATTGCAGTAATGTCTCATTATTTGTATTTTAATGAAGAGTTTAGAAATAACTATAGAAAAAGTTTTATGTTTGGATTGATTATATGAGAGTGAAGTTGTGTATGAATGACATGAATACATCTTTAAGTTAAATATTTAGAAGATTTAGCGTACCTTTTACAAATTGTTTGAAAGAGGGTGTTTCCTTTTCCTTGTTCACGCTGGACATAGTAACAGACTGATGGTGACAATTTTCAAATGTATTAAAACACTTCCTCATTATCATTGTCTGCCATATTGTAAACACTGTTGTAACTGCATTGTAAATGCTTCTGTAACTGCAATCTTATTGTAACTGAGGCAACAACAGTTGATCCAGAACAAAATGTCAGGAGTTTGTCTATCCACAGTTGCAGTGACGATAATCATTTATATGCGAAACTTAGCCTCAGAAAGTAAAGCAATATAGTGAAGAAGAATTTCATTCAGTGCTTTCAAGATCTTCGAGAAAAGTTGCACTCACATCTCTGCAGATATTTAATCTTTCAGTTCAACACCAATGCTTAGCCAGTATAGCCACTAAATTCTCGTTACAGACTTGAGGACAGGTTTCTTACATCAAGACAAGAACAAAATGTCTAGTAAACAGGGGGCTTTAAAACACATGCCGTAACATGTTTGGTGCCCCACACCTGCCAGGCACAGCAGCTCAGGAAATGCCAGGTGGCTAATGCCATGCCTAGCATGTTCTAAATATCGGCACCATCTAGTCTACAGTATTTTTTCAGGAGACGAGGTACTGACAGAATTGAAGCAGTCAACACGGGTCATGAGTCATGCTTGGGTAGCTCAGGTTGTAGGATACTTGGCCGCAAAAGGCAAAGGTCCCAAGTTAGAGTCTCAATCCGGCACACAAGTTATAATCTGCTAGGGAGTTTCGGTATGTTTTGTTTACTGTACATGTCGGATTTGCTGCAGTCAGTGCCCGGACACTACAGTGAACGTCAGTTGCGATTTAACTGTTGGTTTATCTTTCTACCATACTGTGGTGAAACTTGTACAGGTAAGTGCATTTGTTTTCAATTTATTGTTCTTTCTCATTAAAAATAATTACTTTCAGTGTAATTACGCACAAATTATATTTTTATAGAAATGTCTGAAAATGGGTGTGGACGTAAGAAGAAATTATTTCGTGTTGAAGGTAAATTTTGTGTGTAATTACAGTGAAAATAATTATTTTATAGGTACAGGATGATAAATTGAAAACGAATGCACTTACTTGCACAAGTTTCACCACAGAATGGTAGAAAGATAAACCAAACAGCTAAATAGCAACTGATGCTCAGTGAAGAGTGCCTGGGTATAGACCAACGCAAATCTGACCCATACAGTAAATAAAACATAGCCTAGTCAGTGCCAATAGTTAGAAAACACTAGATGTGATGTCGCCCGCCTGGCGGGGTGGAGACACCAAACATATTAAAAGCTATGAACACTTGTTAATTTTTGCTACTGTGAAACACCTCTCTTCTATTGAACAAGTGCTCATAGCTCTTAAGGTGTGCCTTTTACAGCCCATGTTAACTAAACATTTTTTCCCTGTTTTGGTGTAAAGAAACTGTCTTAAGAGTCTGTAAATAGACTTTAGTTACGCCCTGTATACAAATACTTCCATTAGAATCTGATTTTAATATCTTCTTTCATTAATAATGGGATTAACATACACAATGGCCAAAAAGGAAATTTACTTTCATGCGTGTAATGCAGATTGTGAGGGGTATGGACGTCTGCTGTGAATGAGCCACCTAAACACCAGATCTGCATCTACTTGTCTACTCCGCATTTCTCACTTAAGTGCTTGGCACGTAGTTCATTGAGCCACTTTAAGATTATTTCTCTACCATTCCATTCTTAAATAACGTGTGGGGAAAAACAAACATTTACATCTTTCTGGCAAGCTCTAATTTTGCCTATTTTATTGTGATAGTTTCTCCCAATGTAGATGGGCATCAAAAAAATATTTTTGCTTTCAGAGGAGAAAGTTGGTGACTGAACTTTTGTGAAAGTGCCTTTCTTTTAATGATTGCCACCCCAGCTAATTTATCATATCTCATAGTGACGGTGTCGGGTAGACCAGGCAGATAGCAGTCTGAGGCAGAAGTCATCTTGACGAATGGTAGTAACGCATCACAGGTTCAACTGTGTAACTGATGTACTGCAACATAAAAATTGATACAAAGGCTTGGAAGCCGATAGTTCAATTCTTTTATCTTGGCGACTCGCGCATGCCCACCCAGATGCGGGAGATTGCTGTGTTGCCAGCTGCAAACGACGCACGCGCTAAAAGAAGCAGTGCCATAGTATAGTATAGTATAGTTCGCAAACTTATGTTTAGGGTGGAGTGCGCAGTTTATGAAGTAAGGCCACCATGGCCGCTTTAACCCTTTCGCTTCTACAGGGACGTGCTCCCCGCGTTCCGCGCTGTGTATGATTTTGTCATCACTGCGCTGCTCGCCTGTGCAGACACATGGTGTTCCGACTGCTGTGACACATTTATCATTTGATTTCACAAAAACTATTTGGCCCCAAAAATTTGATTTTTTACACATGTTCTTGACTGATACCTTCCCCCCATAAAGGACTTAATTTTGTTTCGATGTTCAACGCAGTTATTGTGCAGCATTAAATGTAGTAAACCATTTCATGAAATTTTGGAGAGTTTTGCAGCGGTAAATGTCCATAGCGTATACTTTCTGTATGGTCGATTTTAATTGCCACAATGTTGAGAATGAAATGTGGACAAGATACCAAAATTTCATATAAAATTTACTGTATAACAATATCTCATTTAATTTAAGTACCAGATTGGTGTTGTATGTAATATTGAGAAATATTCCGTCTTTCGCGACTGTAATAAAAGTTTTATATCAGAGTCATTTCGCTTTTTTCTAAAACGTTCTGACTAAAATAAAGTTGGCGAAGTACACAAAACTGAATTGTGGACGTAATAAAACATAGAAACTAAAATATATTGTCAGTGAGGCGCAATGCGCAAACAATTTGTGTTTGTCACAACAGACAGCAAATACTTGCCAAAACATAGATCAGTCGACGAAAACATTGAATATGATGTTGCCAAAGCAGCGAAGCAAAGAATTGCGTCAGACAATCAAGTAGCTCGGCAATGTATGAGCAGAAATTCTGCTCTAAATAATTCTTTTAATACTGTCGCAAAAGAATATATCTCAATATAAATTGTAAAACACCGACTGCAGAAGAGAAGATATACAAAGAGAACAGATAACATGAATATTGTATGTGTGCCTTTTCATTGTTTTTAATTGCTGTGAAAAGAAACATTGGAGGACAAAATTAGAAAAACTGAAAACTTATTATGATTATAATGAAGAGACAAAGCACTAGAAATTTCAAAAAATTACATTCAAACGAATAATCTTCATGAAGTAAGACACCTTGATATTGTTCTTAAATAAAGAAAATATTAATCACCAAACATGGTTGGAACTTGGAACCTTTCGCTTAGCAGCCAAACACCTTAACCATTACGCTAATGCAGTTCGTTGCTCAGTAGAACTCCTGCTCTAAAATATCACGCAAAATACCGACAAAAACAGTTCGTATGACTATGAATTACTCACATTTCATCGAAGTACAATAGGAAATAAACAGTTACCGCTGTTCTTTATTGCGAAAAAGCTGTTCGTGAGAATGGTACAAACACCTTTCCTTGCTATTGCTTGAATTAGGAGGCTTATTGCTTGTTTGGTTTAATTAATTAATAGAATATGAAGCAATTGGTATAAAGAATGCTTTTTCCAAACTTTCCATAAAAGGAAGTCTGCCATCAAGACATTGATTTTGTTCAATTACTTTATTTATGACTGAACGTTTCCAAAACTGAAGACTCTCGTCCGTGCTCTGCGCTGCAGTCGAGCTCTGGCAACGTTGTTCTCTGTTCATTGGCTGACTGTGTTTTGTGACGTCAGATGCGCAGAACGAACCTAAACTCGGCCGCCATCGTTAATGACGTGCACTATAGTACGTATTACTATTGGTTTGTGGCAGTGACTGATGTCAGGCCGGCAACAGCCAAATGTGGCGTACTTTTCTTGAATCGTCAGCAATCTTCACCGCCTGCCTATCTCGTAACAATGACTTTCAGGACTTTAGATTGTTGCTTTTCCATCATGTCAGCAGGCTGAAATGTGCTTTTGTGAAAATTTTACACTCTATCTTAAAAAATCAAGCTGTGCTGTTACTGTGTCAAGATGTCCCCTGCTCATGTAGGTAGTGGTGCTGAGTTTAGAATTCAAGTTTCTTGACTGCGCGGGGTGAGGCACTCTCTTCCATATTTCTTCTGCCCCCCACCCATGTGGGTTCGGGGGTAAGGATAGGCCCGAGGTATTCCTGCCTGTTGTAAGAGGTGACTGAGAGGAGTCTCTCACGTTTCAGCCTTTGTGATGGTCCCCTCTAGGGTTTGACCTACATTCTTCAAAATTTTTCCCAAGAGCAAGCCAGTTAGGGAAGGGCGCCTTACATGTTGCATCGTGCCTTGAGATCCATAGCCCACTTTCTCGCTGTTGCATTGCAGTCCCGCTTGTTCCCCATCTCATCGGCGAGGACACCTTCCTCGGTGCATTTTCCACCATGCAACATGCAGTGTCGCTTTCTGTGCCGCCGATGACTATGGACTTGTTTGCACCTACTATCCAGCACGGTAGCCAGTCCGTTGTGGTGGGTCAACCATGTACCCTGTTGGTTATAGCTCCCTGACTACACAGGGATCACTCTGCTGATGCCTGCGCCATTAACTCATCCACGTGTACCAAGGAGTAGATGCCCGTCACTGTGGGGCATCTGGACTCCCAGCAATGGCCATCCTGCCAGGCGGCCTTTCCTGCAGCTCGGTGGCGCCCATGGGGAGGGCCCCTGATCGGAGTGAGTGGCAACAAGGCGGATGACGCATGAAGAAGCATACCATGTCATCACTTGCTGGTGATCAAACACCAGCAGTCTCCAAGCATTCTAAGGCTCAGTACAATGCTAGGAAGTATGACACCAAATCATTCCCCTTCCCGGCCACACCATGGGAGGAACGCCAGGCTAAGGATGGCAGCGAATCTCATTCAACCCAGTACCTCGCATGTATGAGCACTGATGGGGACTCTTTTGTTTCAATGACGTCACAATTTTTTGTAGACCATTTAGAGGACAAGTTTGGGGAGGTGGAGGGCTTGTCCAAAATGCGGTCAGACTCAGTCTTGATAAAAACAGCGTCCTCTGCCCAGTCACAACTTAGAGCAACAAGGTGTTCATTTGGTCTGGCGTGTCCATTGGGGTTCAAGGGATAATCAGGTTGCCACCAGTGCCTTCATCTTGGCCTTCAAGGGTGACATATTGCCCGAGAAAGTGAAGGTGATGGTCTACTGCTGTGATGTAAAGCCATATATCCCTCCCCCTATGAGGTGCTTTAAGTGCTGGAAGTTTGACTACATGTCTTCCTGCTGTACTTCCAGCGTCATATGTGGAGATTGTGGACGTCCATCACATTCCAATACTCCATGTGCTCCATCTCCCATCTGTGTCAACTGCGGAGAGCATCATTCCCCTTGCTCACCAGACTGCAAGATTTTACAGCAAGAAAGGAAAATCGTGGAATACAAGACCCTGGACCGACTGACCTACACAGAACAAGGAACCAATGACCTAGCTGTTTGGTCCCTTTTCCCCTCTTTTAAACCAACCAACCAATTTCTTCTGCTTTCTGCAATGTCTTTTGCTCGTTGGTCATTTTGACTGTGACATGGAGGGCTTGGTCTGGATTGCCCTGGCTGGAGATGACTTTTATGTGGTTGTTCCAATTTAAGTTATTCTGAACTGTAATATCTAGATATTTAGTTGAATTAACAGCCTTTATAGTTGTGTTATTTATCATGTAACCTACTGTATATTAATTTATTGTCTTTCTTTAGCCTCCAGCAAAGAAAAGAAAATCATCCAAGGTTGCAAAAGTACCAAAAAATGATGATGAAACTGCAGACGATGAAAATGAGGAGGAAGAAAGTGAAGAAAAGGCTGTTGAGGTGAGTTTCTTTGGTTATTTGTTTGATTACCAGTATATACAGCAAATGGTTCCTTTAATCTGAAATTAACTCCCATACAGAATAAAAACAAAGCGAGTCAATGTTCCACAACCAAAACTGGATTTCCTTGTCTTTTGCTCTTTTAAGTTGCCCCGTCAGAAATATATATGTTATCAGGTAAAATATTTCGGAAAAGGGACACTTGTGTTTTTATGTTTCTCAAAAAGTCAAAAAAAGCCTTCAGCTATGAAAAGAGCCCAGGATTTTTATTTATTTTATGTGTAACTATGAGAGCACATCCCTTGTTTATCTAACCAGCGTCCATGAAATTTGGTCTAGAAATCAGATTGCAGAGAATAATGAAGCTGAAATAGGTACTTTTAATTAAAAATGTAAGTGCTGCTTTTACTATTAATATTACTGATGATACTGAAAATAGAAATGGAGGTTGAGTGACATTGGGTATCAGTGTTATGGTCATATCCTGTTATATTTTAATTTGTTCACACTGCGAGTAACATCACACTCGTATCAAACTGCCTGATAAGGTTTGTAAGGAGAGATGGCCAGTCTTTAACAAAAGTCTGAACCTATTCTCAGGTTTAAGAAGTGAAGCATAATGGGAACTCCATTAAAGACCAAAATACACTGAGGTGCCCGAAGTAATGGAGTAGCAATAAGTATGTATGCAGATGGTGGTACACAAGGTATAAAAGTGCAGTGCATTGGTGGAACTGTCATGGTACTCAGGTGATTGATGTGAAAATGTTTCCAATGTGGTTATTGCTACACAACAGGAATCAGCAGACCTTGAATGCGGAATGGTAGTTGGAGCTAGATGCATGGGACATTCCATTTCGGAAATCGTTAGGGAATTCAATATTCCAAGATCCACAGTGTCAAGAGTTTGCCAAGAATACCAAATTTCAGGTATTACCTCTCACTACAAACAACGCAGTAGCTGATGCCTTCATTTGATGAGGCCAAGAGCAGAGGCATTTGCATAAAGTTGTCAGGGTAACAGGCAAATGCAGAAATAAGTGTGGGACACACAGCTAACATATCCCTTACAACAGGATGGAGAAATTTGGCATTAATTGGCCATGGGAGCATACGACCAACATAAGTGGCTTTGCTGACAGTGCTTTTGGTGCCTCTCCTGGGGGCTTGTAACCATATCAAGGACCATAGACGACTGGAAAACCATGGCCTTGTCAGATGAGTCCCAATTTCAGTTGATTAGAGCTGATGATAGGATTAAAGCGTGGTGCAGAACCCATTAAGCCATGGACCCATGTTGTCAACAAGGCACCGAGCATGCTGGTGGTGGCTGCATAATGAAGTGGGCTATGTTTACATGGAATGGACTTGGTCCGGTCGAAGTGAACCAATCATTGACTGGCATGCTTCCAAACATAAGTGAAATTTTTATTGATAATAATGCGCCACAATGGTTCGTGATTTGTTTGAGAAACATTTTGGACAAGTTGAATGTATGATTCGCCCACGCAGATTGGTCGACATGAATCCCTTCAAGCATTTATGGGACATAGGCCTGGCTCAGTATCTCTGCAGGTGTCTTCCAGTGACTTGTTGAGTCCATGCTACATCTAATTGTTGCACTATGCTGGAAAAAGGAAGTCCAACACAATATTAGGAGGTTTCCAGACTTTTGTCACCTCAGTGTAAAGTTCATAAAGGGTATTAATAGCAATGCTTGTATGAAAAATTGTAGATGGAACTGGATTAGAGTCATGCAAACATTTCAAGACATGAATATCATTTTTTTTATAAAAAAATATACAAATCTATAGATCAGTGTATAGAAGATAGTACATATCGCCCATTTTTTGTGTTTAACTTTGTAATTGCAAACAATTGTGGAAAAGAAAATAGTGTTCTCCCTCAGGTGGAAGTGACTTTTGCTATTGATGCCCTGTTTATAGGGAAAGAACTTCCCAGTGCTTCAATATGCATTATTATCTTTGTGCAATGTAGACATTTTTAATTTCCATGTACTTTGACATGAAAATTCTCTTTCATTTATTCAGTCTCTTTCACTGGAGAATGCATGTTGTAAAGTATTAAATCCCAGTGCAACTGTCTCTGTTATGAGGAAAGAAAGCGATAAAATAAAAATTATTAAGCAACAAACATTCATATTAAGATAAGTGTAGTTAGAACATGTTATTAAATGTAGAATGGCAACAGAGCTGCATGCACACACACACACACACACACACACACACACACACACACACACACACACAGATATATATATATATATCCCACGTGGAATGTTTCCCTCTATTATATATAGATCAGTTGTGAGGAGCCAGTGTTGTGACATGATTTTTATGTTCTCGCAGAGTCACTGTGAAGCGCCATTGACATTCCATTCCATCTATGTTTAGTGCGAATACTGCAATTTCAAATATAGTGTGAAAAGTTTTGACACATGTGAGATTCCTTTGCAATTGACTTTGTTAATGACAGTACAGCAGTGGCAGTCCTGTTAAGTCAGATATGCATGTAATTACTGAATTTACATTTAAAAAAGTAAGTGATGTTGTGTAATGGTCTCATGTGTATCACTGAAATCTAGTATAGTGAAATGGTTGCTCCTTGTATGTTCATGACATGCCTAAGACAGTTAAATTAATGCACTTATGCTTTAGTCACTTTAAAATTTTGTCTGTTGTTGAATATTGAGCCATCACGAACATTGTAGTCAGAACTTCAGGTACCTACATCAGAGGGAAACACCAACCCCAGCCTGTAATCACATGAGAGATTGTGGGTGACAAATGACTTCAGCAGTGGGGAATGCAGCAATCATAGTAATTTAATTTCCGTTCTTTGCCTCCAGTTCTTGGCGAGGGGAAAAGTGCACAGTTATTGATTCTGATAAAAAATATGGCAAGTGCTATTGTTAATTTATTTGCTGTGTAGAGATTGCTGAGGAAACACAATGAAAAAATATAAAAAGCAACTATCAACACAGCTAGGTATCCTAACATAGTGCTAGTGATTTTAATGTTGATGTAGGCCAATATAATCAAACATAAAGGCTCAAATGATTTATAGAAGCAATACAGACTGATTCCTTCCTGTGTCATCCATCACTCTCTGGATTCTTAACTTTGATTATGCAGACAATCTTTACATATGACCTGAATTTCTTTGGGTTTTGTGAAAAATCTTTCAATAGGATTCTGTTATGGAAGTTATTGTAGGCTTCATGCATTGCCTTTTGACGATGAAATGTGTTCCATTCTGCATCTATCTATCTAAAGGCTTGTGGCTTGTTTTGCATCTATTACGCAGTAGTCACTGTTTATTAGTTTCGTTATCGTAATTATACCGTAAGAGTCCCTTCCATTATAAACTGTTCTAGCAAGTACATATCAACCCTGTGCTTGATCAGTTATGGTATTCTCTTAAAACTTGAACCGTTCTTCCCTTAGAGCACTGCATCTGTATGAGCAGCACTCACTGGCTATCAATAGCTTGGCAAGTGTTACGAAAGTACATAGCTGACAGTTTCCACAGTCTGTAGTCCATGACATCACAGGAGAGAATCATGAGATAAAATTTACAGATTTGTTGAAGACAGCACTGTGCTTCAAATTTTTTTCCGTTTTATACTCACTAATAACTCTTGTAACAATGTCAAAAGTAGTGCTTAAGTGCAACAAATGTAGACAATTTGTGGACAGTATTCTCTGCTTTGAAGGGGGAAACCAAAAAGAATTTGATATTACAGCTATAACATGTGCAAAACACACAATATTAACAGCTTACAGTTTGCTGCAATAAGTTACACATGACACTTGCGAACGTAAGAAAATTCTCAAAAATATACTTTTTATATCATAAACACATACTGAAATTGTGAGGATTGACTGGAGAAGGATAATGATGCCAAAGTTTCTAAGAAGCACAAAGGTAGTTTCCAAATGACAATTTAGTAAGAAATTTGCATGGCACTCAGAGATGTTTGAAAATATGCAGTATGTCATGATGCATACAAGGACAGGCACAATAAAGTATTGGGAAAAGACACAAACAATAAAATATTAGAATCTAGAAATTTTAATTGGCCCTATTTGCCATATATAATCAGATTCCCGGTTTTTCCTTTGTTTGAGGCCACATGTGGTAGATAGGTACAACTCGTGTAAGCATAGATTGTTTTACTTAGTGAATTTGTGACACCTTGTACACTATGTGTCGTAGATAACACTGTAGCTTCAGCTTAGCCCGGTTCAAATTGTTTGTTAGTAGTGTAAAAATTCTGACTGTCCAGAGACTTTCTCAAATGCCAATAAATAATTTTAGTCTGGAGCAAAAGCTCTTGTATCTTTAACCAAATTAAAAACCTACATTTGTTGTAGAGCGTAAGAAATCTCGCAAGTTAACGCCTGTGGCTAGCTCTCTGGACCTGCAACAGATTTAGGATTTCCAGGATTTCACTGAAATCGCTCAAGGCAAATGCAAATGCCAGGATGGTTCAATTCCACAGCCTTGAAATATTCTGAGCCTGGCTCAGTCTCTAATGACCTTGATGTCGATGGGACATGAAACTCAAATCTTGTATCATACCCTCTTTGGTCAGATTTTTAGTGGAGTGAAAACAAGGCTTCCTAGAAATTACACAATGGATTTTTGTAACCAATCCAAATCTAATTATTGATTTGAGGAAAAACTGAAATATTTCATGAGCACCTGCTGCTAGCTACATAAATGAAGTGCCAAAAAGTTCAGCTCTTAAAGATCTAGCTATTGTACGTAAAAAAGTTGCGTTGGTGTGCTGTTTGGTTCCTTTAAAATGGTTTACTTTGAATCAAGAACCAAATAAAGGACGTTTCAGGAAAAAACAATGATGCTATAAATGTTATTGGGGTGTAATTGAAAAATTGATGTTGTTTTTACACCCATTTTGGCGTAAAATAAGATCCGATTTGATATGGTTATTGAAATATAGAGCACTCTGCAAAGAGATGCACAATACGGAAAATAGCTGAGTAGAATTATAAAAGTCGTGACTCTCTCTAGACTCAAATTTGATAGCAGCTTTCAATAAGAAAGATTGTCCCTCGTGAACAGTTCGCTTTCACAGCAGAACTGCTGCAGATAACAATTTGTGTATGTTTGGTAAGACATGGCAAAGAAAGCAATATTCAAAGTAGTTGTAGAATGCTTCCCACATCACCTGCAGTGCATAAGCTTGGTCGACCACCAAAGAGACCTGGTAAACTTGTAAGGTCTTCCTGCAACATTGAAGGCAGAAAAGCATGTGATAAAGACTAAGAATGGAAAAGATTTTTCAGAAGAACAGAATTACGTGAAACAATAGTGAAAATGTTTTTGACAGAAGTTAACACATTCCCAATAAAGTCTTGGTATATTTCCAACTGCCAAATGTTTCCACGTTCTTTTGATATGGCATACAAATCAGTAAGATTCATAAGCCATTAGCAGATAACAGTATGACTGTTGGTGATGGAAAATTATATGCAAGATGCTGTCAATTGTTTATCGGACGTCACATTTCTCCTCGAGCAAAGTACATCAAAATGCAACTGAAATAAGTGCGTCCTGTCTTCACTGACTTGTCACTCATAGAAAAGCGGCTTCTTGCATATGCCAACATCCAAAAGTATCCTAGAGTAATTCAAACAAAGCAAAAAGGGGTCATCTGCAACTTCCCACAAGTCGTGAAAGAAGTATATGAGCCGCTGCCCTGTGATCTATGGATGTTGGCATCATTGTGATCACAGAAAAGTTGCTGTCAATTAATATCAAGTGGAAATTACAGATTTGACCACAAGTCATGCAAGTTCCTTTTAATTACATCAAGAACAACAATCGTCTGGATGCCAAACACTACCCTGTCAATTTCCAACAATTGGTTAGCTCTGCGAACAACCTGCATGTTAAAAAAAAGTCTTAAGCCATCATGAAAGCCAAAGTGAAAAGTAGAAAATACATCACATGCTGCCTTGGGTAGCATATTTTGCAAGAATAGGTGAAAAAGAGGTGGCTACTCATATCTTCAAGCTTCTACGCATCAGGAAAACTTAAGGCCGTACCCTGAGGGCAGTAAAGTGTGCACGGCAGCTGCAACTGTTGCTCCTTGCACAGCAGACATGAAGCCGATCATCTCATAGCAAAAGAGTGATTTTGATGGGATTTTATTGAGCACATATGCCATTTACAGAAACAAGCGACAGCAGTCAGAACTCGGTATGCTTATGGCAAGTACGACAATTAGTGAAATCAGCACAGCAGCATTCAGTCGAGCTATTCTGTCCTTTTCTGGTCTTGATGGAGAAGAAATGTCAGTCAAAGCTTCAACGGCAATGAAGTTCCATAACAAGGTTTGAGGTCGATCGTCACTGTTTGGCCTGGAAAGTGAGAGGCAAGTAATGGAAAGGTTACTGTTAGTTGTGAACATTTTAGTCTATATTTAATAATTACTGGTCAAAGCATGACTGTGGCAGTGCATCACATTTGCAACAAGCATAATATTGATTTGCATTCTCGAACTCGTTGTTAGACATCAGCCGGCCACGGTGGCCGAGTGGTTCTAGGCACTTCAGTCCGGAACCGCGCGCCTGCTACAGTCGCAGGTTCGAATCCTGCCTCGGCCATGGATGTGTGTGATGTCCTTAGGTTAGTTACGTTTAAGTAATTCTAAGTTTTGGGGGACTGATGACCTCAGATGTTAAGTTCCATAGTGCTCAGAGCCATTTGAGCCATTTTGAACATCATCTTCAGTAACTGTCATTCATGGCTCGCTACAAATTATACTCGGGCATAATGAATTTTCTTTTATTGTCTTCATGCAAGTCACTCAAGTTGAAGTTCATAGACATACTGCTGAAACTGGAACGGCTTCCAAGACATCTAGTTCTGAATAATGCAGAATAGTAATCGATGAAGACATTCTGCTTGTGAATAAAGAATTCGAGCCACCAGTCATTGAATGAGTGTTCAAAGAAAAGGAGTGTGAACGTAGACATATTTTCATACAGCAAAAAAACAGAAAAACATTGCTATCATCACGCCAAAAAATGTGGAAGAATATGCATTCTCTCATCTTTATCCAAGTGTTCTAATAGATTTGTAGAAGAATAGGAAAAATCTGTGACGACCCATGAGTACTTCCAGCCAAGTGTTACGGCAACAGTAAAAAAGATTCTGATTGAATGAACACGTTTTATGCTCACAGAAGCGTTGAGAAAGAGATCATGAATTCCAATGTCAGTGTCGTGAAAAACTCGGCATTGTGGCATGCTAGATCATCAGATATCATGAAGTTCATAGAACTGAGTGCGTATTTCAAGAATATGCCCTCTTATGTGAGCTATTGGAGAAGAATGTCAAGCATTCTCATCCCAGTAGTCAGCCAGTTAGGTCTTCCTTTCTGGTTCCCCACTCTCAGTTCTAATGACGTTCTCTGCCTCGAAGTCATGAGCAGCCCCTCAGTTCTGGACAGTATTGTCAGTGACACAACACACATGAATCTGACATTGGATGAAAGAATGCATTATTGGACTAATTTCCTGTTAATAGTTATATATATATTGGCCATGACATCTTGATAGATGATTGTTGCAGTGTCTGTGTGTTTATGGGTTGCATTTTTTCATATGACTTGTCAAGCCAATGGCAGCACGGCATCTCTTGCCGCAATTGTCATAAGTGTATCTGGCTGCTGAGGCAGGAGCAGTGGTAGCATTGCAAAGCTTTTTCTGCCTTAATCTGTCTAACAAGCCTTCATCATGCTTCGACATTCCAGATGATGTATCATCACGCCACTCTGGTCTCATGCTAGCCCATGCCTCCCATCTGTTTGTGTCGATTCCAAAGCTCTCCATATCTCGTTTACAGGAGTCCTTGAACCTCAATACAGGATGTCCTACAGGTCTTTTGGCTATAGAGAACTCTCCAAGCATCACCTCACGTGGTAATCTGTCAGGATCCATACGGTGGACATGTCCCAGCCAGGGGAGTCGTCTCTGCTTCAAGATAGCTGAAATACTGTTGCAGTTAGTTTTAGATAGCACTGCTTCGTTGGTCACTCTGTCCTTCCACGTTATGCCGAGGATGGATCTCAGGCACCGCATGTGGAAAGCATTAAGGCGACGTTCTTGTTTGGCATAGGTAGTCCATGTTTCCAATGCATACAAAATGATGCTGAGGACGCAAGTTTCATATAAAAGAATTTTGGTGGTCAAAGAGAGTTTGTTGTTTTTCCAAACACGTGTAGAGAGTTTGCCAAAAGTTGTCGCAGCTCTTCCAATGCGAGCATCAATTTCCTTGTCAACAGACATGTTTGATTCTATAGTACATCCAAGGTAGCAGAAGTTATCTACGACTTGCAGAGTAGTGCCATCTAGTGTGATATTCGGCTTTGTGTTAGTACCCTGAACCATAATTACGGTCTTACTGCTGTTTACACTCATCGAGAATAGGTGGCATGCATGACTAAATCTTGATACTAGCTCTTGCAGCTCTTCTGCGGAGTTCACAACAATTGCAGCATCATCAGCATACAGGAGTTCACGAGCGACTATCTCGTAGCGCTTTGTCTTACTCTTCAGAAGACTGGCATTGAAAAGCCTTCCATCTTTCCTAGTATGCAGATGTACTCCAACATTGCAATTCTCGAAAGCCACTTGGAGCAGACCCGAGAGGAAAATTCCAAAAAGTGTATGTGCCAACACACAGCCTTGTCTTACGCCACAGTTCATACTGAGTGGTTTAGATGTACTGCCATCGGAGATTACAGAGCCACGCATATTGATCATGAAAAGATCTTATTAAAGACAGCAAAGTTGGGGGACATCCAATTTTTTCCAGTATGCTGTAGAGTCCCTCCCTACTGACGGTGTCAAAGGCTTTGTTGAGGTCAACAAAAGCCACATATAATGGCACTCTGTGTTTGCAGCACTTCTCTTGTAGTTGGCACAAGGTGAATATCATGTCACTTGTGGATCTGCCAGTTCGAAATCCACACTGTGACTCAGAGTAGATTCGAGCAGCCAAGGTTTCCAGTCTCTTCAGGATTATCCTTGCATATGCCTTTCCAGCAATGCTCGAGAGATATTCCTCTGTAGTTGTTACAATTGCCTCTGTTAATAGTGATAGGCTATCTCTATCAACACATTTCCACGGCAGTAATACAGTAAAATTTTGAAGACAAATGTATTGAAAAGACATGTCGTTGACTACTTCAGCTGTTTTGTATTTCAAATGAGGGATTCAGTGCATGCTCACATTCTTATCTGGATTGAAGATACTCCTGACGTGTGTTCTGCTGTTGTAATTGCGTACACTGAGCAGGTGATGCTTCAATCTTGCGAAGCATGATGAACAATTACACCAATGGGTAAAGAAGTATCAGATACAAAATCGTCATAAGACTTGCAGAAAAGGGAATAAATTCTGCATATTTCATTTTCCTCATGAAACCTGCAAGAATACAACAGTTCTGAAAATAGAGCGCTAAAAAATAAATCATGTGATTCCTCAGTGGAGCAGACAAGTCAGTATTCAGTTACTGTAATCCTGGAATTGTCAAGCTATAGCAAGCTGAGATGGACATTTAGTCAGCTGATTCCGAGATTGGTATTATAAATTACTTTTCAAAAAATATAACCAAAGCTTAGAAAATTTAATCAACAAAAATACTCAGTTGTCTGTAGAAACAGCTTAAGAAAAAGGAGGCCCAAAAAGGAAGCTCTTTGATGGCACACAACTTGAGTAGCAGTTGTGATGGTTTGCAATCTCAAGTCACATCTCATGAATAGACTACATTTTTGAACAAATTTACAATAAAGAAAGGCCAAGTAAGGTCGCTTTGTTTTACACAGGTGCTGGACACAAGCCTTTTGGGCTCCTGCAGCTTTGAAAAATGTGAGGAAAGACCAGGAAACTTGAGAGAACAGGTGCCTCGCAAAGTTTGCAGCAAGCTAAGGACCAGTCTATAAAACCCATGATCAGAGCCCATTGATGAAGAATTGATGTCACGGGTGACACTGAAGGTGCCAAAATCACCCTTTAAGATGACAAAAGGCAGATGTGGAAAAGGAACATCTCAGCAGTGCTGAAAACACCACATACAAGCATTGACAAATTTGCTGAGAACCGCGCCTATAAACTGCCCCATTTATACCGTTCTTTTTGAAACTAAGATTATCTTTTACGTCAACAATGGCACACGTCTTAGGGGCGCTCAAGAAGCAATCGATCCAAAAAAAGTTTTTGCTGTTGACATTAGATGAGAACAGAGAGCCCTGAGTTATCTAATGCTCTTGAAGCTCTTGGTGTATTGTGAGATGAAGATTGTGATGTCAGATCTGAATCGAGCATGGTTATGGCCACTTCAGAGCCTGACTTGGATGTGAACTACGATTGCAGCGTACCAACTGAAAATCACACAGTCAGGCATAATGCACTCACACCCAACCAGAGAAAAGCCTTAGATTGCTCTGCATTTATTTGTTTCTGAAGTTGCTGGAACTGGAAATAGCTTCATGCTCAGATTGATGAGCAAATTGGTACAATTTGCATACACCAAGACTGATGCTGTTCTTGCCACTGTGCCAACTGGTGTTGCAGCCGAGAACATAATTTGAATGATTGCCATTGCATTTTCAGCCTTCAAAATCACCAGAAGGGTCATTCACTTACGTGCCATTGCTGGTTGAATGACTTGCAGTGTGACTATGTCTGTACACTCTGATTGTGTGCATGGTTTATGTTCACCATGGATTATCGGTTTTATCTTCTTGCACTTGAAACCAGTTCAGAACTAACTGTTGCACAGATATTGTGACTTCCGGCACCTACTTATCTGTTGCAACAGCTGCATGAGTGTGAAAAGTTGCTAGAGGAGCAACTACAAGTCACTGAGCATTTGTTAGCACACTGGACTTGCATTCAGGAGGACGACGGTTGAAACCCACGTCAGGCCATACTGATTTAGGTTTTCTGTGATTTCCCTAAATCACTACCGTGCAAGGTGGCGCAATGGTTAGCAGACTGGAATCGCGTTCAGGAGGACGACGGTTCAATCCTGCGTCTGGCCATCCTGATTTAGATTTTCCCTGATTTCCCTAAATCGCTTCAGGCAAATGCCCGGGATGGTTCCTTTGACGGGACAGTGCCGACTTCCTTCCCCATCCTTCTCTAATCTGATGGGACCGATGAGCTCTGGTCAATTTGAAAACAGATGAGCGAGTTCTGGCTTGAATAGCCATGTTGGCATTGCTGGATGCTACCTGCTCAGCTCTCAAGTCCAGTGTCACATGCTTCTGTTGTAATAATCACTCAGTGCTGAACACTACGACACAAATGAGCAGAAGTAGCAAGAACACAGAAAGAAAAAGTGACATTATTGGTACTCGTTGGGCTACACGTTACATGACAGACTGTGTCTTCACATCTTCTCCCCAATTGCTTTTGTTCATGCTGTGAGATCCAGAAGCCACTCATAAGTGCATTTGTGGATCTGCATAGTGGAACATAATTTTATCTACCAGTTGCAGTTAGCAAACCTGACGAAATGTGCTTTGAATGCTGCAGATGCATACATCGCTAAATAGGAAATAAAGCAACTAATGTACCATGGAACGGTACTGTGTGCAGTTGCTAATTGGGCCAATAGGCATTGCAATAGAACAGTGATCACCCTTTGGCTGCACCCAGTGGATCAGTAGTTCCATACAGGGGAGACAGTGAAGAGCCATTCGTGATATTTTGAACAATAAGTCATCAGACTGGGTAAAAAATGTTAGAACATGGAGTAAGTGTGCAAGACATGATAGTACATTCCCAGGTGTTCATTGAGCCACCTACTGTATGATTTGAAGTTTCATCCATGTAAACTGCAGGTGGCTCAAGAGTTGAGACATTTATAGTCAAAACATACTTGTTAACTGTGTTGGCATTCTTGCAATAACTATGGTTGAATTCTTTTATCTTGGCGGCTCGCGCGTGCCCGCCCAAACGCGGGAGATTGCTGCGTTGCCAGTTGCACACGACGCACGCGCCAAGAGAAGCAGTGCCATAGTATAGTATAGTTCGCAAGCTTACGTTTAGGGGGGAGCGCGCAGTTTATGAAGTAAAGCCACCACGGCCGCATTAACCCTTTTGCTGCTACAGAGACGTGCTCCCCGCATTCCGCGCTGTGCGCGATTTTGTCACTGCACTGCTCGCCTGTGCTGACACATGGTGTTTCCAACTGCTTTGACACACTTATCATTCGATTCCACATAAACTATTTGGCCCAAAAATTAGATTTTTACACATCTTCTTGACTGATACCTTCCCCCCACTTCCTTTGACTGATTGAAGTGCTTTAAAATAAAGCCAAACGCACCCGGTGTAAATAAAACTTTAATTACAGTCGCGAAAGACGGAATATTTCTCAATATTACATACGACATCTATGTGGTACTTAAATTAAATGAGATATTGTTATACAGTAAATTTTATATGAAATTTAGGTACCTTGTCCACATTTCATTCCCAACATTGTGGCAACTAAAATCGACCGTACGGAAAGTATACGCTATGGACTTTTACCTCTGCAAACTCTTCAAAATTTCGTGCAATGGTTTACTACATTTAATGCTGCACAATAACTGGGTTGAACATCGAAACAAAATTAAGTCGTCTATGGGGGGAAGGTATCAGTCAAGAAGATGTGTAAAAATCTAATTTTTGGGCCAAATAGTTTTTGTGAAATCAAATGATAAGTGTGTCAAAGCAGTGGGAACCATCAAGACATTGCTTTCGTTCTATTACTTTATTTATGACTGAACGTTTCTAAAACAGAAGACACTCGTCCGTGCTCTGCTCTGCAGTCGAGATCTGGCAACGTCGTTCTCTGTTCATTTGCTGACTGTATTTTTTAACGTCAGATGTGCAGAACGAACCTAAACTCGGCCGCCAACATAAATGACGCGCACTGTAACTGAGAACCACAATTTCTCCAACAACCACAAATATAAGATGGAGCACACTTTTCACAACTGGATATGTTAATAAGCGAATCTTCCATTACTGGTTTCAGGAAATCTAAGACATTTACATGAAAAGCTCTTGTTGAATCCAAATGTTGTGATATCATGTGCAGTTGTTGTGTATGAGATTATTGATCCTAGTTTTTTGAGGATGACACTGGATCCATAGCAACACTGAATGCAAGTCACTACTACAAAATGTAGCAGAATAACATCTGGTTCCAACAAGACAGTGAATGGTTTACACACTACACTGAATTATGGCTGCACTCAATCGTTTCCAAACCAGGTGATACCTCACTTCACCAGTGGGAGATGGCCATCCTGTTCCCTAGATTTAACAGCTATCGATTATGTGATTATGTGAAGGAAAGGGTTTTTCCAGTCATTTACAGACAGTTGATGAACTTAGGACTGCCATTTACTGTGAAATAAGCACCATTCTGCAGGATATGTTAAGATGTATTACAGAAACCTTCCCATTGAGCCTTCAGCAGTGCATCCAGGCAAATTGAGGACATTTAGAGAAGATTATTATCAAGGTGTTATGAGGACTATTACCAGTGTGTGTTACATACTATAGTAATTGCCAATTTATGTATTTGTATTTCATAACTATATTAAATCACTACAGACATCAGAGTGTGCTTGTAGATAGAGAGTTTCAATAACTGCCTGTTATAAACAGCAGTTTTAACCAATTTTCACATGGATCTTTTATGGCTTACGTTCTGTGTCCTGAACCACACAATCATAGTTGAAGTGAGTGCAAAAAAGTCTGTGCGACATTGCAACAGGTGGTTGTAATTTTCCTCATAGACTTGGTGAACATGACAGTCTTTAAAACTGAGGATAACATCCATTGATTTTTAACCATATCATATTAGATACTATGATTATTTTAGATGAGCAAAAGTAGATCCTATGTGTTGCCGTTGTGCACATGGTTTGTTTTCTCAATTGAACTATGCTGCTTGGCAAAGCACACACAACACGTGGTATAAAATATCGTAAAAAAGATTTAAACTGCTACCTGTTGTAGATAGTTATCTACCAGAAAGAAATAGTTATCTACCAGAAAGAAACTTAACTCAACCTTCCCCCCTCTATCCCACCCCTCCTTTTTCTCCCAGTGTCATGTTGTACATTGCCGTGTGTTGGGTACTTCATTACTCTCTATACACTTCGCATTCCATTTGTATCTTCCAGGAGCCCACTGCCAAAGAAGAGAATGTGAAGACTGGCAGAACAAAAGCTAAAGGAAAGAAAGAAGGAACAGTCAGCAGTGAAGAAACCGAAAATGGTGTTAATCCTGATGAAACTTCATATGAGGTAAAAATGGAGATATACATCAAAGCTTTAATACAAATCCTCTCAGTTACTGCCCAACTGTACACTTTCCTCCCAGTACTATACATTTTTTAATCTTCAGTTGCCTGTGATTTATTTGATGTTAAGGGATGTGAATCGTGGCTATAAGGCAGGAAGACGTCAAAGCAATTCAGAGGCAGGCTGCTAGATTTGTTACTGGTAGGTTCGAAAAACATGCTGGTATTATGAAGATGCTTCAGGAACTCGAATGGCAATCACTGAGGAGAAGGCGACATTCTTTCTGAGGAGCACTATTGGTGTTGATAAGATGACAGTGTACACCATTATCACTGAAGATTTGGCAGTGCGAAAGATCTGCAGTAAACTTGTCCTGAAGGTCTTAATGGATGACCAAAATCAGAGGTGAGCGTGCTTTCGAAGACCTTCTGCAATGCATTGAAGAAGATACTGCCTTTTTGATGAAATTATCGTAGGAGACAAAACTTGGATATTCAAATACGACCTGGAAACAAGGTGGCAAAGTTCCAAATGGCACACTGTAGCATAACTAGTGATGAAAACAAATTTATACTCATTACGAGTAGTTCAGTCTATTATACATCTTTAAATTTATTCAAGAATTTTTGTTCTCACTGTAAATGTCCTGTTGTGATGTAGTGTCCTTGTCTTTGAAGCATAGCCGTATTTACCTGTGCTAATGTGCCTCCGATGGCTGCGCCGCTATCAAATTTGGCTGAAAAGTGGTTGTCTAAAGTAGCCTATTGTAAATGACGTGTTCCACTCGAGGTTTTCAGTCCAGTTACTTTAACTGCACTTCGTTATTAAATAACCTGTGGTTTATGGCCAGATCAAGTCACATTCACTATTAATTTCTGTGTAGATAAAGAGCTAGCCACATATTACACTCAATTTATATTCCAAATTGAGATTACTCGAGTGCAGTAACCTGACAGTGAAGTGATCCCAAAGTTTACTACATGTGGCAGGTAGATCATTAATATATTCCCTAATTACACTCTCCTTTCCAAATGGTAGCCATATCAAAAGATCACACTTTGCACAGTAAATAAAATCTGGAAATAAAAGCAGTTCTCAGCCTGTTCCTATTGTCACAGTAAGTATTATTGAAGATTAACACAGTTGATAAAACCAATTAGGGTTCACAATCAATGACTGAAAATCGGTTACTGAATAGACTCTCAAATATGGAATTTAGATAAAACTTGGCATCTCTTACAACTTGTAATTTGTGCAGTTGTACGTTGTGCAGTAATTTTGGACACAGATCTTGCTCATATCAGTTAAACATTTACATTTGTGATTAACTGAATTGTGAGGAGAGGTTCTTTTGAATGTGACCTTTTAGGTATGACAGTAATTGTTGTTGAATTATGCTGTTTGTTTTGATAAAAGTGCTAATTACTTTGAAAATAAATGAGTGCAAAAGCTGCTAATGTGTCTCCAACATTAGCTATAGGAATACTTCTCTTATTTGTATATACATTTGATCTACTTCACATGAAATATAGCAACACGTTTACATAGGAACCATAATAATGAAGTTTTATTTTACAGGTACTTTGCAATTAGCACGGTTTCTAGGTAATTGAATTTCACCATTAGATTCTGATTAACAAAATGAATGTACTGGACAATAAGGTGAAGTTGATGAAGCTTTGAGCTATTATTATAGATTTTTGGTACTGTACAAATATCTCAAAGATATTTGGGGGGAGAGGGGGGGGGATGAAATTTTGGAGGGAAATAAAAACAGAGCAGTGGGAAATACACATCCTGCATTACACAACCGCACAAGGTTATATAGACAGATATTTGGCAAATAGCTGACTATGTAATCCAATTTCCAACCAACCACAAACAGAATTTTACAAAATAGTTAAAAGTAGAAATTCAAAATTGTGTTGGTTGCCTAATCTGGCCACAGACTTACCAATGAAAGAAAAAGGAAGGAATTCCTCATCTTCCAGTCTAATCACTGATTATTCTTACACAATTCAACTTTTCATTGTTTCACTTAGCTGTAGTTGGCTCCATGCCATTTATAGGTCAAAATGGTGGCCTTACGTCCTCCAGTTTCGCCAGTGTCCTGAGAAACATATATTCTCCATCATTGTACATCAGGGATGGCCAAGAACGCAGCACGCATGCCGAGGTTTCACACACGTGCGGATCGCTCCCTTCTAACGTCACACGTCCCCCACTACCACACCAGCTGACTGCGCGCGCATGCGCGGAACTACGAACACGCCGCACGCGAAAGTGCATTCACATAAGGAACACCACCCTGCTAGCATGTGGCTTAGTTTCATATTACGACATTTGATGATATTAAGCTCTGTACAACACGTCATGTCGAGCAATACTGAATCTTTGTTGGCTGTTCGTACACCTACAGAAAAATAACAATAACGCTGGGTTTGAAACTGCTTTACACCAACAATATCGTGCTTCTCACATCGTCACTCGTAAAATTCTTACAACATTTAAGCTGAGATATAGAAATAGACTTGAAAGTAGTCTACAGCATGCAGTATGATGTGGATTAAGTGATTCCAACTACATGTGAAACAAGAAAATTTTATATTCTGGAACTACTGTACAAAATTTGCAAAACTACTATTCTCAACAAAACATATGACAAATACAACACAGTTATCACCATTAATTTGATTATTTTTGGTTCACTGTAGACATAATAAAGTACATATCAGGCACAAACTGATGGTACACGGACAAACGCAGACAGTTTCTCACATTTTCGTCACTCAGATTGCCACGTAATCGTGACTTATTTAGTTTCATAATCGAAATAAACCTTTCACACACGTATGTCGATCCAAACACTGATATAACATTTGCAGCCTCGTTGTGGAGACGGGGAAACTTCCCGAGGAAAACCTTCGTAAAATTCCTGGACAGTTTTTACGTAAAAAAAATTGTCCTTTAAACGGGAATTACACTGCAGATCGATTAATTCCATTTGCAAATGCACTGGAGTACTTTCAACTGAACCGGCAAAGGGTCTAGAAAATAGTTCAAAAACAGATGTCAAACTGGCAGTGTCCTGAAAATGTTTAGAAAATTGTGCCTGTAGTTCCTCCAACACAGAAACGAATTCATCAGAAGTTGCATTCTCTCTGACTTTAGAGAGCGTAGGGCAATGGGCGGTATTCATTTTCATGAGTTGTTCCTTCCACAATGCGAGTTTCTTATTAAATGCATCCACTTTTTTTTCACCAGATCAGAAATAAGCTGCTACTCACCTTGCAAAGTCTTATTGAGAGCGTTCAAGTGTGCAGTCAGATCAACTAAAAAGGAGAGGTCTGCAATCCATTTTGGATCTTCTAATTTTGGCTCTGCCTTTCCTTTTTCCTTCAGGAACTAGACAACAGCAAGTCTTAAATTGAAAAATTTTTCGAGGCATGATCCTCGACTTAACCAACATATTTCCCAGTGGTAAATAACATCTCCGTACTCTTCGTTCAGTTCCATGAGAAACTGTTGAAACTGATGGTGTACTAAGCCATGCGACTTCAAGAAATATACTATGGTGACTACCAACTTCATCAAGTGCTCCAACTTTGCATACTTAGCACAAAGAGCTTCTTGGTGTACAAAACAATGAATTCCGTACAAATCTTCTGTCGATCATCCTAGTTTTTTACGTAACAATGCTACAAGCCCATTTTGAGCACCTTGAATTGCTGGCGCTCCATCCATGGTAACTGAAACTAACATTTTCCAATTCAGGCCAACGGCTTCAACTGCCTCTTCAACTGCTTTTAGCAAGTTGGTACCCATCGTTGTGTGTTTCATTGATACTAAATCTAACAGTTCTTCCGTCACCTGCAAATTTATGTCGGCTCCACCAACATAAATCGCTAGTTGTGCTGTGTCCAAAATTTCGGTCGACTTGTCCAAAGCAATCGAGAATGCAATAAACTTGCAGGCACTATCAATTAACTGCCTGTAGACATTTGCTGCCATACCAGCTATGTGGCGAGCTATTGTCTGTCTGGAAAGACTAATTTCACTAAACTTCTTCGCTTCCAGTGGTGTCAAGAGTTCCGCCGCCTCAACAATACACTCTTTAATGAAATCACCATCAGTGAAAGGCTTATTCGCTCTTGCAATTTTAAGTGCTATTTTGTAGCTTGCTCTTTAAGGCAGGTGGTTACATTCGGTTGCCGGTTAAAAAAAGGAAACAAAAATTGAGTGAACTCTAAATTTGAATTCTAACGACAAATATGTACAAATACAAACATCAGAAACACAAAGATTTGTAAGTGGTACTCGCGTTCGGTCCCTCTCGCTGCATAACACTACGTCGTCTTAATTCCGCCAACTTGTTTGATCTATCAACCCAACTAAATCATTAAGTCCTTTGTGCGTGGTGTTATAATGTCGTTCTATCGCAAATTTGTGGTGCCCAGCGAGTATGCTACTGTATAATAGACATTGAGAATTTTCATCCTTCTCTTCGAAAAAATATTGCAATTCCCATTCAGCTCTGAAGGCTCGTGACGTTGTGTCACTACCCCGCCTCTTTGTGAGCGTGTGTTCCATTGCAACAACCACTGTACAGTACTTATAAACTTGCTACGAATCGCTAACAAATAGCGAGGAATGAACATGGCTGCCACCACGAATCAACCAATGCACCCTGTGCCGGATGAAAAGACGTCGCATCGCATAGCTAGTCTAATGTCGCCCCGTGCCGAGCAGTGCCGCGAAAGACCGAAGAAAGCCGAATAGTGGCGAGGCGGACTGAGCCCTGGACGGCACGTGTGCAGCACATCCGTACACGCATGCAGTTTGGCACGCTGTGGCCGTCCCTGTTGTACATGGAAAGCAAAATGAAATATTCTACAAATACTTACCATAACTAAACATACAACAGAAAGTTTCATTTTTGAAAGCCATATTCATTACATATACATTATATGCACACAACATATTTTTCAAACAATGGAAAATCCAGGATGGAATTTTAACAATACTAGAGAAGGAAAGTTGCTACTCACCATACAGCGGAGATGCTGAGTCGCGATAGGCACAACAAAAAGATTTCACACAATTATAGCTTTTGGCCATTGAGGCCTTTGTCAGCAAGACACACACACACACACACACACACACACACACACACACACACACACACACACACACGTCTGCAGTCTCAGGCAACTGAATCCACACTGCGAGCAGCAGCACCAGTGCATGATGGGAGTGGCAACTGGGTGGGGGTAAGGAGGAGGGGAGGGGAGGGATAGTATGGTGGGGGTGATGGACAGTTGAAGTGCTGCAATTTAGGCGGAGGGCAGAAGAGAAAGTGGGAGGGGGGGGGGGGGGGGGTAATTAGTGGAAAGGAGAGAAATAAAAAGTAGTGCTGGAATGGGAACAGAGAGGGGGCTGGATGGGTGAGGACAGTGACTAACGAAGGTTGAGACAAGGAGAGTTACGGGAGCATAGGACGTATTACAGGGAAAGTTCCCACCTGCGCAATTCAAAAAAGCTGGTGTTGGTGGGAAGGATCGATGTGGCACAAGCTGTGAAGAACATCATTTTGGACAACAGGCTCAGCAACAGGGTGACCCAGCCACTTCTTTGCCACAATTTGTCAGTGGCCACTCATGCAGACAGACAGCTTGTTGGTTGTCATGCCTACATAGAATGCAGCACAGTGGTTGCAGCTTAGCTTGTAAATCACATGACTGGTTTCACAGGTAGCCCAGCCTTTGATGGGATATGTGATGTTAATGACCGGACTGGAGTAGGTGGTGGTAGGAGGATGTATGGGACAGGTATTGCATCTAGGCCTATTACAGGGATATGAGCCATGAGGAAAGGGATTGTGTAAGGATGGATAAGTATGTTGTGTAGGTTCGGTGGACGGCGGAATACCATTGTAGGAAAGGTGGGAAGGATAGTGGGCAGAACATTTCTTATTTCAAGGCACGATGAGAGGTAATCAAAACCCTGGGAGAGAATGTAATTCAGTTGCTCCTGTCGCGGACGGTACTGAGTTATGAGAGGAATGCTCTTATGTGGCCGGACTGTGGGACTTTGGGATGTGGTGGGAGACTGGAAAGATAAGGCACAGGAAATATGTTTTTGTGCAAGGTTGGTAGGATAATTATGGTCAGTGAAGGCTTCAGTGAGACCCTCTGTATAATTTGAGAGGGACTGCTCGTCACTGCAGATGCGGCAACCACAGGTGGCTAGGGTGTACGGAAGGGACTTCTTGGTATGGAATGGATGGCAGCTGTTGAAGTGGAGGTATTGCTGGTGGTTAGTAGGTTTGATATGGACAGAGGTATTGATGTAGCCATCTCTGAGGTGGAGGTCAACATCTAGGAAAGTGGCTTGTGGGGTAGAGTAGGACCGGGTGAAGCAAATGGGGGATAAGTTGTTGAGGTTCTGGAGAATGTGAATAGGGTGTCCTCACCTTCAATCCAGATAGCAAGAATGTCATCAGTGAATCTGAACCAGGTGAGGGGTTTAGGGTTCTGGGTTTTTAGGAAGGGTTCCTCTAGATGGCTCATGAATAGGTTGGCATAGGATGGCGCCATGTGGGTGCCTCCTGGCCCTGCCCCGTATTTGTTTGTAGGTAATGCCTTCAAAGGAGAAGTAATTGTGGGTGAGGATATAGTTGGTAATGACAACTAGGAAGGAGGTTGTTGGTTTGGAATCCATAGGGTGTCTGGGAAGGTGGTGTTAGATAGCAGGAAGGCCGTGGGCATTAGGAATGTTAGTGTACAGGGAGGTGGCATCAATAGTGATGAGCAGGGCACCTTGTGGTAAAGGGACAGGAACTGGGGAGAGTCGGAGGAGGAAATGGTTGATATCTTTTATATAGGAGGATAGGTTCCGGGTAATAGGTTGAAGGTGTTGGTCTTCAAGTTCATAGATTCTCTCAGTGGGGGCACAGTAACAGGCCACAATAGTGTCCTGGGTGTTTGGGTTTATGGACTTTAGGAAGCATGTAGAAGGTGGGAGTGCGGGGAGTGGTAAGGGTAAGTAGAGAGCTGGACTCTGGGGAGAGGTTCTGGGATGGACCTAAGGATTTGAGTAGGGTGACTGTTGATCCTGCTGGATTACTGGAATGCGGTCACTGTGGCAAGGTTTGTTGGTGGAAGTATCTGACAGCCGATGGTGTCCTTCCGCCACATAATCCTTGCGGTTCAATACAACAGTGATGGAGCCTTTGTCTGCAGGTAGGATTAATAGGTCAGGATCAGTTTTTAGATGGTGGACTGCGGTTCTTTCTGCGGATGTAAGGTTAGTTTGCATGTTGAGGGTTTTGGGGAATGATGGTGAGGCAAGGTTCAAGGTTAAGAAATTCTGGAAAATTAACAGGAGGTGGTTTGGAGGCAGTTGGGATGGATCACAGTTGGATAGGTGAGTGAACTGAGTAAGGTAAGGTTGAGTATTGGTCTTTGGTCGAGTCAGATTGGTTGGGTTGGTGGCGAAAAATTGTTTCCACTGTAGGGACCAGGAGGAGGAGAGGAGGTCTTTAACTAGTGCTACATTGTGTGAATCTTTTTGTTGTGCCTATCGCGACTCAGCAAATCTGCTATATGGTGAGTAGCAAATTTCCTTCTCTAATATTGCAACATATTTTTGAACATTTCACGAAGAGGAGAATGGAATCTGTTCCATGTACTCTTGTGCTTAAACTTAAATCATTGTCCCACTTCTCTGGACTTGAAGATCAAATACCCAATCTTGTATTTCTATACAGTAGAAAAGTAACAAAACCACCATTACATAATTACTAGTTACATGAAATTAAGGGGATGGAAGCTGCTTCAAATCATTACATTACCCCACTCAAATTAGATCACTACCTTCACTCAAGCAGAAAATTTGATTCTCATAAAACTGTCCAAAAGTCATCAAATTGTCCACTGTTGTCAGAATGTTGTTGTTATCTTTTGAGTTACTGCTACTAGTTAATCAGCAAAAATGTTTTTCCTTTACTGTATCATCAACACCCTAAGCCAACCATTACCCAGAACACAAAATACCAACTTCCAACAGCATGTAAAACCATATGCAGTATTATATGACTAGTAATTTAGCAGATATTATACTTTCAGTTAGTTTTTCACACCCAGTGTCACAAATTACTCATAAATAATACCAAATGTTGTCTAGCTCAAACAGATTTTCATTATAACAAACCACACCTACCGGTATACAATTAGCATTACATTAGCCATTCATGACCTAAGAAGTAAACACCTTCTTTGCTCCTCATATTGGGGGGTAATGAATATACAGAACCACACTCAGTAGTAACAAATCCTAATAATATATACAGGGTGTTACAAAAAGGTACGGCCAAACTTTCAGGAAACATTCCTCACACACAAATAAAGAAAAGATGTTATGTGGACATGTGTCCGGAAACGCTTAATTTCCATGTTAGAGCTCATTTTAGTTTCGTCAGTATGTACTGTACTTCCTCGATACACCGCCAGTTGGCCCAATTGGAGGAAGGTAATGTTGACTTCGGTGCTTGTGTTGACATGCGACTCATTGCTCTACAGTACTAGCATCAAGCACATCAGTACGTAGCATCAACAGGTTAGTGTTCATCACAAACGTGGTTTTGCAGTCAGTGCAATGTTTACAAATGCGGAGTTGGCAGATGCCCATTTGATGTTTGGATTAGCACGGGGTAATAGCCGTGGCGCGGTACGTTTGTATCGAGACAGATTTCCAGAACGAAGATGTCCCGACAGGAAGACGTTCGAAGCAATTGATCGGCGTCTTAGGGAGCACGGAACATTCCAGCCTATGACTCGCGACTGGGGGAGGCCTAGAACGACGAGGACACCTGCAATGGACGAGGCAATTCTTCGTGCAGTTGACGATAACCCTAATGTCAGCGTCAGAGAAGTTGCTGCTGTACAAGGTAACGTTGACCACGTCACTGTATGGAGAGTGCTACGGGAGAACCAGTTGTTTCCGTACCATGTACAGCGTGTGCAGGCACTATCAGCAGCTGATTGGCCTCCACGGGTACACTTCTGCGAATGGTTCATCCAACAATGTGTCAATCCTCATTTCAGTGCAAATCTTCTCTTTACGGATGAGGCTTCATTCCAACGTGATCAGATTGTAAATTTTCACAATCAACATGTGTGGGCTGACGAGAATCCGCATGCAATTGTGCAATCACGTCATCAACACAGATTTTCTGTGAACGTTTGGGCAGGCGTTGTTGGTGATGTCTTGATTGGTCCCCATGTTCTTCCACCTACGCTCAATGGAGCACATTATCATGATTTCATGCGGGATACTCTACCTGTGCTGCTAGAACATGTGCCTTTACAAGTATGACACAACATGTGGTTCATGCACGATGGAGCTCCTGCACATTTCAGTCGAAGTGTTCGTACGCTTCTCAACAACAGATTCGGTGACCGATGGATTGGTAGAGGCGGACCAATTCCATGGCCTCCACGCTCTCTTGACCTCAACCCTCTTGACTTTCATTCATGGGGGCATTTGAAAGCTCTTGTCTACGCAACCCCGGTACCAAATGTAGAGACTCTTCGTGCTCATATTGTGGATGGCTGTGATACAATACGCCATTCTCCAGGGCTGCATCAGCGCATCAGGGATTCCATGCGACTGAGGGTGGTTGCATGTATCCTCGCTAACAGAGGACATTTTGAACATTTCCTGTAACAAAGTGTTTGAAGTCACGCTGGTACGTTTTGTTGCTGTGTGTTTCCATTCCATGATTAATGTGATTTGAAGAGGAGTAATAAAATGAGCTCTAACATGGAAATTAAGCATTTCCGGACACATGTCCGCATAACATATTTTCTTTCTTTGTGCGTGAGGAATGTTTCCTGAGAGTTTGGCCGTACCTTTATTTTAAATATGTCTGTATATATATTGGTCTTTAAATATGTCTGCTTGTGTCTGTATATATGTGTGTGTGTGTGTGTGTGTGTGCGAGTGTGTACCCCCTAAGGTAAGTCTTTCCGCTCCTGGGATTGGAATGACTCCTTACCCTCTCCCTTAAAACCCACATCCATTCGTCTTTCCCTCTCCTTCCCTCTTTCCTGACGAAGCAACCGTTGGTTGCTAAAGCTTAAATTTTGTGTGTATGTTTGTGTTTGTTTGTGTATCTATCGACCTGCCAGCACTTTAGTTTGGTAAGTCACATCATCTTTGTTTTTATATCTAAAAACAAAGATGATGTGACTTACCAAACGAAAGCGCTGGCAGGTTGATAGACACACAAATAAACACAAACATACACACAAAATTCAAGCTTTCGCAACAAACGGTTGCTTCATCAGGAAAGAGGGAAGGACAGGGAAAGACGAAAGCATGTGGGTTTTAAGGGAGAGGGTAAGGAGTCATTCCAATCCCAACTGTTGGTTGCGAAAGCTTGAAATTCTGTGTGTGTGTTTTTTGTGTTTTTTATTGTGTCTGTCTACCAGCACTTTCCCATTTGGTAAGTCATGGAATCTTTGTTTTTAATATATTTTTCCCATGTGGAATGTTTCTTTCTCTATATATATATATATATATATATATATATATATATCTAAAAAGAAAGTTGATGAAACTTACCAAACAAAAGCGCTGGCAGGTCGATAGACACACAAACAAACACAAACAAACATACACACAAAATTCAAGCTTTCGCAACAAACTGTTGCCTCATCAGGAAAGAGGGAAGGAGAGGGGAAGACGAAAGGAAGTGGGTTTTAAGGGAGAGGGTAAGGAGTCATTCCAATCCCGGGAGCGGAAAGACTTACCTTAGGGGGAAAAAAGGACAGGTATACACTCGCACACACACACATATCCCAAACTGTGGTGAACTTGTGTAGGTAGATAATGATGTGCATAAAGGTTAGGTGGTTGTGTTGCCGCCAAAACACGTTAAAGGGTGGAGAAATTCAGGAAAATTTCGAAAAAACTACGTGAGGATGTATTAAAAGGAGTGGTTTGGTGGTGGCAGATTATGGAAATGAAGCTAACAATTGTTTGATGAAGAAATAATGACGTTAAAACCTGTGGGAAGCGGCTAAAAATGATCGGTGATGTGAGAAAAACGGAAATGGAAATAAAGCAAAAGTTATTAAAACTGCCGAAAGGGTTGTTTAATAGCTAAAAGGAACTGTTTGTGGACTGGAAACGGTGGATTTTATAGCAGCAAAAAAAAAAAAAAAAAAAAAAAAATTTTTGGTTATGGTTTCGAAGTGATTTACGTATAATTACGTATTATTGAGTGTATATCGACGGGATAAAATTGTATACTGGATTACGGTAAAAAAGGAGAAGGTGAATAGAAAGTGAAACTGCTGGCAAAAACAGGAGGAGGAAATAAGACGACAGAAAAGACTTCGAAATGTAACAGTGACAATAACAATAACGATAACAATAACAAACGTGATTGTTGGCTTCAAATTAATGATATGAATATAATAGAGGGAAACATTCCACGTGGGAAAAATATATCTAAAAAGAAAGATGATGAAACTTACCAAACAAAAGCGCTGGCAGGTCGATAGACACACAAACAAACACAAACATACACACAAAATTCAAGCTTTCGCAACAAACTGTTGCCTCATCAGGAAAGAGGGAAGGAGAGGGGAAGACGAAAGGAAGTGGGTTTTAAGGGAGAGGGTAAGGAGTCATTCCAATCCCGGGAGCGGAAAGACTTACCTTAGGGGGAAAAAAGGACAGGTATACACTCGCACACACGCACATATCCATCCACACATACAGACACAAGCAGACATATGTCTGCTTGTGTCTGTATGTGTGGATGGATATGTGCGTGTGTGCGAGTGTATACCTGTCCTTTTTTCCCCCTAAGGTAAGTCTTTCCGCTCCCGGGATTGGAATGACTCCTTACCCTCTCCCTTAAAACCCACTTCCTTTCGTCTTCCCCTCTCCTTCCCTCTTTCCTGATGAGGCAACAGTTTGTTGCGAAAGCTTGAATTTTGTGTGTATGTTTGTGTGTCTATCGACCTGCCAGCGCTTTTGTTCGGTAAGTCACCTCATCTTTGTTTTTTTATATATATATATAATGGAAGGAAACATTCCACGTGGGAAAAATTATATATAAATACAAAGATGAGGTGACTTACCGAACAAAAACGCTGGCAGGTCGATAGACCACAAACAAACACAAACATACACACAAAATTCAAGCTTTCGCAACAAATTGTTGCCTCATCAGGAAAGAGGGAAGGAGAGGGGAAGACGAAAGGAAGTGGGTTTTAAAGGAGAGGGTAAGGAGTCATTCCAATCCCGGGAGCGGAAAGACTTACCTTAGGGGGAAAAAAGGACAGGTATACACTCGCACACACGCACATATCCATCCACACATACAGACACAAGCAGACATATTTAAAGACAAAGAGTTTGGGCAGAGATGTCAGTCGAGGCAGAAGTGTAGAGGCAAAGAAGTTGTTGAAAGACAGGTGAGGTATGAGTGGCGGCAACTTGAAATTAGCGGAGATTGAGGCCTGGCGGATGACGAGAAGAGAGGATATACTGAAGGGCAAGTTCCCATCTCCGGAGTTCTGACAGGTTGGTGTTAGTGGGAAGTATCCAGATAACCCGGACAGTGTAACACTGTGCCAAGATGTGCTGGCCGTGCACCAAGGCATGTTTAGCCACAGGGTGATCCTCATTACCAACAAACACTGTCTGCCTGTGTCCATTCATGCGAATGGACAGTTTGTTGCTGGTCATTCCCACATAGAACGCTTCACAGTGTAGGCAGGTCAGTTGGTAAGTCACGTGGGTGCTTTCACACGTGGCTCTGCCTTTGATCGTGTACACCTTCCGGGTTACAGGACTGGAATAGGTGGTGGTGGGAGGGTGCATGGGACAGGTTTTACACCGGGGGCGGTTACAGGGGTAGGAGCCAGAGGGTAGGGAAGGTGGTTTGGGGATTTCATAGGGATGAACTAAGAGGTTGCGAAGGTTAGGTGGACGGCGGAAAGACACTCTTGGTGGAGTGGGGAGGATTTCATGAAGGATGGATCTCATTTCAGGGCAGGATTTGAGGAAGTCGTATCCCTGCTGGAGAGCCACATTCAGAATCTGATCCAGTCCCGGAAAGTATCCTGTCACAAGTGGGGCACTTTTGGGGTTTTTCTGTGGAAGGTTCCGGGTTTGAGGAGATGAGGATGTGGCTCTGGTTATTTGCTTCTGTACCAGGTCGGGAGGGTAGTTACGGGATGCAAAAGCTGTTTTCAGGTTGTTGGTGTAATGGTTCAAGGATTCCGGACTGGAGCAGATTCGTTTGCCACGAAGACCCAGGCTGTAGGGAAGGGACCGTTTGATGTGGAATGGGTGGCAGCTGTCATAATGGAGGTACTGTTGCTTGTTGGTGGGTTTAATGTGGACGGACGTGTGAAGCTGGCCATTGGACAGGTGGAGGTCAACGTCAAGGAAAGTGGCATGGGATTTGGAGTAGGACCAGGTGAATCTGATGGAACCAAAGGAGTTAAGGTTGGAGAGGAAATTCTGGAGTTCTTCTTCACTGTGAGTCCAGATCACGAAAATGTCATCAATAAATCTGTACCAAACTTCGGGTTGGCAGGCCTGGGTAACCTGGAAGGCTTCCTCTAAGCGACCCATGAATAGGTTGGCATACGAGGGGGCCATCCTGGTACCCATGGCTGTTCCCTTTAATTGTTGGTATGTCTGGCCTTCAAAAGTGAAGAAGTTGTGGGTCAGGATGAAGCTGGCTAAGGTAATGAGGAAAGAGGTTTTAGGTAGGGCGGCAGGTGATCGGCGTGAAAGGAAGTGCTCCATCGCAGCGAGGCCCTGGACATGCGGAATATTTGTGTATAAGGAAGTGGCATCAATGGTTACAAGGATGGTTTCCGGGGGTAACAGACTGGGTAGGGATTCCAGGCGTTTGAGAAAGTGGTTGGTGTCTTTGATGAAGGATGGGAGACTGCATGTAATGGGTTGAAGGTGTTGATCTACGTAGGCAGAGATGCGTTCGGTGGGGGCTTGGTAACCAGCTACAATGGGACGGCCGGGATGATTGGGTTTGTGAATTTTGGGAAGAAGGTAGAAGGTAGGGGTGCGGGGTGTTGGTGGGGTCAGGAGGTTGATGGAGTCGGGTGAAAGGTTTTGTAGGGGGCCTAAGGTTCTGAGGATTCCTTGAAGCTCCGCCTGGACATCAGGAATGGGATTGCCTTGGCAAACTTTGTAAGTAGTGTTGTCTGAAAGCTGACGCAGTCCCTCAGCCACATACTCCCGACGATCAAGTACCACAGTTGTGGAACCCTTGTCCGCCGGAAGAATGACGATGGATCGGTCAGCCTTCAGATCACGGATAGCCTGGGCTTCAGCAGTGGTGATGTTGGGAGTAGGATTAAGGTTTTTTAAGAAGGATTGAGAGGCAAGGCTGGAAGTCAGAAATTCCTGGAAGGTTAGGAGAGGGTGATTTTGAGGAAGAGGGGGTGGGTCCCGCTGTGACGGAGGACGGAACTGTTCCAGGCATGGTTCAATTTGGATAGTGTCTTGGGGAGTTGGATCATTAGGAGTAGGATTAGGATCATTTTTCTTCGTGGCAAAGTGATATTTCCAGCAGAGAGTACGGGTGTAGGACAGTAAATCTTTGACGAGGGCTGTTTGGTTAAATCTGGGAGTGGGGCTGAAGGTGAGGCCTTTGGATAGGACAGAGGTTTCGGATTGGGAGAGAGGTTTGGAGGAAAGGTTAACTACTGAATTGGGGTGTTGTGGTTCCAGATTGCGTTGATTGGAATTTTGAGGTTTTGGAGGGAGTGGAGCTGGAAGTGGGAGATTGAGTAGATGGGAGAGACTGGGTTTGTGTGCAATGAGAGGAGGTTGAGGTTTGCTGGAAAGGTTGTGAAGGGTGAGTGAGTTGCCTTTCCGGAGGTGGGAAACCAGGAGATTGGATAGTTTTTTAAGGTGGAGGGTGGCATGCTGTTCTAATTTGCGGTTGGCCTGTAGGAGGATGCTCTGAACAACAGGTGTGGATGTGGGAGAGGAAAGATTGAGGATTTTTATAAAGGATAGGAGTTGATGGGCGTGTTGATTGGCTGAGTGGGTGTGTAGGTGAAGGATTAGGTGGGTGAGGGCAATGGATTGTTTGGTTTGGAACTGGTATAGGGACTGATGGAAAGAAGGGTTGCAGCCAGAGATGGGAACTTTAAGTGTGAGGCCTTTGGGGGTGATGCCAAATGTCAGACAAGCCTGAGAAAATAAAATATGGGAGTGTAATCTGGCTAGGGCGAAGGCATGTTTGCGGAGGGAATGTAAATAAAACTTAATGGGGTCGTTGTGAAGGTGTTGTGAGGGTGACATGGTACTCGAAGGTGGAAAGTGGAACACGAGGCTGAAATGAAAATGAAAATAAATATGAAAAAATATATGGGGAGAGATAAAGGTAAAATTAGAAAGCAAATGGAGATCTGGTGTGAAAAAAGGCGAAAAAGGGTTGGTTAGGGCTGGGCTATGTTGATCCTGTGGTGAACTTGTGTAGGTAGATAATGATGTGCATAAAGGTTAGGTGGTTGTGTTGCCGCCAAAACACGTTAAAGGGTGGAGAAATTCGGGAAAATTTCGAAAAAACTACGTGAGGCTGTATTAAAAGGAGTGGTTTGGTGGTGGCAGATTATGGAAATGAATCTAACAATTGTTTGATGAAGAAGTAATGACGTTAAAACCTGTGGGAAGCGGCTAAAAATGATCGGTGATGTGAGAAAAACGGAAATAGAAATAAAGCAAAAGTTATTAAAACTGCCGAAAGGGTTGTTTAATAGCTAAAAGGAACTGTTTGTGGACTGGAAACGGTGGATTTTATAGCAGCAAAGCAAAAAAAAAAAAAAAAAAAAAAAATTTTTTTGTTATGGTTTCGAAGTGATTTACGTATAATTACATATTATTGAGTGTATATCGACGGGATAAAATTGTATACTGGATTACGGTAAAAAAGGAGAAGGTGAATAGAAAGTGAAACTGCTGGCAAAAACAGGAGGAGGAAATAAGACGACAGAAAAGACTTCGAAATGTAACAGTGACAATAACAATAACGATAACAATAACAAACGTGATTGTTGGCTTCAAATTAATGATATGAATATAATAGAGGGAAACATTCCACGTGGGAAAAATATATCTAAAAAGAAAGATGATGAAACTTACCAAACAAAAGCGCTGGCAGGTCGACAGACACACAAACAAACACAAACATACACACAAAATTCTAGCTTTCGCAACCAATGGTTGCCTCGTCAGGAAAGAGGGAAGGAGAAGGAAAGACAAAAGGATATGGGTTTTAAGGGAGAGGGTAAGGAGTCATTCCAATCCCGGGAGAGGAAAGACTTACCTTAGGGGGAAAAAAGGACAGGTATACACTCGCACACGCACACATATCCATCCACACATACACAGACACAAGCAGACATTTGTAAAGGCAAAGAGTTTGGGCAGAGATGTCAGTCGGGGCGGATGTACAGAGGCAAAGATGAAGTTGAAAGACAGGTGAGGTATGAGCGGTGGCAAATTGAAATTAGAAATTAGCGGAGATTGAGGCCTGGCGGATAGCGAGAAGAAAGGATATGCTGAAGGGCAAGTTCCCATCTCCGGAGTTCTGACAGGTTGGTGTTAGTGGGAAGTATCCAGATAACCCGGACAGTGTAACACTGTGCCAAGATGTGCTGGCCGTGCACCAAGGCATGTTTAGCCACAGGGTGATCCTCATTACCAATGATGTGTATGTTTGTGTGTCTGTCGACCTGCCAGCGCTTTTGTTTGGTAAGTTTCATCATCTTTCTTTTTAGATATATTTTTCCCACGTGGAATGTTTCCCTCTATTATATTCATATCATTAATTTGAAGCCAACAATCACGTTTGTTATTGTTATCGTTATCGTTATTGTTATTGTCACTGTTACATTTCGAAGTCTTTTCTGTCGTCTTATTTCCTCCTTCTGTTTTTGCCAGCAGTTTCACTTTCTATTCACCTTCTCCTTTTTTACCGTAATCCAGTATACAATTTTATCCCGTCGATATACACTCAATAATACGTAATAATACGTAAATCACTTCGAAACCATAACCAAAAAAAATTTTTTTTTTCCGCTTTGCTGCTATAAAATCCACCGTTTCCAGTCCACAAACAGTTCCTTTTAGCTATTAAACAACCCTTTCGGCAGTTTTAATAACTTTTGCTTTATTTCTATTTCCGTTTTTCTCACATCACCGATCATTTTTAGCCGCTTCCCACAGGTTTTAACGTCATTATTTCTTCATCAAACAATTGTTAGATTCATTTCCATAATCTGCCACCACCAAACCACTCCTTTTAATACAGCCTCACGTAGTTTTTTCGAAATTTTCCCGAATTTCTCCACCCTTTAACGTGTTTTGGCGGCAACACAACCACCTAACCTTTATGCACATCATTATCTACCTACACAAGTTCACCACAGGATCAACATAGCCCAGCCCTAACCAACCCTTTTTCGCCTTTTTTCACACCAGATCTCCATTTGCTTTCTAATTTTACCTTTATCTCTCCCCATATATTTTTTCATATTTATTTTCATTTTCATTTCAGCCTCGTGTTCCACTTTCCACCTTCGAGTACCATGTCACCCTCACAACACCTTCACAACGACCCCATTAAGTTTTATTTACATTCCCTCCGCAAACATGCCTTCGCCCTAGCCAGATTACACTCCCATATTTTATTTTCTCAGGCTTGTCTGACATTTGGCATCACCCCCAAAGGCCTCACACTTAAAGTTCCCATCTCTGGCTGCAACCCTTCTTTCCATCAGTCCCTATACCAGTTCCAAACCAAACAATCCATTGCCCTCACCCACCTAATCCTTCACCTACACACCCACTCAGCCAATCAACACGCCCATCAACTCCTATCCTTTATAAAAATCCTCAATCTTTCCTCTCCCACATCCACACCTGTTGTTCAGAGCATCCTCCTACAGGCCAACCGCAAATTAGAACAGCATGCCACCCTCCACCTTAAAAAACTATCCAATCTCCTGGTTTCCCACCTCCGGAAAGGCAACTCACTCACCCTTCACAACCTTTCCAGCAAACCTCAACCTCCTCTCATTGCACACAAACCCAGTCTCTCCCATCTACTCAATCTCCCACTTCCAGCTCCACTCCCTCCAAAACCTCAAAATTCCAATCAACGCAATCTGGAACCACAACACCCCAATTCAGTAGTTAACCTTTCCTCCAAACCTCTCTCCCAATCCGAAACCTCTGTCCTATCCAAAGGCCTCACCTTCAGCCCCACTCCCAGATTTAACCAAACAGCCCTCGTCAAAGATTTACTGTCCTACACCCGTACTCTCTGCTGGAAATATCACTTTGCCACGAAGAAAAATGATCCTAATCCTACTCCTAATGATCCAACTCCCCAAGACACTATCCAAATTGAACCATGCCTGGAACAGTTCCGTCCTCCGTCACAGCGGGACCCACCCCCTCTTCCTCAAAATCACCCTCTCCTAACCTTCCAGGAATTTCTGACTTCCAGCCTTGCCTCTCAATCCTTCTTAAAAAACCTTAATCCTACTCCCAACATCACCACTGCTGAAGCCCAGGCTATCCGTGATCTGAAGGCTGACCGATCCATCGTCATTCTTCCGGCGGACAAGGGTTCCACAACTGTGGTACTTGATCGTCGGGAGTATGTGGCTGAGGGACTGCGTCAGCTTTCAGACAACACTACTTACAAAGTTTGCCAAGGCAATCCCATTCCTGATGTCCAGGCGGAGCTTCAAGGAATCCTCAGAACCTTAGGCCCCCTACAAAACCTTTCACCCGACTCCATCAACCTCCTGACCCCACCAACACCCCGCACCCCTACCTTCTACCTTCTTCCCAAAATTCACAAACCCAATCATCCCGGCCGTCCCATTGTAGCTGGTTACCAAGCCCCCACCGAACGCATCTCTGCCTACGTAGATCAACACCTTCAACCCATTACATGCAGTCTCCCATCCTTCATCAAAGACACCAACCACTTTCTCAAACGCCTGGAATCCCTACCCAGTCTGTTACCCCCGGAAACCATCCTTGTAACCATTGATGCCACTTCCTTATACACAAATATTCCGCATGTCCAGGGCCTCGCTGCGATGGAGCACTTCCTTTCACGCCGATCACCTGCCGCCCTACCTAAAACCTCTTTCCTCATTACCTTAGCCAGCTTCATCCTGACCCACAACTTCTTCACTTTTGAAGGCCAGACATACCAACAATTAAAGGGAACAGCCATGGGTACCAGGATGGCCCCCTCGTATGCCAACCTATTCATGGGTCGCTTAGAGGAAGCCTTCCAGGTTACCCAGGCCTGCCAACCCGAAGTTTGGTACAGATTTATTGATGACATTTTCGTGATCTGGACTCACAGTGAAGAAGAACTCCAGAATTTCCTCTCCAACCTTAACTCCTTTGGTTCCATCAGATTCACCTGGTCCTACTCCAAATCCCATGCCACTTTCCTTGACGTTGACCTCCACCTGTCCAATGGCCAGCTTCACACGTCCGTCCACATTAAACCCACCAACAAGCAACAGTACCTCCATTATGACAGCTGCCACCCATTCCACATCAAACGGTCCCTTCCCTACAGCCTGGGTCTTCGTGGCAAACGAATCTGCTCCAGTCCGGAATCCTTGAACCATTACACCAACAACCTGAAAACAGCTTTTGCATCCCGTAACTACCCTCCTGACCTGGTACAGAAGCAAATAACCAGAGCCACATCCTCATCTCCTCAAACCCGGAACCTTCCACAGAAGAACCCCAAAAGTGCCCCACTTGTGACAGGATACTTTCCGGGACTGGATCAGATTCTGAATGTGGCTCTCCAGCAGGGATACGACTTCCTCAAATCCTGCCCTGAAATGAGATCCATCCTTCATGAAATCCTCCCCACTCCACCAAGAGTGTCTTTCCGCCGTCCACCTAACCTTCGCAACCTCTTAGTTCATCCCTATGAAATCCCCAAACCACCTTCCCTACCCTCTGGCTCCTACCCCTGTAACCGCCCCCGGTGTAAAACCTGTCCCATGCACCCTCCCACCACCACCTATTCCAGTCCTGTAACCCGGAAGGTGTACACGATCAAAGGCAGAGCCACGTGTGAAAGCACCCACGTGATTTACCAACTGACCTGCCTACACTGTGAAGCGTTCTATGTGGGAATGACCAGCAACAAACTGTCCATTCGCATGAATGGACACAGGCAGACAGTGTTTGTTGGTAATGAGGATCACCCTGTGGCTAAACATGCCTTGGTGCACGGCCAGCACATCTTGGCACAGTGTTACACTGTCCGGGTTATCTGGATACTTCCCACTAACACCAACCTGTCAGAACTCCGGAGATGGGAACTTGCCCTTCAGCATATCCTTTCTTCTCGCTATCCGCCAGGCCTCAATCTCCGCTAATTTCTAATTTCAATTTGCCACCGCTCATACCTCACCTGTCTTTCAACTTCATCTTTGCCTCTGTACATCCGCCCCGACTGACATCTCTGCCCAAACTCTTTGCCTTTACAAATGTCTGCTTGTGTCTGTGTATGTGTGGATGGATATGTGTGTGTGTGCGAGTGTATACCTGTCCTTTTTTCCCCCTAAGGTAAGTCTTTCCTCTCCCGGGATTGGAATGACTCCTTACCCTCTCCCTTAAAACCCATATCCTTTTGTCTTTCCTTCTCCTTCCCTCTTTCCTGACGAGGCAACCATTGGTTGCGAAAGCTAGAATTTTGTGTGTATGTTTGTGTTTGTTTGTGTGTCTGTCGACCTGCCAGCGCTTTTGTTTGGTAAGTTTCATCATCTTTCTTTTTAGATATATTTTTCCCACGTGGAATGTTTCCCTCTATTATATATATATATATATATATATACACACACACACACACACACACACACACACACACACACACACACTCTCTCTCTCTTCACTGTCATAACATAATAAACAAAATCTCACTGGCTAAATCGGTTACTTCACTGTATTCCATCATATTATTTTAAATTGATACATAAAGTGCAATACACATACCAACTTTGCTTTCTCATTCGACATACATTGCCATAGGCATCTTTCACACACATGAACAAATATCTCTAACTTTTATATATTACCACAAATAGTACTGTACCATTTATTCAGAAAATTCTCTCTTTATTTCTGCTGAGAAATTCCTACTGATTCTGCACATTGGCTGATTACCTGATTTTCAGATACTTGCACATTTTTCACATAACCTAATAGACTTTTCATTTTTCATTCACCTTACCTTTTGGCTGAAGGAAATTTATTAATGGTGAAACAAAATTATTCTCGATCAACTTCAAATCAAAAGAAATCCATCTTCCCATCAATTCTACCAAATACCATATATGTCTTGTATTTTATACTTGCTAGCATCCTCTTGTAGCTCAATTACTTATCATTAATCCAGTATAAACAAATAGCACAGAAAAAACTATACTCAAATACATTACTATACTAAAGATCATACATAAGTCGAAGAAAATTACTGATCAACTTACAAGATACATACTGAATAGTAGAAGAGATTGAATGTCTCAGGAAAAAGGAGGGGTGAGACACCCAGCTAAGGTAAGCAATATCGCCCATAAGGAATTCAGTGCAGATTACTGAACCCCCTACTTGCTGGTAGGTTCACAATTAATTGGACCCGCGTTTCAGAACATCTGCAAAAACACTGCTTTGTACATGTAACCCCCACGCAAATACAATGTCCATTATATTCAAGTTGAAATTCTGTTCTTTGACATTCACATTCAGTTCTTTGGCATTCGCTTTTGGAATTGTTCTCATTGCACTTGCATGAAAAGTACAAGTATAGAAATTTACTTTTTGAATCTTGACATTGAAAATTACTTTTTGCAAATTTACATGGAAAATAAACATTTTGCTCTTCCTCGCTAAATAGGACTGTTTGTGAACTTCTTTATCTATCTCTAATGCTTAGCACATATCTATCACAGAAATGCAGCACATTTCTTTAATTTTATGATTTTTCTCAGCTAACTCACACTTCAGTGCCACAATACTGTCATTACACTTGTTACATTTCATTTCACGTACCTTGTTACTAATTATCAGAGCTTTACATTCTTTGCTAGCAAGAACAGCAACATTATCAACAGTGTCATTTACTACTTGTAAACACTCTCCTGTCACATCAAGAACATCAGTATTTACATCAACAATTTTCTGATCGAGTCCAAGATCTTGGATATTACTTACTTGTACTGCATCCACAATCAATTCATCGCCATCATACTAAGTCCATAGTTGTTTGCACTACACCCAGATCAACAACTTGGGTAATCATTCATCAAAAACTTTGTCACATTAATTTTCAGTCTTATTTACCCTAAGTTCAATTTGTGGCAGAGCACCTACAATACTGTTGATTATCAAAGTCTCATCTTCTTTAACCTTCTAACATCCATTCACACTATTACCTATTTTAGTGGAGTATCACTCATCACTTCCTTACTGGTATCACATTTATTCGCAATTCACACACATCTTTATACTTTTGGTCAGTTTTGTTTATTTCCACTTCAGTCATTTTAAGCTCATCAACACTACTGCTAATTGATGACACTTCACACACACATCTCCCTCAATAAACTCATAAGTCTGGCTAACCACTTCATGTAGTACTGGTAAAGACTCTGTTTCTGTTCTCTTCAAAACGTCTGCCTTAATCTCAACAACTGCTGCTCTTTTACATCATTACAAAGTATCAATTACTCACTTTCTCCTTTGTCATTAGCTTCCTGCTCCAAATCATTTGCTCTGCCAACAGCTTCATTCACTTTCTGCACACTTGTCATCAGTTACTTTCCGCACACTTACCATCTCAGCATCCTCAAATGTACCACTACTTACATCAACATTCTCATTACCTACCTCTACTTTCTAATATCAGCAGCAGTTATCTGCTTTAATTCAGAAATCATTTCATTATCACCACCAAAAGAAAAAGTTTTTACTCCATCAGTGAAATTATCCTGATAAAAATCAACTACTTCCATACCCTTATTAAATTTGTTTTTAATCAAATTTTCATCTGGCAACTCATCAGTGACATAATTTTCTAAATTTGAACCAGAATTTTCTGTTACACTTCATTTGGTTGTATTCTTAATCCAGTTATCTTATTTGTTGTTTGTATTGTGTAGACTTAAATTTACTTTTCTGAAGACCGTATTCATTTCATTTATTTCTGAATGTAAACTAACATCATATTTAATGCTACTCCCAGTATTACTCATTAACTTTCTAACAACGTGCTCCTGTGGTGTCATTAACTGTACCAGTAATGACTTCTTGTCTTCCTTTACTGACACTTCTTGTCCTGTAACCCTCAATACAATGTCCTTAGCTTCTGGGTTACTCATTTTGGCTGAACAAATAAGTCACTCAATGATACAAACACTCTTACCGTGATAATTCTCCGTCACCAACTGTGGCTGCCGTGTCATCGTCTGCTAATTGCTGCAGTTTGTAATCTTCACGTTGGTTCTGCATATTGTGTTGATTACATCTGCTCTGACTTGAGTCATTCAGCTGTCATGCTCCGGGGTGTGACGTCATTGATTGGCAGCGGTCCAGGATAGTCAATGCTGCTGCTTTCAGGCAGTACAATGTTTCCCATTTGTCAAGCTTTTTCTGCATAACAGCATCAGTTTCTGTGCCTAATTCCAAACAATTAAACGTTTCCAATGTTCATAAAATTGTCTGTGCACTGTCCTACTTATTGTTTACATGTAAATTCAGTTAATTTATATGCCACACGATTGTTTTTCACTGTTTAACAATCACTTCATCAGTTCCACTGTGAATAATTTTAAAGTCCACTGCTCTGTTACATGAATTCTTAAAACCTGTATTTTCCCTGTAAAGTGCTGCAAATCCATGGGGCACCAAATGAAGCGTAGCGTTTTTACCTGTGCTAATATGCCTTGGTAGCTGTGCCTCTGTTGAATCTGGCTGAAAAGTATTGTCTAAAGTAGGCAAGATTTCAGTCCACATACTGTAATTGCACTTTTTGTTAAATAACCTACAGTTTATGGCCAGGTCAAGCCTCATTCACTATTAATTTCAGCACAGATAAACAGCTAGCCACATACTGTAACAGTTCTTGAACAACCAGATAGGCCTGTTGTGTCTCAGTGCTATTGTGTTAACAATATGGACGTTATCATTTCCTGATAAGTAATGTCAGTTCTGAGCTGTCACATGTGAAGTGCCTTTTGTTGCAGGCAGTTCACCATTGTTGATTTTAAGCGAGCACGCCATTCTGCAGTTAACCATCTCGTCACTTTGTTCACCCACATCATGAATGGTTTTGTGTGGAAGTCCCAGGCTGTGGTCATATTTTACGATTTGGAGATAGCCTATGACACCTGTTGGACGACTGGTATCCTCCGTACTCTCTACATATGCGTCTTCTGTGGTCGCCTGCCCCGTTTCGTTCAGGGATTTTTAAAAGAGTGAGCTTTCAAGGTATGTGTGGGTTCTGCCTTGTCGGACACTTTTATCCAGGAAAACGGTGTGCCTTGGCGTTTCATCCTGGGTGTCATCCTCTTTGGTATAACCATTAACCCTATAATGGCTTGTCTACTGCAGGACATCTCCAGCTCCCTTTTCGTTAATGATTTTGCCATTTATTGCAGTTCTCCATGGACCCGTCTCATCGAGCAGTGTCTTCAGCTATGTCTCAGTCGAGCACTGACAATGGCTTTCGTTTTTCCACTGTCAAAACCGTTTGTATGAATTTCTGGTGGTGCAATTGGTTTCTTCCACCATCTTTACATCTTGGGCCTGTTGCTCTTCCACTCGTTGAAACTACGAAATTCCTAGGGCTCATGCTCGAAAGGAACCTTTCTTGGTCCTCCCACATGTCTTACCTGGCAGCCCGTTGCACGCTCCTGGGGACCAGATCAAACCACTCTTTCATTTGTACTGGTCCCTTGTCCATTCGAAACTAGACTATAGGTGTTTCGTTTATGCATCTGCATGTCTGTTCCTCGTACGCCATCTCAATGCATCCCTCTTCTCTGTTGCCTCCTGGAGTTCGCTTTTGGCTCATGCTCGTGCAGCTGAACTTCGCGCTACGTGCAACTTTCCTGGTGGGTGTAAACCCTTCACTACCTTGGCTTCGGGTGGCGGCCTATGTTCACCTCGGCTTTCATTCACTTTCAAAGGATGCTACTCTAGCCTCGCTGTATTGCCTTCAGCTTCACAACCTTTGCACAGAACTTCATGGTAGTAACTTTATGTACACTGTTGGCTCTCAGACTGACCTTGATGTCAGGTTTGTCTTCGTCATTGGTGCCGGCATTTTTCAGTATCGGCTTCTGGAACACTACTCGGTATTTGTAGCAGAGCTCTTTGCTCTGTATCAGGCCACACAGTACAGCCAGCAACACAGGCTTTGCAATTGCGTCATCTGCTCCAACTCTCTCAGTGCCCTTCATAGCCTCTGTGTACTGTACGCTGTCCATCCCTTAGTGTAACAGGTCCAGGAAAGCTGTCACTTGCTCACTCTTGATGGTGCCACTGTTTTGTTTATGTGGGTTCCTGGTCATGTCGATCTGACAGGAAATGAGGCCGCTGACGCTGCAGCGAAGGTTGCATCCTCATACCTCATCTCGCTGGTTCTTACATACCCTCCAATTGATCTCTGTGTTGCCATCTGTCAGCAAGCGGTGTCACTTCGGCATCACCATTGGACATCCCTTCATGGGAACAAGCTCTGGGTTACCATTTTAGCTAAGTTATGTATCGGGCACTGTCTGTTTAGCCAGCGCCGTTCGTCAAGTGATGCTCCCCCACCACTTTATGTTCATTGCACTCAACATTTCACGGTTTGACATTTTTTTGATGGAATGCCCTTTTTTGTAACCATTTAGTTCTCCTTTGTGTTTGCTGTATGAATTACCGGCTGCTTTAGCAAAGGATGCGCAAGCTGTTTAACATGTTTTACTTTTTATGCATCATAGCAATATGGAAAAAGCCATTTAATAGATAGTTCATGACCTCTGTTTCTCTGCGGCGTATTTTACAGCCCTTTCTCCAAGTGCCTGTTTTTAGCTGTCTTCTCTTCGATCAATTGGGATTAACGTGTAGTTGTTTTTAACTCCTCTCTTTGTCTTTGTGTTCTACACTTCTGATATGGATGCGTATGACCCTAGTTGTTTTTGTGTCCTAAAACAAAACAGACAAACACATAATGTACTCTACTGATGTTCCATATTGAGATTATTAGAGTGCTCTATCGTAACAGTGAAGTGATCCAGAAGTTTGTGTGTGGCAAGTGAATCATTAATTCATTCTCCAGTTACATGGTCCTTTCAAATTGGTAGTCATATCAGAATGAACATGCCATGCACAGTAAGTATAATTTGGAAATAACAGTTCACAGTCTGATCCTTTGTCACAGTAAGCATATTGAAGATGAACACTGGTCATGAAAACAATTGCGAGTTCATTCAATTATTGAAAATCTGTCACTGAATGAACTCTTAAACATGAATTTAGATAAAACTCAGCATCTTTTGCAACTTGTGGTTTGCACTAACTGGTCCGCATACATTATGCAGTAATTTTGAACACAGATCTTGCTTATATCATAACCTTCACAGGCTGACTAAAATGGCTCCCTAAATTTACCTTTTACAAGTTTACAATTGTCAATGCTACTCTCAGATATTGTTGTCCACTGTCATTTTATAAGTTGCAATTAAACAGTTATATTCCCGATTAACTGAATAGTTCAGAGACTCCCTTCTGAATATGAACTTTTAGATACGACAATAATTCCTATGGAATTATGCTGTCTATTTTGCCAGAATGTCAGATCCTACTTCAGTACCAATGTTTTTGATGATAATGCTAATTACTCTAAAACTAAATGAATGCAAAAGTTGCTAACACATTTCCGACAATAGCTGGAGGGATACTTCAATTATTTGTATATGCATTTCATCTACTTTACCTCAAAATTAGCGATTACGTACATGTTTACTTGAACGACGACTACGAAGTTTTATATTGCAGGTATTTTGCAGTTAGCACAGTTTCTAGGTAATCAGATTTCACCAATAAATTCTGATAACAAAATGAATTTACTGGATAATAAATTGAAATTCTCTAAGCTCTGAGTTAGTATTACAGATTTTTGTTACCGTATGCATGTCATATGTGATAATCTCGAAGATATGGGGGAGAAAAATGGAATTTTGGGGGAAGGAAAACAGAAGGGAGGGAGGGAAATCTATATGCTTAGTTTCGTCTTTTCATTGTTTCTTCTGATTCAAACAGTTCTTTCTTAAATATATAATATTTGTAGGTTAATTTATCCTGCTCTCTTTCATTTAATTTATGCATTCTATCCAAGTCTTATGTTGGTTCTGGGGTACGTACGTGAAACTCTGAAGTACAAACCCATCAGATCCCATTGCTTTAATCAACACACCCCCTTTTCATACTTGAACAAATGACACGTTACTTGTTCAGTGGCCAGGTGGGTACTATAACTTTAGATTATCATGTATCTGAATTCTTGATTTCCCGTTGTTATTGTTGTCAGAATGTTTGCAGCCCTATGTAATGCATACTTTCAAACTGTAGTTGTTTTGTGTTTTGTTAAACTAGCTTAAAATGTTAATTTTGTATAGACTTTTCTTGCCACAAATCGCAGATCAAGTATTTAATAAATACTTTTTTAAGGTGGAGAAGATAATGGAAGTGCACCATAAAAGAAATGGAAAAAAAGAGTATTTGATCCACTGGCGAGGATACCCACACTCTCAAGATACTTGGGAACCAGAAGAGAACTTGGATTGTGAAGAACTAATACGAGAATTTGAAGAAAGAGTAAAAAAGGTGAGCTTTTCTTTTTCAGGAGCACTATAACATGGGATGTAGTGTAGTTAAGGCACTTTCAAGGCATGTAACTAAGTGCTACAGAGAAATAACAAATGAAATAAAACCTTTTTCTTTTCACATTTCCCACTAGTTAAGATTGTGACTTAACAAAATGCTTACTGGCTCTTCACAGCAAGCTACCAATGCTTAGAGTTACAGTGGGCTTACAAAAATAGAGACTGGTTTTCAGAGTTAGGATTATCTTTATCCTAGATAGCAGTGAAAATTTCTTGCATTACATTGTGCTGTTGTCAACACTGTCCCAACATTGTACATGCTTCATGAAGGTACTAAAGATTGCTGTCTTTCTGCATCACACTACGTTACTTTCCAAAACATGCTGCCAATCCACAAAAGTGGGTAATCTCAAAGACTTTAATGAAACATGTTAGAAACTCCGAGGTAGACATGACAAGCCAACAATCAGTCAAAAATAAGTCTGCTAATGTCTCTTTATGAATAAATCACCCACCACCACAAAAAAAGTTGATTGCCAAAAGCTGAATCTGTGTGAAGAACCCAAAGAGTTCGTGTACAGTTGACAAAAAAAACTGTACATAAGTGTCTTGATAAGCTCCAGTACTCTGGTTTTGTACAGCTTGCACCATTGGTAATACAGCACACACTGGCAACAGTGGCAGCACAATATATAGGACACTTCTGGGCAATGTATTTGTCCCCTTATTAGTGCAACAACTTTGCCTTGCTTTGATTTTCTGTTAACGCCTATAACAATCACATATTGTTTTATTTACACATTATAATGCTTGCTTTTATCTTTTTGAAAGACGAAGATGGTTCTGCCTTGAATCAACAAATAAAAACAAATCTGTGTAGTTGGGTTTTATTTATTTATTTTTTTACATTGTATTGTTTGTTGAGTGTGTTAGAAGCTTTATGAATACAGCCAAGGTGTACAGAACATAACACACTGTGCCACAGGCAGGTATATGACAAACAGTCATTTCTTGCCATGTGTCAGCATACATAGGTTCGTGCAGTGTGATAGTTTTAGTGCTCATGAAGCGGAGTAGACAATATTCCATTGGAACTACTGACGGCCGTGGGAGAGCCAGTCCTGACAAAACTCTACCATCTGGTGAGCAAGATGTATTAAACAGGCGAAATACCCTCAGACTTCAAGAAGAATATAATAATTCCAATCCCAAAGAAAGCAGGTGTTGACAGATGTGAAAATTACCAAACTATCAGCTTAATAAGTCACAGCTGCAAAATGCTAACACGAATTCTTTACAGACGAATGGAAAAACTAGTAGAAGCCAACCTCGGGGAAGATCAGTTTGGATTCCGTAGAAACACTGGAACACGTGAGGCAATACTGACCTTACGACTTATCTTAGAAGAAAGATTAAGGAAAGGCAAACCTACGTTTCTAGCATTTGTAGACTTAGAGAAAGCTTTTGACAATGTTGACTGGAATACTCTCTTTCAAATTCTAAAGGTGGCAGGGGTAAAATACAGCGAGCGAAAGGCTATTTACAATTTGTACAGAAACCAGATGGCAGTTACAAGAGTCGAGGGACATGAAAGGGAAGCAGTGGTTGGGAAGGGAGTAACACAGGGTTGTAGCCTCTCCCCGATGTTGTTCAATCTGTATATTGAGCAAGCAGTAAAGGAAACAAAAGAAAAATTCGGAGTAGGTATTAAAATTCATGGAGAAGAAATAAAAACTTTGAGGTTCGCTGATGACATTGTAATTCTGTCAGAGACAGCAAAGGACTTGGAAGAGCAGTTGAATGGAATGGACAGTGTCTTGAAAGGAGGATATAAGATGAACATCAACAAAAGCAAAACAAGGATAATGGAATGTAGTCTAATTAAGTCGGGTGATGCTGAGGGAATTAGATTAGGAAATGAGGCACTTAAAGTAGTAAAGGAGTTTTGCTATTTGGGGAGCAAAATAACTGATGATGGTCGAAGTAGAGAGGATATAAAATGTAGGCTGGCAATGGCAAGGAAAGCGTTTCTGAAGAAGAGAAATTTGTTAACATCCTGTATAGATTTAAGTGTCAGGAAGTCAGTTCTGAAAGTATTCATATGGAGTGTAGCCATGTATGGAAGTGAAACATGGACGATAAATAGTTTGGACAAGAAGAGAATAGAAGCTTTCGAAATGTGGTGCTACAGAAGAATGCTGAAGATTAGATGGGTAGATCACATAACTAATGAGGAAGTATTGAATAGGATTGGGGAGAAGAGAAGTTTGTGGCACAACTTGACCAGAAGAAGGGATCGGTTGGTAGGACATGTTCTGAGGCATCAAGGGATCACCAATTTAGTATTGGAGGGCAGCATGGAGGGTAAAAATCGTAGAGGGAGACCAAGAGATGAATACACTAAGCAGATTCAGAAGGATGTAGGTTGCAGTAGGTACTGGGAGATGAAAAAGCTTGCACAGGATAGAGTAGCATGGAGAGCTGCATCAAACCAGTCTCAGGACTGAAGACCACAACAACAACGAAGCAGCAGTCGGGTTTGACGTTCAACATCGCTGTGCCTAGAAATGGGTAAAGCAGTGGTTTGAGACAAGAGTAATGGCCAGTTTCAATGGTCAGGATTAGGAAAGGTGTCAAAGCTTCAGCAAGATGTGTGTTAATTGACACCAGTATAGAACGTCCCTTCTTGAACGCCACCCAACTCAAGAATGAGACAAATTTCTTTGGATACTTTCAAACTGTTCACAACCGCATACGAGTTCCCGGCATTAGTGTCCGTAGGGTTGCTGATGAAGGGACCCTCTCTGATTATCACAAACTTCATAGGCCTCCCTTTGCTGAATTGAATGCAGACCATGACTGGGACCACATCGTCTTTTCAGATGAATCGGTATTTAGCTCAGTGGATGTGAGTCCCATGATAGTCTACAGGCTATGGGGAGCACATTATAGTCTACAGGCTATGGGGAGCACATTACGGTCCACAATACATGGTGCCACATTTGCTTGTTGGTAGTACCACAGTATCATGCTGAGGGTGGATGACATCAAATGGGGCACAGATGTTTAACCATATTTTTGGTCACTTGCCACAGATCAGTATGTGCACATCTGAAATGCTCTGTGGTGCCGGCTGTTAGTATGCATTGTCCCAATGGAATGATCCAGTTTCAGCAGGAACACTCACCAATTCACACAAATCAAAGTGCTTGGCAGTGGTTTTTGCAACTGGCGATGTTGACATGATCGACTGGTCATTTCAAGTGCCAGATTTTAATCTCATTGAAAATCGGAGGGCAAAAATGAAGCATCACGTGAACATTTACTCATTGACATTGGCCACACACTCAACTGAAGGGGTGTAGTGTTCGATACATGGGAGAGTCTCGCAGATGATGTGTATTTCCGAAACTGACAGCCTCTGTGGCTGTCGGATGAGGCCGATATTGACGCCAATGATGGGGGAGACCTCACTAGCTTTATTCCTGATGTGAAACTTTCCTCGTCTTCCATTACTCCACTTTCTGTTACAATGTTTGACATGAGTGTATGCTTTTTACCTGGGAATCTACATGAAGTCATTATGCTTTAAATTTTATGTATTGAATTTGTGTACTTAACACTTGATGCATGTAAATTTGAAAATAGCTCAAACAAGTCAATATGAATCGAATTAGAAATGGTGTCCTAATTTTTTATATATATATATATATATATATATATATATATATATATATCCTTCCCTCTTTCCTGACGAGGCAACCATTGGTTGCGAAAGCTAGAATTTTGTGTGTATGTTTGTGTGTCTATCGACCTGCCAGCGCTTTTGTTTGGTAAGTTTCATCATCTTTCTTTTTTTTATATATATATATATATATATATATATATATATATATATATATAAACAGGTAAACCCGAAAATAATAATAACAATAATAAAAAAATTGCCAAGTGCTAGCCACATATTTTTCACAGCTTTTTAATTGTCTCGAACCCAAAGAGAGATTCCGAAAAGTGCAGCCAGAAATCTCACCACAGAACTCATCACCACCAACACAAGAAGAAATTTATGCGCGCATCAAGAAACTTAAAAGCAATAAAACATCAGGGGAGGACGGAATTGAGCAGAACTCTTGAAGAATTCATGCCCAAATTCACTCAAAAAAATTACTCAAATAATCCAAAACATCTAGCAAACCGAAAAAATCCTGAATGACTGGAAGATTGCTTCTGAACTGTGAATCACCTGACACATTCTTTGATTACCACGACAGCACCAAGCCTCCAAACTCACAACCCACGATGAAAGTAGTACTAACAGAAATCATCCCATCCTTGAAAAAGAACAAAGCATCAGGAGAAGACTCAATAGTGGCTGAACTATGGAGGGAGACAAGACTGTAAGCAAGTTGACAGAAATCTCAAAAAAACATTTGGGAGACTCAAACATTAATTAGTAACTGGAAGGGGACTTGACTGACATAGACAATTATCGAGGAATCTCATTGGTCTTATAAAGGATTTTCTCCAAGGCCTTACTAAACAGAGCCAAACCTCAACTGGACCCACAGCTAGGGGAATACCAGGCAGGATTTAGAAAGGATGCTCTTGTACTGAACAGATACTGAACCAGAAGTCAGTGTTACAAGTAAAACTGGCTGTTAAGAAATATATAATCATCTTCGTTGACTTCAAGAAGGCATATGACTCAGTTGGTAGACCTTTTCTCATGAAGATCCTGCAAGAACTAGGGCTAGATGAGAAGACCCACAGCCTTATCCAATAGACTTAAAGCAACACCAGGTCACGAGTAGAATTCAGGGGAACCCTCTCAGAAAGTTTTTAAATCAAATTGGGAATAAAACAGGGAGATGGTCTGTCCCACTCTCCTCTTAAACTGTATCCTGGAAAAGGTAATAAGAGAGTGGCGGAAGAAGTTAGCTTGAGAAGGGATTCCAAATGTTATCTCTCTTGGACATAAGTGCAATAGGCTCAGTGTTGATTGCTTGGCATTTTCTGATGACCTAGTTATCTGTTTTGAAGCCTTATATGCTTCAGAATATTTAATATTCAATAGGAAGGGATTTACTGAAAAGCTCGAAATCCAGGAGAGAAAGATAATGAGGAAGATACTGGGGCCAGTCAAGGAAGGTGACCCAACCGAGAGCTCTAAAAGGACAGTGAAAGAATCACAGATGTACCTTGGAGAAGATGTCTAGAATTTTATAGACACATTTACAGGATGCATCATGACAGATTGTCCAACCAGTTTCTCTGTTACTGGCAAAAGAGGAAGACCAAGTCACAATGGTTGACGGAAGTGGAGAAAGATCTTCAGGAACTAGGAATAACAGAAGGAAACTTGAAGGATCAGACAATACTCAGGAAGAAGCTTAGACAAAAGAGGTTCCAGGACAGACTACTGAGAAAGAAGACTTGTGTTCTCTGGACACAGGAGAGGAAGGAACAACACAACCAGAGGATGCGTAACTACTGGGCAAACGTCAAAGCCCACTCCAAATTCAATAGTTGAATGTCGTGGTCTTTTGTTGGCTTATACAAAAAAAATAATAATAATAATAAAACACTCTGCAGGTCTTAACATTGCTGTTTAATGTCCACACCTTAAGCGCAACAGCATTGATTGTCAGCAACTGTATATTCTTCCAGTTTGAAAGCAGGGTCACCACTTCTGAGGGAGTCCTGTCTTGCTTAAAATTTCTTGGAGTTTGACCCTGGCACTGGTCAGACAAGACCTCCACAAATACCAGAAAAACCTCGTAGAATAAAACTCCAAATACTGAACATTGCCTGGATTTATTATCCACAGACTAGCTCAAGTACAGTATCCTTGAACTTGATAATGTTGTGGCCTCGTACAGACTTCTGCAAACTTTCTCATTTCTTGGGATGAACATCAGAGACATGTTTAACATTGTTGAGAAGCCCGAACTACAGAACTTCGCTGGAAGTGTCTCCATGGTGCGGTGCACAGTTTTGCAGGATCAAAGGAAATACTGATGACAAAACAAGCATGTCGAATGGAGATCTTGCATCACTGCGCGACGCCTGAGGTGCACATCAGATGAAAAAAATGTGACCCGCTGAAACCAGAGTCACCCCCCATAAAGTGTCCTTGCACCCTCTTGCTATCAGATTAGAGGATGTATCATTACACAGTTTCAACCCATTGAATGCCAGTTTTGTTTTTCCTGATGGCAATATCCTCCAGAGTAGTCTCCACACAGAGACGCAAGTGGAGGCTATTTTTACCTCAGAATCAATTTACCCAAGACAGTGTCATCATTGTTAAGCCATACTGTGAAGTTGCAGGGCCGTGAAAAAAATCTAACTGCAATAGATTCGGCTCATATTATAATCAGGTAAATATGGTAAGTGTCATTTCTGTTCATCTGGTTGCATTATTGTGTACTTTTTTCAGTTACTTTCTTCACTATAATATAGCAGTTCTTTCTATGTACGGTCCAAATTCCATCGAGCTGTGTAACTTGGCAGTGACACGTCTTGCGAAAGTTACTTTTGTCCTTCAGTTTTGCACATCATTGTGTTATAGTAAGAAATACTATAATACGCCCGAAATTTATGAATTAAACAATGCAAGTACCAAAAACACGCAAAGAAATTAAGAATTAAACTATGTAACAAATAACTGAGCTAGGAGTATACGACTTTCTGCTGGCAGCTGCTTATGCAACGGCGGCAGAGAGCAGTGTAAAATCGCGTAGTGAATAGTGTAAAATCGCATAGTCTCCTTCCACCGTCGAGCAGTGTGTCAGCAGTGTGCAAGTAGCAGCATTACTGCATACACTAGGCAATCTTGTACGAGGGCCGTTCAGAAAATAACCTCCGGTTGATTTAAAAAAATACACCAAGTTAAATAAAAATATTTTAATATATACATCTTACAACTACATCTTTGCACTATTTTTCTACATAGTCTCCATAGCGATTGAGGCACTTATCATATCTCTTCACAAGCTTTGAAATTCCTTCTGCATAAAAATCACCCGCTTGTGCCTGGAGCCAGCCTGTGACCGCATCTTTGAGCTCTTCGTCGTCATCAAACCGCTGTGACCCGAGCCATTTCTTCAAATGCATGAAGAGGTGATAATCACTTGGCGCCAGGTGTGGGCTGTAAGGTGGATGGTTGATAACGTCCCACTTGAAGGACTCAAGAAGGGCCGTTGTTCTGCGAGCAGAGTGAGGACGGGCGTTATCGTGCAAAAAAACGATACCGGAAGTCAGCATACCACGGCGTTTGTTCTGTATAGCCCGTCGTAACTTTTTTATTGTTTCACAGTACATGTCTTGATTAATGGTCGTACCACGTTCCATGAATTCAACCAACACCCCTTTGGCATCCCAAAACACCGTTGCCATCAGTTTTCTGGCAGAAAAATCTTGCGAGGCTTTTCTTGGTTTGGTAGGCGAATTTGAATGTGCCCACATCTTTGATTGTTCTTTTGTCTCAGGGTTCACGTACTTAATCCAGGTTTCGTCACCGGTCACGATTCTGTTTAACAATGGTTCTCCTTCGTCCTCATAGCGTGACAGAAAGTCTAATGCAGAGGCCATTCTTTGAGTTTTGTGGTGGTCAGTAAGAATTTTGGGCACCCATCGTGCACAGAACTTAAGGTAACCCAATCTTGCTGTCACTATCTCGTACAAGAGAGTCCTAGAAATCTGTGGAAAACCAGTAGACAACTCCGACATTGAGAAACATCGATTTTCACGAACTTTTGCATCAACTGTCTGAACGAGTTCGTCAGTTACCAATGATGGTCTACAACTCCTCTCTTCATCATGAATGTTTTCTCGTCCACTTTTAAATAAACGTACCCATTCACGGACAACTCCTTCACTCATAACTCTTGGTCCGTACATGGCACAAAGCTCACGATGAATAGCTGCTGCAGAATATCCTTCGGCTGTAAAAAGCCTTATGACTGCACGCACTTCACATTTGGCGGGGTTTTCTATTGCAGCACACATTTCAAACTGCCACAAAAACTAAACTAGCGCAGGTACGACGTTCACTCGACCACGGCTTGATGCCGACTGACCTGTTGAGTGCGTGAACGCACAGATGGCGTCGCTACTCCCCCCACAACCCGCACTGTGACCAATCGGAGGTTACTTTCTGAACTGCCCTCGTATTTTAATAACCGTTTAAATTTTGTGTCAATTTGTTTGTGCTCTCTGTTCATTAGTTCAGACGTTCTTTGCACAACAGTTTTTAGCATGGGTAGGGACTGCAACTGCTGTGTTCAGATGCAGGCTGAGTTGACATCCCTTCGCTTCCAGCTTCAGGCAGTGTTGGCTTCGGTCACACAGCTTGAGGCTGTTGCCAATGGGCATCACTGTGGGGGTCTGGATGGGGGTTTGTCGGGGACGGCCAGCTCGTCCCATGCATCCCTCGATCGGGCTACGACTGTGGCTGCCCAGGATACTGCCCACATTGAGGCTGATCTCTCACCTGTGGTAGAGGGGGAGGTCGTCTCGAGGTGTGGCAGGGGGCGAAAGACATTCCGGAGGGCTGAACGGAAGGCCTCTCCAGTTTGTCTGACAAACCGATTTCAGGCGCTGTCTCAGGCTGATACTGATCTTCGGCCGGACATGGCTGCTTGTCCTGTTCCAGAGGTTGCCCCTCAGTCTGCAAGATCCGGGCGGTCGCAGAGGGTGGGCTTACTGGTAGTTGGGAGCTCCAACGTCAGGCGCGTAATGGGGCCCCTTAGGGATATGGCAGCAAGAGAGGGGAAGAAAACCAATGTGCACTCCGTGTGCATACCGGGGGGAGTCATTCCAGATGTGGAAAGGGTCCTTCCGGATGCCATGAAGGGTACAGGGTGCACCCATCTGCAGGTGGTCGCTCATTGCGGCACTAATGATGTGTGTCGCTATGGATCGGAGGAAATCCTCTCTGGCTTCCGGCGGCTATCTGATTTGGTGAAGACTACCAGTCTCGCTAGCAGGATGAAAGCAGAGCTCACCATCTGCAGCATCTTCGACAGGACTGACTGCGGACGTTTGGTACAGAGCCGAGTGGAGGGTCTGAATTAGAGACTGAGACGGTTCTGCGACCGTGTGGGCTGCAGATTCCTCAACTTGCACCATAGGGTGGTGGGGTTTCGGGCTCCGCTGGATAGGTCAGGAGTCCACTACACGCAGCAAGCGGCTACACGGGTAGCAGGGGTTGTGTGGCATGGACTGGGCGGTTTTTTAGGTTAGATGGCCTCGGGCAAGTACAGAAAGCGCAACAGCCTCAAAGGGTGCAGGGCAAAGTCAGGACATGCGGTGACCAAGCAGCAATCGGTATTGTAAATGTAAACTGTCGAAGCTGCATTGGTAAAGTATCGGAACTTAAAGCGCTGATAGAAAGCACCGAAGCTGAAATCGTTATAGGTACAGAAAGCTGGCTGAAGCCAGAGATAAATTCTGCCGAAATTTTTACAACGGCACAGGCGGTGTTTAGAAAGGATAGATTGCATGCGATCGGTGGTGGCGTGTTTGTCACTGTTAGTAGTAGTTTATCATGTAGTGAAGTAGAAATGGATAGTTCCTGTGAATTATTATGGGTGGAGGTTAATAATTGGCTCCTTTTACCGATCTCCCGACTCAGCAGCATTAGTGGCTGAACAACTGAGAGAAAACTTGGAATACATTTCACATAAATTTTCTCAGCATGTTATATATAGTCTTAGGTGGAGATTTCAATTTACCAGATATAGACTGGGACACTCAGATGTTTAGGACGGGTGGTAGGGACAGAGCATCGAGTGGCATTATACTGGGTGCACTATCCGAAAATTACCTCGAGCAATTAAACAGAGAACCGACTCGTGGAGATAACATCTTGGACCTACTGATAACAAACAGACCCGAACTTTTCGACTCTGTATGCGCAGAACAGGGAATCAGTGATCATAAAGCCATTGCAGCATCTCTGAATATGGAAGTTAATAGGAATATAAAAAAAGGGAGGAAGGTTTATCTGTTTAGCAAGAGTAATAGAAGGCAGATTTCAGACTACCTAACAGATCAAAACGATAATTTCTGTTCCGACACTGACAATGCTGAGTGTTTATGGAAAAAGTTCAAGGCAATCGTAAAATGCGTTTTAGACAGGTACGTGCCGAGTAAAACTGTGAGGGACGGGAAAAACCCACCGTGGTACAACAACAAAGTTAGGAAACTACTGCGAAAGCAAAGAGAGCTTCACTGCAAGTTTAAACGCAGCCAAAACCTCTCAGAAGCTAAACGATGTCAAAGTTAGCGTAAGGAGGGCTATGCGTGAAGCGTTCAGTGAATTCGAAAGTAAAATTCTATGTACCGACTTGACAGAAAATCCTATGAAGTTCTGGTCTTACGTTAAATCAGTAAGTGGCTCGAAACAGCATATCCAGACACTCCGGGATGATGATGGTATTGAAACAGAGGATGACACGCGTAAAGCTGAAATACTAAACACCTTTTTCCAAAGCTGTTATTACAGAGGAAGACCCCACTGCAGTTCCTCCTCTAAATCCTCGCACAAACGAAAAAATGGATGACATCGAAATAAGTGTCCAAGGAATAGAAAAGCAACTGGAATCACTCAACAGAGGAAAGTCCACTGGACCTGATGGGATACCAATTCGATTCTACACAGAGTACACGAAAGAACTTTCCCCCCTTATAACAGCCGTGTACCGCAAGTCTCTAGAGGAACGGAAGGTTCCAAATGATTGGAAAAGAGCACAGAAGGCGTTCGATACAGTTCGGCACTGTCGCCTGATAAACGAAGTAAGAGCCTACGGAATATCAGACCAGCTGTGTGGCTGGATTGAAGAATTTTTGGCAAACAGAACACAGCATGTTGTTATCAATGGAGAGACGTCTACAGACGTTAAAGTAACCTCTGGCGTGCCACAGGGGAGTGTTATGGGACCATTGCTTTTCACAATATATATAAATGACCTAGTAGATAGTGTCGGAAGTTCCATGCGGCTTTTCGCGGATGATGCTGTAGTATACAGAGAAGTTGCAGCATTAGAAAATTGTAGTGGTGCAGGGAGTGGCAACTGACCCTTAACGTAGACAAATGTAATGTATAGCAAATATATAGAAAGAAGGATCCTTTATTGTATGATTACATGATAGCGGAACAAACACTGGTAGCAGTTACTTCTGTAAAATATCTGGGAGTATGCGTGTGGAACGATTTGAAGTGGAATGATCATTTAAAATTAATTATTGGTAAGGCGAGTACCAGGTTGAGATTCATTGGGAGAGTCCTTAGAAAATGTAGTCCATCAACAAAGGAGGTGGCTTACAAAACACTCGTTCGACCTATACTTGAGTATTGCTCATCAGTGTGGGATCCGTACCAGATCGGGTTGACGGAAGAGATAGAGAAGATCCAAAGAAGAGCGGCGCGTTTCGTCACAGGGTTATTTGGTAACCGTGATAGTGTTACGGAGATGTTTAGCAAACTCAAGTGGCAGACTCTGCAAGAGAGGCGCTCTGCATCGCAGTGTAGCTTGCTCGCCAGGTTTCGAGAAGGTGCGTTTCTGGATGAGGTATCGAATATATTGCTTCCCACTACTTATACCTCCCGAGGAGATCACGAATGTAAAATTAGAGAGATTAGAGCGCGCACGGAGGCTTTCAGACAGTCGTTCTTCCCGCGAACCATACGCGACTGGAACAGAAAAGGGAGGTAATGACAGTGGCACGTAAAGTGCCCTCCGCCACACACCGTTGGGTGGCTTGCGGAGTATAAATGTAGATGTAGATGATATCTTCACTGGTACATCAAAGGTATGGCATCACCACTGGCCTTGACACATCAGAAAAATATCGGCTGCTATAAAAATTACAAACCATGCAAACAAAAAATGATTGTGTTTTGAAAAAGATCACCCTATACCATGCCAGTTATTGGTCTTTTGTGATGAAGATAACTGCAATCAAGCAACAACAGTTCTCTTCAGAGTTTCCTCACACAGATACGCCTATCATGGTACTGTATGCAGAACCGAGACTCATCAGAGAGACATGGTGTCACTCCTGTTTCTAGTGTTCTCTTTAGGCATACCACTGTTGGAACACCTGCTGCTGCATCGAGTGAAGTTGCAACAATGGGCACTGTGCTGACTGTCCGTAGTGCTCCATACATTGTTGCACTGTCTGTGTAAAACTTATCTTGCTGTAAACAAGCTCATATACTGACTAAAAGTATGTGCACCTGTACGATCCTGCATGGCCAAGCTAACAATATGTATGTCCTCTCGGGTGCTAAATATGTGGGGCCATTGAGTTCGTTTATGACCCTTCTGAACCCATCGATTCTATCTCTGCCTGGCAGTCGTGGAATCTCGACTAACCTCAGAAGCAGTGTTACGGAACAATAAACTGCAGTCATATTAAGCGTTGATCGTATCACTGTTGAACTCTGACATGCTGGTAGGGTTTCTCCTGACATGAGTCATAATATGATTTTCTCATCATCACCCAACATCCAGATGAGATTTCTGAATGAAAAACACTTTGTGTCATCTTTCTTTGAATATACAGTGTAGACACTATTGCATGTACCTACTGTGAGCAGAGGCACTAATTTGCTAATCATTTTCGTACCAATGAATGTAGTACATTTTACACCAGTTCGACGTTAGTTGTGTAAGACTCATTTCCCATAATTCTTTTTATAGGTTTGATTATTTATGTAACTTTACGTTTTTTAATGATGTTCTGTTATACAGGAACATTAATTGCATGATGCATACATTACAAAATGGTAGTTTCAGACTGAAGTGTACAAGGGGTAGTCATAAAATTTTAATAATGACTTTGAAAAAATAATGTTATGTAATTATTTCTTTAGTTGTGCAGTTGTTGTGCAGATTGAAATCCCAACCCCATAGTGCTTTAGCACACCACTAGCCAAAACAAAATGGTACAGCCCATCAATAAAGTGGGTTATTGTGCAGCTGCTTCAGATCAGTTTAGATGACTTCTTTACTCTTCTGGATTGGCCCAATGCTCAACATTTCTGTTACCTTTGAAACAAATTACCACGTAGTATGTAATTGGTGTGCTCCAGTTTCTTTTATCTGCTCTAGTGGTGTGCTGCAGTATTCTTGTACAGGATTTCCATGTATATCAGGACTGCAGACTTGTACCTACAAGTAAATGAAAAAATTAATTACATAACATTATATCCCTCTGTGTTTCAAAGAGTTTGAGGCTACTTGGCAGAGTCTAAGGGTACATTTCTGCTGCTGTGAATTGCCACAGACCTCAAATTTGTAGTCTGTATCTGCGTATTCTGAGAAAACCATTCCTATCTGCAAACTCACAGAGCTACTTTCAAAATTTGCTCGATGAACAGTTACTCGTGTACACATCATAAAAAATATACAGTAGTCCTAAGGCATCCTGCCCCATTTTTCATGTGGGTCACATTCAGTTTTATAAACTTGTTTGGCAAAAAAGAGTAATACTACAAAAATTGAAGGTTTTATATTTATAGATGAATGTAAAAAATACTTTGTTGTAGGCTAAGAACCTCAACGTGCGTGAATTGAGAACTGACCCAGCGCACACAAATAGATACGCTGAAGAACAGTCTGCCAAAAGGCAGAGTAAGCGGGGGAAAGGCAAGAAGAGGTAGGTTTCATTGAAAGTTACCAAATAGACAAAATAAAACCATTAGGCCCTCTAAAATGAAGTAAGCCTTTACTGTATTAATGTCTTTCTTAGAATATTAAGTTGTTGTGAATCCTTTTCCTATTTTACACTTGGCTAGATAGTTTGAAGTCGTACATGCTCTCGAAGTAAATTCATTTTGTGAACACTGCAGTTTGTAAGGAATTGGCGCAGTAAGATAATTGACGTTCAAATGTGACAGCATGACATAAGGCTAGAAGGAAGCTATTGTGTTTGGACGTGCTCATGACATAACCTTGAATGAAGTTGCCTTATTTGTCAGTGTATCAACTGCCCAATATGTCTACAAGGAATGGTGTACTGCTAGCAGCCATGGAACACAGAGTAAGTTCAGCACAGAGTTAGTTCTGTGATGTTTTGAGATATTCGTACAAGACCTACACCCACTCATTCAGGTTACCATGAACATGAATGCACTTATTTCATTATTCTCTGTGAAAAAGTGTTGCTCTCTTTCCTATATATTCATGATGAGCATGCTGCGGACAGTAACTTCCTCCAGTGTGACAACAGCCCTGCACACATAAATTCGTGGTTTGATAAACATGCGAGCATTGTACCATTCCTCAGTTTGTATGCTAAATTGCACAGTCATAATCCCAAAGAAATTGCTTGGGACTATTTGGAACAGTATGAAGGGGGACCCAAAATTAACTATAAAGCTGCACGTGATGTACTTGAAGTACCACATTGCACTGCCCAAGGGCTGTTGTAGGGTCTCTACCAAGAAATCCACCAGGCAGTGTCAACAGACAGCGACTAGTATGGTTTCTCTGGCAGTTCTGTGAGTGTGCATACAGTGCAGATGTGACATAAGAAAATGGCTACTTCTTACAAACAATGTGTGACTGTGAATTTTTTTTTTTTTTTTTCCGGCAAGAACTCAGCGGAAACTGTTGTGTTGGTTCAGACAGCTTACAAAGAACATACTCTTAGTAAAACTCAAATTATGAATGGTTTCTCTCAGTTTGAAAAAAAAAAATGGCCATTAAATATGTCCCGTTCCGGTCACCCTTCAGCTGCTTAAAGCGAGGACAACTCCAGCCAAATCCATGGTCTGATCAATGAACATTGTCGCAGGACAATCGACCAGCTTGAGGACTTACCTGGGATGTTCTGGATGCTCAAGTCAATGCATTTTGACCATTGACTTGGGGATGCAAAGAGTGGCAGCAAATTATGAGCTGAGGCTTCTCGCCGGATATCAAAAGGATCATCGCATTCAAGCTTGTCATGAAATAAGGACTCATTCTTAGATGATCAAATTTTTTTCAGTAAAATTGTCCCAGGCTACGATTCATGGTACTATGTGGGTACAATCCAGACAGTAAATAAGAGTCAGTTCCATGGAAGTCAACTGGCTCACCTCATCCAAAAGAAACTCAGCAGGTGAAATTAAATGTGAAGGTGATGTTGATCTATTTTTTGACATCAAAGGGACTACAAACACAGAATTTGTTCCTCAAAACTAGACAATAAATCTACAATTCTATTTGGAGTGTGAAATGGGCGTGCAGATGTTTGATGTGAAAACATATGCCTTTGTGGAATTTCAGCGAGTAGCTCCTGCATCGTGACATGCTCCCACACACATGGCTCTTAGTGTTTGCCAGTTTCTGTCCTCATTGAAGACGACCACCGTGATCCATGCATCATATTCACCAAAAACATCCTTGGAATTCTTCCTTTTCCCCAGGATGAAAAGAAATTTGAAAGGGAAGCGTTTTGCTGATGTCAAAGACATAAAATGCAAATTTTACAAAGTTTCTAGCAGGTATTGAAGGGTTAATTTATAGGTGCCTCCACCACTGGAGTAAATACATTCTTGGACAAGTGCATTAATGCTAATGGAGCGTACTTTGGAGGAGATTACGGTTGTATTTGAAAAACAATGAAGTACATGTTTCCTACAAAGAAATTCCGGTTATTTTTGGGTCCCACCATCATAGGTGACACACAGCGCTAAACATCCTAGCAATTTGGTAGCTTCACGGGATCTAATCATGAATGAATGAATTCAACTGGATGTGGCATTCCTGAAGAAACTTATGGACTCTTATTACTTGCCGAATCAAGTCTGTTATCAAGGCTAGAGGGTGCGTTTAGGCAGTATTAGTGTGTTGTCTCCTGTGTACTTACGTGTATGAGAATAGATCACTACTCACCTGGAGAGAGGAAGGTTGTTATCTAAACTGTGTTCTAAGTTCATCCTTTGGAAAACTAACTACTCACTCTTCCAGCACCACCATCAAAAACTCCCAGTGTTACAGATGGGAGTGTGTGTTTAGCAGTATGAAGGACTTTGTCAGTAGCTTGGCGGGTAATCTTTCTTCTCAATATGTCTACCACTCATGTTTTTTCTATCCCGTAAGTGGTGGTCTGTGCTCATATAGATATTTATTTCACAATGAATTTGTTTTAAAATATATTTAAAGTGTTTTGAACAGTATACTGTCATTCAGTGACCTTGTACAGCAAGACCATTTTTTGTTGCAGGACGACATATTATGATACTGAATAAACTGCAGAAAGAAACAAAAAATGGTGCAGGTGTGATATTAGTCACATGCCATGGCTGTCAGAATGGTGTTAAAACCTTTTTATATCTTCTTTTAATGCAGTCTAGTAGTATTTGATTTTGTGTGCAGTTTTATAGAAATGACCAATTTTTAAAGTTGTACAATCAGACTGTGTTCATTAATTGTGAAATTTTAATAATAATCTCTTAGACTATTATTATTAATGCATATTTCAAAGATTTCAGAAGTACACGGCCATAAGTTGCAATATAGTAGGGCACTATATCCTAAGATAAATAAGTTACTATAACTGTGATGATAGTTTGGTTTGAAATATTTACTTCATGAGACGCATAAATCAAATAGTTCTACTATATTATTATTAATATTTAAGTTACTGTATATGTAAAACAAGTCATGTACTTCGTCATTATATTATAAACATAAATTAAATTTGTAGAAAAGACTATATAATTCTCTGAATATTACTCATTTTAAGAGCTCTGTTATAGTTTTCAAACATACCTAATTATGGACCAAAACATTGATCACCTAAGCATCATGACTGGCAGTGAAAGAGTAAATTACATACAGCATAAGTAAAATATGTTTTGGCTGTAAAACCAGATGTAGTCCTCACCCTCCTCCAAATATAAATGTGAAAACTAAAATGAATAATCTAAGTTGCTCATACTTCTCTGGAGGCCTTTTGATTTGACAGTTGATGTATTAATGACACTACTTATTTCATTAGGCAGCTTCTCATTTGGCTGTAATGAGGCAGAGGAGACACTGTTCTAGATCTTTACTCGACAGAAAACGTGGAACATGAATCAGCTTTATACCTCTTCAGTGGTAGCCAACAACCACTAGGCCAGAGTGATGCTATTTGTTAAAATAGTTTCTGTGGCTATAAAGTAACTTCAATTTTCTTTGCCACAAATTGTAGCAGAGCCCCATCAGTTCATTTTATTTCATGACATTCTGTAAAACAAACGGGCATCTGTCATAAATCCCAAGCTTTTGTATCAAAGCTACAGCTACCTTTGCCTAACACAGTAGCACGGTCTTAAGATAGTTTTTTTATTTATTGTGGCAAAATTAGGGCCCTCTTACATCTAACTGGCCCGTTTATGTTGCATTCATTATGACACACAAATCATAAGAGGTCTTCATATAACATGGAATCCAATACTTAGCAATAAGTGATATAAATACTGGAAACAGTAGTAACTATAGCGAATGCATTAAAAGTTCAGTACCACTTTTCCAAGAACAAATATAAAGACAAATTACTTGGGGTACTGACAGCAATTGGATGTGAGAAGGGGGGAGCATTTGCATTATTGTTTTTGCACAGAAAACTATCCAAATGCGGAAAAATTACAATTCACAAAAGAGAGAGCTTTGATGTTGTCCCTCTGTATGATATACAGGGTGGTCCATTGATAGTGACCGACCCAAATATCTCACGAAATAAGCATCAAACGAAAAATCTACAAAGAACGAAACTCGTCTAGCTTGAAGGTGGAAAGCAGATGGCGCTATGGTTGGCCCACTAGATGGTGCTGCCATAGGTCAAACGGATATCAACTGCGGTTTTTTAAATAGGAACCCCCATTTTTTATTACATATTCGTGTAGTACGTAAAGAAATATGAATGTTTTAGTTGGACCACTTTTTTCGCTTTGAGATAGATTGTGCTATAATAGTCATAAACGTATAAGTACGTGGTATCACGTAACATTCCGCCAATGTGGACGGTATTTGCTTTGTAATACATTACCCGTGTTAAAATGGACCGTTTACCAATTGCGGAAAAGGTCGATATCGTGTTAATGTATGGTTATTGTGATCAAAATGCCCAACGAGCGTGTGCTATGTATGCTGCTCGATATCCTGGACGACATCATCCAAGTGTGCGGACCATTCGCCGGATAGTTACATTATTTAAGGAAACAGGAAGCGTTCAGCCACATGTGAAACGTCAACCACAACCTGCAACAAATGATGTCCAAGTAGGTGTTTTAGCTGCTGTTACGGCTAATCCGTACATCAGTAGCAGACAAATTGCGCGAGAATCAGGAATCTCAAAAACGTCTGTGTTGAGAATGCTACATCAACATCAATTGCACCCGTACCATATTTCTATGCACCAGAAATAGCATAGCAACGACTGTGAACGTCGTGTACAGTTCTGCCACTGGGTACACGAGAAATTACAGGATGATAACAGATTTTTTGCACACGTTCTATTTAGCGACGAAGCTGTGTCGCACGGTACACCCCAGGTGTTGCATGCTTCACCCACTGACCCTGCTGTCGAGACATCTTCGCGGGTACTGTTTGCGGTTGGGCCACCCTCTCCCCAAGGGGAGAGGCGGGTTCAGCGGCGTTCTCAGCACACAAGACGGAGGGTCAGTGTGGACATGTGGCCGCTCCTTCAGCAAGGTCCGAGCAGGCACACGGGGGGGAGGGGTTTATTAGTGATTGGGAGCTCCAACGTTAGGCGGGTGATGGAGCCCCTTAGGGAAATAGCGCAAAGGTCGGGGAAGAAGGCCAGTGTTCACTCTGTCTGCTTGCCGGGGGGTCTCATCCGAGATGTGGAGGAGGCCCTGCCGGCAGCGATAGAGAGCACTGGGTGCATCCACCTCAAATTGTTGCTCATGTCGGCACCAAAGGCTCCTGCCGTCTGGGTTCAGAGGTCATCCTCAGTTCATACAGGCGGTTGGCGGAGTTGGTGAAGGCGGAAAGCCTCGCTCGTAGGGTGGAATCTGAGCTAACTATTTGTAGTATCGTTCCCAGAACCGATCGCGGTCCTCTGGTTTGGAGCCGAGTGGAAGGCTTTAACCAGAGGCTCAGACGATTCTGCGGAGATCTGGAGTGCAAATTTCTCTACCTCCACTATCGGGTGGAGAAGTGTAGGGCCCCCTGAATAGGTCAGGCGTGCACTACACACAGGAAGTGGCTACAAGGATAGCGGAGTACCTGTGGAGTGCACATGTGGGTTTTTCAGGTTAGAGAATTCCCTCCCTAGGCCCGACAAGACGCCTCCTGAGACACGGCAAGGTAGGAGTGGGCAAAATGCAACAGGGAATAACAATATTAATATGCTAATAGTAAACTGCAGGAGCATCTATAGAAAGGTCCCAGAACTGCTCATTAATAAACAGTCACAGTGCCCACGTAGTACTAGGGACAGAAAGTTGGCTGAAACCAGATGTAAACAGTAATGAAATTCTAAACTCAGATTGGAATGTATACCGCAGAGACAGGCTGGACAGTGAAGGGGGAGGCGTGTTTATAGTGATAAGAAGTGCAACAGTATCAAAGGAAATTGACGGAGATCCGAAATGTGAAATAATTTGGGTGAAGGCCACGGTTAAAGCAGGCTCAGACATGGTAATTGGATGTCTCTGTACGCCCCCTGGCTCAGCAGCTGTTGTGGTTGAGCACCTGAAGTATAAAAGTGCATTACCTGAAAACTACCTTGAGCAGTTAAACAGAGAACTGACTCGTGGTGATAGCAAATTAGACCTTGTGGTGACAAACATGGTTACTGCATCTATGATTTCAGCCGTAAATAGAAATATTAAAAAAGGTAGGAAGATTTTTCTGTTTAGCAAATGTGACAAAAAGCAGATTACAGAGTACCTGACGACTCAACACAAAAGTTTTGTCTCAAGTACAGATAGTGTTGAGGATCAGTGGACAAAGTTCAAAACCACCATACAATATGCGTTAGATGAGTATGTGCCAAGCAAGATCGTAAGAGATGGAAAAGAGCCACCGTGGTACAACAACCGAGTTAGAAAACTGCTGCAGAAGCAAAGGGAACATCACAGCAAACATAAACATAGCCAAAGCCTTGCAGACAAACAAAAATTACTCGAAGCGAAATGTAGTGTGAGGAGGGCTATGCGAGAGGTGTTCAATGAATTCGAAAGTAAAGTTCTGTGTACTGAATTGGCAGAAAATGCTAAGAAATTTTGGTCTTATGTCAAAGCGGTAGGTGGATCAAATCAAAATGTCCAGACACTCTGTGACCAAAATGGTACTGGAACAGAGGATGACAGACTAAAGGCCGAAATACTAAATGTCTTTTTCCGAAGCTGTTTCACAGAGGAAGACTGCACTGTAGTTCCTTCTCTAGATTGTCGCACAGATGACAAAATGGTAGATATTGAAATACACGATAGAGGGATAGAGAAACAATTAAAATCCCTCAAAAGAGGAAAGGCCGCTGGACCTGATGGGATACCAGTTCAATTTTACACAGAATAAGCGAAGGAACTTGGCCCCCCTTCTTGCAGCGGTGTACCGTAGGTCTCTAGAAGAGCGTAGCGTGCCAAAGGATTGGAAAAGGGCACAGGTCATCCCCTTTTTCAAGAAGGGACGTCTAACAGATGTGCGAACTATAGACCTATATCTCTTAACATCAATCAGTTGTATAATTTTGGAACACGTATTATGTTCGAGTATAATGACTTCTCTGGGGACTAGAAATCTACTCTGTAGGAATCAGCATGGGTTTCGAAAAAAACAATCGTGTGAAACCCAGCTCGCGCTATTCGTCCACGAGACTCAGAGGGCCATAGACACGGATTCCCAGGTAGATGCCGTGTTTCTTGACTTCCACAAGGCATTCAGTACAGTTCCCCACAGTCGTTTAATGAACAAAGTAAGAGCATATGGACTATCAGACCAATTGTGTGATTGGATTGAAGAGTTCCTAGATAACAGAATGCAGCATGTCATTCTCAATGGAAAGGAAGTCTTCCGAAGTAAGAGTGTTTTCAGGTGTGCCACAGGGGAGTGTCGTAGGACCATTGCTATTCACAATATACATAAATGACCTTGTGGATGACATCGGAAGTTCACTAATGCTTTTTGCGGATGATGCTGTGATATATCGAGAGGTTGTAACAATGGAAAATTGTACTGAAATCCAGGAGGATCTGCAGCGAATTGACGCATGGTGCAGAGAATGGCAATTAAATCTCAATGTAGACAAGTGTAATGTGCTGCAAATACATAGAAAGAAAGATCCCTTATCATTTAGCTACAATACAGCAGGTCAGCAACTGGAAGCAGTTAATTCCATAAATTATATGGGAGTAAGCATTAGGAGTGATTTAAAATGGAATGATCCTATAAAGTTGATCTTCAGTAAAGCAGATGCCAGACAGATTGATTGGAAAAATCCTAAGGAAATGCAATCCAAAGACAAAGGAAGTAGGTTACAGTATACTTGTTCTTCCACTGCTTGAATACTGCTCAGCAGTGTGGGATCCGTACCAGATAGGGTTGATAAAAGACATAGAGGATCATTTAGTAATCGCGAAAGCGTTACGGAGATGATAGATAAACTCAAGTGGAAGACTCTGCAGGAGAGACGCTCAGTAGTTCGGTACGGGCTTTTATTGACGTTTCGAGAACATACCTTCACCGAGGAGTCAAGCAGTATATTGCTCCCTCCTACGTATATCTCGCAAAGAGACCGTGAGGATAAAATCACAGAGATTAGAGCCCACACAGAAGCATACCGACAATCCTCCTTTCCACCTTTCCACGAACAATACGAGACTGGAATAGAAGGGAGAACCAATAGAGGTACTCAGGGTACCCTCCACCACACACCGTCAGGTGGCTTGCGGAGTATGGATGTAGATGTAGATGCATCATTCACCAACAGTGGTAACGTAAACCGGAATAATATGCACTATTGGGCAATGGAAAATCCACGATAGTTGCGACGAGTAGAACATCAGCGACCTTGTATGTATGGTGCGGCATTATGGGACTAAGGATAATTGGCCCCTATTTTATCGATGGCAATCTAAATGGTGCAATGTGTGCTGATTTCCTACATAATGTTCTACCGATGTTACAACAAGATGTTTCACTGCATGACAGAATGGTGATGTACTTCCAACGTGATGGATGTCTGGCACATAGCTCGCATGCTGTTGAAGCGGTATTGAATAGCATATTTTATGACAGGTGGATGGGTTGTCGAAGCACCATACCGTGGCCCACACGTTCACCGGATCTGACATCCCTGGATTTCTTTCTGTGGGGAAGGTTGAAGGATATTTGGTATCTTGATCCACCGACAATGCCTGACAACATGCGTCAGAGCATTGTCAATGCATGTGTGAACATTACGGAATGCGAACTACTAGCTGTTGAGAGAAATGTCATTACACGTATTGCCAAATGCATTGAGGTTGCCGGACATAATTTTAAGCATTTATTGCATTAATGTAATATTTACAGGTAATCACGCTGCAGCAGCATGCATTCTCAGAAATGATAAGTTCACAAAGGTACATGTATCACATTGGAACAACCAAAATAAAATGTTCAAATGTACATACGTTCTGTATTTTAATTTAAAAAACCTACCTGTTACCAACTGTTCGTCTAAAATTGTGGGCCATATATTACAGCGCCATTCATCACAAAGCGAAAAAAGTGGTCCAACTAAAACATTCATATTTCTTTACATACCACACGAATATGTAATAAAAAATGGGGGTTCCTATTTTAATAAAACACAGTTCATATCCGTTTGACCTATGGCAGCGCCATCTAGTGGGCCAACCATAGCGCCATCTGGTTTCCCCCTTCAAGCTAGACATGTTTCATTCTTTGTAGTTTTTTTCGTTTGACACTTATTTCATGAGATATTTGGCCCGGTCACGATCAATGGACCACCCTGTATATAACGTATAGGCCACACTAGATTAGAGGATGGAGGTGAACAACAACAAAAAGTAAAAGATTGCAGATGTTTCAGTTTTATTGTTGAGCACTACTAGGATACTACAGAACCAAGACATGTCGTAATTATGATATGGATATGATAGTCACTTTGTAACACGCCCAGGAGTACGATTGGGTGGGTTACTTTAAACTGACTTCTCATTTCGTGACCGTGCGCTCTGTCCACACCATGTACCTGGTAATCCCGCGGCGGTCTTGTTCTGCTCCACAGCTGGCTGTTGGCTTGCCTGAAATCATCTATCGAAAAAATGCAAGTGGGTTTAGGGGAGCCACTCAACGTTTAAACACAACGCTGTCCTATGTCTGGTATGAACATCTATTTTCTGAGACGATAGGGAAACCACAGGTTGCACTGTTTACACTCTAAATTGTAAATGTTTATACCAATTAACAATCTTGATGATTAACAGTCCAAAATATAATTCAGACGAGCGTACGCGTAACCAACACGACGCGGGTGTTTGTTGATGATGCGGAAGCCGAATGATCGAACAAAAGTTTGTATTGGAAAATAAAAAAAAAAAATAAAAAAATGAGAAGCGAGACCGTGAAAAAGGGAAAGAATGAAAGAAATGCAGATCGGACTTTGTATTACGGAAAAGCTATCGGACTTCGTTATTCGGAAAAGCTATTGTTGGGGTGGTCCTTGTGGCGTTTTTGAGCAAAAGTTAAACCAATTTTCACTACAAAAGTTATTGAAAAGAAACAGAGAATAACAGAATGTAACTGACAGGGGGAAGTGGCGTAGACGAGAGATCATCCTTTACCAGATTAACTTATTTTCTTTCGGGCGGCGTCCACTTCTTCAAAAATCTCCTTCATATCAGCATGAAAAAATCTGCTCCGAAATCTTGTAATAGTCCAGGGATCACTAATTTATACCAATTAAAATCATCTTGATACTGTATGCAATTTAATTCACTTTGCTACTTCCATCCATCGAATTTCTTAATAACTTCCACAATGTCTACACATTACAATCAGATCAAGATTAGCCATTAAGTTTTTACGTCAGCATCCGATCACGCCTGCCTTAAGCTACGGCTATCAAGAGACAAACAAAAAACGGATAGAAAACAAAAAAAAGTGTTACCATTTTAGTATTTTCTCTGCCGTCGAGCGCTCATACCGCTGCGACAGGATATTTTTTATCTGAGGGAACGAGTGTAGCGCGGCGAAATTTAAAGCCCCGCTACATCGCCCCCTCGACTGTCACGCTAAAACATTTAGCGTGGCAGGCTAGCAAACAATAGGATATACCTAAATGTTTATTATACATATTTTCCCAGGAAACGCCACATGCATACTTAGAGGATTATCTTTGCCAATACTTGGTTTCTAAATCTATATACTACATACACTTGTTACAGTTTTGATCCTTTTTAGACAATTAATATATATATATATATATATATATATATATATATATATATATATATATATATATATATATATATATATATATATATATATACAAAGATGAGGTGACTTACCGAACAAAAACGCTGGCAGGTCGATAGACCACAAACAAACACAAACATACACACAAAATTCAAGCTTTCGCAACAAATTGTTGCCTCATCAGGAAAGAGGGAAGGAGAGGGGAAGACGAAAGGAAGTGGGTTTTAAAGGAGAGGGTAAGGAGTCATTCCAATCCCGGGAGCGGAAAGACTTACCTTAGGGGGAAAAAAGGACAGGTATACACTCGCACACACGCACATATCCATCCACACATACAGACACAAGCAGACATATTTAAAGACTCTTTTTGGGGCTGAAGGTGAGGCCTTTGGATAGGACAGAGGTTTCGGATTGGGAGAGAGGTTTGGAGGAAAGGTTAACTACTGAATTAGGGTGTTGTGGTTCCAGATTGTGTTGATCGGAATTTTGAGGTTTTGGAGGGAGTGGAGCTGGAAGTGGGAGATTGAGTAGATGGGAGAGACTGGGTTTGTGTGCAATGAGAGGAGGTTGAGGTTTGCTGGAAAGGTTGTGAAGGGTGAGTGAGTTGCCTTTCCGGAGGTGGGAAACCAGGAGATTGGATAGTTTTTTGAGGTGGAGGGTGGCATGCTGTTCTAATTTACGGTTGGCCTGTAGGAGGATGCTCTGGACAGCCGGTGTGGATGTGGGAGAGGAAAGATTAAGGACTTTTATTAAGGATAGGAGTTGACGGGTGTGTTCATTTGCTGAGTTGATGTGTAGGTGAAGGATTAGGTGGGTGAGGGCAATGGATTGTTCAGTTTGGAACTGGTATAGGGACTGATGGAAGGAAGGGTTGCAGCCAGAGATGGGAACTTTAAGTGTAAGGCCTTTGGGGGTGATGCCAAATGTCAGGCAAGCCTGAGAAAATAGAATATGGGAGTGTAATCTGGCTAGGGCGAAGGCATGTTTGCGGAGGGAATGTAAATAAAACTTAATGGGGTCATTGTGGGGGTGTTGTGAGGGTGACATGGTATTAGAAGGTGGAAAGTGTTAACATGAGGTGAAATGAAAATGAAAATAAAAATATATGGGGAGAGATAAAGGTGAACCGGAAAGAAACAGGAGATCTGGAATGAAAAAAGGCGAAAAGGTGTTGGTTACAGCTGGGCTATGTTGGACTTGGGTTGGTAGATAACGATGTGCATAAAGGTTAGGTGGTTGTTGCCGCCAAAACACGTTAAAGGACGCAGAAATTCGGGAAAATTTCGAAAAAACTGCGTGTAGTATATTAAAAGGAGTGGTATTGTGGTGGCAGATTATGAAAATGAGACTAACAATTGTCTGACGAAGAAATAATCGCGTTAAAACCTGTGGGAAGCGGCTAAAAATGATCAGTGGTGTGGGAAAAACGGAGATGGAAATAAAGCGAAAGTTATTAGAACTGGCCGAAATGGTTGTTTAAAAGGTGAAAGGAGCTGTTTGTGAACTAGAAAACGGTGGATATTATAGCGGCGGTAGTGCTGAAAGCGGCAAAAAATTTTTTTGGTTATGGTTTGGAAGTGGGTTACGTATTATTGAGTATATATATAGGCGGGATAAAATAGTATAGCAGATTACGGTAAAAAGGAGAAGGTGAATTCAAAGTGAAACCAAAGTGAAACTACTGGCAAAAACAGAAAGAGGAAAATAAGACGACAGAAAAGATTTCGAAATGCAACAGTGACAATAACAAACGTAATTGTTGGATTCAAATTAATGATATCAATATAATGGAAGGAAACATTCCACGTGGGAAAAATTATATATAAATACAAAGATGAGGTGACTTACCGAACAAAAACGCTGGCAGGTCGATAGACCACAAACAACAATTTGTTGCGAAAGCTTGAATTTTGTGTGTATGTTTGTGTTTGTTTGTGGTCTATCGACCTGCCAGCGTTTTTGTTCGGTAAGTCACCTCATCTTTGTATTTATATATAATTTTTCCCACGTGGAATGTTTCCTTCCATTATATTGATATCATTAATTTGAATCCAACAATTACGTTTGTTATTGTCACTGTTGCATTTCGAAATCTTTTCTGTCGTCTTATTTTCCTCTTTCTGTTTTTGCCAGTAGTTTCACTTTGGTTTCACTTTGAATTCACCTTCTCCTTTTTACCGTAATCTGCTATACTATTTTATCCCGCCTATATATATACTCAATAATACGTAACCCACTTCCAAACCATAACCAAAAAAATTTTTTGCCGCTTTCAGCACTACCGCCGCTATAATATCCACCGTTTTCTAGTTCACAAACAGCTCCTTTCACCTTTTAAACAACCATTTCGGCCAGTTCTAATAACTTTCGCTTTATTTCCATCTCCGTTTTTCCCACACCACTGATCATTTTTAGCCGCTTCCCACAGGTTTTAACGCGATTATTTCTTCGTCAGACAATTGTTAGTCTCATTTTCATAATCTGCCACCACAATACCACTCCTTTTAATATACTACACGCAGTTTTTTCGAAATTTTCCCGAATTTCTGCGTCCTTTAACGTGTTTTGGCGGCAACAACCACCTAACCTTTATGCACATCGTTATCTACCAACCCAAGTCCAACATAGCCCAGCTGTAACCAACACCTTTTCGCCTTTTTTCATTCCAGATCTCCTGTTTCTTTCCGGTTCACCTTTATCTCTCCCCATATATTTTTATTTTCATTTTCATTTCACCTCATGTTAACACTTTCCACCTTCTAATACCATGTCACCCTCACAACACCCCCACAATGACCCCATTAAGTTTTATTTACATTCCCTCCGCAAACATGCCTTCGCCCTAGCCAGATTACACTCCCATATTCTATTTTCTCAGGCTTGCCTGACATTTGGCATCACCCCCAAAGGCCTTACACTTAAAGTTCCCATCTCTGGCTGCAACCCTTCCTTCCATCAGTCCCTATACCAGTTCCAAACTGAACAATCCATTGCCCTCACCCACCTAATCCTTCACCTACACATCAACTCAGCAAATGAACACACCCGTCAACTCCTATCCTTAATAAAAGTCCTTAATCTTTCCTCTCCCACATCCACACCGGCTGTCCAGAGCATCCTCCTACAGGCCAACCGTAAATTAGAACAGCATGCCACCCTCCACCTCAAAAAACTATCCAATCTCCTGGTTTCCCACCTCCGGAAAGGCAACTCACTCACCCTTCACAACCTTTCCAGCAAACCTCAACCTCCTCTCATTGCACACAAACCCAGTCTCTCCCATCTACTCAATCTCCCACTTCCAGCTCCACTCCCTCCAAAACCTCAAAATTCCGATCAACACAATCTGGAACCACAACACCCTAATTCAGTAGTTAACCTTTCCTCCAAACCTCTCTCCCAATCCGAAACCTCTGTCCTATCCAAAGGCCTCACCTTCAGCCCCAAAAAGAGTCTTTAAATATGTCTGCTTGTGTCTGTATGTGTGGATGGATATGTGCGTGTGTGCGAGTGTATACCTGTCCTTTTTTCCCCCTAAGGTAAGTCTTTCCGCTCCCGGGATTGGAATGACTCCTTACCCTCTCCTTTAAAACCCACTTCCTTTCGTCTTCCCCTCTCCTTCCCTCTTTCCTGATGAGGCAACAATTTGTTGCGAAAGCTTGAATTTTGTGTGTATGTTTGTGTTTGTTTGTGGTCTATCGACCTGCCAGCGTTTTTGTTCGGTAAGTCACCTCATCTTTGTATTTATATATAATTTTTCCCACGTGGAATGTTTCCTTCCATTATATATATATATATATATATATATATATATATATATATATATATATATATATATATGTTTACATAGTGTGTGTGTGTGTGTGTGTGTGTGTGTGTGTGTGTGAGCAAGCTGCTTACCAGCGCAGTTAATGTTGTGCGCTTCCAGCGTTGGTTTCCCAATTCATCTCTGGCAGCACGTAGTCTTTGTGCATGCGGCAGTTTCAAAATCGCTGTGTTATGACAGTCTTCAACAGTATTCGCTCCCACATAGTGTTCATTACAAGTTGTTATTCCAGCATAAATGGCGTGTTAAGTTCGGTGACACCATAAGATTGAGCGTGTGCGTGATCTGAAGCAACGTCCATGTCTTCTGTTACGACACAACACTCCAGGTCCTTGTGCGTTTTCATGACTATTGTTCCCGGCGCATATATGGTCGATGTAGTTTTTAGCCTCCACATCGCCTACGACAGGTGCTGAGTTTATTGTCTCCAAGCATCTGAAGGCCGGCCAGGAACAACGGCGTCGATGTCCGCAAAGGTTGGTGTTTCACCACATTGTTTACACTTGCCAACAAACGTTCATTTGCAGTGTGAAAATCCTCATTATCGTCGAAGTAAATTGCAGTTTATATCGATTTACAAACAGTTATTTGGTTCATGCAACATAAGTTTCACAAACAACACAAAATTTGTCGTTTATAACGTTCACAGTTTAACACAGTTTGCAACACTTTTTGCCACATTTACATTTTAACAGTTCACTTTGTCCAAGCATGTTTACATCATTAATTATGAAAGCTTACATTTTGTGGTCACGTTTCAAAATATGTTGACAATATGCAAAGTTTTAACACATATACAAATACATATAAATTTACAAGAATATACACGTGAAATATTTACACTAAAAAAAATTATACTAAGTCCCATTGGCTTTCTTTTATTGGGGTTTATGGTCATTTTGATTTTCTTTATTAAGGTTTTGACGTGCCAAGGGATATAAGACTTAATGTTTAAAGCACGGGCTTTCCTTCATTTATTATTTCTCTTTTTTTTTTTTTCTTTTTTTTTTTTTATTCCATATCTTGGCTAGTGGTTGACCAGGCTTGTAATGCCATACTCAGTTTTCTTCATGTCTTTTTATTCATACCTGAAAGTTTACTGTCACACAATATATTCTTACATTCCATAAACAAACAATACCCAGCTGCAGGAGGTGGTAGGATAATGGAGAAAGAAAGAAAGATAGAATGGAAGAAACTATTCACTACCTAAAAACTACCTAATCCTACAGCTAATACATTAAAAAGAGTACACAATACGTTATAATGTTTGCATCACCTTCAAGGGGTGTGTGAAAGGGGGTGCTTACAATTTACCAAACCGTGGGTAAATGTAAGTGTCGTTACGTCAAGTCTGTGTAGTGTAACCTCATGACAGATTCTCTGTTTGTGTTCTAACTGTTCATATGACTAAGTGTATGATACCTTAACAAATCCTTGCATGAGTAAATCACATATCTGCTCAGTACATCCTCAATATCTCCACTTCTTGTGGATACCGTCTATACAAATGGAAAATGTATCTCAGAGATTCTCTCTCTCATAATGTGTATTATATGATAACATATCAAATTTCCTCTCAAGAGTTCAACCATGAACTTTCTTCTACTTTAATGAAGGTTGTGTGTATATATATCATTTCTATCTATAAATTATAAATAAAGAACATATTATTATAATTGATAGTAAAATGTCTCTTTCTCACTGTCCGTTGCTCGACGTCGGTTGCACGGGTGGTCACTGCTCCTTTGCACTTACCTTGCATAGCCTGAAAAGTCAAATGTTGTCTTCAACATAGATGTAATTTTGTCATCTGTTCGCTTAAGTGGAGGTGTTGTACGAGTCGCAAAACAGCCTTAATAACTCTCCTACCTTTTGCTTCCTCAGGATTTTCTGTCATATGTAATTATAATAAAGGCTAATATGGCACTAAATTTCACTTTCGTATTTTTTTTTTTTAAATCCAATGTATTCACACGAGGGCTGTGTAAAAATTATATTTCAACTTAAGTTTCTTAAAATATCATTCTCCTGTCTGAACACAAACTGTAAATGTTTTCTTCCACACAGTGGCTTAACAAAACTTAACAAAAGGTTACCAAGTTACACTTCTGCCATAAATTAAAGCTAATGTGTTTCCAAGTTACATTCTTATTACACTTCTTTCAACAGCTGTAATCACCATTATGTTCACTCTGCTTTTCTTACATTCGTTCATTTTCAAGGGCACTGTAAATACACTCCTGGAAATTGAAATAAGAACACCATAAATTCATTGTCCCAGGAAGGGGAAACTTTATTGACACATTCCTGGGGTCAGATACATCACATGATCACACTGACAGAACCACAGGCACATAGACACAGGCAACAGAGCATGCACAATGTCGGCACTAGTACAGTGTATATCCACCTTTCGCAGCAATGCAGGCTACTATTCTACCATGGAGACGATCGTAGAGATGCTGGATGTAGTCCTGTGGAACGGCTTGCCATGCCATTTCCACCTGGCGCCTCAGTTGGACCAGCGTTCGTGCTGGACGTGCAGACCACGTGAGACGACGCTTCATCCAGTCCCAAACATGCTCAATGGGGGACAGATCCGGAGATCTTGCTGGCCAGGGTAGTTGACTTACACCTTCTAGAGCACGTTGGGTGGCACGGGATACATGCGGACGTGCATTGTCCTGTTGGAACAGCAAGTTCCCTTGCCGGTCTAGGAATGGTAGAACGATGGGTTCGATGACGGTTTGGATGTACCGTGCACTATTCAGTGTCCCCTCGACGATCACCAGTGGTGTACGGCCAGTGTAGGAGATCGCTCCCCACACCATGATGCCGGGTGTTGGCCCTGTGTGCCTCGGTCGTATGCAGTCCTGATTGTGGCGCTCACCTGCACGGCGCCAAACACGCATACGACCATCATTGGCACCAAGGCAGAAGCGACTCTCATCGCTGAAGACTACACGTCTCCATTCGTCCATCCATTCACGCCTGTCGCGACACCACTGGAGGCGGGCTGCACGATGTTGGGACGTGAGCGGAAGACGGCCTAACGGTGTGCGGGACCGTAGCCCAGCTTCATGGAGACGGTTGCGAATGGTCCTCGCCGATACCCCAGGAGCAACAGTGTCCCTAATTTGCTGGGAAGTGGCGGTGCGGTCCCCTACGGCACTGCGTAGGATCCTACGGTCTTGGCGTGCATCCGTGCGTCGCTGCGGTCCGGTCCCAGGTCGACGGGCACGTGCACCTTCCGCCGACCACTGGCGACAACATCGATGTACTGTGGAGACCTCACGCCCCACGTGTTGAGCAATTCGGCGGTACATCCACCCGGCCTCCCGCATGCCCACTATACGCCCTCGCTCAAAGTCCGTCAACTGCACATACGGTTCACGTCCACGCTGTCGCGGCATGCTACCAGTGTTAAAGACTGCGATGGAGCTCCGTATGCCACGGCAAACTGGCTGACACTGACGGCGGCGGTGCACAAATGCTGCGCAGCTAGCGCCATTCGACGGCCAACACCGCGGTTCCTGGTGTGTCCGCTGTGCCGTGCGTGTGATCATTGCTTGTACAGCCCTCTCGCAGTGTCCGGAGCAAGTATGGTGGGTCTGACACACCGGTGTCAATGTGTTCTTTTTTCCATTTCCAGGAGTGTAGATTCACTTTTAACGTCTAGTACTCACGTGTTCTAACTCATCACAAATGTTTTCTTTCAAACTGAAATTCTTGTATAATCTTAAAGATGTTGACTGTTTACTCATTTCTCTATGTAGCACAATATTACCAAAACATTCTCACTCATTCCTTACTCACATATTCATCATAATATATATATATATCCTTATACATTAAACATATTCCTCATCAAACATTAACTTATCTTCTTATATTAACTTAAATATTAACTCATTCATACTGATCATTCATTCTTACATCCTCATTCATTCTGCTACATACCTATGTCATTACTGATGTCAATAGCTATTATTTCCTGTCATTAGAGTGTCTTGAAATAACTAATTGTTGGTTCTCCTTATAATTTACAATTAACAACAAATGTAACCTGCGTAGACCTCATTCCTATATAAATATATTTTCTCATTCAGTAAGTCTACTCACCTGAGTTTACATTCTCTTCATAATTATGTGTACAAGTGTAACTGCAGTATATAATTTCCATAAATTAACGTTTGTCTTCTTAGGCTGTATAACTTAATGTTCGTGTATTCAATACAAATATTTACGATCTCATTTTTACAGCAGCTTGCTCATGTTCAAATTAGTTGTCATTATATTATGTTGTTTTAGTGCACAAAGGATTTCAAATGTCTGTGGGGATGCAGCCCCCTCGGCTTGTGAGAGAACGGGTATTCTAGGGAGTAACAACCTGGGTGAGGTATGCTTGCTATTCTGAAAGGACCTGAATATAATAACTGCCATTTTCTGTTCAGTTGTTTTAATTCTGTAGACTTGGGACGTGAACGCAAAAGAATAAGGTCATCAACCTGATAGGTTTGTTAATTCCTGTTCTTCTGTCATTTTGTCGTCGTATCTGAGGAAACAAATCGTCTCAGCCGTTGCGCTCTTACAACACCTCACGACCATAGCACGAGCGCTTAGCTCGGTTGTCGACTGTTTTCCGTCGTCTGCTGTGTTTGGCCGGGTTCATTGACCAGCTCCACTATGTTTACATTCCGGCCGGTTGGCGCCCACGCGTCATCTGATGGCGCGCTGCAATTGTTATTGCTACTTCGTGGCGGGGAGTGCATAACTGTACTGGGGAACGGCGGCGGATGCCGTGGACGGTTATGATTCGTCATGCGTGAATTTTGTGTGTTCCACATATTCTGTCGGTGATTGTTGGGATTGTTATTGTTTTGGTGGTAATTATGTCTGTTATATGTCATGTTCCTGTCAAAGTAGCCCGGGTTGAACCGGTTATTCTCACGTTTCCCATTGCGGTTGTTGTTGTACTGTCTGTGATTTTCATTTTGCATGTAGTTACCATTTTGATATGGGTGATAATTATTGTTGTTATTATTATTCCACGAATTTCTGCGGTTGTTCCTACCGTCATACACGTTTCCATTTGAGTATGTTTCGCGCGCAGGCACCGTATTGTGTCGCGGCGCGGACGGATGGTTCCACCAACCACCGTCACTACGGTTCCTTTGGGGTGGGTACTGGTTTTGGTTACTAATATGAATAAAATTTGAATGGCGTGAATCGCCTCTGTAAACTACGTCCATTTGATCTAAGAAGTTTAAGAAAGTCTTAACGTCATTCTCCGGTACTCCTATTAATCTGTCTCGGTATGGAAAGGGTAAGTGGCTCTTTAAAGTGTCAATTATCACTGACAAGTCGGCTGGTTTGGACCAGTACAGTGTCTTGTCTAAGTACCTCTCAAATTATTGTCTTAATGTCTCTTTTTTAGGGTCATAGGTCTCGGGGTTGCACACTTCTCTCCTTAGACTGTTGCTCATTCTCGTACCAGAATTCGTCCAAGAAGGCTTGTTCGAACTGTTCAAACGTAAGGCACCGCCGTTTCATAGCGGCACCCCACTTAGCTGCTCGTCCTCTCATGAGATTGGTGACGTATCTGATTTTATCGACTTCTGACCAACTACGTGGAAAAGCACCGTCAAATGATCTAATAAACACAATAGGGTGGACTTTGTGCTTGTCCTCACTGGAAAATGTCTGGAAATACCCATGTCTTACAAACGTGTCATCGGCCATGCCGGTTGGCGTAACTGTATTGATGTGATTTAGGTCACTTGCTACTCTAGGTGTGGTAACGTAATATTGCTCGTTCGGTGGAAAAGAAACCGGCACATTGTAATTTTGATTTGAAATAGGTGATTCCACAATGGGTGGTGTTCTGTCTGTGTCATTAGCCATGGTTTTAGCTGTTTTGTCGTTTCCTGACGATGCGTTTGCACCTATCGCCAAACACGGCACAACATTGTCTCGTAATTTTGTCACTTCGTCTTGTATGTGTTTTGTCTCGTCTTTAACATGTGTCTTTGTTTTTGAAAGTATGTGCTGTGTAATTGTTTCAAGTTTTTTGTCCAGGTAGTCGTCACACAATTTACATTCATGTACAATTCTTTCGGCCATGTTGGTGTCGTTGTTTAGTGACGCGAGGTCCGCTCGATCTTCTAATTTTTCTATCTTTTCTTTGAGGTGGGTTTGTTCAAGAACTACCTTTGTGAGCTGTTGGGTAATATTTCCCACTTCTTCAGTCAGCTTTTCTTGGGTGGAGCTAGCTGAAGTGTGGGCCTGAGCTAACTCTTCCACACGGGTGTTCACTTCCTGCTGCACATTAACTATTTGAGTTAACTGATTCTCACATCGGGTGATATTGTTTTTTTGTTTCATGTGTGAATGTAACCAAAGTTTCTTCCTGTTTAGTGACTCGGTTGGACAAAGTTTCAAATCTCTGGCTGAGCTTTTGAGTAGTGTTATTTAATTCTGTCATCTGTTTTGTCGTTCGTTCAAAATTTTCGGTCATAGTACGGTTTAATACGTCAAATTTTTCGTCGCTTTTATCTAGTCTTTGTTTAAAGTCCTGACCAAGTGCGTCCAGTTTTGCGTCAATTTTCTGAGTAACGTCTCGTTTCATGTCTGCAAATAACTCTAATAGTCGGTCCAGTTTGTCAGTTTCCTGTGTCCGATTTGTCACATTGCTGAATTTGTCTCATATTCGGTTCTGACATTGATGTTAACAATGGCGCTGACGGTCTAGTCTCGCGTCCATTCCACATTTCGTCATTTAAAGTCGCCATCTGTGTATTATCACAAATGTTGTGAGTTTGAGGCAAAATCATTGCATTGATCTGTGAACTGGTCCATGGAGGGAAACGCGGACTTTCTTGTTGGTTGAAAGATTAATCTACTTCACTTAACTCATCTGCCGAAACTATCTCTACCTTACCGCGTTCCATTGTAATAGAATGTATAATCGTAAGTCAAAAAGGGAATAACATAAGTCTGATTAATAAAAATTTGACGCAAATTTAGGTTGAAATATTTTCTCGTCAATGTAAATGATTGCTCTATTGCAAACAATGATTGAGAAAGCTGCAGCAGGGCGGACAAAATTTTTCGTAACAAATGACTGTTTGGCTGTCAAATTCACGATCTTCATATGCTACAACAATACTATAATTACCACAAACTACAATAGAGATAGATAATTTTGGAAAAATGTAGAAGAAAACTACAGGATGTGTGGAAAGGGAAAAATGGATTCTGCATTTGGCTATTGAATGCTTGAATGAAACATAATTGTGTGACTCACCATTAAATTTTCTGTCCTGCAGCGGCTGGTCAAACACTTCTGCGTAAATAGTATTCGTCAAAATATGGATTTTCTTAATACATCTCCATCGGATAATCACCAAAAGTCCTCAAAATAACAGTTTTGCATCAACATATGCCATGCAAAGAAAAACAGATTGAATTAGTTACAAAAATGCTTTACAATTTTGTTGTATGATCATTTGCTTAGGTACAATAAAGTTGGTGTTTTAGTTACCTTGCCCGCATCTCGTGGTCGTGCGGTAGCGTTCTCGCTTCCCACGCCCGGGTTCGATTCCCGGCGGGGTCAGGGATTTTCTCTGCCTCGTGATGGCTGGGTGTTATGTGTTGTCCTTAGGTTAGTTAGGTTTAAGTAGTTCTAAGTTCTAGGGGACTGATGACCATCGATGTTAAGTCCCATAGTGCTCAGAGCCATTTGAACATTTTTGTTTTAGTTACCCTTTAAAGTTCAGGATTTTTTGATATTCTCTGTTGGGAAAAAATACAAATTAAAGTTTCAAATTTGCTCAAAAACGACACATCCGAAAATTGCGTCCTGTCGCGGGAGCCAGTTGTATTGGAAAATAAAAAAAAAATGGAGAAGAGAGACCGTGAAAAAGGGAAAGAATGAAAGAAATGCATATCGGACTTTGTATTACGGAAAAGCTATTGTTGGGGTGGTCCTTGTGGCGTTTTTGAGCAAAAGTTAAACCCAGTTTTCACTACAAAAGTTATTGAAAAGAAACAGAGAATAACAGAATGTAACTGACAGGGGGAAGTGGCGTAGACGAGAGATCATCCTTTACCAGATTAACTTATCTTCTTTCGGGCGGCGTCCACGTCTTCAAAAATCTCCTTCATATCAGCGTGAAAAAAATCTGCTCCGAAATCTTGTAATAGTCCAGGGATCACTAATTTATACCAATTAAAATCATCTTGATACTGTATGCAATTTAATTCACTTTGCTACTTCCATCCACTGAATTTCTTAATAACTTCCACAATGTCTACACATTACAATCAGATCAAGATTAGCCATTAAGTTTTTACGTCAGCATCCGATCACGCCTGCCTTAAGCTACGGCTATCAAGAGACAAACAAAAAACGGATAGAAAACAAAAAAAGTGTTACCATTTTAGTATTTTCTCTGCTGTCGAGCGCTCATACCGCTGCGACGGGATATTTTTTATCTGAGGGAACGAGTGTAGCGCGGCGAAATTTAAAGCCCCGCTACAAGTTCTTACCCTCGTCACACATACAGATATCCGGTAAAAAGTCCTCCTTGTCACTAGTAATGATATAACACTGTTCGTAAAGCTAATTTTTCAGTTCTCACTTGTACGAGCGTGCGCGTAACCGGCGCGGCGGATTGTTGATGATGCGGAACGCGATGATCGAACGCACGTTCTCAAGCTCGCTACAAATCACTGGCACTTGATTGCACTCTTTTGTGGTAAATAGTATTACTGATCACATTTGTTCATTCTTGGAGACCGAACACGGCGCGGATGATCGATGCTATGCGACACGCAACGAGAGGATACATAAATAAGTTATTAATGCCATTGCTCATTTTCAATTACTTCTTGACGCACCTTCCTCTGAACCATTGCCATATGTCATCACTTTACTATAATAGAACTTGTAGCAACACCTTAACCTGAATACTAACAATGCTTCTATATGCAGAGCTACACACCACACAACATAAGTTTTGTGTCCCGTGTTCGATTCACTACAGACGCGGCTGCCCGCAAAGATACTCCACAATATGCCAGCGATATGACAATACGCTTACAACTTGATGTTTAATGTGAGGTACTGTGATGTATGTAGACTGACAGTCGATGAAGCAGACATAATGGAAGGTAATGCGACTTATCTTTTTTGGACTAACGTACAACTCTGTTTGTGGAAAAGTGGGCTTTAGACGTATCAGGGCTGAGATGTATAGCATTCTGCTTCATACACTGATATGATATTGACCAGTGAATCCATACACTGGTGATCCTATGGTCAAAATTTTTGAAAAAGATGTACAGTAAATTTTTCCCTATTTCTGTATCATTTCATCAATAATTTCACTAAATTGTATTTCCACTTTTCCGCAATAAAAGCTAAAGTAAAAGCATGAAAATTATACGTCTCATGAAACACGTACAACAAAGCATAAATGTTTGGGAAACATTTATCTTGCCATTTTAATAAGTAGGGCCTAGCCTATGTACACAATCTCTAAATCAGTCTGACAAGGGGAAGGCCTCAGTCACGGCCAACCGATTCCGCTCAAATTTTACAGGTCGCTTGTGTACAACCTAAAACGAAGGAATCTTAGGATATTTTTGGTCAACACCCGCACAGTTTTTAGAAAATCACCCCTAAAGGTTATGACGAGCAACCGACTCAAAAATGGCGCGGTCGATAGATAATTGGAAATAGAGCATGTTTCATCATCAGGTATGGGGTCCGCAAACCCAAACTTTTCCAGAAATAGAGGAAAGAAAATTTTATAACTGCTGCTTCTGTACCCTCATGGTAAACGCTTTTCGCCAACAGCGGCGATAGCACAACGGCCATGGTAACTGGCTGGGAATGGGAAAACCCGGGTTCAAATTTTGAAGAAACCTCGCCGATGTTATTCTTTTCGTTTGTATTTTTCCGTATCTCAGTTGATAGGGATAGGAGGGTTAATAAGGTAAGTAAATCAATAAGAAATGATGATAATAAGGTAGGCAAACTGATTTACCAAACGCCGTGTGTTAGTAAAATATTAAACTTTTAAGCCTTGTCACATGAAAACAACTCCAAGTAAGAGTGCTGCGAATTCCTCACGAAGGATCACAGATAGCCAACCGCGCAACCCTTGTTTACAACGAGGTACAGGACGGAATGCACGCAGGGAGAGTTATGTTGTCCCAGTTGCCTGTTCGTCATATTGTAGTTGTGAACCTGGAAGAGTGAAGGTGTCCAGCAAGAGCCTTATAGAAGTCAATCGGAAACAGTTGCTTTCCTTCATTAGGCTGCCGCGAACCTCGTGGATACATATGGTGATTTTTCCATCGTTAATGCACTGAATGAAATACGTTTTGTGAATGAATACAGTGCTCTTCCGTAAGTAACATATGATGAGTACTGTATGTAGTTTGTAGTAATTAGTTAGTCTGTTTATGCCATAGTAACTCGTTATTGTTTGTTGTGTCATATCTTTCAGGCGCATAATCTGAATGATGGAGGATGTACACCCTTCGACTAGCGCTGTAATATGTAGTCGGGAGCCTGTCCCAAACGATAGCAAGCGGAAAGTTACCGACGCTGTGTTTTCGTTTGTAAAAGTGTTGCAAGACAGGTGCATTATCAATGCACTACCAGAAGCAGGCAGTTCTGTTTCTCGGCGTTCCAGATTGATAGGAGCGGCTATAGTCGAGCAATTTTTGGAGCTGACAAACGAAATGACTTTTGTTGATACTGAAGTACTATACCATGAAGACGAAGCAGAAGGTGATTCAGTGGAAGATATCCCGACTAGTGAATTGCAGAACGGTCATAACACTTCGGAAATTTCCACGTCACTGGGAATATGTGCTTCATCTGTTCCCGATGAGTATTAGGAACCGGTTACTAAACGACTGAACTACGGCGCTATACCCCTTGAAGTATAAGTAAAGGCGGTAGCACTAGCCAGGAATCATCCAAATTGGAACTTACAAACACTGCAAGAGAATGGAGCAACAACAGCCCTGAAAAGGAAGGAGGACTTGAAATTGTGGGAAAGTGATATCATTAAAGGAGGGACAAGATACGACAAATACCAGGCGATAAATAAGTGGACACACGATAGGTTTGTCGAATCTTGTTGTCGTAACGAGAATGTAACAATGAGAATACTTCAGTAGTGGGCTGCAGGTGCAGCGCTTCAATATACGGCCAACAAGGATTTTACGTTTGCTGCGTCATTATCTTGGGCAAGAAATTTCAAATCAGAGTATAAAATTTGTCAACGGCACGTCACTAAATACGTCTCTCATATGGAGGTACAAAATATAGTAGATGTACAGAAAGAGGTGGCTCTTTTCATCACACAAACGGCGTCACTTATGACCGGTTTTAATCGTGATTACATGATCAACACCGATCAAACAGGATACAAGTATCGGGTGAACATTCTATGCACGTTATCGCATAAGGGAGAAAAACGAACCCTTGTCGCAGTTGGTACTAAAAACAAACTAACACATTCGTACTCGGCGCAATATGCCATCACAGCCTCTGGAAAAGTGTTGCCTAAGGTTTTTCTGTGTTTACAAGAAACGAATGTTACATTTGGTCCTTGGGTTATAGAAGAGGGCAATTGCTTAACCAACTCATTGAAAAATGTTTACATTATCTGCTCCAAATCCGGGAAACTGACGAATGCAGTTTACAGAACATTTCTTGAGAATGTTTTAAAACCATACATTTCTGATACCAAGTTCTGCCTAACATTGGATTCCTGGAGTGGACAAATTAATACTACAATATATGACACAATGTTTATAGATGGCGAGGGGTCAGCTGACGTGCACAGTAAAAGTAATACCGCCAAACTGCACACCTGTATGCCAACCGCGTGATGTTTATTTCTATCACCAGGTTAAAAACTTTATTTCCAGGCTTCAGAATTGCAGTTTGCTTCTGGAAACCCAGCGGGAATTGCACAATCGCACCGATGCAATAACTATTCACAGCATAATTCATAACCAACTTTCAGCACCGATTTTTCAGGCAACGATATCGTATGCGTGGTACGCATCAAAATTAATTGCTGAAAAAGACAGATTTTTAAATGTAAACCAAGTTTGTTTTCCGCCGACTCTTCGGAAGGGACAGCGTAGCTGTCGAAAGATTGCATTCATTAGATGTTCTTGGTGTCGTGAGTATATTTGTTTCGAAGGTTTATATGACAAGTACCATCCATCTAGTTGTTCGAAGAAAAGTGAGGACACGTAACGGTGACTGGAAGAGCCATTGTAAAGTGACCTGGAGTATCATTTTAGTTGTTTACCATCCCAAGAGGTTAGAGAAATTTATTTGCCTACCTTATTATTATCATTCCTTATTGATTTTTTTTACCTTATTAACCCTCCTATCCCTATCAATTGAGATATGGAAAAATACAAACGAAAAACACCCGGTAGGTTTCTTCGAGATTCGAACCCTGGTTTTCCGATTCCCAGCCAGTTACCTTAGCCGTTGCGCTATCGGTGCTGCCGCCGAACAAATGTTTACCATGTGGGTACAGAAGCGGCAGTTGTAAAGGTTTCTTACCTCGATTTCTGGAAAAGTATGCGTTTTCAGACCCCATACCGGATGATGAAACATGCTCTATTTACAATTATCTATTGGTCGTGCCATTTTTGAGTCGGTTGCTCGTCATAACCTTTAGGGGTGATTTTCTCAAAAACGCGGGGGTGTTGACCAAAAATATCAGATTCCTTCGTTAGGTTGTACACAAGTGACCTGCCAAATCTGAGCCGAATCGGTTGGCCGTGTCTGAGGCCTTCCCCTTGTGAGAAAGACTGGGATACCATGACTTCCATATTACTGGTAGTGGTGGTGGTGGTTAGTGTTTAACGCATATTACTGGTAGTCAGAGGTGATCTGTCATACATTATATTACAGTATGTTGAAAGTAACCTCTTAACTATTAACTCTAATAACTGGAATCCTCAAAGCCTTCACTGCAGCTTCCATAAAATGCACATACTCTGATTTCAGGTAAAGAAGAATACCAATCACATCAACGTCTTTACCTTCTCTACAAGAACTAGCAATAAATCCTGAAACAGTATAGTTCATTATATTCTGATGTTGAAATTTCTTGTAGAATGGGAATTTGCTTCATTGGTTGAGACATTTCAAAACTCAAAATCACCTTTCATTACGTTTCTTGGATCACACAATTCATCAACAGGAGAAGTTACTATCTTTTCCCGTGTCACACTCCATCAAGTGGTCCAGTTTTATCAGACTTGCTCTACCTTCAGATTGAAACAGTGATGTTAAATGTAGTTGCATTTGCTGCAGTAGTTTATGAAGTTTATCCAAGATTGTCTAACAAAAATCCGGCATGTAGTAATTTAAAGCTGTTTGAAAGGTCACCAAGCTTAGATTGAAGAGCATGAATTATTGACACCTAGGTGCTCTACTGTCGGCTGCAAAGTGCAACATTCTGAGTAATTCTACTGTCTCAGTGAGAGATTCTCCAAGGTATTCTACACTTTTAAACCAAGGTGATAAAAGCACAGGGAGAAGTTAAGCTTTTATGGATTCACCTTAATATTTCTGTATGCATGCTTTCACTTTCGGGGAAGATATATTTTGCCTGCACAACTCAATGGTTCAAGTTCCAAGGCCTAGATGTTGCCCATCAAATTTATGACTCAACACAGCATATGTACTAACCCTTCTGATACTCAAACCGTAACTGCATTTAAGCACCTTCACATATAACAGGCTGAATCCGAAGCTACAGAAACATCATTTCGGTACTGAATTTAAAGTTTTCGAATTATAGTCATAATTGCTTGTGAACATTCTGTAGCACTTTCATTTGCAATAACATTCACTCCCCCCTCCTCCCCCCTGCCCCTTCCCCTCCCAACAAACATATACCATTGCCATAACAAAGTACTTTTCTTAGAACCATGAACACACACCATCCTTTTCTGTCCACCGTTCCATCACAAAGAATTGAAACTCTGCTTGTCTTTCACAGCTTCTTTTAATCTTTCCTCTTCCTCTTTGATGATTGGAGGTATAGAAGCTTCCCGCAGTGTTCCAACTGAGGACAAGTCTCCAGTACCTCAAAAATGTCAGTAGTCCTGATTTTAAGAATACTGTTCAACACCATTTAAGGAATTATTAACTTCCTTGTCTTTGAAATGAATGAGGAATCCTGTATGCATTACCCAAGCCAGAATATCATTGAATGAGAAAAAGAGCATAACCTCATAGTTACCAATTTTCCATTGGGTACTAAAATTGATTTCAAAATGCTACTACAGATGTCAGATTGTCATTTGTGCCAAATGTCTTGAGCATGTGATTGCATTTGTGTTCAATGGTTTCAATTCACTAGTCTTCGTATTCTGCTATGCCTAACATCAGAATAATAATTAACGTATCAAGTACGGAAAGTATATTCAACTCAGTTCCAATTTCCATTTAAATGTAGTAAGTAATATTATGAAAAAATATAGGTATTGATTCAATTGCAGGGCTTCTGATTGCCAACATAGTGATCGTGTTTCACTGCAGCTGACTCACACTCGTGTTAATAGAAGGTTGCCAACTTTGATACATCATCCCAAAACTTCATGCTGTAAACAATATGAAACCCTGAGACATGATAGTTTGGCTAGGATGAATAGGTCACTCTGCTCTAAATTTTAAAATTGTTGCCTTGTGACAGTCAACAGCACAGAAAAATCTGAAATTTGCTGATTCACAGCGTCTCTGTCTCATTCTTGCCATAAAAGTAAGAATACTTTTTGGGGTGGGGTGGTGGGTTCTAGGCAAGCTTGAAGGAATTACCTTCCCACACATTTCATTGCATAAAACCACACCTTTCCAATTTTTAATAACAATAGGACAATTGCTGCTCTGAAGCCCTGCAATCAAACTGGCACCAATATTAAGTTAAACATGTATTTCTTACCCTCCAAAAATGTGTAATATTACACAAACCTGGTAAGTATTTGTTTGTCCACACACTCAAATTCAGAATCATCAACTCATTAGTGCCTTCTCCTTGTTCTTATGGGAAGAACTGTTAATAATATGTTTTAAGCATGTTTCTCTGCCACTCAATCCACACATTGTAGTATGTGCACATAAGATAAGTACCTTTCTAGTTTTGTCAAAAATGTAAAATCTTTTTGATGAAAATTCTTTTTCTCGCGCAAAAACTGTCACTATCATATTAATAAACTGGAGCACAAAAACGATCACAAAAATGTACGATTGAATGCACCAACGGTCAACAACAATTTCCAACAAGCAATACACCTTGAGATAAAAGAATGCATCGGACATTGTTGAGTGCTTTACTTCCCTGAACAGGAAATTAAGTTAGCAATACTGTGTACAATATAAGATATCGATATACATTGAAATGGTGGAGACTCGATTGTCATTGATACTGTATTTCATTGCCACATCTCAAATTGAACTTATGCCATACACAGTTAAGTCAATTATTTCACGATTTTGCTTTAAGGTAAATAGTTCCGTGTTCTGAGCAAAATTTTTATAATTTCATAATTTTGCACTTGGTGAAAAAGGGTGCCTCTGGTAAAATGTATGCTACACTCCAGATCTGTATTTTACATAACTGGTAGCTTCCTACTGAATGATGGTCCTTACTGAAATAAAATATGAGTATATCTACTAAGAACGTCCCATTTTCAACTTAACTAGCAGCACACGAGTGATTGTAGTCTCTTCTTAATAAACACAAATTACCTAATTTATTTTATACACCATTTCTTCTGACCCCACACTTTTATCTATGAACTAAACTCCATGTATAACAAGATAGTCTCATGATGTGACAGCCAGACTCACATCTGAGGTCTGTTCATAATCTATTACATAGCTGCACTCCCAGTCGCAAAGAATCCAAGTCTCCGATGGTTGTAACCAAACTTCCACTCTCACATCAGAAAAACCAAACCAGTCCTGTTTGTCTGATGGCCATAACATAATCCTTTCTTGCATTTTCCAGCAGCTCCCAAGAGAACATCTCCTACCACAACATCCACTGGCGTCAGCAAACTTTAAGCCAATGGCATATCAAGTGGCAGCCCACCACAAAACTCACTTCTAACAACACTTTGACACATTGTGTGCATTTGAAATGGAATGGAAATTAATTTGAAATGCAAATGGATTTGGACTACCATTCCTACACTAATAATTCTACAATTTATTTACATAAGTTACACGAAACATGTCTAGATTAGATTTACTTTCATTCCAATTGATCCGTGTGCATTCTCACTTCTCGAGCACAGGGTCCCGGGTTTGATTCCCGGCAGGGTCAGGGATTTTCACCTGCCTTGAGATGACTGGGTGTTTGTGTTGTCCTCATCATTTCATCATCATTGATGAAAGTGGCGAGTTTGGACTGAGTAAAGGTTGGGAATTTTTATGAGCGCTGATAACCACACAGTTGAGTGCCCCACAAACCAATCATCATCATCCAGTTGATCCGTGGTGAGGAGGGGCTCCAGGCTGCAGAACATGTTAGAAAAACAATAATACATGACCAATATTTACAACCAAAACAAATAAGCTACTGTACCTTCCACAGGTCCCAAGTTGAAAATTATATATCCCCTTAATGAACACTATATGAAAGGATCATTTTACAACACTCATTTACTAAGAACACACTAATGCACTGAATTTAAAATTAAAAAATTAATATATTTTTATTTTTAAGGTTATAAATGTATAACTGAGAAATTCATCAATGGAGCAGAAGGTGTTGGCTGCCAATAAATCCTTTAAGCTTCTCTTAAACTGAATTTAATTGGTTGTTAAGCTTTCTATGGCTGCGGGCAAGTTACTGGAAATGTGTGTTCCTGAAGAATGCACCGCTTTTTGTACAAGAGTAAGTGACTTTAAATCCTTGTGAAGATTATTCTTATTTCTAGTACGATTCCATGAACTGAGCTGTTGGTTTGAAAAAGTGATACATTTCTAATGACAAATTTCATTAAGGAATCAATGTATTGAGAAGCAATAGTTAGTATCCCTAGTTCCCTAAACAGGCCTATGCAGGATGTTCTTCAGTTCACACTACATATAACTCTTATTGCACGTTTTTGTGCCCAGAAAACTTAGCTTGGCTCGATGAATTACCCCAAAAAATAATCCCATATAACATTATGGAGTGAAAGTAAGCATAGTATGCCAGCTTTTTCATTATTATATCCCCTATGTCTGACAGAATTCACATTACAAATAGAGATTTGTTAAGACGCTTCAGCAGTTCTGTGGTGTGCTCCTCCCAGTTGAATTTATTATCAAGCTGTAATCCCAAGAATTTAATACTGTCCACTTCTTCTATCTGCTTGTCATCTTATGTTAGGTATATATTCGCGGGACACCCCTTACAAGTTCTGAACTGCATGTAGTGTGTTTTTTCAAAGTTTAGTGACAAAGAATTGGCTAGGAACCAGTGATTAATGTCCATAAATATTTTATTAGCTGACCTTTCTAAGACTACACTTGATTTGCTATTTATTGCAATGTTTGTATCATCGGCAAACAAAATGAACTTGGCTTCTGGTAATGTTACTGACGAAAGGTCATTGATATAGACAAGAAAAAGTAAGGGCCCTAAAGTGGAACCTTGCGGGACCCCACATGTAATTAGTTCCCAGTTGGATGATATCTGATAGCTTGATACATGTCTCTTTCCTAATAACACCCTTTGTTTCCTGCCAGATATATAAGATTTGAACCATTTTGCAGCATTTCCTGTTACACTATAATATTCTAATTTACTTAAAGGGATATTGTGATTTACAGTCAAATGCCTTTGACAGATCACAAAATATACCAGTTGCCTGCAATTTTTTGTCTAATGAATTAAGTACATTTTCTATGTAAGTGTAGATAGCCTTCTTAGTAATAGAACCCTATAGAAATCCGAACTGTGACTTTGACAGTATGTAATTTGCGATAAGATGGCTATAAAGCTGATTGTACATTACCTTTTCTAAAAATTTTAAGAATGCTGGCAAAAGTGAAATTGGACAGAAATTTTACACTATTTCTTTATCTCCCTACTTAAACAGTGGCTTAACTTAAGCATATTTCAACCATCCAGGAAATATTCCACAGATAAATGACTGGTTACGCAGCTAGCTTAATATGTTACTTAACTCAGAATCACATTCTTTAATTAACTCTGTTGATATTTGATCATACCCACTAGATGTTTTTGATTTTAAGGACTTTATGATGGACATTACTTCTGTTGGGATAGTGAGGGTCAAATTCATATTATGGAAGTTACTTCAAATGTCTGGTCTGAGGTATCCCATGGCAGCATCTACAGAACCTGACAACCCCATCTTTTCAGTACACTCATTACTATTCCTTTAAACATATATGTATGATTTACACAGACAAGAAACTGTGTTTATCACACTTTCAATCAAATACTGCCAACAAGGTTAATATGTTAAATTAATTTGGTATACTGATAACTATATATTGCTTCATTTGTAAGTGTATGTACTAGTATGACACACTTAAAGTAAAACATCACAGCATATTTAATAATAATGTAATTTGCTTAGTTACTCATGATAATAGCTACTGTGCAGTGCCAGTTTCCAATATTATGTCTATTTTGTAAGACAGCTTGTTTGTTATTATATTGCATAAATATTTACAGTGAAGAGTCTAGTTATGCATGTAATTATAGGATTGTTCTTTCACTCTTATAACCCTTAAGCTTGTTGTTGTTGTTGTTGTCTTCAGTCCTGAGACTGGTTTGATGCAGTTCTCCATGCTACTCTATCCTGTGCAAGCTTCTTCATCTCCGAGTACTTAATGCAACCTACATCCTTCTGAATCTGCTTAGTGTATTTATCTCTTGGTCTCCCTCTACGATTTTTACCCTCCACGCTGCCCTCCAGTGCTAAATTTGTGATCCCCTGATGCCTCAGAACATGTCCTATCAACCGATCCCTTCTTCTTGTCAAGTTGTGCCACAAACTCCTCTTCTCCCCAATTCTATTCAATACCTTCTCATTAGTTACGTGATCTACCCATCTGATCTTCAGCATTCTTCTGTAGCACCACATTTCGAAAGTTTCTATTCTCATCTTGTCCGAACTGTTTATCGTCCATGTTTCACTTCCATACATAGATAGATACTGCCTACAGGAAAATTAAAGAGGCCTTTGGAGAAAAGAGAACCACTTATATGAATATCAAAAGCTCAGATGGAAACCCAGTTCTAAGCAAAGAAGGGAAAGCAGAAAGGTGGAAGGAGTATATAGAGGGCCTATACAAGGGTGATGTACTTGAGGACAATATTTTGAGAAATGGAAGAGGATGTAAATGAAGATGAAATGGGACATACGATACTGCTTGAAGAGTTTGACAGAGCACTGAAAGACCTGAGTCGAAACAAGGCCCCGGAAGTAGACAACATTCCATTAGAACTACTGACAGCCTTGGGAGAGCCAGTCCTGACAAAACTCTACCATCTGGTGAGCAAGATGTATGAGGCAGGCAAAATACCCTCAGACATCAAGAAGAATATAATAATTCCAATCCCAAAGAAAGCAGGCGTTGACAGATGTGAAAATTACCGAACTATCAGTTTAATAAGTCACAGCTGTAAGATACTAACATGAATTCTTTACAGACGAATGGAAAAACTGGTAGAAGCCGACCTTGGGGAAGATCAGTTTGGATTCCGTAGAAATATTGGAACACGTGAGGCAATACTGACTCTACGACTTATCTTAGAAGGAAGATTAAGGAAAGGCAAACCTACATTTCTAGCATTTGTAGACTTAGAGAAAGCTTTTGACAATGTTGACTGGAATACTCTCTTTCAAATTCTAAAGGTGGCAGGAGTAAAATACAGGGAGCGTAAGGCTATTTACAATTTGTACAGAAACCAGATGGCAGTTATAAGAGTTGAGGGGCATGAAAGGGAAGCAGTGGTTGGGAAGGGAGTGAGACAAGGTTGCAGCCTCTCCCTGATTTTATTCAATTTGTGTATTGAGCAAGCAGTAAAGGAAACAAAAGAAAAATTCGGAGTAGGTATTAAAATCAATGGAGAAGAAATAAAAACTTTGAGGTTCGCCGATGACATTGTAATTCTATCAGAGACAGCAAGGGACATGAAAGAGCAGTTGAACAGAATGGACAGTTTCTTGAAAGGAGGATATAAGATGAACATCAACAAAAGCAAAACGTGGATAATGGAATGTAGTCGAATTAAGGCGGGTGATGCTGAGGGAATTAGATTAGGAAATGAGACACTTAAAGTAGTAATGGAGTTTTGCTATTTGGGGAGCAAAATAACTGACGATGGTCAAAGTAGAGGGGATGTAAAATGTAGACTGACAATTGCAAGGAAAGTGTTTCTGAAGAAGAGAAATTTGTTAACATTGAGTATAGATTTAAGTGTCAGGAAGTCGTTTCTGAAAGTATTTGTATGGAGTGTAGCCATGTATGGAAGTGAAACATGGACGATAAATAGTTTGGACAAGAAGAGAATAGAAGCTTTCAAAATGTGGTGCTACAGAAGAATGCTGAAGGTCAGATGGGTAGATCACATACCTAATGATGAAGTATTGAATACAATTGGGGAGAACAGGAGTTTGTGGCACCACTTGACATTAAGAAGGGACCAGTTAGTAGGACATGTTCTGAGGCATCAAGGGATCACAAATTTAGCATTAGAGGGCAGCGTGGAGGGTAAAAATCGTAGAGGGAGACCAAGAGATGAATACACTAAGCAGATTCAGAAGGATGTAGGTTGCAGTAGGTACTGGGAGATGAAGAAGCTTGCACAGGATAGAGTAGCATGGAGAGCTGCATAAAACCAGTCTCAGGACTGAAGACCACAACAACAACATTAGATTATACAGTTTAGATTGAAAATAATGATTCGCAAGGTCTGTGCTATCAGCAGAGAAGCAAACTTAAATATTGGAAGATAGCATACAAAGATAAAATCCTACTAAAAATTAATATGACACTAGTGGCAATTTTTCTAATTTGCATTTTAGAACAGAGAACCAAGAAGCTGTCTTACAAGGAGAGGTCCCCAGCAGTTGGATTGATTTTTTTGAAACCATCTGTACAATATCATAGGCCTTGGTGCGCAATGTATCAATGAAAAACTATGTGAATTTTGTACGATACTCTGTAGCTTCAAAGAAGAAACGTGACACACATTGGTTGTATAGTGTAGTGGTTATAGTACAATCTTCATATGCAAGAGGTGGTTTTGAATCTCCCCAAGTGCTTTGAAATTTTTCATTTTTTAATATTTACTGAAATAACTGATTATTTTTATTCAATTAGTTGGTTTAGATGTAATTTTGAAAATTTCTGTTCCTTTTTCACATTTTAATCATCATATTAACTTTTTCAGTTTCTCTCATTTTTTCTTCCCATCATTCTTTTTCCAGCTGGTTTCTTTGTGCTTGTGAATTTAATTATTTTTATTAAATTTAAATATTTGAAAATGCCAACAAATACCAACAAAAGACAAAATAATCTATTTATATTTACAGTTTACTGTGTAATGGCGTCAAAATGTAATTTTCGTTAAAAGGTGTATGTGTACTTGTATGGTAATCATCATACAGAAGTTTAAAATGTATGTTCTTATTGCACTAAGGACAAAATAATGCAAATAAAAATTGAAATGAAACAAAGGAAAATGAAAGTCAAGCGAAATTAGGATTAGAAATATTGAATGCAATAACATATGAAAATATAGGATCATGATAAAGAAAAAATTAAATCAATGTTAATAGACTGAAATAGTTAAAATCACATGCACAAAGATTCTAAGTGGAAAGTAGGGAAAAATTATAGCAATTGAAAAACTGAATACAGTGATTAAAGTTATGTTCAAAGGAATAGAAGCTAAAAATCATTTAAACCAATTAATTGAATGAAAATGACGGTCAATGTAATTTTGGTAAAGAATTTCAAAATGCCCGAAATTCGAACCCACAGCCTCATGCATGAGAGACATCTGCTATAACCGTCACATTACACAACCAGTCCATATAACATTTATAAAGCTCTGGAGTATCACACAAAATTACGAAGTTCTCGACCTGCTGGAGGACTAACCAGACCCCGGATGCCATGGAGCCTGATGCTGCACTAGAGTGCCTGAATCGCCTACTTCTACAAAATGCTGAAGCAGCCTTCCCAGGACGTCCACATCAGAAGCAGGATCACTGCCTCGTGTACAAACTCTTCATGCATAGTGTACTGACATATGGGTTCCTGATATGTTCCTACCTCGGCAGGTGGATGTCCTGCATGTGCACGGAGGATTGAAGATTGACACAGCGAACGATTTGAGCGTGAGTGCTGCAGAGGTTGGTGCCGGCCCATTGCTATAATCTCACGACTGCTGATGCTCCATGAGTTACATGCATGAAGTTTGCACTCAATGCTGATGACAAAGCACTGCTTGTGCACAGTGTGAGCACAGTAGAAATGAAACGACTCCTTCAACTTTGCTGTGATGCTCTTTGCATGTGCTCGACCAAATGGTGGCTGAAGTATGGTGCTGCCAAGGGCCAGGCAGTGATATTCATGAGGAAGCTGTTGCCTCTACATCTGCCACCATTAACCATCGTGGGAGGCCTTATCCCATGGAGCAACACTGGCCACAACCTCAGGGTTACCACAGACCAATAGTTGACATGGCTGCTGTAAATCAGAGACATCAAGAGCACTGGAATAGGGAGACTTTGCGCTCTGTACCCTCTACATGACCACGCATTGGCCTGGCCTGCTGTGGGCATAAATACCTCCTGGAGCATACTGAGGATGACAGAGATGCCAGCCACACCAGAGAAAAATCAGTGAAGAGAAGCACAACATCAACAAGAAGTACTGCAGAAATGGTGCTCCATCTGCACCACAGTCAAGTCCAGAGGAGGATTCTCATGCTCCTGACTGCACTTAGGAGACTATATCCAATAGCCACTGAGAGACCGTCGCAGAAGCACCCTCATACTGCTGTTTCACATGGAGAGTACTTACGGGCTAAAGTAGAAGTTCTTCTAAAGTTGTGTGCTGCGAACTACATACAAATTTGTCATTTGCTGTTCTGAGGGGCAAATTGTCCAGTGTTAAAATTAGCGTGCAGCATGGGGAGACCAGCTGCAACAAGAATAAGAAAATGACAGTAAGGCCGAAAACGTTCACCACCGAAAAATCAGAGAAGGCAGGGCTGAATTTGAGAATTGGAGGTAAGGTACTTACCAAATGGCTTTGTAAGCATACAGGTACCACCACAAGGCTTTGAAACCTACTTTTTTTTTTTTTTTTTTTTGAGCCATCAGTCTCCCGAATGGTTTGACGCGGCCCACCACTGATTCCTCTCCTGTAACAATCTCTTCCTGTCAGAGTAGCACTTGCAACCTACGCCTCAATTACTTGCTGGATGTATTCCTATCTCTGCCTTACCCTACAGTTTGGCCCTCCACGGCTCCCTCTAGTACTACAGAAGTTATTCCGTGATGACTTCACAGATGTCCTACCATCCTGTCCCTTCTTCTTGTCAGTTTTTTCCGTATATCATTTCCTAACCAATTCTCTGGAGAACCACTTCATTCCTTACCTTATCAGTCTAACAGATTTTCAACACTCTTCTGTAGCACCACAGCTCATATTCTTCAATTCTAGTTTTCCCACACTCCATGTTTCATATCGTACAATGCTGTGCTTCAAACGTACATTCTCAGAAATTCCTTCTTCATATTAAGGCCTAAATATATTAGTTGACGTCACTTAGCCAGGAATGCCCTTTTTGCCAGTGCTAGTCTGCTTCATCTGTCATGGGTTATTTTGCTGTCTAACTTCATCAACTTCCTGATCACCATGTTAAGATTCTCGCTGTTGTCATTTCTGCTACTTCTCATTACTTTCGTCTCTCTTTGATTTACTCTGAAACCATATTCTTTACTCATTAGACTGTTCATTCCATTCAGCAAATCCTGTAATTCTTATTCGCTTTTACTGAGCGTATCGATGTCATCAACGAAACTTATCATTCATATGCATTCACCTTGAATTTTAATTCGCTCTTAATGTTACAGCCCTTGCTTTCAATTTCACTGAAGGTTGTTTTGGCTTTTCTGTATGCTGACCCAGTCCTTCCAACGATCATTTACTTTTCGATTTCTTGATATTTTTAAGGCAGCTGTTTCGCCTTAGCTTCCCTGAACTTCCTATTTATTTCATTCCTAAGTAACCTGTATTCCTGAATATACCGGAATATTTTTGTACTTCCTTCTTTTGTAGACCAACTGAAGTTTTTTTTGTTTTTTCCCGTGGTTTCTTTCCAACTTCAGTGATTGCCCTTTTTAGAGGCGACCATTCCTCTTCAACAGAATTGCATACTGAGCTATTCCTTGTCACAGTATCTATAGCTTCAGACAACTTAAAGCTTTATTCCTTACTACTTATTTGTCCCAAAATTCTTCCTGACTAGTCCCTTAAACTTCAGCCTACTCTTCATCACTACTAAATTGTGATATGAGTCTGTATCTGCTCCAGGGTACGCCATACAGCCCACTATCTGATTTCGGAATCTCTGCCTGATGTAATCTAACTGAAATCTTTACGTATCTCCCGCCTTTTCCAAGTATACCACCTCCTCTTGTGATTCTTGAACAGAATTTTCACTATTACTCACTGAAATTTACTGCAGAACTCAATTAGTCTTTCTCATTTCCAGTGCCAAGCCCATGTTCTCCCATAGCACTTTCTTCTCCTTCCCCTACAAAAGCATTCAAGCCCCCATGACTATTAGATTTTCATCTCCCTTTATGTACTGAATTACATATTCAGTATCCTCATCTACTTTCTCTCTTCCTCTTTCGCTTTTGACGTCGGCATGTATACCTGAACGACCACTGTCGGTGTTGGTTTACTGTCTATGCTGATGATAACAATCCTATCACTGAACTGTTCACAGTAACTCACTCTCTGGTGTACCTTCCCATTCATAAGGAAACCCACTCCCATTATACCTTTTTTGTGCTGCTGCTGATATTACCCTATAATCGTCTGACCAGAAATCCTTGACTTCTTTCCATTTCACTTCACTGACACCTCATTATATCAATATTGAGCCATAGTATTTCCCTTTTCAGATTTTCTAGCTTCCCTACCACGTTCAAAATTCTGACATTCCACGCCTCGACTCGTAGGATTTTATCATTTAGTTGTTTTCAGTCTTCTTCTCATGGTCAACTCCCCTCTGGCAGCCCCCTCCTGGGGATCCGAATGGGGGATTAGTCCAGCATATTTTGCCAATGGAGAGATCATCCCGGTTTGGCAGAAATGTGGAGAACAGTTTGTGAATGTTATTTCATACTGGAAAAGCTTAGGGCGTTAAGTTGCTGTGTCCAGTGTTTACAGTTTACCATGCCTTTAATCAAAGACGTATAAGGAACCAATGTTAATACTTTATTCACAGTGCGATTTTTTTTCGACTACTTTGCCTCAATTTAAATGTCATTGTTAGCCCATGCTCGAATTTAAACCCACTTTCGGGGGGAGGGGGGGGGGGGGGGGGGGCGGCGGCGGCGACGGCGACGTAAAACACATTATTTTGAATGAGACTGGTTTTGAAGCTTCTGTAGAAAATGGTGTTTGTAAAAGAAGAGTCAAATATACACTATTTTTACTTTTTCACAGAAATCGTCATTATTTCGACGAATTCGCAGACTATTGGGAAAAAGTAGGTGAATGAAATGTTGTATTCCACATCCTTGTGTTACCGACGTCTTGCACATTAAGATTAATGTTCAGCATGCATTTACTCTACGAGATAAAAGACTCCCTCCCCTCGTCGGAGGTTAGTCCTCCCCTTGTGTGTGTGTGTTTTTTGTCCTTAATGTAAATTAGTTTGAGTTAGATGAAGTAGTGTGTAGCCCCATAGGAACTTACCACCAACACAACAAAACTCCCAAGCTCACATTGTTTTGTCCCGCTATTTTCACGCCCCACTTTGATTTCAACTTATCTAGCATTGTTAGCCTGCGTTGGATAACGAAATACCTTTTTTGTGGTTAAAATCATCGACTTTCTAATAAGCCCATTTGAAAAGTTTTATACAACTTAGGCTTTTGCAAAATCTGCTTTGCTTTTCATTTATTCATTATTGGAAAGCTAGATAGCTATAACATCTGTGGCAACGATAACTGATAGCGAGGCCAGAGATGATTATTAATGAGCAACCCAGCATGCACCAATTAATTAGTAACTGTCTGTCGTGAGATCTGAAGGCGACTAGACGCATGTGTAAAAATTGTACGCGCCAAGTATTATTAAACCTTGTGAATGTAATACATAAAGGTTATGTATGAAAATATATTCATGACTGTTTTAAAGAGTTATTTGAATATGTATTTATTATTCCATGAAAACATTTCGTAACAAATGTTTGGATGATCGTCCGGACCTGCAAGGACAACCGTCATAATGGAGGGAAACACTAACATGATACCGCAGCTTTATAGAGGTATAAGAAATTATTTCAAGAAGGGACATAAGGACATTTTTAATTTTTATATCTATGTATTCTCAAAGTACGATTAAGTGTTCTATTTTTTCTTCATTAGCTATGGTGACTGTTCGGATAGCCAAAACCCGTCCTTTATCCGACAACATATTCCACACTAATCTTTAAAAAAATCGTGTAACACTTTAAATAATATTTCCCTTATTTCCAAATCCCTCTTCCCAATAATTTTCTACAAACGAACAAACCAAACAGTGAGCACGAGCCTAAAAATTAGAAGGCATTATTGAAGACCAACATTGTTGTATATTTATGATATGAGGAAGAAAGACTGATAAGCCAATTAATAATCAGTGGGAACAAGACAACGTTCAAGACAGAATCCTGAGTATTGTTGGATTTTGTGCGTATGAGAGCGATTCCACCACAATCCTATGCTTTGTTCAATTTCCCAACCTTTGTAGCAAGCAACAAACTCCAGTATTGTAATGTGTATTCTTGTAGCGTTTGTTACGTGATAGTCCCAAAATTACGTACTATCGAGCAAGGGTAGTAATGGCGAGAAGTAATGAAAATGACAGTGAAAATTTTCGCGACACAATTCTGAGCGAACGAAGCGAGCTCGCAAGAATGAGTAATTTAGATAGTCAATATGTAATGGCAGAAATGAGACAGAGAATAACCAAATATTCTAGACAATAATGAAAATGAGTTGAGAAACGTCCAGCATGCGTACAGAAATGACCAAAGTATGTTCAGAAAGTGCTGGTTTACAGTCAGACAACACAAAAATAAGTACTGAAATTTCTGGGGTGGGGTCAGATAACGTGAAATTACCGAACAGAATCAGTAGCTTGGATAAAAAATAAACTTAACAAATCGAGACTGTTTCAACTGAAGTCACCAATCTCGATCAAAACCTTTCCCTATCTGCGTGATAGAACAAAGAGTCAATACGTTAGTTGATGATCTTGAAACTATGCACAATAATTGGAATACAGATATAACAGGGATCAATAACGAATTTGACATGAAGTTTTCTAGTACGAATATGTGGTTAAGCCAAAAATTATTAAGACATTAAAAAGGAACCGTAAATAGGTGCGGACAAGGTACAAATGGTAGTAAGGCGAAAGAAGTCTTCCAAAATGAGCACAAAAATCTGACCTAAGTGGTCACAACTGTTCAAACAAACGTACCCGACATTGTATCGACTTGCGGAGAATTGCCAGAAGACTTACGCAAACTCCCGCAAAATATTGGTCTATTAAAACTTGTCACACATTTCTAACATCCGAATTTGTGAAGAACTTAAGAAGGACGTAACGAAATTAAACGAAAGAGCCAAAATGGGAATATTCGACAGCGACATAAAGCTCGCAGCAAAGTGTATCCAGGAACACGATCGAAGATAAAATTCGCTCTGAGCTAATAAGCGAAAAAGAATAGTTCAAAAGGTCCATCTGTAGCTACAAACCAGAATAGGTCAGCTACACAAAATAACCGCACAACCGCGGTTTCACCACGATCAGAGTACGATACAGGCGAACCGGAACAATTTTCAAATAATTACGCGGATGTACCAGCGTTTTCGAACACTGCCATGCCGTCAACAAGGAGGCAGAGATCGACATCACAGTAGTATGAAACAGCACAAAGAATATCGTCAGTCCTTATTGATGAAGGTTTCCTCAAACTCAAACAATTTCCGATCTTATCGCAGGAATCGAAAAAGACACACCCAATGGTATTTGTGCGAGAATTTAGGAACATATTATCGCGACATTTGTCCGAACAACAAAAAATCAAATTCGTTGTAGGATGGATTCAGGGTGATGTCTGTTTATGGGCACCGGAAGAAGCCGACAGTTGTACATACGAAGAATTGACTGCTCCCTTCCCCCGAATCACCCAACCAAACAGCGAGGTCATTGGTCCCATCAGATTCAGGAAGAATGGGGAATGAAGTCGGCCGTCCCTTTCAAAGGAACGATCCCTGTATTTGCCTGAAGCGGTTTAGGGAAATCGCAGAAAACCTAAATCAGGATGGCCGAACGCAGGTTTGAACTGTCGTCCTCCCGAATGTGAGTACAGTGTGCTAACCACTGCGCCACCTGGCGCTCAATACGAAGAATTTGAACAAGCTTATTAGAGAAATATGGATCGCAGGTAATAGAGAGACTTCGACGCACAACCTTTCAATGCAAAACACGTTGGGTTGCGAAAATATTTCAACAAGACAATGTATTGGAGTAACTCGATGTCACATGTTGACGTGTTAAGAATATTGAAAGGACAGTTACCCACACATTTACGTGAAAAACTGGGTGCAGTTCCGACGTACGACTTAGAATATTTTTTATCCGTATTCCATTCCATTGATCTCACGTATGATAGCGGCCCTAAGACTAACGATTACAATCGTAATCAATCAGGCGCGTGCCGGTAGTCAACACCATAATAACCAGAATAGATTGGAATAGTGGGTATGGCCCAAATGGTGACGCACAACAAAATTTTGGTTGTAGTAACAATAACCGCCGAGAAACTTCAGTGGTTACGAAGGTGGGAGAAACCCAGAACAGGGTCATGCTGCCCCCCAGTCAAATACTAGGCCATATATATGTGGAACAATTCCGAACTCACGATACACATTGTTGATATGACTGATGGAAGGATTAACCTCCCCTCCTCCACCACAGGGAAACAGCGAGTGGTCAGGCAAAGACCCCTGCTAACACCCATGAACGGAAGCGGGGGCATAAGGCTTTTGAGTAGCAATTTTAGAAGATATAATGAGGAACCAAGGACCTAGCCATTGCTGGGGAGGCTAGCGTGCCTCAGCGATACAAATTGCCCTACCATAGGTTCAACCACAATGGAGGTGTATCTGTTGAGAGGCCAGACAAATATGTGGTTCCTGAAGAGGGGCAGCAGCCTTTTCAGTAGTTGTAGGGGCAACATTCTGGATGATTAACTGATCTGGCCTTTCAATATTAACCAAAATGGCCTTGCTGTGCTGGTACTGTGAACAGCTGAAAGCAAGGGGAAATTACAGCCTTTTTTTCAGAGGGCATGCAGCTTTACTGCATGGTTAAATGATGATGGCGTCCTCATGGGTAAAATAGTTCCCCATTCGGATCACCGGGCAGGGACTACTCAGGAGGACATTGTTATCAGGAGAAAGAGAATTTTCATTCTAACGATCGGAGCATGGAATGTCAGATCCCTTAATTGAGCAGGTAAGCTAGAAAATTTAAACAGGGAAGTGGACAGGCTAAAGCTAGATATAGTGGGAATTACTGAAGATTGGTGGCAGGAGGAGCAAGGCTTCCAGTCAGGTGGATACAGGGTTACAAAAAGGGCTGTAGTGGTTAATAAATAAAATAAAAATAAGAAGAGAAGAAAAGGTTGAAAATGTGGAAGAAATCGTGAATAAAAATGGGGTTTTAAAATCGTAAATGACTGTGAAAAAAGGGAAAGAAAGACATAAATGCAGATCGGACTTCGTATTACAGAAAAGCTATTGTTGGGGTGGTCCTTGTGGCGTTTTTGAGCAAAAGTTAAACCAATTTCCACTACAAAAATTACTGAAAAGAAACAGAGAATAACAGAATGTAACTGACGGGGGGAAGTGGCGTAGATGAGAGATCATCCTTTACCAGGTTAACTTATCTTCTTTCGGGCGGCGTCCAGGTCTTCAAAAATCTCCTTCATTTCTGCGTGAAAAATCTGCTCCGAAATCTTGCAATAGTCCAGGAATCACTAATTTATACCAATTAAAATCATCTTGATACTGTATGCAATTTAATTCACTTTGCTACTTCCATCCTCCGAATTTCTTAACAACTTCCACAATGTCTACACATTACAATCAGATCAAGATTAGCCATTAAGTTTTTACGTCAGCATCAGATCACGTCTGCCTTAAGCTTCGGCTATCAAGAGACAAATGAAATGGATAGAAAACAAAAAAAAGAGTTACAATTTTAGTAGTTTCTCTGCCGTCGAGTGCTCATACGCTGCGATGGGATATTTTTTATCTGAGGGAATGAGTGTGTAGCGTGGCCAAATTCAAAGTCCCGCTACAGGGCAATGCAGGAATAGGTTTAGTAATGAATAATAAAAAAATAGAAGTGCAGATAGGCTACTACAAACAGCATAGTTAATGCATTGTTGTAGCCAAGATAGACACGAAGCCCACACCTACCGCATATGCCAACTAGCTCCGCAGATGATGAAGAGATTGAAGAAATCTATGATGTTATTAAAGAAATTATGCAGATAGTTAAGGGAAATGAAAATTTAATAGTTATGGGGGACTGGAATTCGATAGTAGGGAAAGGAAGTGAAGGAAAAGTAGTGGGTGAATATGGACTGGGGGTAAGGAATGAAAGAGGAAGCCACCTGGTAAAATTTTGCACAGATCATAACTTAATCATAGCTAACACATGCTTTAAGAACCACAAAAGATGGTTGTATATATGGAAGAGGCGTGGAGGATTCCAGATAGATTATATAATGAAGTGTGTGAAATCTTATGGGACTTAAGTGCTAAGGTCATCAGTCCCTAAGCTTACACTACTTGGACCAGCCGCACAGTCCATGACTGAAACGCCTTAGAGTGATTGGCTAATCCCGTGCGGCACAGAGATTTAGGAACCAGGTTCTAAATTGTAAGACATTTCCAGGGCTGGATGTGGACTCTGATCACAAATTATTTGTTATGAACTGTAGATTAAAACTCCAAAAAGGAAGGAATTTAAAGAGATGGGACCTGGATAAACAGAAAGGGTTGTAGAGAGTTTCACAGAGAGCATTAGGGAACGATTGACAAATGCAGGGGAAAGAGATACAGTAGAAGAAGAAGGGGTAGCTCTGAGAGATGAAATAGTGAAGGTAGCAGAGGATCAAGTAGGTAAAAAGACGAGGGCTAATAGAAATCCTTGGGTAACAGAAGAGATACCGAATTTAATAGATGAAAGGAGAAAATATAAAAATGCACTAAACGAAGAGGGCGAAAAGGAATACAAACGCCTTAAAAATGAGATTGACAACAAGTGCAAAATCGCTAAGCAAGGATGGCTACTAGAGAACAAATGTAAGGAGGTACAGGCACATATCACTAGGGGTAAGATAGATACTGCCTACAGGAAAATTAGAGAGATCTTTCGAGAAAAGAAAACCACCTACATGAATATCAAGAGCTCAGATGGCAAGGATATATAGAGGGTCTATAGAAGGGCAACGTACTTGAGGGCAATATTTTGGAAATGGAACAGGACATAGATGAAGATGAAATGCGAGATATGATACTGCATGAAGAGTTTGCCAGAGCACTGAAAGACCTAAGTAAGAAAAAAAACCAAGGGCCCAGGGAATAGACAACATTCCATCAGAGCTACTGATAGCCTTGGGAGAGCCAGCCATAGCAAAACTCTGCCATCTAGTGAGCAAGATGTATGAGACAGGCGAAATAACCTCAGACTCCAAGAAGAATATAATAATTCTAATCCCAAAGAAAGCAGGTGTTGACACGTGTGAAAATTATCGAACTATCAGTTTAATATGTCATGGCTGCAATATACTAACTAATTCTTTACACACGAATGGAAAATCTGGTAGAAGCCAAACTTGGGGAAGATCAGTCTGGATTCCGTAGAAATGTTGGAACACCCTACGACTTATCTTAGAAGACAGATTAAGGAAAAGCAAACCTATGTTTCTAGCATTTGCAGACTTGGACTAGCTTTTGACATTGTTGACTGGAATACGCTCTTTCAAATTCTGAAGGTGGCATGGGTAAAGTTCCATGGAGGGAAAGGCTATTTACAATTTATACAGAAACCAGATGGCAGTTAAAAGAGTCGAGGGGCATGAAAGGCAAGCAGTGGTTGAGAAGGGAGTGAGACAGTGTTGTAGCCTATCCCCAATGTTATTCAATCTGTATATTGAGCAAGCAGTAAAGAAAACAAAAGAAAAATTTGGAGCAGGAATTAAAATTCGTGGAGAAGAAATAAAAACTCTGAGGTTTGCCAACGACATTCTAATTCTGTCAGAGGCAGCAAAGGAACTGGAAGAGCAGTTAAACGGAATGGGCAGTGTCTTGAAAGGAGGATATAAGATGAACATCAAAAAAAGCACAATGAGGGTAATGGAATGTAGTCAAATGAAGACAGGTGATGCTGAGGGGATTAGATTAGGAAATGAGACACTTAAAGTAGTAGATGTGTTTTGCTATTTGGGGAGCAAAATAACTGATGATGGTCGAAGAAGAGAGACTATAAAACGTAGACTGGCTATGGCAAGGAAAGCATTTCTGAAGAAGAGAAATTTGTTAACATCGAGTATAGATCCAAGTGTAAAGAAGTCTTTTCTGAAAGTATTTGTATGAAGTGTAGCCATGCATGGAAGTGAATCTTGGACGATAAATAGTTTAGACAAGAAGAGAATAGAAGCTACAGAAGAACGTTGAAGATTAGACTGGTAGATCACATAACTAATGAGGTACTGAATAGTATTGGGGAGAAGAGGAAATTGTGGCACAACTTGACTAAAAGAAGGGACTGGTTGGTAGGGGATATTCTGAGGCATCAAGGGATCACCAATTTAGTATTGGAGGGCAGCGTGGAGGATAAAAATCGTAGAGGGAGACCAAGAGATGAATATACTAAGCATATTCAGAAGGATGTAGGTTGCAGTAGGTACCGGGAGATGAAGCTTGCACAGGATAGAGTAGCATGGAGAGCTGCATCAAACCAGTCTCTGGACTGAAGACCACAACAACAATCAGGAAAATGACAGGAGGGATGCTCTTTATACAGATGAAGACATGAGCAATATTAAAGGTTTAGAGGACGAAGTACAAGCAGTTCTAAACAGCAAAATTGTCAAGGCAGATGTGAAGGTTGTGCTAGACACTGACGCTGTGGCTAATTTAATTTAGCAAAGTCGAGCACATGATTAAGTTAAATATAATTGAACCATCACATTCGCCATACTGCAGTCCAATTTTAGCAATAGCCAAACCTGGCAGTACTGTTTGCCTTCTCATGGACGCCAGGGAAATAAATAAAGTCTTCATACCAGTAAGAACCAGACCACACAATATTTAAGATCAATTGTTAAAATTTCACAGGGTTAAGTATTTGACCTCGATTATTCTCAGGGCTTCGCACTGACAAATTTTAATCCACCCTAAAAGTTGCCAGTACACTGCTGTTTCGCGTTCTGCCATTTGGCCTGAACGTGAGTGCCGGCCTATTTATTGCAGCATTAGATACGAGGGGCAGTGCCGCTTGTGTTGTCGAGCTGGCTTGTATTGATCGTTTGCGGTAATTGTTTTTGCCAGTGCTGTTTGGTCTTGTTTTGTTTCTTATGATGGCAAGTTTAAGTGAACAACTTGCAGCTGTGAAATTTTGTTTTCTACTCTGTGAAAATGTCACAGAAACTGTTTTAATGTTGAAAACAGCTTACCCCAAGATGGCGCTGTGGGAGAAACTTAAGTGTACGAGTGGTTTGCTCGATTTCACAATGTCGAAATGTCAATTGATGACAAAGCTTGTTCTGGACGTCCATCAACTGCCCCAATCGACGAAAATATTGAAAAAGATTGAGAGCTTGTGCTCACTGACCGTCGACAGACAGTTGATCAACTGTCAGAGATTAGTGGGTTATGTTGCACAACAATGTTCGTCAAAAAAGACACGATTTGTGCCGGACAGGAGAATGGTTCTTCCACCACGACAACACATCTGCACACACAGCCATCTCTCTTAAGACAGTTTTTGGCTAAAAATGGCATGGTTCAAATTAAATTGTTACTCTGCCCCACACATTTTACTCCCCTGACCTGGCTCCGAGCGATTTTTTTTTTAATTCCACACATGAAAAGGGGCATGAAAGGACACAAATTTGTAAATGTTTAAGAAGTCAATAAAAAGAAAACGAGAAACGAGCTGTGAACCATTTCTAAAGATAACTACAAAAAAATATTTCGAACAATAGAGTCACCATTGTGACAAAGGTATTAGATGTAATAGAGGTTGTTTGTAAAGAATCTCAAAATATATAACATTTAAAAAATAATTCCGGTTTTTCTTGGGTACCCCTCATAGAGTACTTGGACCAGAACTTTTGAGTCAAGTCACCATGTATGTGAATGACCATATTGCCACAACCATGTGGGAAGCTCATGTGCAGATATGTAGAAAATTCTTAGAAAGATTCTATGAATATGAAGTTACAGCTAACTTGAAAAATGAGTGTTTGCACAATTTTTAGTCCACATCATCTCACCTACAGGTATTAGACCTGATACCAGTGAGCTAGACGCAATTGAGCGTTTTCCTAGAACACAGACAAAGGAACAACTAAGAATTCTGTCTTACTACTGATGCTTCATTACAAGGACTTGGGGGCAATATTGTTTCAAATCACAATAGAACAGGGACATCAAAACAAACACATAGTTTTGCAAGTGGTACACTTACAGAAGGAGAACGAGCTTATTCTATTACAGGAACTGAGGCTTTGGCAATAGTATGGGCTTTTCGAAAATTTCAATATTTTTTTATCTGGAAATCACACTAGGGTATTCTGCGATCATGAAGCATGATTTCATTCCTATTAACATGCAAATTACTACACAAACGGTTACCCAGATGGTGTCTGTTCGTACAAGAATTCGATTTTGAAGCCAAATATATAAAGGGTGAACAAAATATTTGAGTGGATGCCTTGTCTAGGCTTCTGCAAGGACTAAGGGAGTAAGCGGAACTCACACAGCAGACCTCAGATTTCAGCGTACTCCTTATGCACGATGGTTCTTTTAGACCACATTACCTTAAAATGTGTACTGACATGTCCCAGTTACAAGAAGAGGATGAACAGTGGCATAAGGTACGGCAACAGCTTATGTACAACTACTCTGAAATAGGTAAAGAATACAAATTGCATAACGAAGTATTATTTTACTGAAGAACACCTGATTCTCATAACTGATGTCTGCTTGCCAGGAAAATGCATCGGCACCTTTATGCAGTACATGCATAATGTACGGGGACATTATGGAGTGACAAAGTGCACTATTAAAATCACATCTTACAGTCATTTCCCAACAAATATTGTGCAAGTAATCAGGAAATGCATTATATGTCAAAAGGCTACAGACCGGAATGAATCCGTATTAATGAACTGTGTCCAATCATACAAGCAAAACTCAATAGCCTCGTGTGTGTGGCCCCTCTGATGTCAAGCTACAGTTCTTTGACTATGCTCTTTGGTTTTGTCTTTGTTTTCTAGCGCTATGTTCAATGGCCATCTTCCTGTATTCGCTCTATTAAGTGGCGAAATAAATGTCGTTTCGATCCTAGAAGTATGTTATTATGGTTCAACACCACGTAAAACTCTCAGTGGAGACCCCAACTTCAACATTGTGTGTTTGGGAATTTTTATTTGCTTATTTTCATCAGTAACGGACTCAGAGTGCCAGCCCACATTGTCTTGAGAACAATGAGTCTAACAGTGTAGTTTTGTGCAAGTGCATCATACCTTAGCAATTGTGCGTGAGTTTTTAATAGTGATCCTAACGTACAGTTGGTTAAAAGTGAACAATTTACTGGCCCCGCCATGCCAGCGGTCACTTAAGCAACACTGGCCCAACATTGCCACTGTCAAATGCTACTACATAGCGAGGACTGCCACCCGGACAGTGCACGCCGCTCACCAACAAAGTAAACGATAATCATGTGAAGGACATTTTGTTTCACCCTCTGGTTAAGCAGTCTCCTTCCAGTGGGTTTGATGTGCAGACCTGTACTCCGAACACTGATACGCGTGGGTTTGCACATTCTTACTTGCACATATTACAGCTCGCCCCTCTGATTTCTCGGATGTCCTCAAGCAGATCGACGGACTACGCACTCATAATGTAGAGTTACGCTCCTGCATTGCTACCGCCTCCACTGAATTGAATTGACTTGTGCACGGATTACCTTACGCTGTCTCTCTGCAGAGCCGCTCCTGTCAATGGAGCGTCCCTCTCCTGTTGTGTCTTCACTCTGCTTCGTCCATGTCGAGCTGAACCTTTCCTGCTAGCAGTTCCACGCAAATGCAGTTGGACCTGCAGGACGCTCCTGCCCCTGCTTTGTGAGATCCTTTGCATCGCGTGGCTGTCGCACCACTCCTGCCCACGTCACTCCAGCCCGGCTCAGACGGTCATGTTCTCACTTTGCGGGATCGCTCGCTTTCCGTGGCTACCGTGCCACGTGCTCAGCCATTGCCTACTGCTGACACTTCGTACACATTGTCCTGGCACACCAAGATTAGTCAACTGCAGCTGCAGCGAAAAAGATAGTTCAGGATTTACTGGCTTCGGGTGTGCTCCAACCATCGAACAGCAGCTGGTCCTCTCCCATCCACCTGGTGCCTAAGAAAGATGGTTCGCACCACATGTGCAGTGACTACAGGTCCCTTAATGCTAGGACTATTATAGACAACTCCTCATATCCAGGATTTCATGCAGTTACTGCATGGCTCGAAGTTTTTTTCTGTCTTTGACTGTTCTAAGGCATATCACCAAATTCCAATGCACCCGCTGGACATTCCAAAAACGGCCATAATTACGCCTTCCGGCCTTTTCGGATACTGCTTCATTCCGCATGGTTTAAAAAACGCTGCACAGATGTGGCAACGTTTCATTGATTGTACATCTACATCTACGTGATTACTCTACTATTCACAATTAAGTGCCTGGCAGAGGGTTCAGCGAACCACCTTCGAGCTGTCTCTCTACCGTTCCACTCTAGAAAGGTGCGTGGGAAAAATGAGCACTTAAATTTTTCTATGAGAGCCCTGATTTCTCTTATTTTATTGTGATGATCATTTCTCCCTATGTAGGTGGGTGCCAAGAGAATGTTTTTCCAATCTGAGGAGAAAACTGGTGATTGAAATTTCATGACAAGATCCTGTCGCAACGAAATACGCCTTTGTTTTAATGACTGCCACTCCAATTCACGTATCATGTCTGTGGCACTCTCTCTCCTACTTCACGATAATACAAAATGTGCCGCCTACCTTTGAACTTTTTCAATATCATCCATCAGTCCCACCTGATACGGACCCCAACCACACAGCAATACTCCAGAATAGGGTGAACAGGTGTAGATTGTAGATTGTATTTTATTGGTCCTGTTGTCTACATAGCAGCTTATGCATAAGACATTGGACAAGTCAAGTTATAAATATACAGGCTGAAAGTAATTTCAAGGCATACATATTTAAGCTTACAATAATACACTTTACGCACAAGTATTTATATAACACATTTCATAAATTTAAATATTCTTCAATGGAATAAAAGCAGTGATGCTGTAAATATGACTTTAGAGATTTTCCAAATGTATTGACCTCAGTGATAGCTTTTATGTTTTCAGGAAGTTTGTTATAAAGCTTAACTCCCATGTGAAAAGTACCTTTTTGGCACAGTGCTGTGCTGATTTGAGTCATATGTAAGTTCCTGTTTTGTTTGGTAAAGTGCTCATGTATATCACAGTTTTTTTTGTAGCCTCTGGTCCTTGCCTATTACATTTAATTTAAAGAACAAAAGGGTTTCCATAATGTATACACACGGTAATGGGGGAATACCAGATTTCTTAAACAGGGGTTTACAAGAGTCTCTAGGCTTGCACCCAAACAAGATTCTAATGGCCCTTTTTTGTAGTTTAAAAGTGCTATTAGCTATTTTAGAGTTTCCCCAGAAGGTGACCCCATATCTAAGACGAGAATGAAAGTACGCATGATATGCATTCATTACTGTTTTCTCACTACAGCATGATTTTAATGAACAAAGAAGATAACATGTTTTGCTCAGTTCTGTATTGAGACATTCAATATGCTTATTCCATCTGATGTTACTCTGCAGCCAAAGTCCTAAGAATTTGGTTTCAGTACTGTTACCAACTGGTTCGTCATTGATAGAGACTGATGGGATAAACATGTCCTTGTTAGGAACATTGTGGAATTTTAGAGCAACGGTTTTCTTACTGTTTATTACAAGCTGGTTACTCTGTGCCCAGCTGCTAAGTTGTTTCGTGACCGTGTTTACTGTCTGCTGTAACTGTTCATCGTCGTCTCCTTTTAATAGAATCGTGGTGTCATCTGCAAATATGATTGATTTGTGTGCATCAATATTTAAGCTTAGATCATTTATGTACAGAAGAAACAGAAGGGGTCCCAATACGGATCCTTGGGGTACACCACATTTTATTTGTTTATAGTCAGATAAGTGATTAGATACAGTTTTTAGTTCAATATCTGTGTGCTTGACGCACACTGCCTGCATACGATTTGTCAGGAAGGAACTGATCCACTTGTTGGACAGACCTCGAATACCATATCTTTCTAGCTTTGATAGCAGAATTTTATGGTCCACCATGTCAAATGCTTTTGACAAGTCAATAAAGACTCCTATTGTTTCCTGTTTTTTGTCCATCAGGTTTAGGATGGAATTGATGCACTCATAGACAGCCGTTGTCGTTGACCTCTTATTTCTGAATCCATGTTGTTCATTACATAGGATGCTGTTTTTATTTATAAATTTCATAAGTTTCTCATACATAACTTTTTCCAATACTTTAGAGATGCAGGAGGAAATTGTGATGGGTCTGTAGTTATTTACATTGTCTTTATCCCCTTTTTTATATACAGGAATAACTTTTGATGTTTTTAACACATCAGGGAAAGTGCCTGCCTGAAGTGAGCAGTCGCATAAATGTGTGAGTACTTCAATTAGGTTTGATGCGCTCTTCTTTAACATTGTTGCAGGTATACCATCAATACCTGCCGATTTGGAATTTTTTAGTCCTTTTATTGCTTTAGCTACTTCATCTTGTGAAACAGAACTGATGTACATTGATCCTCTACATGTACTTATTTTATATTCATTTGCCTGGATGCTCTTAAAGTTTGATTGTAACATATTTTCAGCAACACCTGTGAAAAAGTTGTTAAATGTATTAGCTACTTCTAAGGGGTTTGTTACTTTTTTATTTTTATGTGATAGTGTTATATTTTTCCAAGGTTGTCTGTATTCTCCACATTCTTTTTTTATAACACTCCACATAGCCTTTGATTTATTAGCTGAATTATAAATGATTTCATCATTATGCATTATTTTTCCTGCTTTTATTACTTTTCTTAATATTTTGGAGTATTTTTTATAGTATGCGCGTACTACAGGTGAGGAATTTTTTGAGTTACATATTTCATGAAGTAGTCTTTTCTTCTGGCATGAAACCCTTATTCCCTTTGTGATCCAGCTGTTTGTTCTCGAGTTTCCCCGTATGGTCAATGTTTTCAGTGGGAATGCAAGTTCAAAGAAATGGGTTAATGTATCAATGAAAGAGTCGAATTTTTCATTTATATCATTCATTTTGTACACTCCTAGCCATTTTTCTTTCTGTAATAAGTTGTTGAAGTAGTTCACATTATGCTGATTATAGCTTCGATATGTTGTTCTAAGAGACATGTTGTTAATAATACTGCCTTGTACTTTTATGCTTAATATTTGAGCAAGATGATCACTAAAACCTGCATTGAAAATTTTTAGTGAGGTGTTGTGTAAACTCTTCTTTACTAGAAACTGATCAAGAGCTGTTTGACAAGTTTCTGATACTCGGGTAGCTGCTTTTACTTCAGCCTTTAAATTGTAGGACGTTGCAAGGTTCAAAATGGTCTCCCTATTTCCACTATTCGTGAGGAAGTCAATATTGAAGTCACCACAGATTATCAATTCACAATCTATTTTATTTACTTTATTTAGCAATGACTCCATTTTGTTTAAGAAAAGTTCAAAATTCCCGGACGGTGATCGGTAAACTGTAGCAATAACCAGGTTGAACTGAGTAATTTTTATAGCTGCAATTTCATAATCCTTTTCGACATTTGCCCTAGTTAAGTCAGGTAGTGTAATAAAATCTACATTTTCCTTTGTGTAAATTGCTACCCCACCCTGTTTGCTGTTTTTCCTGCAGTAGTAAGCAGCCAAGACAAATTTGTTTATTTTCGTATTCTGGATTAATTCTGGGTTAAGCCAGTGCTCAGAAATGCATAACACTGAGATATCATTAAGTTCATGTGTCAATAGAACGTTAATTTCATCGATCTTATTACGCAGGGATTGCACATTATGGTGATAAATTTTCAGTTCGGGCGTATTCACGATTTGGTAATTGGGAATCATATTTACAGCATCACATACCTCTAGTTTAAATTAGGAACGTCAGCAGCGTTGTATTTTCGTTCTTCTTTCTTGTTTATTTTGTTTTCCTCGCTGTTGGAAGGATGTTCAGGAAGCTGATAAATTGTTCTATCCCTTACAAGTCTTTCTTTGATTATTTCACTAACACGATCACAAACAAATCTTTTCCCCTCATAGTTCAAATGCATTCCATGCTTCGTGTGCAGATTTCCATGCAGCTTGCTTATATCCAGCACATCGCACTTAGTGTATTGAGAACACAGTTTCCTTATTTTAATGTTTGTTTTCCGAATTTCTTTGTTTACACACGAATTATAAATCAGATCATGCCTATGAGGAAGTGTGGCAACTACTGTGTTTCTACATTTATTAGCTTGTAAAAAATTCTGTAGCGTTTTCACGCAAACCTCTGCTTCATTTTTTGCCACATCGTTTGAACCCATAGTATAAGCAGTCTCTTTAGTAGACCTGTTGCACCTTCTAAGTGTTCTGCTAATGAATCACAATCTTTGGTTTGCTGTATCCGCAACATTATCTATGTGATTATTCCAATTTAGGTTATTTATAATTGTAATGCCCAAGTATTTAGGTGAATTTACAGCCTTCAGATTTGTGTCACTTATTGCGTAAGCGAATTTCTTTTAGTACTCATGTGAATAACTTCACACTTTTCTTTATTCAGGGTCATTTGCCACTTCTCGCACCATACAGATGACGTATCTACATCATTTTGCAATTCGATTTGGTCATCTGATGGCATTACAAGACGGTAAATGATAGCATCATCTGCTAAGAGGTCTATTCGTATTGTCTCCTATATCGTTAATATAGATCAGGAACAATAGAGCGCCTATAACACTTCCTTGGGCAACACCTGATGTTACTTCTGCTTTACTCGATGACTTTCCATGTATTACTATGAACTGTGACCTTTCTGACAGTAAATCACGAGTCCAACCGCACTACTGAGGCGATATTCCTTAGGCACACAGTTTGGTTAGAAGCAGCTTGTGAGGAACAGTGTCAAAAGCCTTCTGAAAATCTAAAAATATGGAGTTAGTTTGATATCCCCTGTCGATAGCACTCATTACTTCATGAGTATAAAGAGCTAATTGCGTTCCGCAAGAACAATTTTTTCTGAATCCGTGATGACTGTTTGTCAAATCGTTTCCTTCGAAGTACTTCATAATGTTCGAATACAGTATATGTTCCAAAACCCTACTGCAAATCGACATTAGTGATATGGGCTTGTAATTCAGTGCATTACTCCTATTTCCCTTTTTGGGTATTGGTGTGACTTGAGCAACTTTCCAGTCTTTAGGTACGGAACTTTCTGTGAGCGAGCCATTGTATATAATTGCTAAATATGGAGCTATTGCATCTGCATACTCTGAGAGGAACTTCACTGGTGTACAATCTGGACCAGAAGGCTTGCCTTTATTAAGTGATTTAAGCTGCTTAGTGACGCCAAGGGTATCTGCTTCTATATTTCTCATCTTGGCAGTTGTTCTTGATTGGAATTCAGGAATTTCATCGTCTTTGGTGAAGGAGTTTCGGAAAACCGTGTTTAATAACTCTGCTTTGGTGGCACTGTCATCAGTGACTTCGCCGTTGTCATCGTGCAGTGAAGATATTGATTGCGTCTTGCGACTGGTGTGCTTTATGTATGACCAGAATCTTTTTGGGTTTTCTGCCACATTTCGAGACAGACTTTCGTCGTGGAAACGATTGAAAGCATCTCGCATTGAAGTACGCGCTATTTTTCGAACTTCTGTAAAACTTTGCCAGTCTTGGGGATTTTACGTTCTTTTAAATTTGGCATGCTTTTTTCGCTGCTTCTGCAACAGTGATCTGACCCGTTTTGTGTACCATGTGGGGCGGGGGGTTCAGTACCATCACTTATTAATTTATGTGGTATATATCTCTCAATTGCTGTCGATACTATCTCTTTGAAATCATTCCACAACTATTCTACGCTTACACGATCAGATCGGAAGGAGTGAAGACTGTCTCTTAAAATGGCGATAAGAGTATTTTTATCAGCTTTTTTAAATAGATGTACTTTTCATCGACTCCTTTCTGAATAATGAAAGGGTTGACTGGAGAGGTCCTGACCTTCGTCCGACCAAGAAACAACAAGGAACTGTGGCACTGATGGAAGAACTGTCTGTGGCTGAGACTCATTTAACTTTCGTTTGTGAGCAGACATAGTAGATGATGAGGAAACCATTGCAGAAGTATCCCCCATGATTACCGGCGTCTCCGATGGCGCGCTCCTTCCTCGTGGGGCCCCTCTCTGAGGGCACGCCTGCTTTAGGTGATTGTTCATACCTCAGGTAACACCTCCCGAGAAATGGACGGAGGGACCAATCGGCACTTTTGGAAGGTACCAGCTTGGGTAATCACCCCTCCCTGGGCTTGGCCTTTACCAGGGGGTACGTACGTGTCCTACCTGTCTACCTGGGGTGGGGAATTACGCGTTACTTCGTCACCGGCTGCGCATGGGAATGCCTGGGTCAGCCTTCAGACACGCACAGGGAGAAAGAAAGAGAAAGGGGGGAACAAAGAAAAGGAAAGAAGAGAGGTCTCAGACGCTGCAGCGGAGAAGAGGGTAAAGAGAAGAGGCAAGCAAAAGAGAAGGACAAAGGAAGGACAGAGACTTTCCATCAGGGAAAGTGAAGAAGAGAGACTGTCTTACAGTTACAAGCGTCCATGTCTGGACGTAGGCACAAAACATACTCACAGAGGGGGAGAAGGGGAAGGGAAGAGGCGGTGGTGGTGGTGGGGGGGGGGGGGGGGATGGATGGGGGATGTGGAAAAGGAAGGTATGCAGCCCAGAAAGGAAAGAGGGCCGCACTAGCTCGGGGTCACGTGCTCACCACGCATGTATCCACAAAAGAGTTGTGGACCCCCTGGGGGGCCGCGAGGGGTTATGGGCATTAAAATCTCCCAGAAGTAGGGAAGGTTTAGGGAGTTGTTCAATCAGTGTAGCTAATACGTTCAGGGGTTCTGCACCATCTGGAGGAAGATATACAATGCAGACAGTTATTTCCTGTGTCGTCCTTATTCTGACAGCCACAGCTTCAAGAGGAGTTTGAAGATGCACATGTTCACTACAGACAGAGTTTAGGACATAAACACAAACTCCACCTGACTCTCGATTATAGTCACTATGGTTACTGTGATATCGCTTGTAGCTGCGGAGGGCAGGGGTCCGCATTGCCAGGAACTCAAGTCTCCTGTAGTGCAATGCGGATAGCAGGTGTAAAGCTTAACAGTTGCCGTAACTCAGCCAGGCGGTGGAAAAAACCGCCGCAATTCCACTGGAGGATGTCATCATGAGACTGGGAAGGCATGGAACATTCAATGAGGCAGTTTATGCCCTCATAGTCACCTGCTGCCACCGATTAATTGCCTGAGCAGTCTATATCCATTGTGTGTGAGGGACTGGTGAGATATAGATCCTCAGCGGACGCCAAAATCTCCACCCTATCCAAAGCTGCAGAACTCGTAGGTAGCGGTGGTGTGGGTGCCACCGCAATTTCCTTGCTCTTAGAATTTTCTTCTTGGATTTCTCTCGCTGCTCTTTGGGTTTCCCTGGCTGGGAGGACATCATCACTGGCTGAGTATCCGAGGCTGAGGATGAGCGTGAAGCCCTACGACCAGTTGCTTTTGGGCTCTTCAGCCACTGGCGGGTGTTGTCTTTCCCGTTAGAAGAAACCGGGGAAGGGAGTGACCCAAAGGACCCCTTTCTAGTGAGAGAAGCCAAAGAAGACTTACATTTTTCCAGCTTAGAAGTGGGGATGGACGTCCCCAATGGTTGGGGGGCGGGGGGGGGGGGGGGGGGGAGGGGGATTTCTCCTGAAGTAGGTGGTGCAGAAGCAACAGGGAGGGAAATGCCTTCCGTAGCGGAGGCGTGAGACGATGCCATATGCACTGGATGCAGGTGTTCAAATTTTCTCTTAGCCTCCGTAAAGGTCAGTCTGTACTTGATGATTTTCCTTCCTTTCTTTCTGGAGAACCCTGCAGTCAGGTGAGCAAGGCAAATGGTGCTCTCCGCAGTTGACAGATGGGAGGTGGGGGGAGTATTGGGATGTGATGGGCATCCACAAATTCGGCATGTGATGCTGGAAGTACAGCAGGAAGACATACGGCCGAACTTCCAGCACTTCAAGCACCGCATTGGGGGAGGGATATATGGCTTTACATCACAGCGGTAGACCATCACCTTGACCTTCTCGGGCAATGTATCACCCTCAAACGCCAAGATGAAAGCACTGGTAGCAACCCTATTATCTTTCGGACCCCGGTGGATATGCCGGATGAAATGTACACCTCGCCACTCTAAATTGCCCGCAGCTCATCATCGGACTGCAAAAGAAGGTCTCTCTGAAATATGATACCCTGGACCATATTTAAACTCTTATGGCGTGTGATGGTTACAGAAACATCCCCAGCTTGTCACAAGTGAGTAACTCCCGTGACTGGGCAGAGGATGCTGTTTTGATTAAGACTGACCCAGACCTCATTTTGGACAAGCCCTTCACCTCCCCGAACTTGTCCTCTAAATGCTCAACAAAAAAACTGAGGCTTCATCGTCTTGAAAGATTCCCCATCAGCTCTCGAACATACAAGGTACTGGGGTGAGTAAGATCCACTGCCATCCTTATTCTGACATTCCTCCCATGTTGTGGACAGGGAGGAGAATGATTTGGGGTCCAACTTCTGTGCATTGAATTGAGCTCATGATCGCTTAGAGACTGCTGGTGTTTCACCACCAGCAAGAGATGATGGACTATGCTTCATCGCGTGTCATCCACCCTGATGCCAACCACTCTGACCAGGGCCCTCCCCATGGGCGCCACACAGCCGCAGCAAAGGCCACCTGGCAGGGTGGCCATTGCCGGGAGTCCCAATGCCCCAGAGTGATGGGGCATCTACCCCTTGGCATACGGTGCAGGCATCAGCAGAGCGATCCGTGTGTGGTCAGGGGGCTACAACCAACAGTGTACATTGCGGCACCAACACAACAGGCTGGCTACTGTGCTGGATATCAGGTGCAAAAAAGTCCATGGTCATTGTCGATGCAGAAATCGACACTGCATAGTGCATCATGCAAAACGGATGCAGGAAGGTGTCCTCGTCTGAGAGATGGAGAATGAGCGGGACTGAAATGGGACAATGAGAAACTGGGCTAAAGATCTCAATGCACGATGGACACGATGCACCTTGTATGGCGCCCTTTGCTCTTCGGGAAAATTTTGAAGAATGGAGGTCAGACCCTACAGGGGACCATCACATAAGGGCTGAAATGAGTGAAACTCCTTTTAGTTGCCTCGTATGACAGCTGGAAATACCTCGGGCCTATTCTAACCCACAGATCCCCAAGGGGAAATGACTAACTGCACCTCTAAATGTGACAGTGTCTCCTGATGGTGGGGCATGCACTGAGTACCTTTTCTGCTGTAGTCATTGACAACAGTAACGTTACAAATTCACCTTATGAGAAACCATTTAGAAACAGGAAACATGCAGCATAACTGTTCTGGATCAGATCAACATTTAGTCTGTGCCAGAGCATTACAGTGATGCTATGAGTATATACACGATTTGTTCAGTCCTGCCTTGAATAATGAAGCAAAATCTCTGGATCACCAAGGAAGGCATATTTTAAGATCAATGAAGTCATTCCTAAGTGGTGATTTGAGCCACCACACTGGCAAACGAAGGTGTATTAGTACTCATGCTCTAATTCAAATCAATGTTTGGACAACAATTCTTCTCATGCACCATTCATGAATGGAAAGGGGGGGAAAGGGGGGGGGGGGGGGGGGGGGGGGAGATGGAGGAGATCAGATACTGTTACCAGAAGTATCCTCTGCCGCACACTGTCAGGTGGCTTGTGGAGTATACCTGTACAGTAGTCCTGACTCAGAACTTCAGTCTTACCTAAGCCCACCACAATGCCCAACAAACTCCAGTGGCAGGAGCTACAAGAGTGTCATTGCGCATCATGGACAGAGTTACTGCTGAAACTCTGAGAGCAAATTCTGTAAAGAGTTGGACAAGATGTTACATCCTTCCTCATTCAGCATTGAAAAATTACCATAATGACAAAATTTGATAACTCGGAGCTAATATGGAGATTTGCCAATAATTAGGGTGCCATTTTTGCTTGAATATTATCAGCTGCCTCATCCATTGAAAATCCCTATCAAATACATTCTGGTGACAAGCTGTGATGCCTTTATGTTAACTTAAAAAAGAATCCATATCTCCACGAAGGCCTTTGAGAGCTCGCAAAGACCATATAAGGCTTCTCGCAGCACAAAAAAGGTACTGTGTATTATGAACTACTCCCGTGTGTCCATCGCAGCTGGCATTTATCAACAACTTTTTGATGCTCTGTGGTCACAATACAGAAGAAAACAATCAAAAAAACTATCAAGAGTTGCTACTGCATTATACAGTTGCCTGTACTCTTCCAGTTCCACAAAAGAAGTTTCTCAGGAGTTTGGTTAGGAAGTCATCCCTTATCGCTCTTATTCATCTGATCTTGCACCCTCAAATGTCTACTTCTTATGCTCTACATCAAACAAACAAAAAATGCCTTTATCTCCAAACCAGTATGTTTATTCCAGTGTGAAGTCAAAAACTACCTGAACATTGTCGTACTTCATAGATAACATGAGAGAGTATATTGTTGACAATTATGTGTGTCAAATGTTTACTTCTTGTAGTCAATAAACCAACAAAAACGCTAATAGAAATTAATTAAAACTTATGATAACCTTACAACAAAAGTCTAGTTTTGTAAAACTAAGTATCTGTAACATGAGCTTGCTCAACTCATTACAGATGAGCATGATATTGCACATTTTTTGCCTTGAAAACATCCGTCTATATGCAGTTCAGTCACACTCAAGTAGCACTACAGAACTGCCTTGAAAGTAGGGAAGTGTGGCAGTGAGAGCAGCTTAACTAAAATTCACCTTGTCCATACAGAGATGTGTACGCTGAAGTCCATAAACTTACATATTTCAGCACTGCAAATGATATTCCCCAATTCAGTGTACAACTTTATGCCCATAATACATCACTTGCACTCCTGTGTTTCAGGGTGAGAAGAAAGGGCATCCATAAATAATTGAAATTGATCAGTATAATTTTTGTACTGTACTTATGCTCTTAAATACACATAAGTAACATTTTATACTGCAGATAGGTTTGATTCCTTTTCTTGCCTAATGGATGATTAAGTATTCTGGCAATACCATATTGTTTGTTAGTTCAACATAAAATGTAAAACAAAAACTATCAGATGGTGGCAACAATTTATCCATGAAATCCTACTTTTTTAACTTGTGGTGACACACATTTTTACATTTTCCATCTTCACTTTTTTGCATTGGCTAAACAGTACAAACTGTACCATAGACTTCACTGGTAAAGGAATTCAAAAAACAGGGTGTACACGCAGACAAGAAAAAAAAAATTCCGGATTTCCTGGTTAAAAATACACTTTCTCCCGCGCAAAAACATACTTTTTCCCTGTTAACTGACAGTATATTTTTTTTCTCGGAACTGTATGACTTATCAGTCCTTTGAATGGTTATAGTTTTATACACGGGCATAGAATTTTCCAGCGCTTTAGAAAGCTAAACACAGGGGAAAAAAAGTTTTGGAAAGATCTACGATGTGCAACAACATGTACGCTGCGTATTTTTGTATTACAAAAGTATAAATTCGAATTCCACCAAACACCGCATTTTACTTTCCGAAGCATTGAAATCAAGATTGCGATGCGCTTTTGTAAGCCAGGCATAGCCCATGTCATGTGATCTCGCCAGCCGATGACAGCGGGTATTCAGAGCTTAGGACACGTGATGTAGTCAGCCAATAGCAACATCACTGTTAAGTAATGCGAACACACAAACAGAAAAAGTTAATGGTTTAAATTAATAAACACAGTGTTGCTACATGAAAAGCAAAGCAAAGCTTTCACATATAATATTGGTCTATAAGATTAATACGCTGCAAGAGAAGCTAAGCTTTCACATATAATGCTTTTTTATGCGCTTATTACAATTTAAGATGTATCACACAAATGTGCCAGTAAAATTTTTAACGACAACATAAATGTCTGATCTTCTGGGCTCGAAATTCATCTAAATGGCTCGTCATCAAAGAGTTGATTTTTAAATGAGAGTCAAACGCTCTGTGATCTAAGAAATTCATTGTACGTTCTCGCACATAGTTCAACTTCCATAAAAGGAAATTTACTTTGATGGCGACGCTTTTCAAACCACCATTTGGAACATTTTCCTGCGACCTGTTAGAAATAGGTTCGTTTCTGCAGTTGCCACAGCACCAGACAGGCGTCACCGCGCTTGCGCAGCTACGATGTCGTAGGGAGACCGTATGTTCGTACGTGTAAAACATTAATAGCTCTTACATTATGTCATAAAAGAAACAAGACATCAGAGGATACTCCAAGAGCTTAGGAATTCCCTGGCCCATACTAAAATGTCCACATTTAAAGTGCACATTCGTATGTCCAGATTCCCAGTGAAGCAGGCCACGACCTGATATTAAGTTTTTCAATGTGGTTATTGGGATGTAAATTTTCTTTAAGTACTGGTAGGCCTACTTGGTTATCTCATGTTTGGTTCTTTATTATGGCATAATGCAATACGTGCTAGAAGTTGAAAATGTGCACTTGAAATGCAGCGAACAGTGTGTGGAATTAAACACTTCGTTTCGAACATATTGTCTGCCTGAGCGGAAAAGCTTAATACAAGAAACCGACAAAAATAACTTCGTTGTTCTGCAAGGAAATTAATGCTTGACTGTCAGAAAGGTGGAAATAAAATTAAATCTGCAACTAACAACACATTTTAGCCTTCCGTAGTTATGTGAATGGATTTTAATTCACTTGATAGCTCCTGGCCACAGACATCTGTTTTGTTTTCATTTGAAGTGAGAGCAGTAAACGAAGAGGAAACAGCAAAATCACTAAATGTAAACACGGGTCACATGGAGACTACCCACTTCCCCACTATAGCTCAGACTGCTTTGAGCATCAGCCCCGGATCTACGATATTTCCAAACCGGGGCAATAACCCACCACTCCCTCAAGTGTTTGAGGTAGGACGTAAAAAATTTTAAAAAATCGAATTTTCAAAAATATGTTCATTTTGTAGTGGACATCATTCTAAAGAGTCTGATGCATAAAACATATGTGTTCGAGGAAATGTAAGACACATTATTTGGTCTTAAGTGTGCCAAAGTGCAGTGCCACACCTCTTCACACAGCTTTCTCCTATCGCACATCACTGTACTTTGCTCTGTGGAATTTAAACGTGTATATTTTGTAATGGATGGCATCAAACCATATTCAGGACAGTGGAAATTAAAATGTCCTGTGGTGCCTCTCCTGCTTACAGACGGCCGGTTTCACATCCTGTCCCTCTTTCAGAACATTTGCACTCTTTATTCTTTATTCCCTATCAGCACACAACTTGCTGCTTTGTGTGACATAAAATTAAATATAGGATACATAAACCCAGTAAAGACATGAGACAAGCAAGACAATACACATTTCTTCAATCCTAAGCTCCTAGAATTTTTTCTTTCTGATCTTGCTACAGCTTCCTGATCTGATTACGTGTATTTTGTCACTGTCTGCTAGATAAAACAAAATAGGCCTTTCCAATACTGCTACAATTGTAACACACAACAAATAAACAAGACTGTTTTGGTAGAAAGTCTTTTTTGTAACGACAGAATATAATTCACGAAGTTGGTTGGTTGGTTGGTTTTGGGGTTTGATGTGGGCTAAACATCGAGGATATCAGTCCCCTGTTCCAAACAGACATACTTGTAAAAGGCCTATACAGTAAAAGCATAACCTCTGCACCCAGAGGGAAGGAACACCAAAAGGTACAGAGCTAAAACGAAAACCGCAACTACACAAAATAGAGGACACTTAAAAGGAGCAGAGCAAATAGTTGACTAGAGTAAAACAGAATACAGTGGTTGATGGATCAGGTAAAAGGCAACCACTCAACTACAAACTAAGAACCTCCAGGTGGAAAGCATTGATAGAGGTACCAACATAACTTGTTACCATAAAAGACACTATTTTGCTATCCACGTCACAATTAAAAGACTCTGAACTGGGTGTAGCCTGAGAAATCATGCAAGAGTGCCCACACTAGAGCGAGTGATAAAACCCAGCTGCACGGATAAAACGTAAAACTGAGTCAGCTATAGAAGCAACGTCACCGAGTATTAAAGGAAGTGCAGCTGGCTAAATTAAAGGACTGCCGCAAGGGGGCTAAAAGGGGGCAGTCCATCAGAAGATGGACCACTGTCAGCCCTGCATCACAGCGACACTTGGGCGGGTTCTCACAGCGAAGGATATAGCTGTGGGTCAACCGCATATGTCCAATTCGGCGATGGCAGAGAAGAACTGAGTCCCTATGCGTGCTCCTCAAGGATGAGTTCCATATGACCGTGGACGACTTTACCATGTGGAGCTTATTTGGCGTGTTCAAGACAGACCATTCAGAGCTCCAGACATCGCGGACCTTGTGATGTAGGGCTGACCGGAGGTCCCTTTCCACGAGACCAATCTCCAGAGGTGGCGAAGTGGTGGCCTGCCTGGCCAACCGATCGACACGTTCATTTCCTGGAATGCCGACGTGGCCTGGGGTCCACACAAACGTCGCTGAACGACCACACTCGGCGAGAGCAAAAACAGCATCTTGAATACCATGCACCAAAGGGTCCCGAGAAAAACACTGGTCGAGCACTTGCAATCCACTCAGGGAGTCACTGCATATGACAAATGACTCCCCAGGGCAGGAGGAAAGGTGAGCGAGTGCACGATAAAGAGCAACCAGCTCCGCAGTGGGAATGCTACTCAACGTAGTCGCCGTGGATGAAAGCAAACCCAGTGCGTCCATCGACCACAGAACCATCAGTGTAGACTACATCTGCATCGCGAAACGAGGCGAGAAGAGCCGTGAGTTGTTGACGAAGACTGGCAGGTGGAACGGAGGACTTGGAGTCGCAGGACAAATCCAAGCAAAGCTGCAAGTGAGGGAGGGACCAAGGAGGGGTAGAAGAAGAGGGCCAGAAGGATGGAGGAAGGGGAAAGGACTAGTGACGAGAGAAGGGAACGAACGCGGACCGCAATTGGGAGACCAGACTTAGGCCGCCATCGTGGGGAGGGGAGTGCAGAAGACGGAAAAAGGAGCCTGCTGTTTGGGTGGTCGGGCGATGCATGGACGTGGGCAATGTATGACGCAAGCAATTGTTGTCGGCGGAATTGTAGGGGAGGGATTCCAGCTTTTACAAGAAGGCTAGTCACCAGACTAGTGCAGAAGGCACCTTTCGCCAGTCTGATGCCACAATGGGGAATCGGGTCGAGGATCTGCAACGTTGAAGGTGCTGCCGAGTCGTACTCCATGCTCCCGTAGTGAAGACGGGACTGGACTAAGGCCCTATAGAGCTTAGGAGGGTTGTTTGTGCAGCCCTCCTCAAACGGTGCGGCTGAGGCAGCGAAGGATGTTGAGGTGCCGCCAGCACCGTTGTTTAAGCTCACGAAGATCAGGTGTCCAAGTGAGCTGAGCATTAAAAAGCATGCCAAGGAAGTGATGTGTGTCCTCAATTCGAAGGAGTTCATTAGCAAGGTAGAGCTCTGGATGGAGGTGGACTGTTCGACGATGACAGAAACGCATCACTCTGGTCGTAGAGGCTGAGAACTCAAAACCATGGTTGGATGCCCAAAAATGTGCCTTACGGATAGCTCCCTGCAGCCGCCATTCAGAGACACTGATGCTTGGGGAACTTTAATAAAGACAAAAGTCATCAGCATGTAGAGAGGAACAGACAGATGAGCCCACCACAGCCACAAGACCATTAATCGCCACCAAAAAGAGGGGAACACTTAGAACCGAGCCCTACGGGACACCGTTCTCCTGAATATGAGCAGAGCTAAAATAAGTGCCAACTCTAACCGGAAAGGAGCGATTGGAGAGAAAATTCCATAGAAAAATCTGAAGTGGACCACGTAAGCCCCATTCGTGCAGCGTAGCAATGATATGATGGCGCCAGGTGGTATCGTACGCCTTCCGAATATCAAAGAAAACAGCAACTAGATGTTCTTGCCGAGTAAAAGCTGTACGAATAGCCGACTCTAGCGAGACTAAATTGTCAATCGGTGAGCAGCCCTGACGGAAGCCCCCCCCTCCCCCCCCCCCCCCCCCCCCCCCCCCCCCCCTGTTGCTGGGCTAGGAGGCCCCGAGCTTCGAGGATCCACATGAGCCACCGACTCACCATCCGTTACAGGAGTTTGCACATAACGTTGGTAAGGCTGATAGGGTGATAGCTATCAACCACCAGTGAATCTGCACCAGGTTGGTAACGCTATCCTGCCAATGAGTTGGGAAAACACCGCTCTCCATCCAGATGCTGTTTAACAGGGCAAGTAATTCACCCTGACAGTGCGCCGAGAGATGGCGAAGAAACTGGTTGTGGTTTCGGTCTGGACCTGGAGAGGTATCGGGGCAAGTTGTAAGGGCACTTTCGAACTCCCATTCACTAGAAGGGGTGTTGTATCGTTCCCAACGGTGTGTGCGAAACGACAACTGCATACGCTCAGCCCGCTCTTTAATGGCACAGAATTCTGCGCTGTAGCCTGCTGTCGCGGAACTACGAGCGAAAAGTACTCTGCCAGATGTTCGGCGATGGCGATTGGGTCAGTACAAAGTGTACCCCGAAGAGAAAGGCAAGGGACAGATGCATGAGGGTGAAAGCCAAAAATGCGCCGAACCCATGACCACACCTGAGATGGGGAGGTGCGAGAACATATGGTGGCAACATATCGTTCCCAGCAGTCCTGTTTGCTCCGCCGGATTAACCGCCGAGCCCAGGCCCTCTGCCGTTTAAAGGCAACCAGATTCGCTAAGGAAGTATGATGCCAGTGTCATTGCAAGCCTCACTGGCAGTCCTGGATAGCTTCTGCAATCTCGGGTGTCCACCAAGGGACTGACTTACGCCTTAGGGTACTTGAACAGGGGACAGTTGCCTCGGCAGCAGAAACAATGGCCATAGTAACCCCGTCCACTGTCCAACCAATGTCACCAGGAATCGGAGCAATGGCCATAGTAGCTGAGGTGTAGGCTGCCCAATCAGCTCCACGAAGAGACCATTGTGGCAGCTGGTCAGGGGGTTGGAATTGAAGAGAAACCAGGATAGGAAAGTGGTCGCTACCACAGAGGTCGTCGTGGACCCTCCAATTAGGTATGGAAGAAGACCTGCGCTACTAAGAGATAGGTCAATGGCCAAGTATGTGCCATGAGTCAAGCTAAAATATGTGGGAGCACCAGTGTTAAGGAGGGAAATGTCCTGGTGTGCCAAGAGAGCCTCAACGTTCCTACCCTGGCCCGAGATCTGGGCCCCACCCCATAAAGGGTGGTGGGCATTAAAGTCCCCCAAAAGGAGGAATGGCGGGGGGAGCTGGGCGAACAAGGCAGCTACGTCAGCAAGAGGGACAACCTCACTCAGGGGAAGGTAAAGGGAACAGATGGTAAGCTCCATTCCTTACCGGACTCTAACAGCCACAGCCTTGAGAGCCGTGTGAAGTGGCATGGGGGCACTAGGATCAGTGGCAAGAACATAAACACAGACACCCTGTCATATTCTACGCGGTTCTTATAGTAACCCCGGTAGCCACAGAGGGAGGGGGTCTGCCGAACAGGAAACCAGGTTTCCTGTAGGGCCAGACAAGTGGCAGGGAAGTGACACAAAAGCTGTTTCAACTCAGCAAGGTGGTGGAAAAAACCATGGCAATTCCATTGAAGGATAATGGTATCCAACTGAAGACATGAAAGATCCTGGGGGGGATAGGTCACGCCTTAGAAACACTCGCCACCACCAATTGCGAAGTAGCCTGATGAACTTCATTAGGGCTGCGGGTCGAGCAAAATCTAGCTCCTGAGTGGACGCTAGGTGCTCCACATCATCTTCAGGTGCCGTGGTGAACTCCTTTTCTGTCTCTATGTCCTCCTCCTTGTGCTTTTTCTTCTTTTTGGTAGGGTCCCGCTTGTCCCTCGGTTTATCATGCTGGGTGGGCTTTTCCGACCCAGTCTCATGGCCCGAGGAAGACCTGGAAGCCCTACGGCCCTCAGGTGGTGGCATTTTCCGCCACTGGCTGACATCTGGAGGGGCAGTAACCGTGGCAGAGAGGGCACCAAGCGATCCTTTCCGCGCGAGGGGAACCAGCGGAGGCGGGCACTTCTCCGGCTCAGAGGTGGGGACTGAAGTCCCCAAAGAAGGAGGGGTTGGCACTCCCGATGTTGAAAACAGGGGAGCAACGGAAGAGGGTGTTCCCCCAATGACAAGGGGGGCAGGAATAGACGGTCGGGCGGGAGGGCCCACAAAAAGCGGCTGAGCTTGGGGGCTCATCGCCAGGGATGGCGACATTGAAGCTGCTGCAACATACGTCGATGAAATGCGCACAGGGTGAAGTCGGTCATACTTGCGTTTAGCCTCTGTGTAAGTGAGCCTGTCCAAGGACTTATACTCCACAATCTTCTGTTCTTTTTGATAAACCGTGCAGTCTGACGAGCAAGGTGAATGTTTCTGTCCGCAGTTGACACAAACGGGGGGGGCGGCGAACATGGGATGGGAGGCACGTCCACAATCCCGACAGGTAGGGTTGGCGTCACGTCTCGATGACATATGCCCAAACCTTCAGCACTTAAAGCAGCGCATGGGAGGGGGGACGTAAGGCTTAACATCACAGGGTGTCACCCTCGAAAGCCAAGATGAAGGCGCCGGTGGCAACCCTACTATCTTTAGGTCCCCTGAAGACATGTCATACAAAGTGGACGCCGCGGCGTTCCAGATTTGCACGGAGCTCTTTGTCAGACTGCAACAACAGGTCACAATGAAAAATAAGTCCCTGAACCATATTGAGGCTCTTATGAGGCGTAATGGAGACTGCAACATCACCGAGCTTGTCACAAGCAAGCAATGCCCGTGCTGTGCTGGAGATGCTGTCTGTATGAGGACTGCTCCAGACCTCATTTTAGACATGCCCTCAACTTCTCCAAACTGGTCCTCTAAATTTTCCACAAAAAACTGAGGCTTTGTGGTCAGAAATGAGTCCCCATCTGTTCGGCTGCAAACCAGAAATCGAGGAGAGTACGTCTCACCAGGTAATTTAGACTGCCGTTCCTCCCCTGGTGTGGGCAGGGAAGGGAACGATTGAGGGTCATACTGTAAAGCATTGAACTTTCCTTTCTTAGAGACTCGTGCTTGCGTACTATTCGTATTTCCTTTCATGGTGGTCCTACAAGCAGCTAGGGAAAGGAATGTTCACCCAGACAGAGCCCCGCTTGCCTGGGTACACCTAATACAACCGGGAGAGTCACAGGTTCCCCAGAGGTCGCCCACTACCAACTGTTCTACCTCAACAGCTATGCATCTCCTCAGCTCACAGCACACCTTGAGATTGAGGTTTTTTTTTATATAGGGTTAGACCATCCTTGCAACCCAGGCAGTTAAGCCAAGATTCCCGGGCTCTGTACCGTACATCGTTTCACCGTCGCACCTTATGGTGGTCGTTGAAGCACGCTCCGACTTACGGTATTGAGGACTGGTGGTGCTTCCCAGTCCCCAGCTCAGGGACCCCGGGGTCGCCAAGCCCGTACCCAGCAACTAAATGCTGAGCACCCTGAGGAGTTGGAGGTTATAATCAACAACCGAGCTAGGTTAATAATTGGCTCCTTTTACCAACCACCCGACTCAGCAGCATTAGTGGCAGAACAACTGAGAGAAAATTTGGAACACATTTCACATTAATTTCCTCAGCATGTTATAGTCTTAGGTGGAGATTTCAATTTACTAGATATGGACTGGGACACTCAGATGTTTAGGACAGGTGATAGGGACACAGCATCGAGTGACATGCTGTGTGTACTATCCGAAAATTACCTCGAGCAATTAAACAGAGAACCGACTCATGGAGATAACATCTTGGACCTACTGATAACAAACAGACCCGAACTTTTTGACTCTGTATGTACAGAACAGGGAATCAGTGATCATAAGGCCGTTGCAGCATCTCTGAATATGGAAGTTAATAGGAATATAAAAAAAGGGAGGAAGGTTTATCTGCTGAGCAGGAGTAATAGGAGGCAGATTTCAGACTACCTAACAGATCAAAACGAAAATTTCTGTTCCGACACTGACAATGTTGAGTGTTTATGGAAAAAGTTCAAGGCAATCGTAAAATGCATTTTAGACAGGTATGTGCCGAGTAGAACTGTGAGGGACGGGAAAAACCCACTGTGGTTCAACAACAAAGTTAGGAAACTACTGCGAAAGCAAAGAGAGCTTCACTGCAAATTTAAACACAGCCAAAACCTCTCAGACAAACAGAAGCTAAATGATGTCAAAGTTAGCGGAAGGAGGGCTATGCGTGAAGCGTTCAGTGAATTCGAAAGTAAAATTCTATGTACCGACTTGACAGAAAATCCTATGAAGTTCTGGTCTTACGTTAAATCAGTAAGTGGATCGAAACAACATATCCAGATTGAAACAGAGGTTGACACGTGTAAAGCTGAAATACTAAATACCTTTTTCCAAAGCTATTTCACAGAGGATGACCGCACTGCAGTTCCTCCTCTAAATCCTCGCACAAACGAAAAAATAGCTGACATCGAAATAAGTGTCCAAGGAACAGAAAAGCAACTGATATCACTCAACAGAGCAAAGTCCACTGGACCTGATGGGATACCAGTTTGATTCTACACAGAGTATGTGAAAGAACTTGCCCGCCGCCCCCCCCCCCCCCCCTCCCCCCCTCCTAACAGCCGTGTACCAGAAGTCTCTAGAGGAATAGAAGGTTCCAAATGATTGGAAACAAGCACAGGTAGTTCCAGTTTTCAAAAAGGGTCGCCGAGCAGATGCGCAAAACTATAGGCCTATATCTCTGACATCGATCTGTTGTAGAGTTTTAGAACATGTTTTTTGCTTGTGTATCATTTCATTTCTGGAAACCCAGAATCTACGCTAGGAATCAACATGGATTCTGGGAACAGCGATCGTGTGAGACCCAACTCGCTTCATTTGTTCATGAGACCCAGAAAATATTAGATACAGGCTCCCAGGTAGATGCCATTTTTCTTGACTTCCGGAAGGCGTTCAATACAGTTCCACACTGTCGCCTGATAAAGTAAGAGCTTACGGAATATCAGACCAGCTGTGTGGCTGATTTGAAGAGTTTTTAGCAAACAGAACACAGCATGTTGTTCTCAATGGAGAGACGTCTACAGACGTTAAAGTAACCTCTGGCGTGCTACAGGGGAGTGTTATGGAACCATTGCTTCTCACAATATAGATAGTGTCGAAAGTTCCATGCGGCTTTACGTGGATGATGCTGTAGTATACAGAGAAGTTGCAGCATTAGAAAATTGCAGCGAAATGCAGGAGGATCTGCAGCGGATAGGTGCTTGGTGCAGGGAGTGGCAACTGACCCTTAACATAGACAAATGTAATGTACTGCGAATACATAGATAGAAGGATCCTTTATTGTATGATTATATGATAGCAGAACAAACACTGATAGCAGTTACTTCTGTAAAATATCTGGGAGTATGTGTGCGGAACGATTTGAAGTGGAATGATCATACAAAATTAATTGTTGGTAAGGCGATACCAGGTTGAGATTCATTGGGAGAGTCCTTAGAAAATGTAGTCCATCAACAAAGGAGGTGGCTTACAAAACGCTCGTTCGACCTATACTTGAGTATTGCTCATCAGTGTGGGATCCGTACCAGATCGGGTTGATGTAGGAGATAGAGAAGATCCAAAGAAGAGAGGCACATTTCGTCACAGGGTTATTTGGTAAGCATGATAGCTTTACAGAGATGTTTAGCAAACTCAAGTGGCAGACTCTACAACAGAGGCACTCTGCATCGCGGTGTAGCTTGCTGCCCAGGTTTCGAGAGGGTTTGTTCCTGGATGAGGTATCGAATATATTGCTTCGCCCTACTTATACCTCCCGAGGAGATCACGAATGTAAAATTAGAGAGATTAGACGCGCATGGAGGCTTTCCAGCAGTCGTTCTTCCTGCGAACCATACGCGACTGGAACAGAAAATGGAGGTAATGACAGTGGCACGTAAAGTGCCTCCTGCCACACACCGTTGGGTGGCTTGCGGAGTATAAATGTAGATGTAATAAATGGTCACAACGCCCGTATAGTACTAGGGACAGAACGTTGGCTGAAACCAGACGTAAACAGTAATGAAATCCTAAATTCAGATTGGAATGTATACCGCAAAGACAGGCTGGACAGTGAAGGGGGAGGCGTGTTTATAGCGATAAGAAGTGCAATAGTATCGAAGGAAATTGACGGAGATCCGAAATGTGAAATAATTTGGGTGAAGGTCACGGTTAAAGCAGGCTCAGACATGGTAATTGGATGTCTCTATAGGCCCCCTGGCTCAGCAGCTGTTGTGGCTGAGCACCTGAAGGATAATTTGGAAAATATTTCGAGTAGATTTCCCCACCATGTTATAGTTCTGGGTGGAGATTTTAATTTGCCGGATATAGACTGGGAGACTCAAACGTTCATAATGGGTGGCAGGGACACAGAATCCAGTGAAATTTTGTTAAGTGCTTTACCTGAAAACTGCCTTGAGCAGTTAAACAGAGAACTGACTCGTGGCGATAACATATTAGACCTTCTGGTGACAAACAGACCCCAACTATTTGAAACAGTTAATGCAGAACAGGGAATCAGCGATCATGAAGCGGTTACTGCATTGATGATTTCACCCGTAAATAGAAATATTAAAAAAGGAGGAAGATTTTTCTGTTTAGCAAAAGTGACAAAAAGCAGATTACAGAGTACCTGACAACTCAACACAAAAGTTTTGTCTCAAGTACAGACAGTGTTGAGGATCAGTGGACAAAGTTCAAAACCATCATGCAATATGCGTTAGATGAGTATGTGCCAAGCAAGATCGTTGTTGTTGTTGTGGTCTTCAGTCCTGAGACTGGTTTGATGCAGCTCTCCATGCTACTCTATCCTGTGCAAGCTTTTTCATCTCCCAGTACCTACTGCAACCTACATCCTTCTGAATCTGCTTAGTGTATTCATCTCTTGGTCTCCCTCTACGATTTTTACCCTCCACGCTGCCCTCCAATACTAAATTGGTGATCCCTTGATGCCTCAGAACATGTCCTACCAACCGATCCCTTCTTCTGGTCAAGTTGTGCCACAAACTTCTCTTCTCCCCAATCCTATTCAATACTTCCTCATTAGTTATGTGATCTACCCATCTAATCTTCAGCATTCTTCTGTAGCACCACATTTCGAAAGCTTCTATTCTCTTCTTGTCCAAACTATTTATCGTCCATGTTTCACTTCCATACATGGCTACACTCCATACGAATACTTTCAGAAATGACTTCCTGACACTTAAATCTATACTGGATGTTAACAAATTTCTCTTCTTCAGAAACGCTTTCCTTGCCATTGCCAGCCTACATTTTATATCCTCTCTACTTCGACCATCATCAGTTATTTTGCTCCCCAAATAGCAAAACTCCTTTACTACTTTAAGTGCCTCATTTCCTAATCTAATTCCCTCAGCATCACCCGAATTAATTAGACTACATTCCATTATCCTTGTTTTGCTTTTGTTGATGTTCATCTTATATCCTCCTTTCAAGACACTGTCCATTCCATTCAACTGCTCTTCCAAGTCCTTTGCTGTCTCTGACAGAATTACAATGTCATCGGCGAACCTCAAAGTTTTTATTTCTTCTCCATGAATTTTAATACCTACTCCGAATTTTTCTTTTGTTTCCTTTACTGCTTGCTCAATATACAGATTGAACAACATCGGGGAGAGGCTACAACCCTGTCTTACTCCCTTCCCAACCACTGCTTCCCTTTCATGTCCCTCGACTCTTATAACTGCCATCTGGTTTCTGTACAAATTGTAAATAGCCTTTCGCTCCCTGTATTTTACCCCTGCCACCTTTAGAATTTGAAAGAGAGTATTCCAGTCAACATTGTCAAAAGCTTTCTCTAAGTCTACAAATGCTAGAAACGTAGGTTTGCCTTTCCTTAATCTTTCTTCTAAGATAAGTCGTAAGGTCAGTATTGCCTCACGTGTTCCAGTGTTTCTACGGAATCCAAACTGATCTTCCCCGAGGTTGGCTTCTACTAGTTTTTCCATTCGTCTGTAAAGAATTCGTGTTAGTATTTTGCAGCTGTGACTTATTAAGCTGATAGTTCGGTAATTTTCACATCTGTCAACACCTGCTTTCTTTGGGATTGGAATTATTATATTCTTCTTGAAGTCTGAGGGTATTTCGCCTGTTTCATACATCTTGCTCACCACATGGTAGAGTTTTGTCAGGACTGGCTCTCCCACGGCCGTCAGTAGTTCCAACGGAATATTGTCTACTCCGGGAGCCTTGTTTCGACTCAGATCTTTCAGTGCTCTGTCAAACTCTTCACGCAGTATCATATCTCCCATTTCATCTTCATCTACATCCTCTTCCATTTCCATAATATTGTCCTCAAGTACATCGCCCTTGTATAGACCCTCTATATACTCCTTCCACCTTTCTGCTTTCCCTTCTTTGCTTAGAACTGGGTTTCCATCTGAGCTCTTGATATTCATACAAGTCGTTCTCTTATCTCCAAAGGTCTCCTTAATTTTCCTGTAGGCGGTATCTATCTTACCCCTAGTGAGATAGGCCTCTACATCCTTACATTTGTCCTCTAGCCATCCCTGCTTAGCCATTTTGCACTTCCTGTCGATCTCATTTTTGAGACGTTTGTATTCCTTTTTGCCTGTTTCACTTACTGCATTTTTATATTTTCTCCTTTCATCAATTAAATTCAATATTTCTTCTGTTACCCAAGGATTTCTACTAGCCCTCGTCTTTTTACCTACTTGATCCTCTGCTGCCTTCACTACTTCATCCCTCAAAGCTACCCATTCTTCTTCTACTGTATTTATTTCCCCCATTCCTGTCAATTGCTCTCTTATGCTCTCCCTGAATCTCTGTACAACCTCTGGTTCTTTTAGTTTATCCAGGTCCCATCTCCTTAAATTCCCACCTTTTTGCAGTTTCTTCAGTTTTAATCTACAGGTCATAACCAATAGATTGTGGTCAGAGTCCACATCTGCCCCTGGAAATGTCTTACAATTTAAAACCTGGTTCCTATATCTCTGTCTTACCATTATATAATCTATCTGATACCTTTTAGTATCTCCAGGGTTCTTCCATGTATACAACCTTCTTTCATGATTCTTAAACCAAGTGTTAGTTATGATTATGTTGTGCTCTGCGCAAAATTCGACCAGGCGGCTTCCTCTTTCATTTCTGTCCCCCAATCCATATTCACCTACTATGTTTCCTTCTCTCCCTTTTCCTACACTCGAATTCCAGTCACCCATGACTATTAAATTTTCGTCTCCCTTCACAATCTGAATAATTTCTTTTATTTCATCATACATTTCTTCAATTTCTTCGTCATCTGCAGAGCTAGTTGGCATATAAACTTGTACTACTGTAGTAGGCGTGGGCTTCGTATCTATCTTGGCCACAATAATGCGTTCACTATGCTGTTTGTAGTAGCTTACCCGCATTCCTATTTTCCTATTCATTATTAAACCTACTCCTGCATTACCCCTATTTGATTTTGTGTTTATAACCCTGTAGTCACCTGACCAGAAGTCTTGTTCCTCCTGCCACCGAACTTCACTAATTCCCACTATATCTAACTTCAACCTATCCATTTCCCTTTTTAAATTTTCTAACCTACCTGCCCGATTAAGGGATCTGACATTCCACGCTCCGATCCGTAGAACGCCAGTTTTCTTTCTCCTGATAACAACGTCCTCTTGAGTAGTCCCCGCCCGGAGATCCGAATGGGGGACTATTTTACCTCCGGAATATTTTACCCAAGAGGACGCCATCATCATGTAATCATACAGTAAAGCTGCATGCCCTCGGGAAAAATTACGGCTGTAGTTTCCCCTTGCTTTCAGCCGTTCGCAGTACCAGCACAGCAAGGCCGTTTTGGTTATTGTTACAAGGCCAGATCAGTCAATCATCCAGACTGTTGCCCTTGCAGCTACTGAAAAGGCTGCTGCCCCTCTTCAGGAACCACACGTTTGTCTGGCCTCTCAACAGATACCCCTCCGTTGTGGTTGCACCTACGGTACGGCTATCTGTATCGCTGAGGCACACAAGCCTCCCCACCAACGGCAAGGTCCATGGTTCATGTAAGAGATGGAAAAGAGCCACCGTGGTACAACAACCGAGTTAGAAAACTGCTGCGGAAGCAAAGGGAACTTCACAGCAAACATAAACATAGCCAAAGCCTTGCAGACAAACAAAAATTACACGAAGCGAAATGTAGTGTGAGGAGGGCTATGCAAGAGGCGTTCAATGAATTCGAAAGTAAAGTTCTATGTACTGACTTGGCAGAAAATGCTAAGAAATTTTGGTCTTATGTCAAAGCGGTAGGTGGATCAAATCAAAATGTCCAGACACTCTGTGACCAAAATGGTACTGGAACAGAGGATGACAGACTAAAGGCCGAAATACTAAATGTCTTTTTCCGAAGCTGTTTCACAGAGGAAGACTGCACTGTAGTTCCTTCTCTAGATTGTCGCACAGATAACAAAATGGTAGATATCGAAATAGACGACAGAGGGATAGAGAAACAATTAAAATCGCTCAAAAGAGGAAAGGCCGCTGGACCTGGTGGGATACCAGTTCGATTTTACACAGAGTATGCGAAGGAACTTGGCCCCCCTTCTTGCAGCGGTGTACCGTAGGTCTCTAGAAGAGCGTAGCGTTCCAAAGGATTGGAAAAGGGCACAGGTCATCCCCGTTTTCAAGAAGGGACGTCGAACAGGTGTGCGGAACTATAGACCTATATCTCTAACGTCAATCAGTTGCAGAATTTTGGAACATGTATTATGTTTGAGTATAATGACTTTTCTGGAGACTAGAAATCTACTCTGTAGGAATCAGCATGGGTTTCGAAAAAGACGGTCGTGTGAAACCCAGCTCGCGCTATTTGTCCACGAAACTCAGTGGGCCATAGACACAGGTTCACAGGTAGATGCAGTGTTTCTTGACTTCCCCAAGGCGTTCAATACAGTTCCCCACAGTCGTTTAATGAATAAAGTAAGAGCATATGGACTATCAGACCAATTGTGTGATTGGATTGGAGAGTTCCTAGATAACAGAACGCAGCATGTCATTCTCAATGGAGAGAAGTCTTCCGAAGTAAGAGTGATTTCAGGTGTGCCGCAGGGGAGTGTCATAGGACCGTTGCTGTTCACAATATACGTAAATGACCTTGTGGATGACATCGGAAGTTCACTGATCCTTTTTGCAGATGATGTGGTGTATTGAGAGGTTGTAACAATGGAAAATTGTACTGAGATCCAGGAGGATCTGCAGCGAATTGACGCATGGTGCAGAGAATGGCAATTAAATCTCGACGTAGACATGTGTAATGTGCTGCGAATACATAGAAAGATAGACCCCTTATCATTTAGCTACAAAATAGCAGGTCAGCAACTGGAAGCAGTTAATTCCATAAATTATCTGGGAGTACGCATTAGGACTGATTTAAATGGAATGATCATAGAAAGTTGATCGTCGGTAAAGCAGATGCCAGACAGATTCATTGGAAGAATCCTAAGGAAATGCAATCCGAAAACAAAGCAAGTAGGTTACAGTACGCTTGTTCGCCCACTGCTTGAATACTGCTCAGCAGTGTGGGATCCGTACCAGACAGCATTGATAGAAGAGATAGAGAAGATCCAACGGAGAGCAGCGCGCTTCGTTACAGGATCATTTAGTAATCGCAAAAGCGTTACGGAGATGATAGATAAACTCCAGTGGAAGACTCTGCAGGAGAGACGCTCAGTAGCTTGGCACGGGCTTTTGTTAAAGTTTCGAGAACATACCTTCACCGAAGAGTCAAGCAGTATATTGCTCCTCCCTCCTACGTATATCTCGCGAAGAGACCATGAGGATAAAATCAGAGAGATTAGAGCCCACACAGAAGCATACCGACAATCCTCCTTTCCACGAACAATATGAGACTGGAATAGAAGGGAGAACCGATAGAGGTACTCAGGGTACCCTCCGCCACACACCGTCAGGTGGCTTGCGGAGTATGGATGTAGATATTGATGTAAATACATCTAGAAGATAACACGTAATCTTTCTTACCTGTTATTCGTTTATTTCCACTCCTGTAGTCTGAATCTATGGATTTCGCTACTAATTATAACAACACTCATCATTCACAAACCCAATCAACCACACAATCAGACAGCGGTTGGTTCATCCATTCGGCCTTACTCCGCTCAGCTTGTATAGCCCCTTTTGTCTGCAGGAAAGTTTGTTTCTACGTGCGACGAAGATTCCCCTGACAGAGACATCGTGTACACTATGCACGCATTCACACATCAACTTACGATTCATTCAGAAATCAACTTAGAATGTGTTCAAAATCGTTCAGAAACCAACAGGGATGTGTTTCAAAGTCATATGAATAATCGATAGACTAACGTCCGCTGGATGCTACGCGCTTTGTGAAACAAGGTTTTTTCCCCCCCTCAAGAATATGAATTCGCCCCCCTCCTAGATGTGGGCCTGCTGCGCATGCATGAATCTGGCAGCCTAGGTGCTCCAGTAATATTTTTCCCCGTAGCAGCTACCTGCGACTGCTTACACAGCCAACAGTTACATTTCTGTAGCCAGAAGCGGGAGAAGGTACTACTCAACTGCGCATGCCCATGATCCCGCTCGTAACTGCTAAAAGGAATCTAACGTAAACAGTTGCGACGTGACACTTATAGGAGGCAATTTGAGGCATTGCATAGTCTTCCTAAAGCCTTTGATACATTTTGCTGTTGGCAGACACTTGTATGAGCACTTTATTTTGTTGTTGTGTATGGCGCATTTCCTTTGCAATTTAAGTTTTATTTTCGTTTTTCTCTCGTTCGTGTTTTATTGCTGCAGTATTATTCTGCAGTAGCAGGTTACAGTAATATCCTTTGTTAGAGTATCGATCCTTACCAGTCAAAATTACAAAAATTTAACTCAAGACAAAAACAATGAAAAATTCCTGGATTTCTAACAAATTCCCAGGCTTTTCCGGTTTTCTCCCAGATGAAAAAATTCCCGGTTGTCCTGGGTCGTATACACCTTGAAAAATCTGATTTCGTAAGTTCATATTAATACTGTATCATCCATTTCAATATCAGTTTGGTTCACAAACAACTTGACAAGATTTTGCTCCCCTGTCTATATATAAATTTTTTTTCTTTTTTTTCATTATCTGCAGTTCATTTTAACGAGTGTTTTTCTTTGTGTGTTCCAAATTCTGTATAACTATTACTCAATAGTCTTTCCAAAAATTCTTTGATTTTGCTTCAATTCAGTCTGGGTTTCTTTTTAACAACACTAACAAGGGAACCTCCCCATCGCACCCCCCTCAGATTTAGTTATAAGTTGGCACAGTGGATAGGCCATGAAAAACCGAACACAGATCAATCGAGAAAACAGGAAGAAGTTGTGTGGAACTATGAAAAAAATAAGCAAAATATACAAACTGAGTAGTCCATGCGCAAGATAGGCAACATCGAGGAGAATGTGAGCTCTGGAGTGCCGTGGTTAGCATGAGTAGCTGCGAAACGAGAGGTCCTTGGTTCAAGTCTTCCCTCGACAGAAAATTTTACTTACTTTATTTTCGCAAAGTTATGATCTGTCCATTCGTTCATTGACATCTCTGTTCACTGTAGTAAGTTTAGTGTCTGTTTTGCGACCGCACTGCAAAACCGTGCGATTAATAGACGAAAGGACGTGGCTCTCCAATAGGAACCGAAAACATTTGATCGCAAGGTCATAGGTCAACCGATTCCTCCGCAGGAAAACACGTCTGATATATTCTATACGACACTGGTGACGGCTTGTGCGTCACATGACAGGAATATGTTATCGACCCACCTAACTTGTACACTTAGCGAATGGGTAAAAAGATTCTTCTACCTTGCCCAATTTAGGTTTTCTTATGGATGTGATAATCACTCCCAAAAAAGTGATGAAAACAAGAGTTTGTCACATAAACTGAAAATAAAAAAATTAAACTTTTCACTCAAGGGAAGACTTGAACCTAGGACCTCTCGTTCCGTAGCTGCTCTCGCTAACCACGGGACCTCGGCGCTCCTTAACTCTCATTGTCCTTGATGTTGCCTATCTTCACATGGACTACTTCGTTTGTATATTTTGCTTTTTTTTTTTCATAGTTCCACACAACTTTTTCCTGTTTTCTCGATTGATCTGTGTTCAGTTTTTCAAGGCCTATCCACTGTGCCAACTTATAACTAAATCTGAGGGGGGTGCGATGGGGAGGTTCCCTTGTAAGTATCTGTTTCCACATAGAGCGGTAATGAAGATGCGCAATTTCAGAAAGAGCTAGTTAGAGATAGGTTTTTCCCTGTACAAAGCTGAATTTAATGCCCATATTTTGCTATGTAGATTTTGAGATTTTGTTGTTTTTGTTGCTGCTGTGTAAATGAACTTTGTTAGTGAAAAATCAGCCCTCCACCCCTGCCCTTGCAAAACATAACAGAAGATGCTACACAGAAGAAGAAGAAGAAGAAGAAGAAGCAGAAAGTAATTTAGGAAATATAATTTGCTGTGGTACCAGACTGAGTATAAAATTTTTTCTTCTTTGTAACAATTGTGGTGATTGCTCACAGAACAAACTACTACATATTACTTACAAAATTAAATCTTAACTGTTTTAGAAGTTTTCACACATTATGTCTCTGAAAATACACAATATAAGAAACAAAAAGTAAATTTATGATTGTAGCTGAAATGTAAAATATTTATTTCCAGTTTTGCACATGATTTTCTCTACGTCTATGTGCCATTTATCTGGCTGTGCTTGACGAAACTGTTGAAACACTACGTCAAGCTGTGGTACGAGAGTAGAAATCGGTTCTGTAAGGTCTCCAAGACACCATCCAATGCTCAAGTGAAATGACGGATCCTGGAGAAGAAAAGTTTTACCAAAATATTATTGATAATTTACTTTTGTAAAGTATTTCTTGCCAGAAAATCTTATTTTCTAATGTAAACTATGGAAGATTTAAAGCAAGTAAGCACTAGCACCTTGTACATAAGATAATACTGTCCCAATTAATACAATGGATATTTTAAATCAAACTTCAACCTCAGAAAAATTAAAAACAGTATTTAATTTTTGTATGTTTACATAAACATATACAATTAACAATGACTGCTTGTGTCCGTGTGTGCGTGTGTGCGTGTGTGCGTGTGTGTGTGGGTGTGTGTGTGTGTGTGTGTGTGTGTGTGTGTGTGCGCGCGCGCGCGCGCGCGAAGGCGCGCGAGTGTATACCTGTCCTTTTTTCCCCCCTAAGGTAAGTCTTTCCGCTCCCGGGATTGGAATGACTTCTTACCCTCTCCTTTAAAACCCACATCCTTTCGTCTTTCCCTCTCCTTCTCTCTTTCCTGATGAGGCAACAGTTTGTTGCAAAAGCTTGAATTTCGTGTGTATGTTTGTGTGTCTATCGACCTGCCAGCACTTTCGTTCGGTAAGTCACATCATCTGTGTTTTTAGATACAATTAACAATACAGTTATACGGGAACAAAGAGGCAAAAACATAACAATGAAGGCAATTTTTTTTTTACTATTCTGTGAAGAGCAAGGTCAGCATAGTTGAAAGACTGGCTGTAAAAAAAAAAAAAAAAAAAAAAAAAAAAAAAAAAAAAAAAAAAAAACTGGACAAACAGGAAGTAACGAAATCCATTCAAACCAAGGTTATTACAGAGAGAGAGAGAGAGAGAGAGAGACCACCTTGGAATTCAAGTGCTACTGTGGCAAGTGAGCAGTGAACTGAGTAATAGTACTGAGCCGTGCTCCGGCTTGCGTTTGTGCCGTTGACAGGTTGGCGTCGTGTATTCGGACTGTCATCTCTCGTTTCCTTAGTGCGTTCACTGGCGCCACTACGTTTGCTCACTTTGTCTGTCTGTGAGTGGCAGCAGTGGCATTTAGCGAGTATTGTGGTACTATCTTTGGAGCGACCTCTAGTATTTCCGGGTCATCATGTGTCGGAGTTCAGTCAGTTGGGACGGAGCAGCAGTGAGGTCTGACAGCGTCAGTACTCGCTAAGCGAGCTGGCGATATATGCACTGCCCAACTGAAGGATGTGGTCGCAAGAGTGCATGATCACGTCGATGGTCCGGATTCAGCAAGTTTAAGTTGAATGGATTGTTATATTCGAGTAGTGCAACTTTCACTTTTGTGTGTGTGTGTGTGTGTGTGTGTGTGTGTGTGTGTGTGTGTGTGTGTGTCCGTCCGTAAAAGTGACCTCATGCCATCAAGCTGTCAGTTGGCAGTTTATACTCCGACATTTCCCTTGCCTGACTTGATTGGCAACGACCATTGGTTGGTCGTTCGGTCAGTCGTCTCAGTGGACAATGTGTATTTTGACCGTTTCTGTCTTCGTAACGTTCATGTGTATGTGCAATTAGTCTTGTTGCTGTATAGTGACTGTTTTAGCAATGTTTGAGTCCGTTTTTGGAATTGTCTTATGTGGTTCCCCGTGCATCTTGAATAGGCGGTTTGGTCTTAACCCTGTCTGCCTACTAGGATTTGGTAGAACCAACTTGTGTAATTAAATGCTTGTCATTTGATGATAACTGTTATTCTATTGTGATATTGGTTACCACATCTTAGGTGGATTTTACGAGTGTGCTGGCTGGTGTTTAAGCTGCCTCTAGTTTGAGTTGCCATCCTGTTAAGTGAGCATAACTCTTGGCTGCCTGTCTCACCGCTTACGCAACTGTAATGACTTTTCTCAGGTCGATCCTTGGAGCACTGTCTGCGGATCACTCCCCTTTTTTTTGGTCTGTTTGTGTCAATTGTTTAAAAATAATGTTCTGTTTTAATTATTCCTATTGCTTGTGGCATTCAGCTGACAAATAATTTGAATTCTTTCTTACTAAGGTCTTCAGCCATCAGTGTAGCTTGCGATCAAGTACAGCTTCCTTTATCCCCTCAGACCAGAAAACAGGGCATAAAAAAAGAGAGACCAAGCCCAGCACCACTGCTTTGCAATGAAATGAAATTTTCAATTCTGTTAATAAGGGAACACTTACAGCACATCAACAAGCCAAAACATTGTTGAGATTTTGGGCAAATCCTTCTTCTGACTTAGCAGAAAATGCAAACACACACACACACACACACACACACACACACACACACACACACACCTGCATAATTGCTATAATATGGAGACAAGGTTGGAAACTATGAAGTGTGTAATAACAGCTTTTACGAACTGACATGATATCTTTCTCTAAACTAAATTGTGCAGTATAAAATCATCAATAATTCGAAAACTCAGTAGTATGTTTAGCTGACACAGCAAAGTTAATAAAAAATCATGTTGAATGAAAACACCTGTATTCGCAGTTTCCTTGATTTTGTATGATGCTATTAAAAGCTAACTAGCATATCATTATACACTATAACAGTAAGTTGTGCAAATGTTAGAAACAAACGCTATACTGTAAATAAAAAATTAATAATTTTTTTTTATTTCTTATGCTGTTAAACAGCTTTTTCAATTATGGATGTGAAAAACTTGCATCCACGATAAAGAAAACAACGTACTAATTTGTAACTGTCTCTGTAATTAAATGATATGCACAAAATAATGAAAACATAAGAGTTAAGACTGAAAATTAACTTACGTATCAAATACAACAATATATCTATTTCACCAGCTGTTTTAGACTATGAAAGTCGGGGCTTCAAAGGCAGCCAAAGTACTACTTCTGGTGGTAAAATAGGTAAAAACCGTATCATTTCATTAGAACTTTTATTATGATTAGTTGAGTTGCAGGCAGGCTCACTGAAAAGACCCTCCCCCCACCCCCTGTCCCCATCTATCTCCAGCTATTGTGTTCATGTGTGTGAGCTGTGCTTGTCTGAATGTGTGCATGTTTTTTATTTCAGAAAAAGACCTGGCTGAAAGCTTAAATATATGGCAGTCTTTTCACTGTATCTCTCTGTGAATCTACGTCTCCTCTGTACAGTGAGCAGCACTCTATTCTTTTCAAAATATTATTGTTATTTTATCCTATGATTTCCATTGTTTCATTATAACTTCTATGGCTGGCTCGTTGGTTTAAAAGAGGGGGGAAGGGACCAAACTACGAGGTCATTGGTCCCTTGTTCCTAATAAAACAATGCCACAAGTGTAAGAATAAACCAGAAGAGATATATAACACAAAACGGAAAGCAAGGGAAAACCACAAGAATGAAATAAAAGCAACGAACACTAAAAGGAACAAAAGAGGACAAGAAAACAAGAAACAGAGACACCAAAAATGGAACAGAGTAAAAAAAGAAAGCAGATTTCAGTGGCTGGCCGACCACGAGAATAAAAATGAAAAGCCAGCCACTCCGCAACACATTAAAACCTCCACCCTAGAAGAACGAGGGTGGAGGACACAGAGGGACAAAGGACATGAGCTAAAACTTAGATCAAACGATAAAACCCACCCTCATAAATAAAATGTAAAACTAAATCAGCCAACGAGGCGTTGTCAGATAAAATGAGTGGCAACGAGTCCAGTAGCCCAAGATTTCGTTGCTGGGCATTAAAAGTGGGACAGTGGACCAGAATATGGGCCACTGTCAACCGGGTGCCGCACCGACACAGACGGGTCTTCACAGCGCAAGAGGTAACCATGGGTCACACAAGTGTGACCAACGAGGAGCCAGCAGAGGACAACTGATTCCCTGCGAGAGGCCTGCATGGAAGACTTCCACACATTCGTAGTCTCCTTAATGACACGCAGTTTGTTGTGCATACTGTAATGCTATTCCGTCTCCCAAAGCCGAAAAACCCTGCGGCACAAGTCAGAATGCAGGTCACGCTCAGAGATGCCCATCACCACAAATGGTTTCTGCGTAGCCTGTTGGCAAGTTAGTTGCCTGGGATGTCGACATGTGCTGGAGTCCACAAAAAAACTGAACAACAGGACTGGTCCAGGGCATAGATGGACTCCTGGATGGACGCCACCAAAGGTAGCACTGGTCGAAAGTGCATGAGATATGGCCACCAGCTCTGCAGTGAATACACTGCAGCCATCGGGCAAGGAATGCTGTTCAATACGGCCTCTGTGGACAAAGGCAAAGCCAATATTACCATCAGCCATCGGTGTAAACCACTTAAGAGCCCCGGAAGACTTAAAGAATCGAGAGGCACTAACAGCGGAGAGCCACAGGGTTAACGGAGTCCTTAGGGCTATGTGGAAGGTCCAGGCGAAGCTGCGGCCTAGGTGTGCACCATGGAGGTGTACGAGAACGGACCTCGAGGAGAGGTGGTGAAGGTAAGGACTCCAGTTCAGACAGAAGCGATCGCACGCAAACCGCAATCATTAGCCCTGACCTGGGCCACCTATGCGGGAGGTGAACCACTGTGGTTGGGAAAAGAAGATGGTAATTAGTATGTTCAGGAGAGCTATGAATGTGTGCAACATAACTGATCTTCAATGAAGGGACTCCAGCCTCCACCAATACGCTTGTCACCTGACTCGTCCTGAAAGCTCCTGTCACTAGTCTAACTCCGCAATGGTGCAATGGGTTGAGCAAACGCAATGCTGAGGGTGCAGCCAAACCAAGTGCTGCCAACAGAAGATGAGGAAGTCAAGTCAAACGAGCATCGAAAACCAGACCTAAGAATCGATATGTCTCCACTGCAATGAGGGGATTGTCATTAAGGTAAAGTGCTGGTTCCGACAGAAAAGCATGAGACACATCTTCATGGTGGAAAACTAGAAGCCATGGGCTAGAGCCCATGACTGCATCTTGTGGATGGCTTCCTGTAGGCGACGCTCAGAAACACCAGTACTGGAGCAGCAGTACGAAATGCAGAAGTCATCTGCATACACAGAAGGTGAGATGGAGGGCCCAACAACTGCTGCTAGACCGTTAACAGTCATTAAAAATAGAGAGACACACAATACAGAGCCATGCGGGACTCTATTCTCCTGGATATGGATGGAACTATGGGAGGCACCAACTTGGACACAGAAAGTACGGAGCGACAGGAAGTTTTGGATACAAATCGGGAGTGGGACCCAGAGACCCCACTCATACAATGTGGCAAGGATATAATGTCGCCAGGTCGTGTCATATGCTTTACGTAAGTAAAAAAAGACAGCAACCAGGTGTTGGCGTCTGGAAAAGGCTGTTTGGATGGCAGACTCGAGGGACATAAGATTATCAGTGGTAGAGCAACCCTGGTGGAAGCTGCCCTGACATGGAGCCAGTAGGCCATGTGACTACAGGACCCAACCCAACCGCCAACACACCATATGTTCCAGCAACTTACAAAGAACGTTGGTGAGGCTGATGGGCTGATAGCTATCCACATCAAGCAGGTTTTTACCAGGTTTGAGCACCAGAATGATGGTGCTCTCCCACCATTGCGATGGAAGGATGCCACTGCACCAGATCCGGTTGAAGATGACGAGGATATGTTGCTTGTAGTCATATGAGAGATGTTTAATCATCTGACTGTGGAGCCAATCAGGCCCATGAGCTGTGCTGTGGCAATGTGCAAGGGCACTGAGGAGCTCCCACTCTGTATATGGGGCATTATAGGATTCACTGTGGCGTGTAGTGAAAGAGAGGCCTTTCCCTTACAGCCGCCATTTGAGAGTGCGAAAGGCTGGGGGGGGGGGGGGGGGGGGGTGGATAATAATCCGACACAGAGGCTCAAGCAAAGTGCTCGGCAATTGCGTAGATAACACGCCATTTATGGTAACACTGCCAACATCTGTTGGGGTCTGGTACCCGGAAAGACGCTTGATCTTTTCCCAGACTTGGGAAGGTGATGTAGGGCACCCAGTGGTCGAGACGTATCTCTCCCAACACTCCTGCTTCCATCGACTGATAAGTTGACGGACATAGGCATGTAGCCATTTAAAGGCCATGAGGTGCTCCAGGGAAGGGTGCTGCTTATGCCGCTGTAGAGGTTTCCGACGCTCCTTAATTGCTTCAGTGACTTCCAGCAGCCACCAAGGGACTGCCTTATGCCGGGAGCACCCTAAAGAGTGAGGGATCGCATTTTCTGCCGCAGAAACAATTGTTGTAGTCACCTGCTCAATCATCACATCGATGTTACCATGTGGGGGAGATTCAACGGTGACAGCGGAGGCCAAAGTTTTCCAGCCCGCCTTGTTCAAAGCCCATCTGGGCAGGTGTCCGTGGGCCTGACGTCGGGGGCAGTGAAAGGAAGATGGGCAAGTGGTCACTACCACACAGGTCATCATGCACTCTCCAGTGGATAGATGGGAGAAATTCTGGGCTGCAAATTCATAAATCGATGGCCGAGTAACTACCATGAGCCACACTGAAATGTGTGGTGGCCCCAAAATTTAACAGGCAGAGGTCGAACTGAGACAGTAAAGTTTCGACATTTCTGATTCAATGAGGCACTTTACACCTCAGGGTCACCTGTTGCCACCGATTTATTGCCTGCGCAATCTATATTCATTGTGTCTGAGGGTCTGGCGAGAACTAGTCCTCAGCAGATACCTGAATGTCCACCCCATCCTCAGATGTAGAGCTTCTAGGTAGCAGTGGTGTGGGTGCCACCACAATTTCCATGGTCTTAGGGGTCTTCTTTTTGGATTTCTTTCACTACTCCTTGGGTTTCCCTGGCTGGGAGGACTTCACTGGCTCAGTCTTCGGGACTGAGGATGAAGATAAGAATGAAGCCCTACGACCAGCTGCTTTTGAGCTCTTCAGCCACTGGCGGGTGTCATCTTTCCCACTAGCAGAAACCTGGGAAGGGAGTGATGCAGAGGACCCCTACCTAGCGAGAGAAGCCACAGAAGACATATGCTTCTCCAGCTTAGAAGTGGGGACAGATGTCCCTGGTGGTTGGGAGGGGGTTGCTCCTGAGGAATAGAGACGAAAATGACCCCCACTAAGAAGGGGGCCGGTGTACTCTTCCGACTCCGAGAGGTGACTGGGGTTGACGGAGCTGATGGTGCCAGAACAGTTGTATCGGCGGTGTAAGACCATGTCATACTGACTGGATGCAGGCATTCAAATTTTATCTTATCCTCAGTGTAGGTCAGTCAGTCCAGGGTCTTTTACTCCACAGTTTTCCTTTCTCTCTGGAGAATCCTGTAGTCAGGTGAGAAAGGCAAATGGTGCTCTCCGCAGTTGCCACAGATGGGAGGCTGGGCACTTGGAGTATTGGGATGTGATGAGCATCCGCAATCTTGTCATGTGAAGCTGGAAGTACAGCACCACATCGGGGGTGTGCTCCCTGCCGCCGTTGGATAAGTAGCTGCAGCAGCGAGTCGTATACTCCTAGCTCACTCATTTGTTACATAGTTTAATTCTTAATTTCTTTGTGTGTTTTTGGTACTTGCATTGTTTAATTCATAAATTTAGGACGTATTATAGTATTTGAGAGCTGTAGCATTGCGTTTTAGTACCTGAATAGTGTAAATTCGCGTAGTCGTTTGTCTTCTGTTTTTGTTTTGAACGGCCAGTGTCGGTTGGTCACAGTTAGTGTGCTCCCTGCCGCCGTTGGATAAGCAGCTGCAGCAGCAAGTCGTATACTCCTAGCTCACTCATTTGTTACATAGTTTAATTCTTAATTTCTTTGCGTGTTTTTGGTACTTGCATTGTTTAATTCATAAATTTCGGGCGTATTATAGTATTTGAGAGTTGTAGCATCGCGTTTTAGTACCTGAATAGTGTAAATTCGCGTAGTCTCCTTCCGCCGCCGAGCAGTGTCAGCAGTGCGCAAGTAGCAGCATTACTGCATTTACTAGGCAATCTTGTATTTTAATAACCATTTAAATTTTGTCGATTTGTTTGCGCTCTCTGTAGATTAGTTCAGACGCTCTTTGCAAAACAGTTTTTAGCATGGATAGGGACTGCAACTGCTGTGTTCGGATGCAGCTTGAGACTGTTGCCAATGGGCACCACTGTGGGGGTCCGGATGGGGGTTTGTCAGGGACGGCCAGCTCGTCCCACGCATCCCCCGATCGGACTACGACTGTGGTTGCCCGGGATACTGCCCGCATTGAGGCTGATCCCTCACCTGTGGTAGAGTGGGAGGTCGTCTCAAGGTGTGGCAGAGGGCGAAAGACATTCCGGAGGGCTGAACGGAAGGCCTCTCCAGTTTGTCTGACGAACCGGTTTCAGGCTCTGTCTCAGGCTGATACTGATCTTCGGCCTGACATGGCTGCTTGTCCTGTTCCAGAGGTTGCCCCTCAGTCTGCAAGATCCGGGCGGTCGCAGAGGGTGGGCTTACTGGTAGTTGGGAGCTCCAACGTCAGGCGCGTAATGGGGCCCCTTAGGGATATGGCAGCAAGAGAGGGGAAGAAAACCAATGTGCACTCCGTGTGCATACCGGGGGGAGTCATTCCAGATGTGGAAAGGGTCCTTCCGGATGCCATGAAGGGTACAGGGTGCACCCATCTGCAGGTGGTCGCTCATTGCGGTACCAATGATGTGTGTCGCTATGGATCCGAGGAAATCCTCTCTGGCTTCCAGCAGCTATCTGATTTGGTGAAGACTGCCAGTCTCGCTAGCGGGATAAAAGCAGAGCTCACCATCTGCAGCATCGTCGACAGGACTGACTGCGGACCTTTGGTACAGAGCCGACTGGAGGGTCTGAATTAGAGGCTGAGGCGGTTCTGCGACCGTGTGGGCTGCAGATTCCTCGACTTGCGCCATAGGGTGGTGGGGTTTTGGGTTCCGCTGGATAGGTCAGGAGTCCACTACACGCAACAAGCGGCTACACGGGTAGCAGGGGTTGTGTGGCATGGGCTGGGCGGTTTTTTAGGTTAGATGGCCTTGGGCAAGTACAGAAAGGGCAACAGCCTCAACGGGTGCGGGGCAAAGTCAGGACATGCGGGGACCAAGCAGCAATCGGTATTGTAATTGTCAACTGTCGAAGCTGCGTTGGTAAAGTACCAGAACTTCAAGCGCTGATAGAAAGCACCGAAGCTCAAATCGTTATAGGTACAGAAAGCTGGCTTAACCCAGAGATAAATTCTGCCGAAATTTTTACAAAGGTACAGACGGTGTTTAGAAAGGATAGATTGCATGCAACCGGTGGTGGAGTGTTCGTCGCTGTTAGTAGTAGTTTATCCTGTAGTGAAGTAGAGATGGATAGTTCTGTGAATTATTATGGGTGGAGGTTACACTCAACAACCGAACTAGGTTAATAATTGGCTCCTTTTACCGACCTCCCGACTCAGCAGCGTTAGTGGCAGAACAACTGAGAGAAAATTTGGAATACATTTCACATAAATTTTCTCAGGATATTATAGTCTTAGGTGGAGATTTCAATTTACCAGATATAGACTGGGACGCTCAGATGTTTAGGACGGGTGGTAGGGACAGAGCATCGAGTGACATTATACTGAGTGCACTATTCGAAAATTACCTCGAGCAATTAAACAGAGAACCGACTCGTGGAGATAACATCTTGGACCTACTGATAACAAACAGACCCGAACTTTTCGACTCTGTGAGCGCAGAAAAGGGAACCAGTAATCATAAGGCCGTTGCAGCATCCTGAATATGGAAGTTAATAGGAATATAAAAAAAGGGAGGAAGGTTTATCTGTTTAGCAAGAGTAATAGAAGGCAGATTTCAGACTACCTAACAGATCAAAACGAAAATTTCTGTTCCGACACTGACAATGTTGAGTGTTTATGGAAAAAGTTCAAGGCAATCGTAAAATGCGAAGTTTAAACGCAGCCAAAACCTCTCAGACAAACAGAAGCTAAACGATGTCAAAGTTAGCGTAAGGAGGGCTATGCGTGAAGCGTTCAGTGAATTCGAAAGTAAAATTCTATGTACCGACTTGACAGAAAACCCTAGGAAGTTCTGGTCTTACGTTAAATCAGTAAGTGGCTCGAAACAGCATATCCAGACACTCCGGGATGAAGATGGCATTGAAACAGAGGATGACACGCGTAAAGCTGAAATACTAAACACCTTTTTCCAAAGCTGTTTCACAGAGGAAGACCCCACTGCAGTTCCTTCTCTAAATCCTCGCACAAACGAAAAAATGGCTGACATCGAAATAAGTGTCCAAGGAATAGAAAAGCAACTGGAATCACTCAACAGAGGAAAGTCCACTGGACCTGACGGGATACCAATTCGATTCTACACAGAGTACGCGAAAGAACTTGCCCCCCTTCTAACAGCTGTGTACCGCAAGTCTCTAGAGGAACGGAGGGTTCCAAATGATTGGAAAAGAGCACAGGTAGTCCCAGTCTTCAAGAAGGGTCGTCGAGCAGATGCGCAAAACTATAGACCTATATCTCTGACGTCGATCTGTTGTGGAATTTTAGAACATGTTTTTTGCTCGAGTATCATGTCGTTTTTGGAAACCCAGAATCTACTATGTAGGAATCAACATGGATTCCGGAAACAGCGATCGTATGAGACCCAACTCGCTTTATTTGTTCATGAGACCCAGAAAATATTAGATACAGGCTCCCAGGTAGATGCTATTTTTCTTGACTTCTGGAAGGCGTTCGATACAGTTCCGCACTGTCGCCTGATAAAAAAAGTAAGAGCCTATGGAATATCAGATCAGCTGTGTGGCTGGATTGAAGAGTTTTTAGCAAACAGAACACAGCATGTTGTTATCAATGGAGAGACGTCTACAGATGTTAAAGTAACCTCTGGCGTGCCACAGGGGAGTGTTATGGGACCACTGCTTTTCACAATATATATAAATGACCTAGTAGATAGTGTCGGAAGTTCCATGTGGCTTTTCGCGGATGATGCTGTAGTATACAGAGAAGTTGCAGCATTTGAAAATTGTAGCGAAATGCAGGAAGATCTGCAGCGGATAGGCACTTGGTGCAGGGAGTGGCAACTGTCCCTTAACATAGAGAAATGTAATGTATTGCGAATACATAGAAAGAAGGATCCTTTATTGTATGATTATATGATAGCGGAATAAACAGTGGTAGCAGTTACTTCCGTAAAATATCTGGGAGTATGCGTGCGGAACGATTTGAAGTGGAATGATCATATAAAATTAATTGTTGGTAAGGCGGGTACCAGGTTGAGATTCATTGGGAGAGTGCTTAGAAAATGTAGTCCATCAACAAAAGAGGTGGCTTACAAAACACTCGTTCGACCTATACTTGAGTATTGCTCATCAGTGTGGGATCCGTACCAGATCGGTTTGACGGAGGAGATAGAGAAGATCCAAAGAAGAGCGGCGCGTTTCGTCACAGGGTTATTTGGTAACCGTGATAGCGTTACGGAGATGTTTAATAAGCTCAAGTGCCAGACTCTGCAAGAGAGGCGTTCTGCATCGCGGTGTAGATTGCTCGCCAGGTTTCGAGAGGGTGCGTTTCTGGATGAGGTATCGAATATATTGTTTCCCCCTACTTATACCTCCCGAGGAGATCACGAATGTAAAATTAGAGAGATTAGAGCGCGCACAGAGGCTTTCAGACAGTCGTTCTTCCCGCGAACCATATGCGACTGGAACAGGAAAGGGAGGTAATGACAGTGGCACGTAAAGTGCCCTCCGCCACACACCGTTGGGTGGCTTGCGGAGTATAAATGTATATGTAGGGAGGGATATAGGGCTTTACATCACAGCGGTAGACCAATCACCTTGACCTTCTCAGGCAATGTATCACCCTTGAAAGCCAAGATGAAGGCACCAGTGGCAACCTGATTACCCCTCGGACCCTGGTGGACACACCAGACAAAATGTACACCTCGCCCCTCTAAATTGGCCCGCAGCTCATCATCAGATCGCAAAAGAAGGTCTCTGTGAAATATAATACCCTGGACCATATTTAAGCTGTTACGGGACATGATGGTTATAGACATATCTCCTAGCTTGTTACAAGTGAGTAACGTCCGTGACTGGGCAGAGGATGCTGTTTTGATCAAGACTGACCTAGATCTAATTTTTGACAATACCTCCACCTCCCCAAACTTATCCTTCATCGTCGTGAAAGAGTCCCCATCAGCTCTCGAACATTCAAGCTATCGGGGCGAATAAGTTCCGCTGCCATCCTTAGCCTGACGTTCCTCCCATGGTGTGGCCAGGGAGGGGAACGATTTGGGGTCGTACTTCTGTGCTTTGAATTGAGCTCGTGATCACTTAGAGACTGCTGGTGTTTCACCACCAGCAAGAGATGGCCTACACTTCATCGCGTGTCATCCACCCTGATGCCACCCACTCTAACCAGAGGCCCTCCCCACGGGCGCCAACCATCCACAGCAAAGGCCACCTGGCAGGATGGCCATTGCCGGGAGTCCCGATGCCCCAGGGGGATGGGCATCTACCCCCTGGCATACATGGGGAGTTAATGGCACAGGCATCAGCAGAGCGATCCCTGTGTGGTCAGGGGGCTACAACCAACAGGGTATATGGCAGCTCCACCACAACTGACTGGCTACCGTGCTGGATATCAGGAGCAAAGAAGTCCGTGGTCATTGTCGACACAGAAATCGACACTGCATAGTGCATTGTGGAAAACGCACCCAGGAAGGTGTCCTTCGCCTGAGAGATGGAGAATGAGTGGGACTGAAATGTGACAATGAGAAAGGGGGCTAAAGATCTCAATGCACGATGGACACAATGCACCATGTAAGGAGCCCTTTGCTCTTCTGGAAAATTTTGAAGAATGGAGGTCAAATCCTACTGGGGACCATCACATGAAGGCTGAAACTTGTGAAACACCTTTTAGTCACCTCTTACGACAGGCAGGAATACCTCGGGCCTATTCTTGCCCCCGGACCCGCAGGGGACTAACTTTTATGTTCCTTGTCTTTTCAAAGTTTTGTTGAGCTACATTTCGTTTTGTGCAAAGAAATGTTTGTAATAAATGTCAAAAGTTAACTGTAAGCCTGGTGTCATCTACATTATTTGGAATACCAATTTGCTCATAAGTTTATTCCAGGCAGCAAACTGCAGATAGAACACCCCAGATCTTTGTGGAGTCCAGTAGTCAGATGAGTATTTTCATTGCCTGGTTACACAGGAGTACCACTTTATCAACTTTAATTTCACCACTTTATCAACTTTAATTTCACATAAAACCCACTTGCAACGAGTCCATCACTTGACTTTCAAACTTATAAGATGGTTGTTTCACAAGTAGGGTTCCTAAAGTGGTAAATCCACAAGGAAGTGTTTGGCAAAACGTGGCAACAGTGGCATGCACAGCAGCTTTCCCACTCTTGACCCCAACTATTTCTCCTCTCCAACAATCAATGTTCACCTAGCAGCTGTCTGCAATGGATGGCCTAATTGCTGCTACCACCAAGTGTGAAATCCACTCAGTTCTCCAGTTGTTAAGGGAAGTGTGTGTCTGTTCAAAACAACCGCAAATGGTGTAGGGAGTTCACTGCCGGTCGCATGGCTATTTACAATGGTGACCTGAGCAGAAGACCATCAATTTCAGATATGAGGGGCGTTTGAAACGTCTGTGCAAAGTCCCAGAGGTGGCACCTCCAGCATCTTTGGAAAGAACACACACCAAGTTTCAGCCATATTGGTCTATTTCTGTGTGTATGGCATTCGTGTGAATCAAGGAAGTCGAGTGATTGTCAAAAAATGGATGAAGAAGAATTTCATGTGGTGATTAAACATTACTTTATGAGAGGCAGAACACCTCAGGAGACTAAACAGAAGTTTGATGAACATTTTGGTGAAACTGCACCTTCAATTATAACAGTTTATAAGTGGTTTCAAAATTTCCAGAGTGACCATATGGACACAAGTGATGCTGAATGTTCTCGACGCATGCATGCCAACTTTCAAAAGTGAAAAATCAGGAGAATTTAGCGGTGTACTATTGTGAACTACAACACATCCCTGATGATTAAAGTTGCAATAATTCAATACCTGTAACAACTCAATTACATTTTCTTTATTATTTACATGTAAATACTAAATAATGGACATACCTGAGGCTTCAGACTGTATAATTTATCATTCAACATGCTGAACAACATGAATGATGAACTCTGCAGGTTCCTTTGGATTCACACACATTCAAGTGAAGCACTCTCAAGAGAACTACAGTTCAAAATTACGATACGAGGAAACAAATTAACGTCTATTAGATTTCTGTTTTGACATTAGCACAGTTTTTGCACGAATAAATCACTGTTAAGTGATCACACATTTTCATTTCATAATGCAACCCATATTTGCATGGCATCTTATATCCATAAGACATGTTTCCCAAATTTAAATCAATTTTATACAGGATGTACATGTTAGGCTTAGCAAATAATCTGAATAGTTTATCAGTCTGAATTTGTCCGATTACGGTAGTTACTTATTCAGCACACCCACAGCTGACTTAGCCTTCTTCAAAAACTCTGAGCCAAATTTCTGCTCAAAGCACTTTCCTTTTTGAACTGATTTTAAAATTAAAAATTTCTCCAAAGACATTCCTGAAAGCATGGACGACCTGAACTGGGTTTTGGTCTTTGTAACTGTGCTAAAAATTCTCTCACATTCCGCATTACTAAGTGGAATTGACAAACTAGCCAGCATCACCTTTGCAAGTTTATTATATTGAACCCCATCAGCTGATTTCATCTGACCTACCAATGCCCACTGAAAATCAATTCCCTCTGCTGCCAAGTTGGTTTCTTCCAGCTGAAAGTTACAGAAATGAGAATGGAGAATATCAACTTCAGTATCTAAGTGTTCACTTTCGCTAGTCAGAATATTAGGAAACCTGTTTATGAAAAATCTAAGGCTGGAGAATGCTTTGCCAATTGTAGAAATATTTGCAACTTCTGCATGCATTAAAACTTCATCTTTAAACGGAAATTTGTGTATCATGTAATCACATGATAAGAAACATTTTCTTACAGACTTAAAGAATATAGACTTTTCCTCAGGCTTCAAAGTGATCACCAAAGCAAATGTAGAATTCCCTATCATCAGATCACAATCATCGTTTTGATTTGCTGGAGTATGATAATCTACATCAGTAAGGGAGCTGGAGGTTTTAATAATAAGTCGTCTCACAAATCTTGCCATCACATTCTTCAATAGTTCCTCCAAAATTGACCTCAATAAGTGGATATGTGGGGCACCACATTTGGGCTCTCAAAGATGGGCGTAAAACTTGAAAGGAAAAGGCATAAAGATTTATGTAAATTTGATGACAGAAACATGAACGGTCGTCGTTCCTTATGTGATAAAGCATGGTCCACAGCGTCAATGTTTTTCTGTAAAACTGATGATTGGGTTTTTCTTTTAAGTAAGGAGTGTGGTGAAATCTTATCACAGTGCTTGGACGTGTGATATGAAGTAGACACATCTTCATTTTGAATGTGTTTTGGAATCTTATAATTCTTCAAAAGTTTCCACTTCAGAATCCTTACTTACAATTTCTCTCTTGAACAAACTAACCAAAGTGTCCCACTGCTCCAAAATCCTATCTAAACATCTTTTCAACAATAACCATCGTGTAGGCACATGTTTCAGAATTTTCCTCGTTTCTGTGTCATGTAAAGTTTGAAACTTTCTAAATTTTTCTTTCCGTTTTGCACTCCTTTCCAAAGAATAAAATATGTCAATAATATTTTCATCAACGTTAGAGGCAAACATGCCGTCCCCTTCTCAGCATCGGTAGCAACAGTGAATGGATTCGACTGCAAGTGCGTAATAATGCTGCATTGTATGTCTTCGGCATTCTGCACGAAAAATAATCAACACCTCCAAGATATGCAGCCAACTACAGAGTAAACAAATCCCACAGCAGAACAGAGAACACAATGGTCCTATGTTCTAAACAATGGTCTTGTAGTAGTGATGCCAACCCTGGCGCACCGTAAAGGGGAGTCAAGAATGAAATTGTCAAGCGGAGGAGTGGGGAGGGAAGGGTAGTAACCCTGAATATTTTTTCCCCTGAAACATTTATCCCTCTAACTCCCCCTAGGCAGCTTAATTCCCCCTAAATTTAGGGGGAAATCCCCCAACTTGGCAACACTGCCTTGTAGACACAACAATGCTAATCACTTTGCTTGGAACGACTATCGACTACTTCTTGTTCACCATAACTTTAGGATTGCGCTGATGCTACCAGAAGCGGAGGAAATTGGCACTAGTTGATAGATATTCATTTGTCTCCGAATGCTGCCAATAAGTTCCTTACTTCCTTGTAGATACGAAGTGCAAGCTACGCCTACTGCCGTTCCTGACAGCCACTGCACGAATCTTCCAAGTTAACATACACAAGTAGCAGCCATACCTTGTCATCCACCAATATATCGAAGGCGCAAGATTTTCAAATAGTAAGGAAAGTATTGAAACTGCTCTGAAAATCGGGAGATCAGCCTACACGGTCGGGAGATCGGGAGGAAGAAGGGAAAATCGGGAGTCTCCCACTTAAATCGGGAGAGCTCGCATGTCTGTGGAGGTTACAACTCCAGAAATCATTGATAAAATCCACGATATGGTGATGGGTGACAGATGAGTTAAGGTGTGTGAGATTGCTTGTGCTGTGGGCATCTCGAATAAACAGGTATATAATATTTTGCATAAACATTTGGACATGAGAAAGCTGTCCGCAAGATGAGCTCCGCAATTGCTCCTGCTTGACAAAAAATGGAATCATGTGAAGTGTTGCATGGATGGTTTGCAGCTGTTCAGAAAGAATCCACAGGACTTTAGGCATTGTTTTGTTACTGGATGAAACATGGATACATTACTATACTCCTGAGGCCAAACAACAATCTAAACAATGGGTTACCAAGGGAGAATCTGCACCAAAAAAGGTGAAGACCAGTGCTTTGGCCGGAAAGGTTATGGTGACTGTCTTTTGGGATCTGCAAGGGATAATCCTCATCGACTATCCGGAAAACGGTAAAACTATTACGGGTGAATATTATTCATTGTTATTGGACCATTTGAAAACCGAACTGCAAGAAAAACGCTGGCAATTGGACCACAAAAAAGTTCTTTTCCATCACGACAATGCACCAAACACACCTCAGCAGCTGTGGTCACAAAATTAATGGAAATAGGATTCCAACTCATTTCACATCCCCCCCATTCTCCAGACTTGGCTCGCTTGGACTACTATTTGTACCCCAATTTGAAGAAATGGCTGGCGGGACAAAGATTTTATTCAAACGAGGACGTGATTGCAGCAACTAATAGCTATTTTGCAGACTTGGAAAATTTCTATTATTTTGAAGGGATCAACAAATTTCAACAGCTGTGGATGAAGTGTATAAGTCTAAAAGGAGACTATGTCGAAATATAAAAAGGTTTACCCCAAACATGTAAGTAGTTTTTATTTTTGCATAGACTTTCCAAACCCCCTTTGTAAGACTGTTGAAAAGGTCAAGAGACTATTGCTCTAAAAGCAAAGGAACAGCTTTCGTGAGCTTGCTTTTCAGGTACGTGAGATGTCCACAAGCCCAGCTGAGAGAATTTTTCCTGAACATTTAGTGTATCAGAAATCTTTACATAAGACTACAAGCAGCAATGTGTCAGCTGTGCCAATCTGGAAACAATTGGGAGGAATTTTTGGGCCCAATCAATACAAGCAATGAAACATGGGTGTTTAAATGCAACCTGATAGCAACTTGATGGCACTTGTGTTTTGGGACCATAAAGGGATATTGCTGATCAACTGTCTGCCTCATGGAACAAAGATAAGCTTAGACAGGTATTGCAACACACAAAGGAAACAAGACAGATGATATATGACTGCTGGAATGGAAAACTGGGCAAAGGAGTGGAGTTCTTCAATATAACACCTCACCCCATGTCTCTCATCACACCCAGGACCTACCAAAAGGATTTGGCAGTTACATTTACAGTCCATCCCCAAATAACTCTCCCCTAATTCTCGTGCAGCTTTCTCGACTTGGTTACCCAACCATTAAACAAGCAGTGTTGCAAAACACCTTTCCCAATACAATATACCAGTTAAATTTTTTTTTATAAATGCCGCTTATCAGTTAATCTTTAAAATGTATAATGCTTGGGCATTTATGAATTTTGGGCATTTGCCCCAACTTATAAATGGTGGGTTGATTTGGAGAAAAAAGGGACTAAACTGTGTCATCAGTCCCTTTTTCCTTAGTCTCATAGGTCTCACATTAAAATCATACCCCAGAAGAACCTCATCACCTGCAATCCAGGGAATGAACAAAATGTATAAAAGTAAGTGTGTAATCACACTGAAGGAAGCAATGATAGTAGCAAGCCAAAATTGAAAACATTAACTCTACGGGGGAAAAAAAGCAGTAGAAGGTGTTAAAAACAATATAGCAGATGGCCTTGGCTGGCTGATCACAAGAATAAAAAAGGATGAGCCGGCCACTCTGCAACACACTAAAATCACCAGCCTAAAAACACAAGGCATGGGAAACACAAGAAGACTAACGCCAAGTCGAACAGACAGCGCCAGAGGGAGTAAGGAAGAGTTAAAATGCAGGTAGGGTGAGGGCCTGAAAGATAACGGTAAGGCAACCATCCTTAAATACAATGATAAAAACTCTCTTCATGGATGAAACTTAGATCAGCCGCTAAGGCATTGTCCCCTAACACCAAAGATAGGGTCTCAGGAAGATTAAAAGTCTGCTGCACGACAGTCCAACAAGATGTTGACCACTGTCAAGTGAGAACCACAGTGACACTGAGGTGGATCCTCATGACACAGGAGCTGACCGTGAGTCAGCCAAATAAGACAGATGCAATGCAGCACTTCACTGTCCGCCACCCATACCATACATCCTTCCCCCTCCCCACCCCAGCCAGGAGGGTTACGGGAACATAGGATGTATTGCAGAGAAAGTTCCAACCTGCACAACTCAGAAAAGCTGGTGTTGGTGTGAACGATCCTTATGGCACAGGTTGTGGAGCAGTCATTGAAATGAAGGCTCATGTTTGGCAGCGTGCTCGCCAACAGGGTGATCCACTTGTTTTTATAGACAGTTTGTTGGTGGCCATTCATGCAGAGAGAGAGCTTGTTTGTTGTCATGCCCACATAGAATTCATGACTGGTTTCACATATAGGATGCTTCTGATGGGATAGATGATGTTTGTGACCGGACTGGAGCAGATGGTGGTGGGAGGACATATAGGACGGGTCTTGTATTAGGCCTATTACAGGAGTATGAGCGATGAGGTAAGGGGTTGGGAGCAGGGGTTGTGTAAGGACAAGGGGTTGTGTAAGGACAGGTGAGTATGTTGTGTAGGTTCACTGGATGGCAGCTTACCACTGTGGGAGGGGTGGGAAGGATAGTGAGCAGGACATTTCTCATTTCAGGGCACGACAAGAGGTAGTCGAGACCCTGGATGGAGAATGTGATTTCGTTGCTCCAGTCCTGGATGGTACTGATTTACTACGGGAATGCTCCTCTGTGGCCAGACACTGGGACTTTGGGGTTGGTGGGAGACTGGAAAGATAAGGCATGGGAGATTCGTTTTTGTATGAGGTTAGGAGGATAATTACTGTCTGTGAAGGCTTCAGTGAGAACCTCGTTATATTTCGAGACGGACCGCTTCTCACTGCAGATCCGACGACCACAGGCTGTACGGAAGGGATTTCTTGGTGTGGAACGGGTGGCAGCTGTAGAAGTGGTGATATTGCTGGTGGTTAGTAGGTTTGATATGGGTGGAGGTACTGATGTAGCCATCTTTGAGGTGGAGGTCAACATCTGGAAGGTGGCTTGTTGTGTTGAGTAGGATCAAAAGCAAATGGGGGAGAAGTAGTTGAGATTCTGGAGGAATGTGGATAGTGTGTCCTCACCATCGATCCAGATTGCAAAGATGACATCAATGAATTTAAACCAGGTGAGGGGTTTAGGATTCTGGGTTTTTAGGGGATTCCTCTAGATGGACCATGAATAGGTTGGCATAGAATGGTCCAATGCAGGTGCCCATAGCCATACCTTGACTCCGTTTGTGGTATCCTGAATTTTCCATTGCTTTATGACTGAAGAGGATCGTTCAACATGACAGAAGTGCAACACTTCTGCTAATTGCTGCATATTTCAATGCTGGGCTATTAACAAGTGTCTGCATGTGAACCATTCAAAGAAACATTATTGATATGGGCTTTCAGAGTCAAAGGTCTGTTCATGTACCTTTGATGGCCACACGACACAAATCTTTATGCCTCGCCTGGGCCCGTCAACACTGACATTGGGCTGTTGTTAACTGGAAACGTGTTTGACTGGTTGGACAAGTCTCGTTTCAAATTGTGTCGAGCAGATGTACTTGTACAGGTATGGAGACAACCTCATGAATCCATGGACCCTGCTCGTCAACAGGGGACTGTTCAAGCTGGTGGAGGCTCCATAATGGTGTGGGGCGTGTGCAGTTTCAGTAATGTGGGACCCCTGATACGTCAAGATACGAATGACAGGTGACATGTGTAAGTATACTATCTGATTACCAGCATCCATTCATATCCATTGTGCATTCCGACAGACTTTGGCAGTTCCAGCAGGACAATGTGACACCCCACAAGGGCAGAATTGCTACAGGGTGGCTCCAGGAACACACTTCTGAGTTTAAACACTTCCGCTGGCCACCAAACTCCCAAGGCATGAATATTATTGAGCGTATCTGGGATGCCTTGCAACATGCTGTTCTGAAGAGATCTCCACCCCCATGTGTCCTTACGGATTTATGGACAGTCATGCAGGATTCATGGTGTCAATTCGTCAATTCCCTTGAGCACTACTTCAGACATTAGTTGAGCCCATGCAGCATCGTGTTGCAGCACTTCTGCATCCTCACGGGGGACCTACACGATATTAGGCAGATGTACCAGTTTCTTTGGCTCTTCATTGTAGATGTTACTAGAGCAACAGGAGGAGGAGGAGTGTCCCCAACGATCAAGTGGGCATGCATAGTCTCATGGCCCTGGGGGCCCGTTTTAAGAAGCATAGCTGTTGGAGATGCTGTTTTAATACAGGACAATGTCGTCCTAGCCATAGCATATGAGAATCCCATGTGTACAGGATTAAGACCGTCATTTCTTTTTTGCCTCTGTGTAGGTCAGCCTATCCAGTGTCATATTCCATTATTTTCCTTTCTTGCTGATAAATGGTGCAAGTCCAGTGAACAGGGTGATACTCTCTGCAGTTGACAGGAACGGGAGGAGGGCCACAAGGAACATTCGCGTGTGAGACGCTCGCATTCCTGATGTGTGGGGCTGGCGCTACATTGAGAGGACATGTGCCCATATCTCCAGCATTTGAAGCACCGCATAAGGGGAGGAAAACAGAGTTTAATGTCGCACCGGCAGACCATTACCTTGACCTTTTCAGGCTATGTATAGCCCTTGAAGGTCAAGATGGAGAGGAGTGGAATCCCTTAAAAACCCAGAATCCTAAACCCCTCACCTGGTTCAGATTCACTGATGTCATCTTTGCAAACTGGATCGATGGTGAGGACACACTATCCACGTTCCTCCAGAATCTCAACTGCTTCTCCCCCCTTTGCTTCCGGTCCTACTCAACACAACAAGCCACCTTCCAGATGTTGACCTCCACATCCAAGATGGCTACATCAGTACCTCCGTCCATATCAAACCTACTAACCACCAGCAATATCACCACTTCGACAGCTGCCACCCGTTGCACACCAAGAAATCCCTTCCGTACAACCTGTGGTCATCGGATCTGCAGTGAGAAGCGGTCCCTCTCGAAATATAACGAGGTTCTCACTGAAGCCTTCACAGACAGTAATTATCCTCCTAATCTCATACAAAAACAAATCTCCCATGCCTTATCTTTCCAGTCTCCCACCAACCCCAAAGTCCCAGTGTCTGGCCACAGATGAACATTCCCCTAGTAACTCAGTACCATCCAGGACTGGAGCAATGGAATCACATTCTCCGCCCAGGGTCTCAACTACATCTTGTCGTGCCCTGAAATGAGAAATGTCCTGCTCACTACCCTTCCCACCCCCTCCCACAGTGGTTATCTGCCATCCAGCAAACCTACACAACATACTCACCCGCCCTTACACAACCCCTGCTTCCAACCCCTTACCTCATGGCCCATACCCATGTAATAGGCCTAATGCAAGACCTGTGTGTATGATGTGTGTATGTGATGAACAGTAACAAAACCAAAACAAGGCTAATGGAATGTAATCAAATTAAATCAGTTGATGCTGATGGAATTAGGCTAGGAAACTACACATTTAATGTAGTACAAGAGTTTTGTTATTACGCAGCAAAATAACCAATGATAATAGAAATAGAGGAGATATAAAATGTAGACTGGCAATATCAAGAAAAGCATTTCTGAAAAAGAGAACTTTGTTAAAATCAAATATAAATTCAAGTGCTGGCAAGCATTTCTTGAAGATAATTGTTTGGAATGTAGACACGTGTGGAGGCAAGAAATTTGTGGCACAGCCTGACCAAATGAAGGAATCAATTGATAGGACACATTCTGAGACATCGAGGGATCACCAGTTTAGTACTGGAGGGAAGTGTTGGTGGTAAAAATTGTACAGGGAGACCAAGAGATAAATACAGTAAGTAGATTCCGAAAGTAGGTTGCAGCAGTTATTCAGAGATGAAGAGGCTTGCACAAGATAAAATAGCAAGGAGAGCCACTTCAGACCAGTCTCTGGAGTGAAGAAGAAGACGACGATGACATAATACTCCTTTCACCTTTCCTGTCTTTGCTTAGTATTGGTTTTCCATCTGAGATCCTGATATTCATACAGCTGCTTCTCTTTTATACAAAGGCATCTTAAATTCTCCAATAAGAAATATTTAGCTTTCCCTTAGTTGTGTATGCTTCTATACCATACCATTTGTCTTCTGGCAATTCTTGCTTCACCTTTTCACATTTTCTGTCAATCCCATTTTTTTTAACATTTGTAATTCCTTTCGCCTGCTTGACTTAATGCATTTTTATATTTTCTCTTTTCATCAACTAAAATGTCTCCTGTAATACCCAAGTATTTCTACTAGTCCTGTCTATTTAATCCTCTGCTGCTTTCACTATTTCATCTCTCAAGGTTACCCATTCATCATCTACTGTACTATTTTCCAAGATTTCAGTCAATCATTGCCTGATGCTCCATCGACTCTCTGGATCCTTCGAATTTATCCACAGTCCCATTCTTTTTAATTTTCTACCTTTTGCAATTTCTTCGGTTTTAATCTACAGTTAATAACCAAAAAATTGTGGTCAGAGTCCACATCTGCCCCTGGAAATGCCTTACAATTTACAATCTGGTTCCAAAGTCTCTGTCATACCACTATATAATCAATCCAAAACCTTCTGGTGGCTCCAGGTCCTTTCCACCTATACAGCCTTCTTTCATGATTCTTAAACCAAGTGTTAGTGATGATTAAATTATGCTCTGTGCAAAATTCTAGTCGGCAGCTTCCTCTTTCACTCCTTCCCTTCAGTCCATATTCACCTACAATTTTTCCTTGTCTTCTTTCCCTACTACCTAATTCCAGTGCCCATCACAATTAGATTTCCGTTTCCCTCAACTATCTGAATAATTTGTTTTATCTCAGCTTACATTGCTTCAATCACTTCATTATCTGCGAAGCTAGTTTGCTGTGGGTGTTGGCAGCATGTCTATCTTGACTATGATAATGCATTCACCAAGCTGTTCATAGTAGCTTTCCCACATTTTTATTTTCTTATTCGCCATTCTACCTACTGCTGCATTAACCCCACTTTATGTTGTATTTATAACCCTTTACTCACCCGACCAGAAGTCCTGTTCATCCTCCCGCTGAACTTCACTAATTCTCACTTTATCTAACTTCAACCTATCCATTTCTCTTTTTGAATTTTTTCACCTACCTACCCAATTAAGGGGTATAACCTTCCACAATCTGATCCACAGAATGCACATTTTCTTTTTACTGGTGTCTATATCCTCCTGATTAGTCTCCACCTGGAGATGCAAATGGGGGCTATTATACCTCCGGAATGCGGAAAGATAACTGCTGCAGTTTCTTCTTTGTTTTCACAGTCATTCACAGTATCAGAACAGAAAAGCCATATTGGCTGATGTTACCAGACCAGATCAGTCAATCATCCAGACTGTTGCCCCCAGCAACTACTGAAAAGACGGCTGCCCTTTAGGAATCACATGTTTGTCTGGTCTCTCAACAGATAGCCCTCCATTGTGGTTGCACCTACATCTACATGATTACTCTGATATTCACAATAATGAGCCTGGCAGAGGGCTCAATGAACCACCTTCAAGCTGTCTCTCTACCGCTCCACTCTCAAATGGCGCACGCAGGAATAATAAACACTTAAATTTTTCTGTGCGAGCCCCAGTTTCTCTTATTTTATCATGATGATCATTTCTCCCTATGTAAATGGGTGCCAACAGAATGTTTTCACAACTGAAGGAGAAAACTGGTGATTGAAATTTCATGAGAAGATCCCGTTGCAACGAAAAACGCCTTTGTTTTAATGATTGCCACTCCAATTCATGTATCATGTCTGCGGCACTATCTCTCTTATTTAACTATAATACAAAACGAGCTGCCCTTATTTGAACTTTTTTGATGTCATCCATCAGTCCCACCTGATGCGGATCCCACGCCACACAGCTAAACTCCAGAATAGGACAGACAAGTGTGATGTAAGCAGTCTCTTTAGTAGACCTGTTGCACCTTCTAAGTGTTCTGCTAATGAATCACAATCTTTGGTTTGCTGTACCCACAACATTATCTATGTGATTGTTCCAATTTAGGTTATTTTTAATTGTAATCCCTAAGTATTTAGTTGAATTTACAACCTTCAGATTTGTGTGACTTACCACTTAATCGAAATTTAGTGGATTTATTTCAGTACCCATGTGAATAACTCCACACTTTTCTTTATTCAGGGCCAACTGCGACTTTTTGCACCATACAGATATTTTATCTAAATCATTTTGCAATTTATTTTGGTCATCTGATGACTTTACGAGACGGTAAATGACAGCATCAACTGCAAACAATGTAAGAGCGCTACTCAGATTGTCTCCTATGTTGTCAATATAAATCAGGAATGATAGAGGGCAATCCAGTCATGCAACTGAGGTGATATGGAGGTACCCAGTTTGGTTAGAAGATGCTTGTAAGGAACGGTGTCAAAAGCCTCCTGGAAATCTAAAAATATGACATCTATTTGACATCCAATGGCAATACCACTCTTTACATCGTGAGTCTATGGTACTGCTATCCGTATTGCTGAGGCACGAAAGCCACGTCAACATAGAATAAAGTATTGGGAGAATATTGCCAGTTAAGATTAGAAAAGCATCAATTGAGAGAGGGATAAGAAGTTGAATCCAACCCAGTTTAAGGTGACCTGGTCCTAGTCAAAACAAATGAAAACTCTGAATCTATCTGTGAGTATTTATATTTGTCCATTAGAAGTACTTTGTCCAAATGCTTACAGACATATACAGGGTGAGTCACCTAACGTTACCGCTGGATATATTTCGTAAACCACATCAAATACTGACGAATCGATTCCACAGACTGAACGTGAGGAGAGAGGCTAGTGTAATTGGTTAATACAAACCATAAAAAAATGCACAGAAGAATGTTTTTTAACAGAAACTTATGTTTTTTAAATGGAACCCCGTTAGTTTTGTTAGCACGTCCGAACATATAAACAAATACGTAATCAGTGCCGTTTGTTGCATTGTAAAATGTTAATTACATCTGGAGATATTGTAACCTAAAGTTGACGCTTGAGTACCACTCCTCCACTGTTCGATTGTGTGTATCGGAGAGCACCGAATTACGTAGGGATCCAAAGGGAACGGTGATGGACCTTAGGTACAGAAGAGACTGGAACAGCACATTACGTCCACATGCTAACACCTTTTTATTGGTCTTTTTCACTGACGCACATGTACATTACCATGAGGGGTGAGGTACATGTACACACGTGGTTTCCGTTTTCAATTACAGAGTGGAATAGGGTGTGTCCCGACATGTCAGGCCAATAGATGTTCAATGTGGTGGCCATCATTTGCTGCACACAATTGCAATCTCTGGCGTAATGAATGTTGTACACACCACAGTACATCTGGTGTAATGTCGCCGCAGGCTGCCACAATATGTTGTTTCATATCCTCTGGGGTTGTAGGCACATCACGGTACACATTCTCCTTTAACGTACCCCACATAAAGAAGTCCAGAGGTTTAAGATCAGGAGAATGGGCTGGCCAATTTATGCGTCCTCCACGTCCTATGAAATGCGCGTCGAACATCCTGTCAAGGACCAGCCTAGTGTTAATTGCGGAATGTGCAGGTGCACCATCATGCTGATACCACATACGTCGGCGCGTTTCCAGTGGGACATTTTCGAGCAACGTTGGCAGATCATTCTGTAGAAACGCGATGTATGTTGCAGCTGTTTGGGCTCCGGCAATGAATTGAGGACCAATGAGGTGGTCGCCAATGATTCCGCACCATACATTTACAGTCCACGGTCGCTGTCGCTCTACCTGTGAGCCAGCGAGGATTGTCCACGGACCAGTAATGCATGTTCCGTAGATTCACTGCCCCGTGGTTTGTGAAACCCGCTTCAATGCATGTTCCGTAGATTCACTGTCCCGTGGTTTGTGAAACCCGCTTCATCGGTAAACAGGTAGAACTGCAACACATTCTCTGTTAATGCCCATTAACAGAATTGCACTCTATGATTAAAGTCATGTAATTGCTGATGTAGCGACACATGAAACGGGTGAAAGCAGTGACGATACAGTATGCGCATGGCATTACTTTGACTCAGTCCACCGGCTCTCGCAATGTCCCATGTACTCATGAGTGGGTTCATGGCAACAGCAGCTAACACACCAACTGCACCCGCTTCTCCTGTGACGGGCCTGTTACGGACCCGTTTGCATGCTACTACCATACCTGTTGCATACAGTTGGCAGTAGATGTTTTGCAATGTGCGGCATGTTGGATGCTCTCTGTCCGGGTACCATTCTGCATACACCCTGCAGGCTTCAGCTGCATTTCGTCGACACTCGCCATAGATGAGTATCATCTCCGCCTTTTCAGAGTTCGAATACACCATGGTCACAGTTCCTACAACACTACACTATCACAGACATCTGGTAACACAGTATACTACAGTTGGTCTGCGTGCGGAGACGAATGCAGAATAACGATAGTAGGAAGCGCTACATGCAGACACTGCAACAGCTAGACCAAACCACAACAATGCACTACAGCCACACTCGTAAACACGGACGTCATCGTAAACATGTCCCTGCAGATGCTGCTCGCCGACTGTGGCCCGTGTTTGTTACAACACACAACTGAACGTCGGAGGTTTCAAGCGTCAACTTTAGGTTACAATATCTCCGGATGTAATTAACGTTTTACAATGCAACAAACGGCAATGATTACGTATTTGTTTATATGTTCAGATGTGCTAACAAAACCAACGTGGTTCCATTTAAAAAAACGTAGGTTTGAGCTAAAAACATACTTCCGTGCATTTTTGTATGGTTTGTATTAAACAATTACACTAGCCCCTCTCCTCACTTTCGGTGTGTGGAATCAGTTCGTCAGTATTTGATGTGGTTTACGAAATATATCCAGCGGTAACGTTCGGTGACTCACCCTGTATATCCAAAACCAAGAAAATGTTTTGGTTTGAGAAATTTAACCAAATTGAAATCATGTAAGCAGGTAAGCAATGCGAACAACTAATGTGAACAAGTGTACCAAAGCAACTCTGGGTCATCTAATTTTACGTTTTGTCTACATTGTTTTTTTATGTGACATTATAACCCAAGGGGGCATATTGTTTTCGTATGTCATGTGCATAGCAAGCATGAGGTCCTCTGTGTCTTCTTTTAATTCTGTAAACCTGTTAAAATTATCTCCCACTGCCATCACAATCCATTCTTCCTGAATTAGTAATTACGAGAAACTTTTTGTCAATCATATGACTGATGTTAGAATGATTACAATTTTATAATTACCCTACTTTTCTTATTTGTGATGTATGATACCATTTTTGTGCTTTTATTATGAGTTACAGAGTCATATGATTTTTGCTGGAACAAGTATCTCTTTTTCTGCAACAACTGCATATTTCACAGACCAAAAAGTTACCTTGTGAAAAGACCAATCACACAAATGGCATATTCTCCTGTAGTTCCACAGATGTTCACTTAAGTTATGTTTGAATGTCATGACATTTATACACCACTTGAATCAGGGAAAAGTGTTGTCACTTTAACACTTTATCCCATGAAACAATTAATACTCATTATCTACTCTGCCAGACAGTAATATTTTAACTCTGTTATAAGCCAATTTGTATCATTTAGAAGATAATGAAGGAGACGAAGAGATTTGTGCAAAAATATTTGTTTTATACTTTATCCAATGAACGGAATTTACTTTTGCTACGGAATAGTTTGTGTTGAAATTATAACATACCTTCGAAATAATCAACTTCATTAACAATTAGTTAATGATTTATTATTATGTTGTGTGTTAATTACTCTCTGATTATGTTTATTGTGAAGCATGTGACGTGCCATAAACACACTGTGCTCACATTATTTAATATGTATGTTTAAAAAATGTAAGCTCTTAGCTAAGGACTGTTTTCCTTTGTGCTAATTGGAAGCAATGTTGTGCTGTTTAACTTATTTGCAGTGCTATGAAATGCTTAGTACAAGAGAATGTTTGTGTTATGATAAACAGAGATTTTACCTTATGTAAAGGGCATTTATGAATATGCAACAAGAATTAAGATAGACAATGATGGCTACATGATGCACTGTGTTATAATGATTAGGCTAACTAGGATAAGACAAACCAACTTATTAGGATACATATGCTAACCCTCGAGTGGACACACCTATGTATAAAGTATACCAACCAGAAATAAAATTGTTTTGCAACATTCCATTGTTGTTTAACGATTGCGAGCCCAAACCTATTCCCTCATTTTCCTCCAGCTAACACAGTGATAAATTTTGTTGTCATATGTTGAAGGGAGCATCAATAACATGAAATATAGAGCGAGATATGTGAGGAAAAACATTAACACTCTGTGCAATAAAATGACCCCGATTACGAGCAAGCAGTTGTCTACAAGATAAATAGTAATCAAATAAGCAGTTAGCTGCGCTGTTTAATGCTTCAAGTGGGCCATTACTGTGGGGTAACACCTGTCTGTGGCAACAGAGTGATATAATGAAATTTTATTTCATTGTTCTTTAGTTAAACAGTGCTCTCCCTCATTATGTTTAACTTTATTTTATCATTGTTTAGTTAAACTGATATTAAACTGTGATTTTCCTAATAGATGTTTACCTTGGCAATATGAAAACAACTATTCTTTGCATGTGTATAAAGTACATGTGTCTCAGTAGATTGCCCAACAACTATTCGCAGCAGATTCTAACTGCTTGACAGCAGTCATGCAATTTCCAGCTGCTTATCAACAGCAACTGACTTATCTCGTGTCCATGAACAGCATTCACAATTGGGTTGCACTGTAGTTGATGCAATGTTTTTTTTGAACTGTAAACAAATAACTTTCTGTTTACCTTACTGAGATATGTTCATGCCACAGTCACAAACTTTTCAACACTGACTTGGAACAAACACTTCAAAGAGTAGAAAACTGAAATATCACACTAATCACATAAGTACTTACACTGTAATTTAAGGGAACGATTTCCCAAAAAAGATATAGGTGGCAAATATTTGTAGGAAACATAAGAATAAAAAACTGCAGCTCATATGCAAGAAAGTAACAGCAGAAAGAGAAGTTGTGCATTAAAGATAAAAAAATCATTAAACTGAAGAGAAAGACTAAATGGATGTACAGTCAGTCAGTCATTGAAATGGGCTGTGAGAGTAGTGAGGTACAAGGAAGGAACTATCATATGACGTCACACACTAGTAAGTACTGGATAATATGGTGAAGGATATCTGGCCTGAGCTATTCAAGGACATAATCTGCATAGGGGTATAAAGAAGTAGCGGGGGAAGCAGGTGGGGGTGGGGTGGGGGTGGGGTGGGGGTGGGGTGGGGGAAGGGGGAGAGAGCGAGGGGGAGGGAGGAAGTACCAAAAAAACGGCACACCTGCTCTAGGGTTAAGTGACCAGAGATGTTAACAGTAGATTGGATGGATAGGTCGTGTAAATTTCCTCAGGTTGTAAAGACTATTGATTGCCAGGCAGTAAGGGACAGTATATAGATGTAAATAATTGTGATTTCTCTTAAAATGTTATTTTGATAAAAAACCAGTAGATATAAGGAGTAAGACAACTAGCGGCGTATAATTTGGAAAATAAACATATGTTAACCTGGCATTTCTTTCCCAGGCTTATGTTCATGAGCCTACTAGTATATAAACTTACTTCATTTATGTCTTATTTTTCAGCTCTGACATCAGATGCTATATAGATAGGGACTGCATATTTTAACTATTTACATGCCTAATTGTGGTGTACTTAGCAAGCACAAGTTCCGTATGATAAAAGTTAATTGTAATCAGAGGGTCAGAAATCTATGTTTTTATTGTTCAAATACGATTACTAAAAGCAATTGGAACTGTAATATCTACGAAACAGCGTATGTGAAAGTTCCTAAGTGAAAGATAGTACTATGTGAGGAGAAATTTGTTCTATATGAGTCTCTCTAAATATGAAAAATTCACTTTACCCCAAAAGATCAGATTTAGTTGCATAGTAAACACAGAATATAATAATACTGAATTGCATAAAAAATCTGATATATGACAATATAAATAAATATGTATTGCCTGCCATGAAGTTATGTGATAATGACTTTTGTTCTAATTTAATGTTATAGTAGTGGTAAAGTTTGGAATAATTATGGAGGAAATGTGAAGAGTTAATGTAGTAATGAAGGATACTCTAACAATGAAAAGAGATTAATCTTTTGAAAACTATTATAATGAAGCTGTGTTAGTAATGTTAGTGGAAGATGTGGCTACTGATGTTCAAACATATAGGGTGACTCTTCTAAGAGCCATCAGTGCATTTTCTCTGCTGTTTTGATAGATATCTGTATTTTTACTTTTGCAATGTGTAGGTAGAGTTAGCTGAAACAAATACTGCTCATCAAGCCTTTCACATGATGCTCAGTGTCACTAGAAAGTGTGTTTCCTGTTATGAGCAAAATGATTTTTAAAGTAGAATTTTACGCATCCATTTGATTCAACAGTCCTACATTAGTGTAGCAATTGTTTTATCAATATGTATTAAAAGGGTCAGTAAAATATGGAGAACAACCAATAACCCAACCGTGACTAAACAGCACTGCTGCATGGCAGTATCAGTTGCCACAGGCCTGGTTGGTGCTGTCGCTGCTAGTGTCCTGGTCACACTAGACCAATTTAGGACTGCTCAATAGAACGGGCACATAACATTCCACTTTAAAAATCATTTTGGTCACAACAGGAAACAAATCAGTGTTTTCCACCAACACAGGACTACACAGGAACGACCTGATGAGCAGTATTTGAACTGCAAATACCTGCCAAAACACCAGAGAAAACACACCTGATGACCCATTGGAAAGATACCCTGAGTGTGTGTGCTTTGAGGAAGGATGTAGGTCATTATGAAAGCAATGACGTACAGTGAGGAACGCTGTAATGAAGAGGTTAGTATATGAATATACTCATTACATATAAGCAAGATAGCTCAGAAAATGGACTTTCTACCTGGTATTGAGAAAGTAAGGTTGGAAGAAACATGTTACAGTTTCAGTAATGTAAATGAATGAAATCATTGCAGTAACAAAATTACATTTATTTGACAAATTCTGTTTGTACACTCAACTGAAACACCATCTATAATATAGAAGTATTTAAATTAGTTGAAGGCCAACCTCTGATCACAGGAAAGGGATCACAAGTTCGCAAAACAGTAGCTGTGGTTCCTACAGGTGATCCAACAAAAGGCACAGCAAGTCAATAGTGGATAATCCCTTAGCTTTCAACAATTAAACAAACAATTCACTATGGCAACTTAAATTAAGCAACATCAACATCTATACTCTGTCAATCACTGATGTGCGTGGCAGAGGGTACATCTATGGCTTTCAGGATGTCATGTGAGAAAGGTGCAAGATGTGTTTCACACATTCTATGTTTTTGAAATCCAGGCTGGTTGGCATGGAGGAGGACATTCTGCTTGAGATATCTCAATACATTTGAGCTCAGAATATGTTTTAATATTTTACAGCAAATGGATGTCAAGGATATTGGATGGTAGTTTTGTGGATCACTTCTGCTACCCTTCTTGTAGACTAGTGTGACCTGTGCTTTCTTCCAACTACTGAGCACAGTTTGATGAGTCTACAATAAACTGCCATCAACAGAGGGACTAACTCAGCTGCAAACTGGATATAGGATCTGATAGGGATTTCACTGAGCATGGGGGCTTTGTTCAATTTTAACAATTTCAGGTGTTTCTCAATGGTACAGACATTAATACCTATTTCACACATCTTTTTAGTGGTATGAGAATTAAGTTGAGGCAATGCCCCAAGTTTTCCTTTTTGAAGGAAATCCGAAAACTGAGTTAATCATTTCTGCTTTTGCTTTGCTACTCTCTACTTGAATTCCAGTCTTGTTCACGAGCTAGTGGACACTAACTTTGGTGCCACTAACAACCTTGTTCAGCTTTATAGAAAATGAAGGTTATACAGGCATACGTAAAAGGTACAATGAATTAGCAGAGATACTTGTGCAAATACTGAAACTATTGCACACAGAAAGTGAGCCAACAGAAGACAATGAAAAACCAAATAGAACAAACATATGGCAAGAGGTTCAAGCAAATGATAATAGGAACATGACAGAATATGCTGAATTAAACAAACGTATTCATGAATGTCTAAGAAGCTGTAACAAAAACAGTCCAAATTTAACAAAAGGAACAATTAAGAACAAAAGACTATGGAGAAAACAAAATAATCTTTCATTAAAAGATTACAACTAGTGTGTACCTACACAAGAAAAAATTTTATACGCATCCCAAAATATTTTCACTGTTTCTCTAATTCAAGAAGCAAAAACACATATTGTTAAAATTGCAAGTAATGATGTTTTAGAAGTAATACTATTAAAAATGTATAGAGCAGTTCAGAGGATTAAGATGGAAAGGTGTCCAAGCGAGAATGGTGTCTTAACAAAGATGGTTAAAACTGGAGTAAAAGTAAACTAAATGAATTTGCAAAATTATTTACAGTCAGTCTGTAGAGGAAGGCAGTTTTCAAAAACTGAGCAATGCTTCAATTATTTTACTTCACAGGAAAGATCTATCAGCCTTCCAACCATAATGTACAAAATATTCTCTGAAAACATCAACTGTATAGCAAAAACATTAGATTTTTATCAGGCAAAGGAAGTAGTTGGCAACTCATGACTGAATTTATAGTATGAAGAATGAAACCCTTTACTAAGTTATGACAAAATCTGTGCTCATAGACCTTGAGAAACAAGATACTGATTGCATGCAACATCACTGTAAATGATGTACCGGAGTAGTAAAACAAGGTATGTGAAAGGTGTAAATTCTGCGTGACTGCAAAAGAATGAAATACTGCACAACTGTTCTATGGTAAGCTTGCAGTCCCGAAAGACTGTGGCAAATTGCAGTAACACCTGCAGTGAATCTGCAACTGGTGCAATGGCTGCAAGCTCTTAAAATTAAATCTCCAGTTTCATACACTACTTTCAAAGGGAGCAATGATTAATTTATTCTTGAAAAATTGTGTTATGAAACATTTCCCACTTCTATTAATCCAAGCCTTGACTCAAGATCTGCTTTCCAACACAGAGAATCACATAATAAGCGATAACAATGCGCTATGCCTTTGTGCACTTCTGCATTTACACAGGAAATCAATGGAATCCGTTACATTGTATACGTGAATGTACTAAAGACGATTATTGCAATGCTACAACTTCCATTATATTACTTCATGGCAGTGAAAAATTAGAACTGAACATGAATTGTGTGGGGATCACTAAATAGCATCTCTTATTTGTATCTGTATCTCGGTATTTGTAGCTAAAGGTTTAATGTAACTTACAAGATCTATAAGTTCTGTGTAAAGTAAGACATATGTTGCACCATCTAGGTGTGTGTGTGTGTGTGTGTGTGTGTGTGTGTGTGTGTGTGTGTGTAAAATTTTCAGTCATTTTACGTGCCTTTCAGCAACTCAACATCTTTACTCTTCAATTATGAGTATAATAAGGTATCAGCCAAGGAGGTTCCATATCACCAAAACTATCCTCAACAGTCCTAAAGGAAGTTTTTAAATCCATGACTGTGAAAATAAAGGAATATGTGTCAATGCAAAATGAATCACCTTTCCTACATTAATTTGACTGTACTATTTCTTACAGTGTGGATGAATTTCAACAATTAACTGCAGAACTTAATAGAGGGAAAATAATATACAACCAGTATATGAGAAAGTAAATAGTACCAATTAACCATGAAGCCGTAGGTCCAGTTAATATGTCTATGTATTTGAGGCTTAATGTCAATATAAATTACACAGAAGAGCAAAACAGCTATTGAACGATTTTGATACACTAAATAGTTTTTTTTAGATTAAGCTTGCAATATACCCAAAAACTAAAATTTACAAACATCTTTTTTTTTTACTAGTTTTGACTTAAGAGGCAATGTGACATGGAATTTTAAATAGCAAACAATTGCTGTGACAATGTGTTTTTTCTACTTTCAAAGAAGGACTTTTATGGCTGAAAGCTTAAATGTTTAGCAGTCCTTCCATGGTGTCAGTCTGTGACTCAATGCTCTCTCTATGTGATGAGTAGCAATCCAATCCTTTCCATAATATTGTTGATAAACAAGAATGATTTACAAAACTGCCAAGTACACCAATGAGATTTTGGGCACTAATTGATTCAGCAATAAACTATTCCTTGGGGTATGGTGGATTTTCACTATAGCCATTTAATCAACCACTTAGGTATGACTGCCCACGTTGTCTTAAATATAGTGCCATTAATTTCTGACCTAACTTTTCCTGAATGCTTCCTCAGTTTAGTAGATCCTGTGGAATAGTTTATAGGTTTGTGTTTTCATAGTGCCATACGCCAACATTTGATCAACATACATCTCACTCCACCAAGGGACTGGCAACCTGAAATATCATGAAAGTATCCCAGATTTGTAATATGATCCTGGATATCATTGCGGCATTCGAAAGCAGGCAATTTGGTTGCTGTTTCTAGGTGTTTATCTCCATGTAGGCACTTAACTTTTCAGACATACACATTTTCAGGGATAAGCCTTTCAAATAAAGACATAGCTGTATTTCAGCAATCTGCACATGTGTGAAAAAGTCCACCTTTACTGAACCGCTTTCTCAGGGCGGGCAGATGTCTGATGCTGTAGTGATTATGTGCTTTCTGATACTCAGCAGGAAATTAAGTTTTGTAATTAGTTTCCAAATCTCATTTTACATGTTTTCCATCATAACGAACCGCAGAAGTTCCAGTTTCACACTGTGTGCGTGTGTGTGTGTGTGTGTGTGTGTGTGTGTGTGTGTGTGTGTGTGTGTGTGTGCGAGCGAGAGCGAGAGCGAGAGCGAGAGCGAGCTAGAGAGAGCGAGAGCGAGCTAGAGAGAGCGAGAGCGAGCTAGAGAGAGCGAGAGCGAGCTAGAGAGAGCGAGAGAGAGCTAGAGAGAGCTAGAGAGAGCTAGAGAGACCAAACAGCACAATCCAATCAACGGGAAGGGATAACACGCAAAAATAAACCACAAAAACAGGATTTCAGAGCAACACGGAAAGGAAGCAGCGGGAGGGGGTAGGTGGAAACAATTAGAGCAGGGGTGTCCAAGAACCACTACACATGGTGAGGCACCAGCACCCCACCAATCCGTCCCAAAATGAACACATTACCATACCACTAACACAATATAACGAGGACGACATCAGGGAAGAAGACAATAGGAAAGGGGACAAAAAACAGCTCTACAGACCAGACAAAATGTAGAGAAAAGGTGAGGAGAGCCTGGCTGGTATGGAGCAAGGTCAAGGCCTTCATAAACAACACCTACACTAACAGGGGAGACTCAATTTCCATAGCAAAATTCAAGAACTTATACCTGAGAATATGAACCACTTTCACGAAGAAAACCGAGGGCAGACATAACCATGCAGGGCCATCTGCTAACACCCGAAACAAGGAAGGTTGGATGGTATATTTAGTACAAAGGGCCAAAAGGAAGGGCAATCCAGCAAAATATGTATCACCATGATCGGAGACACGTAACTAGAAAAAGGGAGGGGTGGCTCATTGCATAGTAAAAATCCAAGTGTCAACCCAGTATGGCAAATATCAAGATGGTAGAGGATGGTGGACTCTCAATGGGAGAGACAGAGGGAAGAATGCTACATGAGAAGAGTCTCCTTGATGGCGTAAAGTTTACTACACAGGATTGGGGGTGGAAGAGGGAGAGAAGGGCAGCCTCACAAGATTCAGCCCAGATTGAGCAATAGAGGATTTGACGTTAAGCCGCAAATCCACCTCTGAAGGGGTTATGGCGAACAGAGGGTAGGTGGCTACTGCCCCCCCCCCCCCCTTCCTCCCTCCCAAATGATCATCAAATTCATCACCTGGAATACCAATGTGGCAAGCGACCCAAAGGAAGTTGATCAAACAAGGAGCACCACCAAGAACAGTGAGAAGGTCGTGGATGGTAGAGACCAAGGGATGGCAGAAAAAACACCAAGCGATAGCCTGAAGGCCATTGATTGAGTCCATACGTAACAAAATTTGTGTGAGGGAGGAACATTGAATGAAAACACTTCACATGTGGCAGACAAGAGAAGGTGTTCCATGCCAACAGAAGACGTGAAGGCATAACCCTCATGATCAGTGGATTTAGAGTCATCAGTGTAAAAAACAATGCCATCCTGAAACTTCTGTAAGAATGTTTGGAACAAACAACAGAACACCATCTGAGCAATGGAGGCTTTCAGACCCTGGAAGAGATCCAACCAAACCCATGGCTGAAGAACCAACCAAGGGAGATGGTCGGCAGAGAATGCAGGGAAGAGGACAAGGAGGAGGGATTGAATTCATGGCGGAGAGAAGTGCAGTGGGGCCCAGCCAGTAAATCCACCTGATGGTGGCTGTCCACAATCACAAGACAGACAGTCTGCTGTTTATTGGGTAGATATGTGCCTGAAATGCAAGAACCGAAAAAACCTCTGGGTGGCGGGACGTATGGCTTCACATCGCACACAACCTTGACCTTCTCTGGGAGGGTATCTCCCTTGAAAAACAACAATAAAGACGCCAGTGTCCTTGGGGTTATCCTTATGCCCTTTCTGCACATGCTGAACAGAAGGAACACCCCTTCGTTCCAGAGTTCATCAGTTTGAAGGATGAGTTACCTATGAAAACTGACTACCTGGATCATATTCACCGGGATGTCGCCAAGATAATCACAAGCACGAAGAGCTGCAGAGTGGACGGGAAGTTCTCATCAGCAGGAAAACCATCCACTTCTTAGTGAGAGACTCCATTTCGCCAAACTTGTCTTTGATATTTTCCACAATAAATAATGGCTTTGTGGCAATGAATGTGTCCCTGTCATCCTAGTACAGACCAGGTAGTGGGGAAAGTGTTTCAGCCCACACTGGTGAGCCTGGCCCTCCTTCCAGGACGCAGCCAGGGAAGGGAAGCCTGCAGGGTCATAAGAAGCATCTTTCAGTGATTCATTACCACATGAAGAGATGGCCGTAGGAGAATGGCCTGATTTTTGGAGCTTGATACACTTCATGTGCAAAGTATTCGCCCTGATACCACCCAATCTGATCAGGGGCTCTCCCCTTGGGCACCACCCAGTCACAGCAAGGGCCATCTGGCACAGCTGCTGCTGCCAGGAGTTCTGATGCTCTGGAATAAGAAGCAACCACTCCTACGAAAGTATGAGGCGGCAACAGCTTAAGTATCAGAAGTGTGATCCCCGTGTTGTCAGATGACTTACCCAGACTGGTACATAACAGCCCCATCACACTGACCTGGCTACAGTGTGTTAACTGTAAGATGGCAGAGTTATGAGGGGAGTGCGGGGAGAGGAGGAAGCAAGCATTGGCCGGGAGGTGAGAGGTGCCGTTGTGGGGGGGGGGGACAAGGCACGCCTACCAGTTGCAGTGCTGGCACTACAAATTGCGCGTCATGCTTACATGAAAGCAGACGAAAGGCTTGGAAGTAAAACTCGCTTTAACTGTTGTTCATAAACGAAACTGAAATAGTCATGTACATTAAAATCTATATATATATAAAAATGAATGTATGTATGTTTGTCTACTATGTGCTCACAAATCATTCATCCGACTGCAATGAAAGGAAAGAAAGGTTGTCGCTTACTACATTTTCTCAGTACGTACTGTAAATCTACCGCAGTAGGCATGACGTTTTAATTTATTATTTCGTTACTATTAACTCTAATCGCAATATATTTCGCATACAGTATCCACATATATCAGTAAATGGGCCGGCACATTTATGTTTCTTTACGACATATAATTCAGGAGATATGACGTGGTAAACATCGAGATGCGTGAAAAAGTGCCGCGTCAGGCATGACGTTTTGTTCTATTATTTCTTCACTACTAACACTATTCGCAACACGTTTCGCAAACGTGTTAAAAAAGTATATAAAACCACAGGCGTATTCCTAAAAAACGTTGTGCCAAAATTTTAAATCAATCGGTCAACAACTTTCCGAGATTTCTTCCATTGCGAAGCACGGGCGTACAGCTACTGTTTAATAAATATCTTAAACTGCAGCAATGAAGTACGCTTATCGCAAGGAAAGGAAACAGTCTGAAACAGAATGGCAGATTGTTTTTCGTATTTATTCGAGATGTCATACTTTTGTAAAACCATTTAAAGCCATGTGGTCCACCGCTTTCACTGTCACTATGTTCTGTTTCTTTGTTTGATTAAAATAGAACAGAAATACAATTTACATTATTTATTCAAGCTGTGATCTTTTGTAAAAACATTTCACGCCATATGATCAATCGCTTTCACTGTCACTGTCTTCCGTTTGTGTGTCTGAGTCTTCCTCACTTATATCTGATGTGGTAATATAATTTTGCGAGCATCGCTACGTAATACTGGTTTCCTTCTAACCTTAGGCCTACCGGTTGAGGTTGTTGGCGACTGCCGAGATGGGCCAGCAACTGCCTCTTCACTCATTTTGATAATGTTTAGCACAACTGTACAATAAAAACATACAGAACAGTACAGCGCAAAACAATAACGAAGCAGACGACAATTTATTATTATTATTTATTTCTCGTTCAGCTACAGGCAAAGCGTGATACACTTACAAACATCAACATAAAAATTTAAATTAACATTAACAATGATTTACAATAAAATTTGCAGGGTTTCCAGCCACAAAAGTGCTTGGTCACTTATCACATGTATGTCCATCAGATTTCCTCCCTTAAGTCCGTGTACGTCGCACTCAACTATATGCTGCATGGTTTGACTCTCTCCGCACTCACAATTGGGGTCCTGGGAGAAACCCCACTTTTTCAACAAATATCCGCACCGACCAACACCTGTCCGCAGACAATTTAGAGTTACCCACACTCTACGTTGGAGTTGGAAGCCTGGAACTCGTTGAGATGGGTCCTCAATAAGGAAACTGTTATTCACTTTGCTTTCCTGCCATCGCTGTTTCCACAGGTTATCGATATCAATCTGTTGTTTGAGTTCTTTCCAGAAGGGATTTCTTGACTTCAATCTGTCAGGGGGAGGAGGTAGGTCCCTGAACTTTTCTTTGTACCTCTGGATTGCTCTTTCACGTCTAATCGAGGGTGGTTCGATATTGGCAAGGACGGGCAGCCAAGGTTTCAGGGTGGGTCTTACTGTTCCTGTTATGAGCCTCATTGTCTCGTTAAGTTGCACATCAATATATCTGACATGCCTACTGCGGGCCCAGACGGGTGCGCAATATTCCGCTACACTATACAGAAGTGCCAGTGCTGATGTGCGTAGAGTTTCAGTGGAACATCCCCAGGTTGTTCCTGCCAGTTTCATTATGATGTTGTTTCTTGTTTTCATTTTTTGGGCGACTTCGTACAGGTGGCTCTTATATGTGAGAGTGCGATCTAGCTTAACACCCAGATATTTTGGCGTTCTATCGTTTTTCAACAATTTACCTTTTATTTGCACTTTTAGCTCACGATTTGCATCTTTGTTACACAAGTGCATTATTGATGCCACGGATTTAGTCGGATTTACTTTGAGGTGCCAGTTGTCATAATATTGTTGTAGTCGTTCCAGATCCCTGTTTAAAATTTCTTCCAGTTCTTCGAATGTGTTGGCGTGAGCCGCGATAGCGATGTCATCTGCATACATAAAAGAACGAGATTCCAGGTTTGGGATGTCCGCTATGTATAAATTGAAAAGGCATGGAGCCAGCACAGACCCTTGGGGGAGACCATTTTGTAGTGTCCTGTAGCTGCTTGTTTTCCCATTCAGAGATACCTTGAATCTCCTGTTTATCAACATATTTCTGACTAGATCTATGATCTTCTTGCATTTCACGACTTTTGACAGTTTATACAGTATCCCTTTTGTCCATACGGTGTCGTATGCTGAGGTGAGATCTAATAATACCATGCCCGTTTTCTTTTTGTTTTGGTAACCTCTTTCAATGAAAGTGGTTAGGGCGAGAACTTGGTCGCAACAGTCTCTTCCTTTTCGAAAACCGCCTTGCTCTGGGGGAAGAGCAGCTTCTATTTTACTTTCTATTCTGCCTAGGATGACTCGTTCAAACAGCTTGTAAGTGGTGCACAATAAAGATATCGGTCTATAATCTTTAGCATTCTCTCCTGTTTTCCCTGGTTTCTGGATGGCTATGACTTGTGCGTTTTTCCATTGCTTTGGTAACCGGCTAGTATCTATGATATTAGAGAAAAGAGAAGACAGCCATACTCTTCCCTTTGGCCCGAGGTTCTTCAAGAATTCTGGAAGAAGGCCGTCACAGCCAGCTGCTTTACCAGGTGACATTTTCTTTAGTGCTATATTTATCTCTTCTTGTGTTACCCAGTTCGCTAAACCTGCTTCCTCCTCGCTTGCATCTAGCTCTTCGTTCATCAGTTGGTGCAGTTCTTTTTTCTTCGAGGCGGAGGCATGGATTCTGGATGTTTGTAGTATAGAAGAGCATATCTTGTTAGGGGTCATTTTATTATTGATGTTCCGTCCCTTGAATTGTGCTCCGCCAAGTTTCCTCAGTAGACTCCAGCTCCTCTGTGAGGAGTGCGTAAAGTCCATTTGTTCCATCCGCTTTTGCCATCCCTGTTTGCGTTCCTCGTCCATAGCTCTTATGAGCTGTTCTCCTAGTTCTGGATTCTCTGTTTTGTTATATTCATCGAGTAGTTGTTCGCACTCCTTTGTCCAGCATGGGATGTATTCTTTCCGCGCTCCTCTTGGTATTGAGTTATGTGCCGCTTTGATAATTAACTTCGTAAATCTGTCGTAATTTTCTGGGATTGGGGGAATTCTGTTTACATTATTTTCAATGGTATCTTTAAACTTAACCCAGTTAGCCTTCCTGAGGTTCCAGCGGGCTATAGGGGGGCTCTTTATTACTGGTATTTGGATCCTAAGGTCTATAATAACTGGTCTGTGTTGGCTCCGAGGAATACGGCTCAGTACAGTTCTCTTGGACGGAAGTGCTATTCCAGTTTCTCCAGATGAGACAAAACAAAGATCGGGCGTTGATGTTGTGCCCCACGCTCCTGAACAGAAGGTGGGGGTATCTTTTGCATCGTATATTAATGTATAATTATTTATATCTGCCCAGTCTGCCAGCATGAGTCCTTCTTTGTCGCAAGACTGATAGCCCCATCTGGGGTGGTGGGAGTTAAAATCGCCAATTATGACTGCAGGGTGTTGTGGGTTAGGTAAAACAGGTTGTTCCCATTTTTCTGAAGGTGGCTTGTACACGTTATACACAGTCATATCGTTTAGTTTGATTCCCACGGCAAATTCGTGGTGCATAGTTTCCTCAATATTATCAACCAGTTCTTTCTTGATCAGTGTTGCAATACCGTGTTTATTATGGGCTTTATAGCCCACAATTTCATAGCCTGGTATTAGAAGTCTCGAGATATTTTCTTCTGATAGATGTGTTTCCTGCAAGGTCAGCACATCAATTTTTTCTTCTGTTAGTAGCTTTGTGAGGATGTCTCCTTTTGTCCTCGTGTATCCTTCTATGTTAACTTGGCATATACGTATTCGTCCACGCACTTGGCTCCGGGGAGGGGGGGGGGGGGGAAACTGAGGCATTTGTCTCGCTCTCTTGCGTAACTTCGCCTGTGAGGGCCGGGAGGTATTACTACGTCCGGCCGCTGTTTGGTGGTGACATTTGCTTCTCGTGTCGCAGCTCGTTCTGAGCATTTCGATTTTCTTCTCGCAATGCGATCGTTGTGCGGCACGATACTGGGGGGGGGGGGGTAGGCCACGTCGAGGCTGTCACCATCTACAATGGCTACCTTGTACAACACAGTCAGCTACGTAATGTTGGCAGCAGTCAAAACTGCGTGCCTACCGAAGCCTCCCGACGTGTACCGACTTCTACCGATTCAGGACTAGGGAGAGGTCTGTCATCTAAAAGTTTACACACTGTACATGTGCTGATGAACCAGTGTGGCGGAGGGTGCTATAGTAGGGAAGGAAGGGGGGCAGAGGAACCCATGCCGTAGGCACTAGGGATGGAGTTCTTCCCCAAATGGCTCATACTACAGAGAGAAAATTTAGAAGTGGAGGCCAAACCCCAAAGTGGGACCAAAAATGCCTAATCAGAAGGATGACAGAGAAAAGGTAAGGGGAACAAAACTGCATGGAAACCAGGTGGATAGCAAGATTGACATGAGTAAGAACACAGAGAGAAGAGGAGGAGGAGGACGGGGGGGGGGGGGGGGGGGCACAACGGGAGGAGGAAGGACAGGAAAAGGAATGCAGCCCAGGAAGGAAGAATGGACTACAATAGCTCAAGGCCATGTACAAACTCACAATAGAACCACAAGCCCCCTGGGGACGGGTTAAGGTAAGGCACTGGACTAGTATTCTGCAGGAGTAGTGTTCAGATCTCATCTGGCCATCAGATCTTCAAAAACATTGTCAATTTCCTTTATGAGCTTAATTCTGCTGTTTGGACTCTCTTACAGAATTTAAAAATCTCAAAATAATTGCTGCAATATTGACAGTTCTTGTCTGAGAAAATTAAATTCTGCTTTTGCAACACTGCTACAAAACATTTTCAGTACTCAAAATCTCTCATAAATGGTACCTTAACTGCTTACACAACCAGCAAAACTAACCAGAATCTATAATTATGACAGTATTTCACTGATGAAACTTGTGCCACCATATGATGTACTTCAAATCTGTTACAAAGAAACATAGGCACTTATTACGAGCACATTTTAAGAACAGAACAGGCAAGAAGCAGATAACTACCAACTGCTGAAATAATGGCAACTGATGCTAGTCTGGAACACAATTTCAATCTGTGCATGCCTTACCTACATGCTAATTGTGTGCACACTTAACTTAACCTCAATTCTGTATCAAGTACAATATTTTCTTTATATATAAAAACAAAGATGAGGTGACTTACCGAACGAAAGCGCTGGCAGGTCGATAGACACAAACAAACACAAACATACACACAAAATTCAAGCTTTCGCAACAAACTGTTGCCTCATCAGGAAAGAGGGAAGGAGAGGGGAAGATGAAAGGAAATGGGTTTTAAGGGAGAGGGTAAGGAGTCATTCCAATCCCGGGAGCGGAAAGACTTACCTTAGGGGGAAAAAAGGACAGGTATTCACTCGCACATATTTAAATATGTCTGCTTGTGTCTGTATGTGTGGATGGATATGTGCGTGTGTGCGAGTGAATACCTGTCCTTTTCTCCCCCTAAGGTAAGTCTTTCCGCTCCCGGGATTGGAATGACTCCTTACCCTCTCCCTTGAAACCCACTTCCTTTCGTCTTCCCCTCTCCTTCCCTCTTTCCTGATGAGGCAACAGTTTGTTGCGAAAGCTTGAATTTTGTGTGTATGTTTGTTTGTGTTTGTTTGTGTGTCTATCGACCTGCCAGCGCTTTCGTTCGGTAAGTCACCTCATCTTTGTTTTTATATATAATTTTTCCCACGTGGAATGTTTCCTTCTATATAACAATATTTTCTTTTTTAGAGATAATTATGATTCTTACCTCATAGAAGGCAGGTAACTTGAATTCAGAAAGACATTCATCTAACACTCTTATTGCACTCATCAGAGCATCTGCCCCAGAAGAAACTGTCAGCCCAATAAATGTTCTGGTTTTTGCTTCATTACAATACACATTCACTGAATCAAATGTTATACGAAACCTGCAATTTTGAAACATTTGAATACTTATTTGAGAGCCCAGTAAACAGTTGAATCTGCACAGAACAGTTTGTGTATTTTACCTTGGCAACTCTTTTACTTTCTCAGAAACAGAGTCCACAAAGGGGTCAATCCAGTGATGCCGCAGTACAACTGTTTGGGTGAGGCTTATGTGTAAGTCGCTGACAGGTTTAAGTACAGCTATGCTCTCCAACAGATTACAAAATACCTCCAGCAAAGTATGTAGTAAAGGCAATGGATCACCTGCAATGTTCATGTATTTCGTTAGAAGTTTCAGAAAACTATGTAACATGTAGCAAGTTCATTTACATGTGATATAAATTGTTTATTACATGGTATATATACAAATGTCACCCAGTTTCCTCTTTCATGTGGAAAGGATCTTACTCGTCCTTCATGAAGCGATGGATCATCATCTGTTCTTTCTTGTTCATCTTTATTGTAGAGCAAACGCAGAGCAGGTGGAAGAGGCAATCTGTAACAAAGTTTTGTCTCAGTACAACTATTAATTTTACAGTACCTATTCTATCACAAATGAAAGTTGGACTGTGACAATACAAAGTCAAGGATTTATGGGAATACACTGAGCTTTTCAATTTCCACATAAATCTGTGACACTACTAGCATTCTGCCTTTGCAGGCAATGACTATCTACAACAGTAAATTACATTTCCCTGATCTTTTCATACCACCACCATTCCATGGCATCAGTTACAGAAGACACCTTCAGACAATGATGACAGAGGGGATAATGATGGAAGATACGAATCAGCATTTACATCTAGCAATGGGGGGGGGGGGGGGGGGGGGGATTTTTAGCCAAGAATATCAACATAAAAAACTGTGTTCTCATAAGGTCCCATAAGTAACAGAACTTTGTAGACTCAGTGGCCTATTCTGTGTGTTATTTTATAGCAGAGTACTCATTATTCCCACATTGTAACTGGCAAATAAAACACACGGCAAACAACTGCTATTGTTAACTCTTTAATCTTGCTTGCCTGATTATCTTAAGTTATTAGTAGCATTATATTAATAGATTTTAGATTACATTTGTCTGTATGCAACTGAATAATTTCAATTTTCATTTAGCCAGATGGTTTTCACCTAACTTTATTATGGATTCTTTAGTGGTCTAAAATACACATTCGTTAATTTTTTGATCTCATGAAGAGAAAGAATCTTCATGGCTGTGTAACAGGTCAAGGTATAAATTAACAAAAGACAAGAAAATCATAGAAACTTAACCTGTACACTGTTTCATCACTACACTTCACTATACTACTTATGGCTATTCATGTTTATTCCAACTAAATTTAATCAAGTAAATGAGAAGGAAATCTGTTACTCTGAAAAGAGCTGGTGCCTCCTCAGTTATTCTGCATAGCTGCAGTTTATCTCTTACTTCTAAATTATTATTTATGAGCTATGTCTGCAAGAACATTATTACTTTCATCACTAAATACAGAGCGACTTTAGAT